>NC_092873.1:362892697-363572052 GCF_028372415.1 Notamacropus eugenii | reverse complement strand
TCTCTCCCTCCCTCCCTCCCTCCCTCCCTCCCTCCTCTCTCTCTCTCTCTCTCTCTCTCTCTCTCTCTCTCTCTCTCTCTCTCTCTCTCCCTCCCTCTCTCTCTCTCTCTCTCTCTCTCTCTTTCTCTCTCTCTCTCTCTCTCTCTCTCTCTCTCTCTCTCTCTCTCTCTCTCTCTCACCCCATATTCTATAGGAGCAACAGTGTGACATAATGGTTAGAAAATCAGATGCAGATCTAGGAAAACCTAGTTTAAAGTTCATAGCTGACATAAATGTATTATTATCAGTTTTGATTAAAAATAAAGCTTTTTAGACTTCCATTTGGTTCAAATGCCTTCCAACTCTCTAAAAACTTTATGTGAATTGCACAAAATCTATGAGTAGTACTGCTGCAAAGAGATCTGAGGGGACTGAGTTCCAGCCATTAAGTATTTTTTACTTCATAAGTACACACACCCATGCTAGTAGCACGTTCATAGCAGGAAGGCTGATTTACTTGTCTGCTCCTTGCACATGGCACAATGAATGGCTCATAGTAGGTGCTTAATTCTTTTTCATCAGGAGAAGACACTAAAGAAGATGAAGTCTCCGGTTGAACTGATGAGGAAAGGGAAGATAGGACTCAGAAAAAGAAGCTAC
Organism: Notamacropus eugenii; assembly: GCF_028372415.1. Classification (NCBI taxonomy): domain Eukaryota; kingdom Metazoa; phylum Chordata; class Mammalia; order Diprotodontia; family Macropodidae; genus Notamacropus; species Notamacropus eugenii. The sequence goes on along the minus strand of NC_092873.1, from coordinate 363,571,413 downwards.
AAGAGTCAGAAAATGTGCTGATGCCAAAATTCTGTCAAAAGAAGTTTATTTTAAAATTGGTATATATGCTCGAAGACTGTTATTTCCTTGAGACTGGCCAGAAGGGCTATTATTTAGAGAAGATGGGAAATCAATGGGGATCTGAAGTTTGCCATTACAGTCACTCAATTACAAGGGTAGATAATTGCATGTTAATCTGCCTGTGCAATTTGAAGGTGATATTGAACATATATGATTAATTTTCAAGGGAAATAGAGTCAAACAGCCATAATATTTACTCTTTGAAGATATGAGCCTTTCTCAGAAAATCTAGATTTAATTTCATTCATAACAAATATAATTATAGATACAAATATATGTGCACTTTTTCCTTCAAGATATTTCAACTCCTTGAAGGAACAGATGGCAGGAAATGCTGCATCATTGCAATTCTTCCCTTTTAGTAGCAGTGGCGAAAGCCAGAAATCTCAACTTTCTAAAAAGCTTCTAGCTGGAGACATCACATTTTATATGCAATCATGACAGGCAGTTTTTCTTATGTTTAAATCTGAATGATCTTCATATTGTAACATTAGCTTTATTCAATGTTTTCCTTACTTTGAAAATGGCCTACCTCCACTTTTCTTTTTAATATTGATTATGGGGAATCCTTTCCTATAAAAGGATTGTCAGAATTAGATAATTCAAGACAAACAAATCTGGGTGAATACAAATGTGAGAACTTTAAAAGCTTGAAAAGTCATTAGTTAAGTTACTTGGTCCACATTATTCACATTAATACATATATGGGACATGTTGCCAGTGCTATAACCAACATGTGACAAAAAAAGGGTTTTATCCAAGACACAATCTGAAGGAAAAGACATTGCTTCTCCTTGGCAATAGATAGTCTTGTATTTTACTCTAGTGTCCTCTGTTTGTCAACAACACCCTGTGACTCAGTTCCCTTATGAGAGGGATTGTTCTCCTTTGCCCACTTTCCTTCTCCAGTCTCCAGCAACCAGAATCTCTTCTCCTGTCATGGTTAATTCAGCAGTTGCAATTACCTTTGTGCTGCCAAAATTGCTGTTGTGCCCTTCTCACATTTAAATTTTGCCTGGGATGTGTATTAGCCCTGTGATCCTGGTCAAGTCACTTAATTTCATTCAGGCTCATTTTCCTTATCTATAAAATGTAGAGTAATATCATGCTTCTTACAGGATAGTGACAGGAGCTATCATTTCCATAGCACTTTGAGTTTTGAAAAGCACTTTACAAATATTATCTCTCTATCCTCGGAACATCCGTTTAAAGTAGGTAAGAGACCTAAAGTGCATTATAAAGGTTAAAGTACAATAGAAATGTTTGCTCCTTGTTGTTGTTTTGCTTCAGGGGATACCTTGTCATGATATTGATGTACATTGAATTTGAAGTCCATTATGCATCCCAGTTCCTTTATTAGGAAGTCCTTTACATCATGATTGTACATGTGACTACAAACACATATAAAAAAGTGAGGTCTACCCCTCAACATCCCACTTCACCTTGTCACATATGCACACTGCTTTGTAAAACAGCAAGCTAGGTGATTGAAAGATTTCATTTGTGTCTATCTTAAAACACAATTCGTTGATGGAAAAAAATGTATTCTGTTCACCTTTCCTCCAATCCTCAAATCATCACTGTAGAAAGAGGAAGCTGTTCAGAAATCTGAACCATGTAATATTTCTGTTGACAATGAACTTACAAAGTGGCTACCTTGCTGATAATGAGTTTCACATCATTTAGTTAGCAGAGTTTAACTTGGCATGTTTGTTGCCAGGCTTATACTCAAAGCTTTTTTTTTTTTTTTAATTTTTCCTAACCTCATCATCTCCAACCTTTCCAATCTTCTTACATCTTGTTAAGCTTCAAGTACTCTGTGACCTAGGGACATTGTATTCTTCCTGTTCAATACAAGCCATGCTCCATTTCCTGTGCATTTTCACTGTCAATACAATAAATATAATTCTCTCCTTCCTCATTCCTGTCTCATGGCTTCCATTAAAGTCTCAGCTAAAAGTCCCATTTTCTACAAGAAGCCTTTCTGTATCTCACTTAATGTTACTGTCTTGCCTCTTTGGATTAATATAATTTTATCCTATCTCCATCTTATTTGTACATAATTATTTTTAAGCTATTTCTCCCATTAGACTACCAGTTCCTTGAAAGCAGAATTAGTCTTTGGCTTTTCTTTGTCTTCCCAGTGGCTTGTCACACTATCCGGCACATAATAATTCCTTAATAAGTGTTTGTTGGCTGACTGACTACTGATGGAATTGTGAATTGCTTCAACTATTGTGGGAAGCAACATGGAAATACACCCAAAAAATTACTAAACCACGAACCTCTTTGACCCAGAAATATCATTGCTAAGCATGTTACCCACACAGGTTGAAGGCATGGGGAAAGGACCTGTAGGTACAAAAATATTTTTAGCTTCACATTTTATTTTAGCAAGAACAATGTTTGTGTTTGTTGAACATCATTAGTGAGGTAGTATTTGCCTGAGTAATATCAGGGAGAGTGCAGAGAATCAGAAGGGAGTAAGTCTTCTAAGAGTAGTAGAAGATATCAGCGGCCTTGCAATTTTACAGGCAAAAGTACCCTACTACACAGTGTGCACCAAGCACACATTCCCAAAATGTCTAGTCTTTCATATGTGTACTCTGTCCATACTGCTTCGTACATCTGCATGCTTTTCCCATTCATATCCTGTATGTATTTATGGGAAAGTAAACCTCAGGTTTAAAAAGTGGAGGGTATTTTGTTGCTACTTTTCTTAATATTAAATATCTTTGTTTTGAATTAACTGTGTCCTCTAACCATTGAAGACTCAAAAACTACAGTTTCAAGGGGTATACACTTAGAGTAATTTGAAACTTGGATAACTATTGTCTAGGCTTTCAAACCTGAAAGTTGGGGCTGGTAGTTGTCACTGAATACATTATTCTTCTGAGTTACTCTTCCCCATATCACTCCCCCCAAAGAACAACTGTTCATGGATATTTGGCCATTTCTATATTTTGTGGGCAGTATGAATGTATTCACAATGAAACTGATTTCCCACCAATGAAGAAATACGATGTAATGAATAGAGTATAGGTTTTCAAGTCAAGAAAGAATGCTTCCTGGCACCTCTTAGCTATATGACCATGGACAATTCACTTAAGCTATCAATGTCTCAGTTTCCTTATTTATAACATGGTGATAACTCTTATGTTTTTGCCTTAAGGTTAAGGGAAAGCCAGTTTAGTGTACTTGAGAGATTAGCACAATTAAAAACAGAAGACTTCAGTTTTAATCCCACCTCCGATACATGTTAGTTGTGTGAGGCTGAGCAACACTACCTATGTCCTCAACTTTTTTTTTTAATCTGTGAAATGGAGGTAATTATAGCCATTATGGAACTTTTTTTTTTTAATCTGTGAAATGGAGGTAATTATAGCCATTATGGAGTAAGTACTCCTGAGGTTCAAATGAGATCTTTGTGAAGTGCTTTGCAAATCTCAAAGCCTTATAGGAAGGCAAGTAATTTCTGTAGAGATGTTGTCAGAGAGACTGTTTACCAAAGTATGTCTAGCATATATGCTTATATCCACTGAACAACATAGCTTCCTTTATTTACTAATCAAAGGAGTGGCCATAGAAGGGGGAGAAAATAAGTACATATAATGTCATCTGCATACAAGCTAGCCTATATTCTCTCTGTCTCTGTCTTTCTCTCTCTCTCTCTCTCTCTCTCTCTCTCTCTCTCTCTCTCTCTCTCTCTCTCTCTCTCTCTCTCTCTCTCTGTCATCAATTGAGATTGACTTTCCCAGGTCATATCAGGGTTGGTGCTCTGATCACTGCATCACCTAGCTGTCCCACTTCTGCTTTTCTCAATGTCTTTCATATTGTCATATTCTCTCACTTTTCTCCTCTCTCATCTCTGAATTCCTGCTGAATTCCTACCCATAATTTCTGGACCTACTCAGATGGTTTCTGTTCCATCAGTCCATTCTTGATATTCCAAGTGAGAAATTCTCTTTTCTTCCTTCAAACATTCATGGCACCTTTTTGTATGTGTGTCAGTCTTATGTTCTTACAGAAATTCATTTGATATACTTGTCTGTGTACAGTCTTAGGCCCTTGACAAAAGTGTACATAAACATCAGTATTTTAAAAATCTTGGCATACATATTTCACTTTAAATTAGTTACTTATGTAAATTGAAGGTGCTTGAAAAAATCATCATCATCATCAACATTGTTGCCTTATACACACCAAGCACTTAATACATATAGAAATAAAACATTTATTAAAGATCTGTCGAGCTAAATCATAGTTTAATAGATTTAAATCTTGAAAGGGATCTATGGAGGGCTTTATGTCTGACTGTCTCATTTCACAGAAAATAAATTGAGATTGGAAGAGGTTAAATGACTTTCTCTAGGGCTACACAGTCCTACATAGGGATTGATGTAAGATATGAGCTAAAGTTTCCCAGACTGCAGTCCCAGGACTCTATCCACTCCACCACCTGATGATTAGTTGAATTGAATTAATATATGTATTTAATCTTTCCCACTGGACTGAAAGTTCCTCATTCAGAGACCTATTCACCTTGTGCATGCCTCTCACCATCTAACATAGTGCTTAATAACTGCCAATCACATGTCTGAAAATGTGTGTCAAGTCAACTGTACATGAATCCTGTTTAGGTCAGTTTAAATTTGTGATTTTATGGTTTATTAACACCAAGAAAATTAGTATTCACTAAAAAAAAAAGGGTAGAGGGTGCTCCCCAGAATACTTTAATATTTCAAAGATCCTGTTGTCTTCTGGATGATGGTTCTCTTTCCAACAGTATGAATGACATATTGAAAAGATGATAAACTGATAAGCAATGAATTATAATGCAAAGAACACAACTCAAAATCAAGAAACCTTGGGTTCAAAACTCACATTTCACATTTATAGGCAACATGACTAGTAAGCAAGTAAATTCTCTAACCTTCAGTTTTATGAAGATTGTGATATTAATACCTATAGTATCTACATCACTACATAGTAGTGAAAATCAAATGAATGATGTATTAAGTCTTTTACAAATGTCAGCTTTCAGTAAGACAAACTATCTTTGTCTTCCAGAGGACCCCTGCAATGGCAATCTAAAGCTACTAGATTTTGGCCTCTCTTGTTGCAAGAATTTAGCCTAGTCAAAAATCAATGAGAACTACTTATATACTTATTACGTGTCAGTCACTATGGTAAGTACTGCACACATAAATGCAAGTAGGAAGAAAGATAATCCCTGACCTCAAGGAACTTACATTCTAATGGGAGAAGATAACACATATGACAGAGCTGAAAAAAGAGTGAGGAGTGAAAGTCCCATAACAGTGACTTAGTAGAAAAAGGCCTGTAAAGATGAGTCAATCGTTTAGCCTGCAGTAAAATGAAGATGTAGTGAGTCTGAACTTCTTCCTTAAAAGGTTCTGGGAGGAACCAGTCTATCAGAAAGTTAGGCCAAAGGGGTCTAGAGTACTTCCATTGTGAGAAGTAATACAGAGGTGCAGTAAACTTACAGAATGATGAATTTTCTATGGACTGGGAGAAAAAAAATCTGTAGAGAAGGGTCCATAGGGCAGTTTGGAGAGGAATGAAGGTCAGAAAATACACACAGGGGAATCTCAATGTTTCACACTTTTTTTTTTTTGTACACTAGGTCCCAGTTGAAAAATAGCAAAACTTTCTACCACTGTTTAGGAAAGTAATTTATGGTTTTTCAAGGCAACTTTAAGTAGAGGCTTACTTCCTAGATATTCTTGCATAAATCATACTGTATTTCAGGAGCATATGTAGCTTTGAGTCTTTCGATTGATTCTTCTGGCAATATTTTTGTTGCTGTTGTTGTCTATGTTTCTCTCCTCCTCTTCTCCCTCAAACTCCCAGCATGTTGTAATTTCTTCCTTGAATTTCATCAATTGTAGGGCAAGATTGGATTTAACTGTAATTTTGCTAACAATAAATTATATGGCCTGGTATCGAATATCTTGTTCAATATGTTTAATTAAAATTCACCCAAAGGTTTTAGGCCTGGAAGATTGTATGCAAAAGAAAAGAATTTAGCTGTGGAGGTTTATTGAATGCCAGAAAATAGTAAAGGGAGAAGGAGTTCAGATCATATTTTATTGATCTTATTGGCTCACAGTAATTCTATGGATATCCTTGTGAAGGAATGAGGAATAACATCACCTTAACATTATACAGTGTTTTAAACTTTTCCAAGATTCACTGTGGCATAATAGAAAGAATTATCCTTTTGATATGAGATCAGGCAACCCATATTTGAATCCAGACTCTACTAGCTGTGTGATGTTGGGAGAGTCACAACCATTAGGAAGGTTTGGGACCTCTGTGGCACCTTCCAGCTCTATTCTAGGAACCTCCAATACTTCGATGCATTGCCTACTTTGTCTCTTACTACAGCCACACATGGAAGATAATGATGCAGAAGATAAATGAATAAACAGGTTCATGCATCTAGACATTCGCAACATTGAGATTTGAACCCATGTTTTCTCATTATAAAGTCAGAGTTCTGCTCAGTATACTGCTCCTGATTTGTGAAGCTTTGTACTTCTCCCTAAGATTCCAAATTATAGCACTGTAACCTTTGGGTTTAAGGAAGAGAGGAACTGCTCAGCTCACAGGGAACTTGATCTTTTTCATAATTTACGGTGAGACCTTGGGCAAGTAACTTACCCTCTCCAAGCTTCAGTTTCCTCATGAAGGTGTTGGATTCAACCTCTAAGTTTCCTTTCAGTTCTAAATCTATGCTTCTTTGATCACGATATTAAATCATATAGCCACAATAAAAGTACATCTATGACACACACAGTCACTTAAGTCCTCATTTGCTAGTCCTGTTTTGGGACATGCCATTGCACAAATAATCTCTCTAGGAGTTGGTCACATCTGTTAGTCCTATAGGTTGACCTGAATTGCACCTGGGTCTCAGGGCTTCCTGTTTCTGTACTCAGCACGTAAAAGGCATCCTACTCCCATACACACACACACACAAATAGATATATAGATACATATATACACACATATACACAGGTTATGTATGTACGCACATGTGCACATACACACATACATGTATACACACATATAGGAACATATGTGGGCACACGTATGGGTACATATGTACGTGCATATATGCACTTCTGTACATGGCTATATACACATACATACATATAAATATATGTGAATGTCTAAAGTCAGTAGATTCCAAGCACCGTTAGATATAACAATCATAAGTGTGATCTATCAGAATGTACACAGGGTTTGGTAAAGTTCTTTTGATGATCAGTAGCAGTTGCTCTTATAGATCCATCAGTCACTCCAACTATTTCTGTCTATGGGTACTCCTCCTTCGTCTAGGGGAAGCAGACCACTCTATTCAGATTGACTTGCACATATTATCAATGTCAGAGTGCTCTTTCATGAATATTGTTCTAGTAAAAATGTATTATTGTTAGACCCACAGGAGCTTCTGCACCATGCCCTGTTCTGAACCTAGGCACTTGATTTGAACTTCTTTCAGTCTTGAGGGCCACATTTTTAATTAGGAGGATGACCTTCCCTTTTCTCATATTCATTAGATTACCAAATCCCCTACCCCACTAACCTAGAATATAATTTTACCAGTGCCTCATGTCTAGGACCTCTACCAAAAGGAAAAGCAAAGGGAAGGTCTTTGAGATGTTTTAATGAACAATATAAGGTATAAGACTATACTGACAGGTTAGATACAAGTAATTTATTCCTATCTACAAAAGGAAAGGTATATGCTATGCACAAGTGTCTATTACTCAACAAAACAAGATTTAGTATCAACTAAATACTAGCATAATTAGTTGGATGAATGATTCTTAATTCATCAGAATATGAAGTAATTTGTAGGATTACTGATTAGGCATTTTACATTTCATTTCAGCTTTGTGTCAAACTTGACCTTCCTCTGAACTTCATGCTAAGCCACTTCCATGTTTGATGATGCCTGCATCTGCTGCTCCTGCAGCCAATTGCTCTCCAGTGGACACAACTACTGCTGTACTCAGAGTCTTCCGAACCTTTCTGATTTTAAAGGATCACCTTCTGGACACATCCATCTCCATGTTGCTGTTCCATCACCTCCTCAAGAAGGGAAACACAAAAGAGTGAACCCAAACCCACAATCTCTCCTAAGTAGGGAAGATTGTGCTTAGCTGTAATGTGCTCACAACCTCATGATGCCAGGGTGCAGTCAGGAGGAAGGGAGGGAACAAAATTTATTAATCTATGTGTCAGGTGCTATGATAATCCCTTCACAAATTGTATTTGATTTGATCCTCTCAGCAAGTTTGTGAGATAGGTTCTTATTATTATCCAAGTTTATATTTGATGAAAATGAGGCAGGCAGAAGTAAAGTGATTTGTCTAAGATCACACAGATAGTGTGAGACAGCATTGGAACTCAGGTTTTCCTGATTTCAGGACAGGCTAAACTCCTCCTTCCTATACATCTGTCCAAACTAGCTTAAAAATGATGTTATTATATTTGCAGCTGCAAAGATGAGATGAACAGAAGGGTGGGCCAATCTATTTTGTGCATTCAATGAGTTGTCAGTTCCTCTAGCTCAGAAGCCAGCTAAAATTCTCTTGATCATCTCACAATTGCAAGCCTCTCAGTAATTCATTACCAGACATTCAAAAAAAGTGAATAAATAGGTTTTCCTAAATACAAGAAAGTATTATAGTTAATTAACTTAAACTCTGACCAGAAAGTCACGCAGTTTAGTCTTAACTCTGCTGCAGTTTAGCTGAGGTTAGAAATATGATGTAACCTCTCTGTGTTTTCATTTTTTCTGCTACTGTAAGCCTTCAAGGCTCTATTACTTCATTAGCATAGATCTTCCCTCTACCAAAATATATCCCAAGTTATTTCCAATGCAATTTTGTCAATCACAAGAATAACCCCTCCCCCAATCTGAAACTGTTTTAGAAAGGAATTTATTAGGTAATTCTGTAGAGGAAAGTGAGTTGGAAAGATGGTATGGCTCCCTCTCATTCAGGCTCTGGAAAGTTTACACCATACAGGATTTAGACAAGGATACCTGCACATGAACTACATATATGCAGTTCAGCAATTTTGCTGAGAGAACAACTTGAAACCAAAGTAGATTGAGATGAATATCAAGAAATATAAGCAATAAATAATATCTGAGTAAAGTAAAAATACAGGAGACCCAAAACACAGGCTTGAATGAATCTAAAACAAAATCTGGGTGGGATTACCCAGTAAAAGAATGTCTTGGGTGGATCTAGTACCTGATGTAATCCAAATTCCTTCTAGCCTTCCTTGGCATTCCTGGAGAGTTACTGAGGTCAGGGCACCACTTTGGGTTCAAACAACCTCTATTCGCGTAAAGTTAGATTTAAGCATTAAAATAACTGTTAAATATGATAATTAGTATTTCTTCAATAATATAATAAAGCATTTCCACACTAGGCACACAGTCAAGTGACAAACACTTGTTAAGCATTTATTTTTTCAGACACTGTCCTAAGCTCTCAGGGTACCAATTCAAGCAAAAAGAAGTTCAATTCCTGCCTTGAAGGAGCCTCTATTTTAATGTGGGAAGACAACACATCAGAAGGAGCTGAAGTGTAGTGAGCTGGAAGAGGAGAAGAGAAAGGCAAAGTTGGTAGAATATTCCTTCTCACATGGAAAATTGCTTATTTGACTTTGGTATTCCTTCTAATCTGTCTCCTCTCAAATTCATATTTTACACTAATGACAAACTAATCTCCCTAATCTTCTTAATGAACAAGTTAACCATATCATAGGATCCCAGTCTCATATATTTGGAACTTGAAAGGGTCTCAGAGATCATTTAGTCCAACATTTTAATTTTAGATATGAAAAAAAAATTAAAGCTCAAGCACTCAAGATGACATTTTCAAGTTGTTGAAGTAAAAAAAAACCAAAAACGCATTGCCCTATAGACACCTTGGTGATGAGTTTATCTGAGTTTAGCTAGGCTGGTATTTGGATCCCAAGCACTGAGTTCATCACCAGGCCTGTGATTCAAGCTCTTACACTGTGGGAGAATCTTCCAGACCTTTAAAGACTTTTCATGCTGGGCTTAAACTCCACCCCTTCAATGAAGGACTCTAGTGAAGATCTTTTATATCACCATCATTGTTCAGGGGGAAGAATAATTATTTAAAACTATTCATCTAACTGAGTTGTAAAATAATGTAGTTTGAGAGACAGTTGAGTAAATAAATGTGAAAGACTGTAGTATTTTGACAGAGAAATCAGCAAACCTTACTTTTGAATTCAAGAAAGAAACACATTTTCTGAAAAGGAACAAAAATGACTACTATATAAAGAAGGAATTATTAAAATCACACCAGACTATAACTAGAATAATCCAGCAAAATCTTCCCAGGAATAGCAGTAGTTATTAAAGATTGCTCTTTCCCTAGAAATCAAACTATTCTTGAGCGTATGCTTATGGGATAGGGAGAGAGAGAGAGAGAGATAGAGAGAGAGAGAGAGAGAGAGAGAGAGAGAGAGAGAGAGAGAGAGAGAGAGAGAGAGAGAGATTATTAGGTTCTCACTCTGTGAAAAGTACTCTGATAAGTGCTAGGAATGTAGATATGAACAACCAAAATAGTTCCTGCCATCAAAGAACTTATAATTTAGTAGGGAGAAGCAGTATATAAAGGGAAACTAAAAAGGAAGATGGTTGTGCCATGGTGTAGAAGATGGCTGAAAAATTTTACTACATACAATAATAGACCTATCTGAATATCAAAAAGTTAAACACAGAAGGGACTGCCTGTTATTGTTGTTGTTCAGTCATTTTTTACTCATGCCTGACTCTTTGTGATTCCATTTAGGGTTTTTTGGCAAAGATATTGGAAGAGTTTGCCATTTCCTTCTTCAACTCATTTTACAGATGAGGAATTGAGGCAAACAGGGTTAAATGACTTAGTAGGAGTCACACTACTAGTAAGCATCTGAGTCAACATTTTAATTCAGAAAGATGAGTCTTCCTGACTCTAGGAGCAGCATTCTATCCACTGTACCACCTAGCAACCCCAAGAAGGAATTGTAAATTTATCTAGTTTACCATCTGCTACTTGCTGTCTTTGTGACTTTGGGCAATTCATTTGAGTTCTTTGAGCTTCGATTTTTTTCATCTCTAAAATTAAAGTGTTGGACTAAATGACTTCTGAGACCCCTTCAAGTTCTAAATATATGAGACTGGGATCCTATGATATGGTTAGTTTGTTCATTAAGAAGATTGGGAGATTAGTTTGTCACTGGTGTAAAATACAAATTTGAGAGGAGACAGATTAGAAGGAATACAAAAGCCAAATAAGAAAACAGAGTAATTTTCCATGTGAGAAGGGACAACAACCTGAATCAACCTGATGGCAATGGGAATGCAGAGAAGGGGAAGGATGCTTAACTTCTCAGATGTGGTTTGTTGTTGATGTTGCTGTAATTTCTTCATTTTTGTAATCTTCTTAATATTACATTCCTTATATAAATCCAACCTGATAATCCTTGAAGATACGGCTATGGAATTTTTGCTGGTATTTAGTTTGAGATTTTTGTAACAATATTTATGATTAATATCGCTCTACTATCAGGATCATATTTGCTTTATGAATGAAATTTGATAGAATCTTTTTATGTTCTATATTTTACAATAATTTTATGACATTGGAGATATTTTTTGAATGTTTGATACAATTCACTTGAAAAGTTGTCTGGACCTGGGACTATTTTTGAGAATTTATTATTTATTCTATTATCTGTTCTTTTACTATGATTTTCATGATTTATCTTTGTTTTGTTAGTATAGACACTTCATAATTGAATAATTGTACATTAATTTCTTTTAAGCTGTCAATTCTTTGGACATAGGTACATATATTTGTATACATTTATACATGTACATATGCACATGTATGTATATATATGTATTATTTAGGCAACATCATTTTTAATGATTTATTTTTTCCCTCTTTCTGTGTTGTGATTTCTCCTTCATTCTTCTTGATTTTATATGTGATTTGATTTTCATCTTTTTTAACAATCAGATTAGCTAGATGATGGTTTATTTTATTGCTATTTTATTTCATTGCTTCTTTTAAATTCCAGATTTGAATCATTAAGTTAAAATTTTTCTTTCTATTTTGTTTATCTCTTTTATTTTAAGACTTTCTCTTTTGGTATTTTGGCTTTTTAAATTAGCTGTTTTTCTAGGTTCATTTTTCTCTTTAAGTTTCAACATGTCCAATCTGTTTATCTCATATCTCTTTCTTTTCTTAATAAATGGATACACACACACACATATATGTGTATTTATACATATTTAAATCAGGTTGCTGCTGAATATGACTTAGAGAGAAAAATCTTTTAAGTTATAAGGCAATTTGTTTCTTGAAATTTTCTTGTCCATGTTTACCCTACATCTGGATTCTAAATGATATTAAGTACTATCATCTCCAAATAATTTACAAGCCTTTTTGGCTGAGAGGAGGACCAGATATTTCTGAAATTTCTTTTAAAAACCCTAGTATTTTGTCAGATTTTGAATTAAATTTGCATGACATACATCAACCAGAATTAGCATATGAACTTTTGGATCTGCACCTTCACCAAGATCTAGCTTTAAGCCCTTTGAAGTTTCTTCATTACTAATTGTAATTTCACTTACTATGGACTGCTTTTCAATCAAACTACTTGCAGAATAGTTCTAGAGAACAATTAGTAACCACTGTACAGTGAATTTAACCCAAATATGAAAAGGCAGATGAATAAACTATAGGAAAGTCTCAACAACAAAAGTCATTAAAGATAATACAAGAACTGAATGAAATACAGAAACTCATTAAGACTGTTCTGGAGTTGGTCTAATAACCTCTTTGGCTCTAAAAGAAAATTCTGATTAAAAAAACTCAGTCAGTCATAAGTCAAATATACTTAAAGAAATTTTAATTACAGTTGCTAGTGGTTTTCCCCAATATGACCAATCAACATTACTGAAGAAACAAAAAACAAAAAAACAACCCTTAAATTGTTAGGAAAGTTTATGCCCATTCCCCCCCTCAACTTTGGCAGCTTGGTAAGATTCAAGGTATATGGGGTTTTATAGCATTCACTAGTTAGACATATTAATCTCCATGTTTCCCCTCTAACAGCAATAGCTTTCCATCATACATAATGTATGAAGTTGTTAAGTGTTAATTGACTGATATTCTTTTTTGCTGTTGAAAAATTATGGCAGCAAGCACTCAAGAGCTCACCATCCTCAAAGGAAGAGCAAAGAGAAAAGTTAATGCACCAGAAATTTTTTCCCACAATATTCATCACTTTTGTGCAAGCAGTGGTTGAGAATTTTTCTTTTATTAAGCTCTGTCCGATACAATTCACTTTGAAGGTTGCATATCCGCAGAGGTGACTTGTTGATGTTTAAGTGAAGCCATTTTGGTGGATTCATGCCATTGTTGTGACAGGTTTCATTTATTCCATTTGATCTGGACCACTTAAGACCTTTCACAATATGACTTCAGTCTACATTTCCAGACTTATTTCATATTACTCCACTACATACTGTATTCAAGTCAAATGCTCTTACTGTTTCTAGAAAGATACTTTTCAGGGGAGGAGCCAAGATGGTGGAGTAGAAAGATATACATATGCTAGCTCCAAACCCACAGCCCATAAAATACCTGTAAAGAAGAACTCCCAACAAATTCGGGAGCAGCAGAAGTCACAGAACGACAGAGTGGAGGAGATTTCTGTTCCAGAGAGACCTGAAAAACTGACAGGAAAGGTCCATCTTTCCCCTGAGCCAGAGCAGGAACCCAGCCCTGCCTTGGCAGAGTGGCACTGAGAGGAACAGATCTGAACAGGCTTCAGGGACGGGATCTCCAGTGGCTGCACGGGTACCTCCACCCACAGGCATTGAAGGTCACTGAGAGGGTCTCTTTGGTTGGCCAAGAGGGGAGTGGGGTGTCTCCCATAACTCAGGCCCCCGTGGGAGGCAGCAGCAGAGGCAACAGAAGACAAGGGCTCCCAAAGCAGGCAGGAGCTGGGATCCATTGTTGAAGGACTCTGCATAAACCCCCTGAGGGAACTGAGCCCCGTGAGGAGGCCCTGCCCTGACCTGAGCACCTAAACTTAATCTGAATAGCAGCCCCACCCCTGCCCAAAGCCCTGAGGCTGGGAAGCAGCATTTGAATCTCAGACCCCAAGCACTAGCTGGGCAGATCTGGAGGCGAGGTGGGTATGGAAAGGACACTCAGAAGTCAAGGCACTGGCTGGGAAAATGCCCAGAAAAGGGGGAAAAAATAAGACCATAGAAGGTTACTTTCTTGGTGAACAGCTATCTCCTCCCTTCCTTTCATATGAGGAAGAACAATGCTCACTATCAGGAAAACACATAGAAATCAAGGCTTCTGTATCCCAAACATCCAAAATAAATATTCAATGGGCTCAGGCCATGGAAGAGCTCAAAAAGGATTTTGAAAATCAAGTTAGAGAGGTGGAGGAAAAACTGGGAAGAGAAATGAGAGAGATGCAAGAAAAGCATGAAAAGCAGGTCAACACCTTGCTAAAGGAGACCCAAGAAATGCTGAAGAAAATAACACCGTGAAAAATAGGTTAACTATTAGAAAAAGAGGTGCAAAAGCGAGTGAGGAGAAGAATGCTTTCAAAAGCAGAATTAGCCAAATGGAAAAGGAGGTTCAAAAGCTCCCTGAAGAAAATAGTTCTTTCAAAATTAGAATGGAACAGATGGAGGCTAATGACTTCATGAGAAACCAAGAAATCACAAAACAAAACCAAAAGAATGAAAAAATGGAAGAAATGTGAAATATCTCATTGGAAACACAACTGACCTGGAAAATAGATCCAGGAGAGACAATTTAAAAATTATGGGACTACCTGAAAGCCACGATCAAAAAAAGAGCCTAGACATCATCTTTCATAAAATTATTAAGGAAAACTGCCCTGAGATTCTAGAATCAGAGGGCAAAATAAGTATTCAAGGAATCCACAGATCACAGCCTGAAAAAGATCCAAAAAGAGAAACTTCTAGGAAAATTGTGATCAAATTCCAGAGTTCCCTGGCCAAGGACAAAATATTGCAAGCAGCTAGAAAGAAACAATTCAAGTATTGTGGAAATACAATCAGGATAACACAAGATTTAGCAGCTTCTGCATTAAGGGATTGAAGTGCATGGAATATAATATTCCAGAAGTCAAAGAAACTAAGACTAAAACCAAGAATCACCTACCCAGCAACACTGAGTATAATACTTCAGGTGAAACAAATAGTCTTTCAATGAAATTGAGGACTTTCAAGCATTCTTGATGAAAAGACCAGAACTGAAAAGAAAATTTGACTATCAAACACAGGAATGATGAGGAGCATGAAAAGGTAAACAGCAAATAGAAGTCATAAGGGACTTACTAAAGTTGAATTCTTTATATTCCTACATGGAAAGACAATATTTGTAACTCTTGAAACTTTTTAGTATTTGGGTAGTGGGCAGGATTACACATACACACACACACACACACACACACACACAGAGCACAGACTGAATTGAATACGATTGCATCTTATCTCAAAAACATGAAATTAAGTGGTGAGAGAGAAATATATTGGGAGGATAAAAGGAGAAATGTAATGGGGAAAATTATCTCTCATAAAAGAGGCAAGCAAAAAACTTTTTAATGGAGGGAAAAAGAGGGGAGGTGAGAGAAAAACATGAAGTTTACTCTCATCACATTCCACTAAAGGAAGGAATAAAATGCACACTCATTTTGGTATGAAAACCTATCTTACAATACAGGAAAGTGGGGGAGAAGGGGATAAGCAGGGTAGGGGGATGATGGAAGGGAGGGTAGTGGGAGGAGGGAGCAATTTGAAGTCAACACTCTTGGAGAGGGACAGGATCAAAAGAGAGAATAGAAGCAATGGGGGGCACGATAGGATGGAGGGAGATATTGTTAGTCTTACACAATACGACTATCATGGAAGTCATTTGCAAAATTACACAGATATGGCCTATATTGAATTGCTTGCCTTCCCAAAGGGAATGGGTGGGGACGGAGGGATGAAGAGAAGTTGGAACTCAAAGTTTTAGGAACAACTGTCGAGTTCTGTTCTTGCTACTAAAAAAATAGGAAATACAGATAAAGGGGTATAGAAAGTTATCTGGCCCTACAGGACAAAAGAGAAGATGGGGACAAGGGAAGGGAGGGATGATAGAAGAGAGGGCAGATTGGTGATAGGGGCAATTAGAATGCTCGGTGTTTTGGGGTGGGGGGAGGCGACAAATGGGGAGAAAATTTGGAACACAAAATTTTGTGAAAATGAATGTTAGAAGTTAAATAAATAAATTTTTTTAAAAAAGAAAGATACTTTTCAGCTCCAGTTTTTATGTTTTTTTTTAACGTGACCACAATACTCTCTCTTCTTCACCTTTACTTATCTTCCTTGAAGACTCACTCTGATGCTACTTGCTTCACGAATCCTCTATTGTGAGCCTCTTGAAATAAGTGTGATTTGATTTAATTTGTATAGGCTATATTCTTCCAGTGAAATGTAAACTGTTTGAGGTCAGGGATTATTTAAATTTGTCTGTGATACCCCACCACCACCATGGCAATACCTTCCATATAATTTGGTGCTAAAATATCCAATTATTTTAGTTGAACTCTATCTGTAATCAAGGAACTTTGCAAGTACTTATTTAGAGTGTCCTTGGATGAGGATTCTATGAAGCCATGCACTGGCAGAAGAATGTCACATTTAATATAGCTGCTATAGGACAATAAACACCAGTTTTGAAATTTAGATTCCAGTATAAACGATAGTTCAAATAATTGTGTTTAAGGAAAGAATATGTGAATTGTCATATGTGTGTATTCCATTATAGCATAACATATTACACTATATTGCATTGTGATATCATTTTCTGATGTTATAGTGTGCTTTTATGTTATGTCAGGTCATAAAATGATATGGTATCATGTGATATGAAAAATACATATATATGTGTGGTGTAATCTAATCTAAGAGAACACAGTACAATACAACATGATATAATATAATAATATGTAGTGTAATAAAATGTAATATGGCACAACACAACTCATGACATGACATGATAAGACACAGCATGAAACAACATGATTTGATGTGATATGACACAATATAATATATTACAATATAGGATGTCATAATTCAGTTCAACAATATAAATAATATGATGTGGTACAATGTTATATAAATATTGCATTATATCATATTGTATAATATTAGGTATACTTAAAATAACTCTGTTATTTTGAAAAAGAAGATACAGATTGACCATTACCTCTGTCACCATCTAGATGCATGATCCTGGGCCAGTAACTTAATCTCTCAATACTCTGGGCAGTACTTTAAGACTATAAATTTTTGCCTATACCCTTTGATCCGAAAATATCAATACTAGGTCTATTTCAAAAGGGAAAAGGAATTATTAGGGAAATAATTATTAGAGAATTAGAGATTAGGGAAAATGAAAATAACCTATGTATTCCAAAAGACTTAAAACAGTTCTCTTTGTTGTGGCAAAAAAATGGAAATTGTGGGAATGTTTATTAATTGGGAAATGGCTGAATGAGTTGTGATATATGAGTGTGATGGAATACTACTGTGCTATAAGAAATGATGATGTCAATGATCTTAGAAAAAGATAGGTAGACTTGCACAAAATAATGAAGAACAAAATGAGCAGAACCAAGTCAACAGTGTTTATAGTAACAATATATTTTAAGAACAACTTCTGGTGATTAAGTCATTTTGGCTATTATAAATACCCAAGTTACTATAAAAGACCTATTAAGGAAGACACTATCTTCATCCAGAGAAAGAATTAATAAATAGAGGTATATAAAGATTTATCTTACATATACATATTTGTATCTAATTGTAGCTGTCTTTAGGGTGGGGGAGGGGAAAAGGAAAAGAAGAAATAACGCCCCCAAAGTCACCACATTGTGCATACCCCACGAGTCAACAATAATTGTTAGGTCTATGTCCATGAAAAATCAAAGAAAGAAGAAAATAATCCAAATATTCAAAAATATTTATAGAAGCTATTTTCATATAATAGATGAACAATGGAATTATTATCACAGACCTTAGGGAAGTTCCCAACATAACAGGGGTAGTTGATAGCAGAGGTGGAACTGAATTCAGATCTTCTGATTACAGATACACCATTTTTTCCACTTCCTCATATTGCCTTCTGGAGGTAGACTAAAGATAACCTAGGTCAACATCATCACTTTTGCATATGTAGAAACTAAGAAGTAGAAGGCATAATTTGCACAGCAAATCAGTTTCATAGCCTTGACTGTAACCCAAATCTATTCTGTGAAGAAATGCTTGTGATAAGATGAAGAGGTTCCATTAGCTAAGAGTCAAGACCTGGGTTACTGCTGACATTGACTAATCATGTTAACCAAAAATAAGGTCCAATTGCTCTGAGCTTCAGTTTCCTCACAAAGTTCCTCACAGTTTTCCTTACAAATTGGAATGATAATAATTCCAATAGAAAATACTTCACAACGTTGCAAAAGTCAAATGAGATAATGTATATAATACTTCACAAACCTTATTGCATTAAATTAATTCTCACTATTACTATTCTTTGCGAAGTCCTTCAACTGAACATAATACAAATCATTCAAATTTATTTCAATTTCAGAATTCAAGTCTACAATATGAATCCATGAACAATAGTTAGTGACATATTATTGAACTGAATGTACAAATATGTAATCAGTATGGAGCTATGCAGGGTACCTAAGTGGCACAGTACATAGAACACTCCACTTGGAAGCAGAAAGATTTATCTTCATGAGTTCAAATCAAGTCTCAGACACTTACTAGATCTGTGACCCTAAGCAAGTTACTTAAACCTACTTGCTTTAGTTCCTCATCTGTAAAATGAATTGGAAAACAGAAATAGCAAATCATTCCAATATCTTTGTCAAGAAAATCGCAAAAGGGGTCACGAAGAGATGTTTATGACTGAAAAATGACTGAACAACAAAATGAAGTTATAACTTGTGAGGTGGGAGGGGGAGATGGTAATAGAGATACAGAGAAAAGAGAGGGTATTTATTCTCAGGAAGTTCACAATCTCAGTGGGGAAATAAGATTAAAATGTTGACTAGGATTCTGAAGGAGGTGAGCAAGCAACAAAGAAGGTTGTAGAGTAAGCAAAGGGTTGTGAACTGGTAATAATTCCCCCAAATAAGACAAAGTATCTATGACACTGACCCAGTGAAGCTCTAAATCCTGAGGAAAATGTCCTTCAGTATCAGATCTTAAAATTGGGCTAATAGACCATGGCCATAACTGTCTGATGATGCATCAATTGACATCGCTAGTTCCTTTTTCCCGAGTCAAATATTGCCAGAGATAGCTTTTACTAACAGAGTGAAAGCATTTATCACAAATATTGGTAGTGATGTTGATCACAACTACAAGTTGGTTAATTCCATTCAGTTAAAGTCCATGACTTTTCGCCTTTGAATCACCTATAGGAGGTGGTGCAGTGGATAGAGTTCTTGACCTGGAATCAGAAAAACCTGAGTTTAAACCTAACTTAAATGCTTAATACTTCCTTCTCAGTTTCTTCAGTTATAAAATAAAGATAACAATAGCACTTACGTTAGAGGATTTGGGTGAGGATATAGTGGGTAAATGTCTGTAAAATGCCTTGAAAATCTTATAGTAAAATATAAATCCTTCTTATTCTATAAATATTATCTATTCTCTTACAGGAGTTCCCTATGTGAATGAAGTCAATGAAATCTCACATCCATTCCTTGAATGGTCTCAATTTGCAGTCCTAAAACCGCCTCAATTTCTGGAATAATTCCATCTGTCACGCACAACCCATTTTTAGCATTTAATGAGAAAGTAAGATTTCCAACAAGAAGGAACTAAATCAGTGTCAGTCTATGAGAATAGAAGTGCTCCCTGAAAATATTATATGGAAAGTGTATGACACCAAGACACCAAATTAGGTACTGAACGATGAGCTAACATTTAGTGTCTAAAAGCAGGAAAGAGAAGAAATGTTCTATATATACTCTACAGTTCATTTGAAAGAGGTGTGACATGGCATCGATATCAATAGCATGAATAAACCAGAGCTGAATAAAAAGTTGAGGGGTAAAAATAAAGAAGATGGGTTGCTAATTTGGGACTGAAAGTTGGAATCTATATACACTTCAGAGCACTGAGGATTTGCTGGTAAGTAAAAGATAACCAGTGTTCATATGATTAGATTAAGGACTGGAATAAAACTTTGAGCTCATGTAAAGCTCATTTTATGGATAAAGAAATTAGAGAGGATGAGAAGTTAACAGAATTTCCCAAGGTCACATCATTCAGCATGTCTGGATTTCTCTCTCTCTCCTCATCTTGTTTTCCTGGCTTCCATGACTTTCTTTAGGACTCAGCTAAAATTGAACTTTCTCTAGAAGATATCTGTCTCAGTTTCCCTTATGTTAGTGCCCTTCCTTGGAGATTGCTTCCACATTTTCACATACACAGAGAAATACACGCATGCATATGAACAGATATATCTACACACTTTCCAGTACATTTATATCTACAATTGCCATAGGGATAGATATATAAATGTATGTAAAATCTTATATCTAGTATATTTATGCATATTTATTTGCATGCTGATTTTCACATCAACATGTGATCTTGAAGAAAGGGACTATTCCATCCACCTCTTGTTTTCTGCATACTAGGTGTTTAGCTCAATGCCTCACTCCTAGAAGATACTCAGTAAACTCTTGCCAGTTGACTGAAGTAGGAAATATGACATGGAAAAAATCATGTGGAAGAGGCAGCTAGATAGGCATTTAACTTTTTAGGGATATAAGTTTTCAATTGAGTAGAGAATACCTATATGTCTCTTACTTTAATATTTTTAGGGAAGAGGCACTTGTTTTTATAGTGTTATTTTTATTTATGTTTTTAATGTTCATTTAAAATTTTTTGAGTACCAAATTGTTCCTGTGAGCAGTTAGAAGGGCTAGGACAACAAGGTGACACAGTGGATAATGTGCCAGACCTGAAGTCAGAAAGATTCAGCTCCCTGAGTTGATACTTGGCTTCAGATATTCACTGTGTGACCCTGAGCAAGTCACTTTATCCTGTTTACCTCAGTTTCTTCACCTGTATAATGAGCTAGAGAAGGAAATGGCAAACCACAATAACATCTTTGCCAAGCAAAGCTCAACTGGGATCACAAAGCATTGGACAAGACTGAAATGACTGAACAGCAACAATCATGACTATCCATTTAATCTCCCATAATTCTCTCTAGCTTGTTTGACCATAAATTCTGCCATTATCAATAGACCTGACATAATTTTTTTGCAATACTCTCTTAATTTTCTTATTTTGCATGTAAAACACATACCCATTTTGACCTTATCTTGACTTAAGTTGTGACATGTGAATCTATGCCTAGTTTCCTCAAACTACTTTACAGATTTTCCAGCAGATTTTTGTTTAAAAGTGATTTCTTGTCCCCCAAGCTTGACTCTGTGTTTGTCAAGCACAAGTTTACCATGGCTATTTACCTAGTGTCTTTGCCAAGAAAACCCCAAGAGTCACACAAGACTCAAACCAACTCAAAACAGCAACTCATCATTTTAAGAAAAGTTCCTCTTAGCTCTATAATTTCCAATGTTTTTAGTAGGAATAAGTGTTTTATTTTGCACAAAAGACCTTTTTTCTGTTTCTATCAATGTAAATCATATGACATTATTGATTTTTATTGATATGCATATTTATGATTATAGTTTTTTGAATATTGAATCAGCCCTGCATTTCTGGTACTAATTTTATTGTTCGTAATGTATGGTTGTATGTTATATTAGTGTGGTCTCTTCGCTGATATTTTATTTAATTTTTTAGAAAGAAGTGTGAATTTTTTTGGATTAACACATACTAGGGAAATTGTTTTATAGTTTTCTTTGTTTTAGTTTTCCCTGATTTAAACACCCAGAACTTATTTGTGTCATGGAATGAATTTGGTAGGACTTCTTCACTGATCTTTTTAAATAGTTTATATAGTATTGGGATTAATTATTGTTCAGATGTTTGGTATAACTTGTTTTTAAATCTGTTTAGTTCTTGGCATTTTTTCTTAGCTCATTAGTGGCTTCTTCAATTGGCATTTAATAAAGCAAAATAAGTACGAATAATTTATTTAACTTCATCTTCAATGGGGAGAGCTGACCCTTTGCTTCTTTGATACCGACAATTTGTTTTTCTTTTTCCTTTTTAATGAAATTAACCAGTGGCTTATCTTTTCTCTTTCTGTAAAACCAGGTCTGAGTTTTATTTATTAATTCATTTTTACCCTTCTATTTTATTATTCTTGCTTTTGGTTTTTAGGGTTTCTCTTTTGTTGATGCATTGGGAATTATAATATACATTTTACAGCTTTTTTCTTTTTAGTTATATGCCCAGTTCAATGATCTACACTTCTATTCTAATGTAGCTATTTAGAAATATAAATATGGCTTTGGCCATATCCCACAAATTTTGAGACATTGTCTTATTTTTGTCATTATTTCTAATGAAATTATTGACTGTTTCTATGATTTGTTCTTTAAACCACAGTTCTTTAGAATTAGCTTATTTAGTTTCCAACTAATTTTAACCTATGTTTCAATTACCTTTTATGAATGTTATTTTTTATGACATTATAATCGGAACTAGTGTACTTAACTTATTTCCTTTTCTACATTTATTTGTGACATTTTTATGCCCTAATACATAGTTCATTTTTGTGAAGATGTAATGTATGTAGCATAGGAAACTTATACTTCTTTCTATTTCCATTTTGTTTTCTCCAGAGGCCTACCATAGTTACTTTTTTTCTAAAATTCTATCAATTTCCTTAACTGCTTTCTTATTTTATGGTTAGATTTATCTAATTCTGAGATGGGAAAGTTGATATCCCTTACTAGTATAGTTTCACCATTTACTCCTCTATCTCATTTAACTTTCCCATTAAGAATTTGGATGTTATGCCATTTGATGTATATAGAAAGTATTAATATTACTTGATTTTTATGGTACCTTTTAGAATAATGTAGTTTCCTGTTTATCTATTTTATTAGGTCTATTTTTACTTTTACTTTGTCTGAGATCATGATTGCTGCCCTTGCCTTCTTTATTTCAGCTGAAGCATAACAGATTCTGGTCCAGGCCTTTAGTTTGTTTTATTTTTAATTATTTGTTAAGGCAATTTTAGCATTCACTTTTATAATATTTTGAGTTCCAAATTTTTCTCCCTGTGTTCCCCTCTGCCACCTTCTGAAGATGGCAGACAATTTGATATAGGATTCACATCTACTATCATATAAAACATTTTCACATTAGTCACAGTTGCAAAAGAAAAAAGATATCAAAAGAAAAAACACAAAAAAGAATAAAGTGAAAAAAATATACTTTTATCTGCATTCATAATTCATCAGTTATTTGTCTGGATGTGGGTAGCATTTTCTTTTGTGAGTCTTCCAATAACTTATTTTAACTCTCTGCATGTATTTCTGCTTCAAATGTTTCTCTTGAAAATAACATATTGTTAGATTCTGGTCTTTAATGCATTCTGCTATATGCTTCCATTTTATGGGTGAGTTCACTCCTTTCACATTCATAGTTATGATTGCTAACTGTATATTTCCTTCAATTCTATTTTCTTGCTTTGCCATCTCCTTTTCAAACATATCCCACTTCAAAAATCTATTTAGCCTCTGTCTACTGCCTCCTTTAATCTGAAGTAGCTATTTTCAGCCCCTCTTTTCCTTATTTCCTTCCTCTCTTGCTTTCCTATTTCAATTGTACACACACACACACACACACACACACACACACACACACACACACAGATCTATACACACATATATATGTGTAATATATGTATTCTTCCTTCTTTGATCCTGTTGTTTTACACATTGTCTTTTTCAATTTAGCATAAAACTGTGAATTATACCCAAAAGATGAGACTTTCCACTGCTTTGATCAGAGATGACATTAATTTAAATGAGTTTGACAAAAATGTAATGAACACGTTCATAAAGCATTAGGATCTTTTCTAGACACATTTCACCAGTTCAGATATTCCTTCCACCAATGAAAATCGCATAATGTCAGATTTAGTAGTTCGTGGCTTATCACATTGATAAGCTTCAGATGAGAGATTTGAATCTAGTTCTTCCTAACTCTGAGCACAACAATTTTTCTTTTATAAAAATCAATTTGTACTGAATGAATAAGGATTCTATATTAACTTCTGCAACTTGGAACTTCTAAAATTGTTAGTTTTCAAAAATAAAAACCTGACGGGGAAATAGAGTCCTTGGAATTCAATCAGTAACGTAGTGAAATTCTAAAAACAAAAGGACCAAAAGAAATCATATTTAATTTCCCCCGTTGTCATTTTATTATATCAAATCTCTAAAGTATTTTAAAATATAAGTCACAAGAATCTGGGGAAGTGGTTATGATAGCTAAGGTCATTTTCAAAGTTCTGGCTGAATTCGACTTTGCAAAGGACTAAAAATATCAAGTTATTGATTTGATTTTCCTAGCTCCTATATATGTATATATGTATATATACATATATGTGTGTGTATGTATGTATAAAATCTCATATTGTACCATTCACTACCTTCCAACTGAAAAATTCTTTCCATCCAAATAATGTCAAGAAGATAAGCTTAAACAGCAGGAAATAACCCAACACAGCACGGGAAGAAGATAAGACTCCCTTCTTCCATAACATTTCTGTTTAATTTGTGGTTCACTAGACCTAACCATTACTAATGATCAAATCACGTTTAAATAATGATAGCAAGAACTATAAAATCAAATTAGTATTTCAACTAGAAAATAAATAAGTTTTTTATCCAGGATACTCACTCAACACAAGCAATATTATCTTTGGTTGAGAGTTTCCCAAATACAAGGAGTCAGAGAAAGTAGGAATGAATATGAGGTGATTACTGTACTTATGAATGAAAACAAAATAACATCTTGAAATGTGCTGGGGAAATTTGTAAATGAAAGGAACAAGTATGTAGATTTTGTATATGTACCATTCATAACATATACAGATTTTGAATATTTATATAATTTATGATATATAGTATCACATATAGTATATCACAGATTAATATAGTACAGATTATGTTCCACATTTCATACTCTCGTTAAATACTATATATTGATATTATAAAATAGTTATACAAAATTTATTATATTACACGTTGTGCATCTAATATGTACATTTTACATATAATATATGCATATAAATGAGTGCATATTTTGTGTCTGTGTGTGTTTTATATAGTATAACTGTAGATAGAGAGCTAACAATGATAATAGGAAGAATTAAGTTCATCTATAATACTCATTGGCTGTGTGATGCTGAACAAATCATTTAATCTCTTAATCTTCTAGGCAGTCGTCTAAAATTTCACATTGAAAAGAAGGTGCTTAATAAAATTGGTAGATTAAAAGTGCTCATCTGGAGCTCACTACACCAATGGAATTGGAGTTACAGTCTCTATTTGTAATTGTATATAAAATATAGTATGTGTTACATGGGGAGGATATAGTAGTCTAGATAATTAAAAAATTAAAGCAAGCAAACTTTAAAGTATACTACTAGATGATATCTGAGTGTAGGATTATGAGGTTTACAGGCAATGGGAAACATAACGATCAGTTGATTTGTGCTATTTCATTGAAGTAAAATGGATTTTTGTTGTGCTGTTAGAATTTATTTTATCTGATAATACATGTCCTTCAAAGTATGACTTACTCTGACAGACTGGCTATTCATGGGAGAAAAAAATGTATAATTTTGGAGATTTGTAAACAAGGCATTTATTGTTAATTTAGTCATCTCAGGTCATCTTCAGATATGTAATTTAGCATAGCAAAGATTTTACAAATTGTCTACATCAGACTTCTCTGAAACTAATCAATTAGAACTTGAATACCTCTTTTTTTTTTTTTTCCGGATTCTTTTTTTTAAGTTCATGGATCCAGGAAATCAATACTCAATGGGAGCCAATCTATACGACTTTGAGACTAAAGTGTTTTTTTTTTTTCCCCCTCTAATGCACATATTCCAGGTGCAGAAAATAGATATGTCATATAAGTATAATAAGGAATATTAAATATTTGCCTCAACTGAGTATAAAATAATGTAATTCTTCTTGCCAATGGAGTTAAATTAGGAGAATGTAATTTTGCAGCTTCTTCACTCCCACTTATTTGAAAAAAGAAAATCAAATTCAATGTCTTTTGACAGATGGCTCCCTGTCTTTTTTTTTTTTTTTTTTTTTTTTTTTTTTTGCTATTATTTAAAAACCAAACACTCACACAATCTAAGAGAAACGGTGATTTTTCAATGAAGCTCCTTATTCTTCCTGGGCAGTCATCCAGTGAGTTGCTGATATAGCAGTGAGTGGAGATGTCTGAGATTGCTGCACAATCATAATTACGCAGGGGAAGTCTGCTTTCACCTAAAGTATTCAAACAATCAAGCAGAGGTAGGTTTGCTGCCTTAAGTCCCCAGATAATTCTTAGCTTCAGCTGGAGACTTATGGCTTTGTCTTCCGGAATATGTGCATGTTTATGTGCATGTGTTGAATGCTTCTATCCTTTCTCTCCAATGTCAATTTCTTGACGTGCTATGGAATTGCTTTGTCCAGAATCTTTGTTGCTCCACCTTTCCTAATATCGATGGTGTCACCTTGACAAGAAGTGAACGGCACCTGTTCTTGTTGCTTATTAAAATCACATTTCTCATGAAGTTCATAACTAGTTCAAGTGTCTGAGCCTGGCTTTTAAAAGGGGACATAATCAGGTTTTAAGACAATAGAGAACTGAGGATAAGGATGAAGAGACTATATATAAATGTACACTTAAATCTCTGGAGGGAAAGTCTCGCATCTGTACATTGTACCTTCAGAATAATGTTTAGGAAGAAAGTTAATAAGCAAACATATGACAACATACTTCCAAAACTACCAAGGAACCAAATGGGCAAGCTCAAATGAAGAACTCAATGTAATGTGATGAGTTCTGGACCAATATAACAAAAATTTAACTCAGAAAATATATACTAATTTTCTACCATCTTGGGGATGTTAAGGCTACAAAGGCAAAAATTAGAAATAGGTTAAAGTACCCAAACTAATGACATCAAAAAAGCCTTGCTATAGGAGGTCATAGGAGAGTCTTCAAGAATCTTAGGAATTGTTAGAGAAAGAAATGATGAGGGAATGTATTCCAGAAATCAAGAAAGGGCTATGCAAAGACCCAGAGATGGGAGATGCAATCATGACTTTAGGGGAATAGTAAATGGGCTATCTTGACTGGAAGATAAAGTAAATAAAAGAGAATGATATGAAATAATTTTAGAAATGGGGATTAGATTTAGATAATGGAGAACTTTAAATACCTATTCATTAAAAACTATTTATTAAATATCTACCAGCTTCTGGGCACTGTACTACGTGCTCTAATACAAAGAATTAATTTAGACAGACACAACCTTTAAGGAACTTACCTTCCACCATGGAAGCCAACATAGGAATATAAAGGTAAAAATAGAATAATTACATTATAATTATAGGACAGTATTGTTAAAACCCATGTGAGAGGAAATATGTCATTAAGAAGGTAATTCTTTCAAGAATAACTCTTGAAAACAACTAGATATTCTAAGAAATGAAGGTGGGAGAGTTGCATCCTACACACAGAGAAATGTTTATGCAAAGATATGGTGATAAATTATGACATGTAGTGTATGAGGAATATTACCTCTACCAGTTTCACTGGATTGTAGAGTACATTAACAGAGTGATATGAACTAAGTCTGAAAAAGTAATTGGAAACCAGTTGTGAGATAATTTAAATGTCAAAGAAAGGAATTTTAAATGTAATCCTAGAGGTAATAGGGAGTTGCTTGTGTTTAATGAGATCCATGATCACACCCACACTTGAACAAAATCAGCTAGATAACTATGTGGAGGACAGATTGAAGAGGAGAAACACTTGAACGTAGAATACCACTTAGGACTACTTGAGATTGTAGGAGACCAATTTTAAAAGTCTAAGTTAGAGATAATGATGGTTGTAGCTATCTGAGTGAAAAGGAGAGGTCAGATGAGAGAAATATAGCAGATTTTGAAATAGTCAGTCATACTGAATTTAACAAGGATTTACTATGCATTTTACCATAAGAATTTACTAAACATTAACAATAATCTAGGCATTGTACTAATTGCTGAAAATACAAAAAAAAATGGTAGCATTTGGCAACTAATTAGACATACGGTTTAATGGGGGATAAGAAGTAAATAATGACATCAGATGTCCTTCAGCTCTTACTCACTGGACATGTTTCTTTAGCCTGACGGGACTCTGGGTAGCTGCTAAGGAGGCCCTGCTTTTGAAAATCCAGATGTTGGTGCTTCTCTCTCTGAAAACTATGTATTGGTATATATGTATTGGTCAGATAGTTGTATCTGTCTGTTGATCTGTGATGTATTTATTGCTTATGGTCAGGCAATTAGAAGCCCTGTCTATTGGTCTTTATTTCTATGTTTTTATTTTCTCTGAAGTTTAAGGGACTGAGTTTTTCCCCTCAACTAAATGAATGATATATGTGTTTGATTAAAGTACATTGCTGACTCTCAAAATTTGCTTTCCTTTTAGAAAAATAGATCTAAGCATTTATACAGCAGGCCCTCCTGTGTAGGCTGGGGTCCTTGGTGTTAAAGTGGGGTACATAAATAAGTTTTATTTTGGAATTGTTGAGTTTCAGATGCCAGTGGGACATTTATTTCAATGTCTAGTTCATAGTAAATTATGGAAGTTTGTAAGATCAGTGGAGAATTTTTGTTGTTCAGTCATTTTCAGTTGTATATAACATTTTGAGACCCCCTTTCAGGTTTTCTTGGTAGAGATATTGGAATGGTTTGCCATTTCCTTCTCCAAATCATTTTAGAGATGAGGAAAGTGAAGCAAACAGGGTTAAGTGACTTTTCCAGGGTCACATACCTAGGAAGTGTCTAAGGCTAGATTTGAACCCAGTCTTCCAGACTTCAAACCAGGCATTGTCTCCAGTGTACCACCTAACTGCCCTGCACAGTACAGACTAGGGCTAAATACGTAGATTTTTGGATAGATAGATTGATTGATCTAAGATTATTCATACATATATGCATATACATATATGTATACATACACATATGTATACATATATGTGTGTGTTTGCACAAACAAAATACATCCAAGATAAGAAGGAAAGTCAAAATCTAGGGAGCAATTTTTACAGCCAATATATCTGATAAAGGCCTTATTTTCAAATATATAGAGAACTGAGTTAAACTTAAAAGAGTGCAAGTCATTTTCTAGTAAATGTCAAAGGATATGAAGAGGCAGTGTCCAGATGAAGAAATTAAAGTTATCTATAGTCATAGGAAAAAAATATTTGAAATCACCATTGATTAGATAAATGCAAATTAAAACAACTCTGAGGTACCACATCACACCTATCAGAATGGCTAACATGACAGAAAAGAAAAATGATAAATGTTGGAGAGGATGTGAAAAAAAATAGAACATTAGTGCATTGTTGATGAAGTTTTGAACTGATGCAACTGTTCTGGAGGGGAATTTGAAACTATTCCCAAAAGGGTATCAAACTGTGCATGCCCTTTGATCCAGAAATATCATTGCGAGGTTTGTTTCCCAAAGAGATCTTTTAAAAAGGGAGAAAGGACCCACATGTGCAAAATATTTGTAGTAGCTCTTTTTGTGGTAGCCAAGGATTGGATATTTAGGGGATCCCCATCAACTGGGGAATAGCTGAAGAAGTTGTGATATATGAATGCAATGGAATACTATTTTTATGTAAGAAATGAAGAGCAAGTGAATTTCAGAAAAAAAAAAAAACAAACCCAAAAGACATATGAACTGATACTGAGTGAAATGAACAGAAGTAGGAGAATACTGTACACATTAACAGCAACAATGTGTGATGATTAACTATGATAGACTTAGTTCTTCTCAAGGCAACTCCAAAAAACCAATGATGAAAATACTTTGCATATCCATACAAAGAGCTATGAAATATGGAGTCTGAATGCACGTTGAAGCATGCTATTTTCATTTTTGTTTGTTTTTCTCATATTTTTCTCTTTTGTTCTGTTCCATTTTTCACAATATGACAAATGTAGAAATATGTTTAACACGATTGTACATGTGTAACCTGTATCAGATTGTTTGCTCTATTGGAGAGGGGAGGGAAAAGATAAAGGAAGAAAAACATGACACTCAAAATTCTCACAAAAATGAAGTTTGGAAACAATCTTGACATGTAATTGGAAAAAAATAAAATACTGTTAAATGAAAAAAATGTTAAGTAAACAGAACCAGAAAAATATTGTATATAGTAACAGCAGTATCGTAATTATGATTAACTGTGGAAGAATTAGATGCACCAATCAGTGCAATAATTCATAACAATTCCAAAGGACTCATGATGAAAAATATTTTCCACCTTATGAGAGACTCAGATGTTGGACTCAGAGTTCAGATTGAAGCATACTATTTTTGCTTTATTTTTTCTCTATTTCTTCGCAATATATTTAACAGGGAAATTTGTTTTGTATGACTTGACAAGTATAATGATTATTGTATTGCTTGCCTTCTCAGTGATTGGGGGAAGAAATTCAGGTAGGAAATTTGGAACTCATCCTTTTTTATTAACAGTGCTAGAATAAATAAATAAGTAATCAATTAAAATGAATAGAAAATTAAAAAAGAAAAATCTTTCTTTTGTGGCCATTAATAACCATCAAAAAAAACCTTCCCTTGAATGAACTGACCAATTATAGTGCTTCCATTACTATCATGCTTATTTGTTGATTCTCTATGATCTGCTTTTTCACCCTCAAAGAATATATAGATTATACAGAATGTGAATTCATTAGGTTAGATATGGAAGGCGCCTTAAAGGGCATTTATTCCACCCTCTTCATTTTACATGTGATAAAATTGAAGCACATATATATTCCATGACTTGCCTGGAGTCACCCAGATAGTAAGAGATGATCATTCAAACTCATATAATTTTATTCCAAACCCTGCAATGCAATAGCTTTCATTTCACTTGTCTCTTTGGATCCTCTTTTAGCCTGATTACTCCTATGTTTGTGTTTTAAAAATCATGGATAGACTTAAACAAAATAATGAAGAATGCACCAGTGAACTATTGGTAGAGTTCAGGAACCATTCCTGGAAACCATTCAGGAAAGCAATTTGGAACTATGTCCAAAAGACAATCAAGTTTTGCATACCTTTTGATTTATCAAAACCAGTACTAAGTCTACATCCCAAAGAGATCATAAAAATAGAAAAAAGACCTACATATGTCCAAAAATATTTATAGCAGCTATTTTCATGA
Organism: Notamacropus eugenii; assembly: GCF_028372415.1. NCBI lineage: Eukaryota > Metazoa > Chordata > Mammalia > Diprotodontia > Macropodidae > Notamacropus > Notamacropus eugenii. The sequence goes on along the minus strand of NC_092873.1, from coordinate 363,539,734 downwards.
TGGCAAAATATTGGAAATTGAGAGTATGTTCATCAATTGGGGAATGGCTGGACAAGCTGTGGCATATGAATGTAATGAAATACTATTGTACAATAAAAAGTGATGAACACACAGATTTCAGAAAAACTTGGAAAGTCTTCCATGAACTGATGAGAAGTAAAATGAGAAGAACCAGTAAAACACCGTATACAGTATCAGCAACACTGGGTAATGACCAACTATGAATGATTCAGCTCTTCTCAGCAACAGAATGATCCAAGACAGGTACAAAGGATTCACGAAGGAAAATGCTATCCACATCTAGATTAAGAAATGATGAGCTTTTTGCAGATGGAAGAATATTTTTTCATTTATTTTATTCCTTCTTTTGCTTTTTTCTTTTGATTTGTTTCTTCCTTCACAAATGTGATTAATATGGAAACATGTTTTACTTGTTACAACAAGTGTAACCTATATCAAATTGTGTACCGTTTTCGGGAGAGGGAAGAGAAAGGGGAGAGGGAGGAAAATCTGGAACTCATAATCTTGTAAAAATGAATACTAAAGGAGAAGGTGGTGCAGTGAACAGAGTACTGACCCTGGACTAGAGAGGACCTGAGTTCAAACTTAAGCTCAGACACTTGACAATTACTAGCTATGCAAACCTGGGCAAGTCACTTAACCACAATTGCCTTGCCCTTCTCTCCAAGAAAAAAAGAAATTAATACTAAAATTTGTCTTGACATGTAATTAGAAAAAATAATATTAAAGAAAAAATAATGAAAAGTGCAATGAGCAGAATCAAGAGAACGCTGTATACAGTTAAGAACAATTTAGAGTGACTAAGTCATTTTCACTACTATACATACTCAAGTTAAGTACAAAGGACATATGAAGGAAGGTGCTATCTGTATCCAGAGAAATAATTGATAAATAGATGTATAGAACGATTTTATATATGTTCATGTACCTATAACTAGATATAGATATACGCATATTTGTGTCTAATAGTAGCCATCTCTAGGGTGAAGGGCAGGAAAAGTAAAAAAAGAAAAACAAAAGGAAGTTAAAAATTTACTATATATTTAAAGGAATAACAAATTGTACGTAATAGAATAGCAGTTTCATATATAATCATCTTTTTTCTATTTCACTATGTTATGGAAATGCTATTTCATTTCGTAAGTTCAGAATGAATTGAATAATTAAAAAGAAGTCGAATAATTCTTACAAGATGGGCATCATGTATCTGTATTTTTCCATAACTTCCTTACTCTGGAAAAATGAAAAATGAGAGAATCACTTTAATGCCAGGAAATCTATATATACCACAAAATTGAAGAATCTCTTCATATTGTAACCAGTTTTGTTGAGTTTAATAGAAACAAATTGTACCATGTCAAGAAAAATCCCAAGTGGCTTGAAAATTGCAAAGCATGTTACATGTGTTCTCACTGCAACATTACCACCGTCTTATATAGTAAGTGCTATAATTACTCTTATTTTACATGTAAGGAAATTGGGGCTGAATAAATTTGTAACATTCCCTGAGTGTCACACAACTAATAAATTCATGAGACAGAATTTGGTTTCTGATCTTCTTGGTTCTAAGTCTAGCGCTCTATTCATTACGCCACTAAGACTCTTCCCCCAAAGTGTTTGAAAAATAATAGACAACCTTTATGACATTGCTATGAGAGCAATTTTGGAGTCCCATTGGTTCATTCATAGGTTTTGCTTCTAGGATATCAAATACAGAGTTGTTGAAGTTGTTGCTGTTGCTGCGCTGTGGCTATTATTGTTTTTTCTTTCTTTAAGTCAGTTACATTTCCCTGAATCTATTGGGATTCAGTCAAATAAGTGGACTCTGAGGACATTTTCCACTTGATCCAAAATGCTTTGAGATAGTACCACTAAATTTCTTTTTAATCTTCAACATAAGAACATTGAGAGAAAACCTGAGTAAATGAAAATTCAATTTCTCCTGATTCTGAGTTAGCAAATTCAGAGGAGTTCAAGATGAGACAAAGAGGTAAACAGAGAAAGCTGTGCCAAACTGATGGACTCAAAGTGATTTTCATGAGATCTATATAGGCAATATCCTGACACCTGTCCTTCTGCATCTGATCCAGTATTGTAGTCTTTACTTGAAATGAAGGAACAGACCCACAACCCATAGAACGGCTACAGAGAAGTAACTCACGACGAATTCTGCACCCAGAGGCCACAGAACATTGGAGCGAGGGAGATTTCCGTTCCGGAGAGACCTGCAAACCTCTCGCGGGGGATCCTTCGCAGCGCCGGGACTGGGAGCTGAGTGCAGCCCTGCCGCAGCTGCGGCACCGAGAGCAAAAGATCAGAGCGGCCTTCAGGGACGGGATCTCCAGCGGCCATGCAGGACCCTCCACCCACAGAGGGACCTGCAAACCTCTCACAAAAGGTCAGTCGCGCTGCAGACGCGGAGCCCAGCCCAGACCTGCCACGGCACCGAGAGGTACAGATCCGAGCAGGCTTCAGGGACGGGATCTCCAGCGGCCGCACAAGTCCCTCCACCCACAGGTGACGGGGGTCGGTGAGAGAGTCTCTTTGGCGGGTCGAGAGGAGAGTGGGGTGCCCCCATAACTCAGCCCCCCCCCGGGAGATAGAAGCTGAGAGGCGGCCGAAGACCAGGGCTCCCTAAGGGGGCAGGAGCCTGGATCCATTGTGGAAGGTATGTGCATAAACCCCCTGAGGGAACTGAGCCTGAGAGGCGGCCCTGCCCCAACGTGACCACCTGAACTTAATATCACACTGAATAGCAGCCCTGCCCCCTCCAAAAGCTCTAAGGCTGGAAGCAGCATTTGAATCTCAGACCCCAAATGCTGGCTGGGAGGATCAGGAGGTGAGGTGGGTGTGAGGAGAATATTCAGAGGTCAAGTCACTGGCTGGGAAAATGCCCAGAAAAGGGAAAAGAAATAAGACCATAGAAGGCTACTTTCTTGGTGAACAGACATTTCCTCCCTTCCTTTTTGATGAAGAAGAACAATGCTTACCATCAGGCAAAGACACAGAAATCAAGGCTTCTGTGTCCTAGCCCACCCAATGGGCTCAGGACATGGAAGAGCTCAAAAAGAATTTTGAAAATCAAGTTAGAGAGGTAGAGGAAAAGCTGGGAAGAGAAATGAGAGACATGAAGTCAAAGCATGAACAGCAGATCAGCTGCCTGCTAAAGGACACCCAAAAAAATGTTGAAGAAAATAACACCTTGAAAACTAGCCTAACTCAATTGGCAAAAGAGGTTCAAAAAGCCAATGAGGAGAAGAATGCTTTCAAAAGCACAATTAGCCAAATGGAAAAGGAGATTCAACAGCTCACTGAAGAAAATAGTTCTTTCAAAATTAGAATGGCGCAGATGGACGCTAAGGACTTTATGAGAAAGCAAGAAATCACAGAACAAAGCCAGAAGAATGGAAAAATGGAAGATAATGTGAAATATCTCATTGGAAAAACAACTGACCTGGAAAATAGATCCAGGAGAGACAATTTAAAAATTATGGGACTACCTGAAAGCCATGATGAAAAGAAGAGCCTAGACATCATCTTCCATGAAATTATCAAGGAAAACTGCCCTGAGATTCTAGAACCAGAGGGCAAAATAAATATTCAAGGAATCCACAGAACACCACATGAAAGAGATCCAAAAAGAGAAACTCCTAGGAACATTGTGGCCAAATTCCAGAGTTCCCAGGTCAAGGAGAATATATTGCAAGCAGCTAGAAAGAAACAATTCAAGTATTGTGGAAATACAATCAGGATAACACAAGATCTAGCACCCTCTACATTAAGGGATCGAAGGGCATGGAATAGGATATTCCAGAAGTCAAAGGAACTAGGACTAAAACCAAGAATCACCTACCCAGCAAAACTGAGTATAATACTTCAGGGGAAAAATTGGTCTTTCACGAAATAGAGGATTTTCAAGCATTCTTGATGAAAAGACCAGAGCTGAAAAGAAAATTTGACTTTCAAACACAAGAATGAAGAGTACCATGAAAAGGTGAACAGCAAAGAGAAGTCATAAGGGACTTACTAAAGTTGAACTGTTTACATTCCTACATGAAAAGACAATATTTGTAACTCTTGACACATTTCAGTATCTGGGTACTGGGTGGGATTACACACACACACATGCACACATGCACACATACATAGAGACAGAGTGCACAGAGTGAATTGAAGAGGATGGAATCATATCTTAAAAAAAAATTAAATCAAGCAGTGAGAGAGAAAGATATTGGGAGGAGAAAGGGAGAAATTGAATGGGGCAAATTATCTCTCATAAAAGAGGCAAGCAAAAGACTCATTAGTGGTGGGATAAAGAGGGGAGGTGAGAGAAAAACATGAAGTCTACTCTCATCACATTCCACTAAAGGAAAGAATAAAATGCACACTCATTTTAGTATGAAAACCTATCTCACAATACAGGAAAGTGGGGGATAAGGGGACAAGCAGGGTGGGGGGGATGGTAGAAGGGAGGGCATGGGGAGGAGAGTGCAATTTGAGGTAGACACTCATGGGGAGGGATAGGATCAAAAGAGAATAGAAGTAATGGGGGACAGGATAGGATGGAGGGAAATATAGTTAGTCCTATACAACACAACTAGTATGGAAGTCATTTGCAAAGCTACACAGATTTGGCCTATATGGAATTGCTTGCCTTCCAAAGGGAAGGGGTGGAGAGGGAGGGAGGTAAAGAAGTTGGAACTCAAAGTGTTAGGATCAACTTTCGAGTAATGTTCTTGCCATTAGGAAATAAGAAATACAGGTAAAGGGGTATAGAAAGCTATCTGGCCCTACAGGATAAAAGAGAAGACGGAGACAAGGGCAGAGAGGGATGATAGAAGAGAGAGCAGATTGGTCATAGGGGCAATTAGAATGCTTGGTGTTAGGGGGGGAGGAGATAAAAGGGGAGAAAATTTGTAACCCAAAATTTTGTGAAAATGAATGTTAAAAGTTAAATAAATTTAATTAAAAAAAAAGAAAGAAATGAAGGAACAAAATGTATGTAGAGAAATACAGCATCCAAATGGAGAGTTAATGTGAAATAAATGGACAAATTTTGTACAATGTATTTCAATTTGACAATTTCAAAGAAACAGTCAGTACGGAGTTGTATCTGAGTTGCTTAGTTTTTACTTCTAAGTTATTTTCAACTGTCTTGCTTGATCTCTATTTCAGTACATATATTTTAATCAAACTATATTCAGGTTACATATGTTGCAACTGAGGTCCACACAAGGAAAAGACAATTAGTAAATTTATGAATTAGAGTCCTATTAAAATGCCTATTTTCCTAATGTATTTTTCTGATTTTTATTTATTTATTGTATCTATTTTCATGTTTTCTTTAATATTATAGTTTTTTAATATGTATGTGCTATTTGATTACATGATTTTTGAAGGAGATATGTTTTTTTAATTATTATCCCTAACAGAACTAAGTTTCTATCAAATATTTATTTCTTCTTACTTTAAACCTCTCCCCCATCTCAAGGGGGTTGGAGCTACAGTGAGGAAAAACAAAATGCTTGTAACGAATAAGCAAAATAAAACCAAAAATTCTGTTTTGGCCAGGGGAAAAATGTGTGATTCGTTCTATATATTATACTATCACCTTTCTGTCAAGAAGTGGGTAGCATACAATATCATTGCTTACTTGAAATTCTGGTGGATAATTGGGTTGATCAGAATTCGTATTTTTGAAAAAATTGGTTGTTTTTTTTTACAATGTTGATGTAATTATAGTAATTCTCCTTCTGGTTCTCTTCACTTCATTTTGAGTCAGTTCATAAATGTCTTCCAGTTTCTCTAAAACTAATTCTTGCTATATTCTTAAAATGTAATTGTCTTCCATTATATCCATATGTCATATTTTGTTCAGGCATTTCCTGGTTGATGAAAGCTTCTTTAGTTTCTAGTCCTTTGCTTCTATTAAAAGAGTTGCCCTCACTCTTTTTGTATGTACATATAAAACTTTTTTTTTCTAGTTACTTTATTTACTTCGGGTGCAACGAGTTGAAGAGTATATACACATTTTTAACTTTGTAGGCATGTTTGCAGTTTGCTTTCCAGAATGGCTGGACCAATCCAAAGGTCCACCAACACTCCATCAATGTGCATGTTTAACCTCAGTCTTCCCTATATTTGCCATTCTCCTCCTTTTTTTGCTTAACTTTGCCAATATGATGAGTAAAGTGGCACTTCAAAGTTGTTTTAATTTGCATTTCTCTACATATTAATGATTTAATACACTTTTTCCATATGTTTGTGGGTAGCATGGGTGGTTTGCCTTTAGAAATACCTGTTCATATCATTTGACCATTTGCCTATGGGTGAATGACTTCTATTCCCATTAATTTAAATAAATTAATTTCTTATCAATCTTTAAAAAAATGAACTTTAAAAGAACTTTTGAAAAGGGAATTTAGGTACAATTTTCAGTTAACTCTTCTTATTCTAATATTAACTTCACTGGTTTTGTTTGAAAGCAAAACCATTTCAATTTATCTAATCCAAATTGTCTTTATCATTAATGCTTCTCTTGTTCATATATCAGAAAACAATTTCTTCCTGGATTACAGTTTATCTTATTTGGTTATGATTTGACCTTGTGTATTTAGGTTATATATCCATTTGGATATTTTCTTTGTTAGGGTCTGTTTTGTTGATCTAAATAAAATTTCTGACAGCCTGTTATCTCGTTTTATATACATTCATACAAACGTATATACATATACATATATGTGCGTGTGTATATATATATATATATCCATCTATCTATGTCTGTTTGTCTATCTATCATCTATCTATCTATCTATCTATCTATCTATCTATCTATCTATCTATCTATCTATCTATCATCTATCTATCTATATTGCTGGAAGAATGGAAAGTTAAAGTTTGGTAAATTTTCTTCCTAAATGTAATGAATTATACTAAACTAGATATATTTATGGGTATTCTGTGGGTTTTTATTTTGTGATTTTCACTTATGTAGCCATTAACTATATAACAAAAGTCTTCATTTGAAAAAATAATCAGTAATCAATGATCCTGGAAATGTCTTCCAGAAAAAGAAATTACGTGTTGATAGTAAGAATATCACGTGTTGGGAACTTCTTTTGCATGCTGAGCAGACAATTTTACAGAAGGAACAAAGGGAATGAACTGGGTTGCCTACAGGAAATTGCGAAGTTCTTTCACACACCCCTAACATCTCTTAGAAAAGTAAGTTATGTGTCATTTTACATATTATAGATACATGTTAGCTATTACTATGAAGTAAGAAGAGATTTTCTTACATAGTTTATGGGACCAGTATCATTATTTTATAATCACATTTACATATGCTACCAAGGAAAAAGCTATAATTTCATTTAATGTAATGACTTTTTTCTTGAGACTCCTCTACATTAGCCCATAAATGAGTAGTTTTTGAAGCTGTTGTTATTAAACATAACTAAATGTGTTTACTAAATAAATGGAAGAACAGTTCATAACTTCATTGTGTAAGGTAAAACACTTGATTGATATTTACATTATACTAATATTTTGAAGATTAGCTTAGTTCTCTGCTGAAGTTCTTCTCCAATGCCTTATTATAGCATGAAGTAAAACCAAATTCTCAAAAGCTTTCTCTGTGCAGAAAAATATTTATCTGATCCTACTAACCTGAAAAAAGTTTCACATGTGGGTCTAGGGAATGAACTTTGTCTATCATGTGAAAGTGAAAGCCATCGTAAATGTACTTAGGCAGGCCAGTCACCAGAAGTTTGAACATCAAGTGATGATACTTTCTATTCTTAATTTTGTTCTTTGTCATAAAAACATGAGGACCCTATATAGTTATAGAATTGTAAATGCTGAATCAATGTAATTTTTTATCTCAGTCTTATTATAATTAAATAATAACAACAACCTATTACAATCCTTCCAGACAAAAGTGGGAGGGGTAAAGTAGAGTTGTTAGAAAACATTAATAAATTGTTTTGAATTTCAACAGTGTGTATTGATTGTGCAATAGATTAAGGCTATGTTTCCAGTTTCTTTTGCAATTTCTGCAAGATCTGCAATGGCTACTTCTCATCTTCAACGTCAATCAAAATATTGAAGAGAGTTACATGATTAAAGCACGTGAAGAATGTATTCTGTATATATATAACCAGTTTAAATAGTTTTTAAATCTCTGCCTTCTCTACAAGACTGGAGCTCATCAGATAATGACTTAACTCTTTACCTCATTCTGGGCATGGAGACCAAGATTCATATCACTGAGACATGCATCTTTGGAAAGAGATTTTGTACCAAATAAATTAATAATATTTTATGATACTGAAATATTAAACAACCAAATCTTATAAATATTTGGTTCATTGGCTTACTTATTTGCAATGATAAACAAAAAGGAAACATATAGAATACGATTCCCCATCTACCTATAGATTTTTTTCCCTCTTAGTTATTCCCAAGCTTTGTGGTATACCACAGCCAAAGGAAGAGAAAGTAATAAGCATTGATTTTGCACATATTATGTGCCAGGCACTATACTAAGCATTTTAAAAATATTATCTCATTTGATCCTCACAACAACCCTTCAAGGAAGGTGCTATTATTATGCCAACTTTATAGTTGAGAAATCATAAGGAAACGGAATTTAAGTGAATTTTCCAGGATAACATTAGTAGTATTTCTCTGGTGCCACATTTGAACTCAGGTTTTCTGACTTTAGGACCAATACTATATCTACTGAGCTACCATATGAAAGGAGATGTAAGAGTAGAAGGATGGACCTGCTGTACTTCTCCCCCCAAAAGCCTGTAAAACACCTGTAAAAATGACTCTAACCAAATTCTAGAGCAGCAGAAGACATAAAATAACAGAGTGAAAGAGATTTCTAGCCCAAGGAAGCATGGAAGACCCACAGGAAAGGCCTATAGCACTGGTCTCAGAGTTCAGCACAATCCACAAGATGAAGCCTAGAATTGGGAGCGCTGTGTAGCAAGGACAGGATCAGATCAGTCTTCTGGGTAGAAGCTGTAGTTCTCAGATTGCTCAACACACAAACTCCAGAGACAGCTTCAAAGGTCAGTGACAATGCTCTTTCACATGGATGAGAAAGGAACAGGGCCCACTGTAGCCCCAGCCACAGGCAGTTGTAGCATCCATTTTTGGAGCCCTCAGCCTAAAGACAGAGGGGGAATCAAGTGGCTGATCAGAATCTCAGACCTTAGTGGAGGCCCTGAGTTCAGAAGGAGCACTGGCATGGTGAAGCTGGAGGCAGTTGTGGGGAGGAAACCCTACTTGCAGATCCTGGGAAGGGAAGCTTGTGGTTGCTCCCAGACCACAGCACAGGCCAGGAAATTGGTAAACTCCTCTCCATTGATTGTGCCACATTGGAGGAACTGACAACTTATAGATCACTAGAGTATACCCTCCAGTTAACAAAGGATTCAAAAGTCAAGTAACAGTCTGGGAAAATGCCCTTGAAAAGGAAAAAAAATAAGTGACTTTCTTGGTGAACAGGTGTTTTTCTCCACCCTTTGGATGAGGGAGAGCAAAGCATACTGTTAGAGGAAGACATCAAAGTCAAGACTTCTTCATCCAAAACTTCCAATACAAATTTGCAATTGTCCAGGCAATGGAAGAGCTCTAAAAAGATTTGGAAAATTAAGCAGGAGAGGTGGAGGAAAAATTGGGAAAGAGAAGCAATGCAAGAAATGAGAGAAATGCAAGAAAATCATGAAAAGCAACTCAATAGTTTGCTGAAGGAGATCCAAAAAAAGCTGAAGCTTTAAAAACAGACTAACACAAATGACAAAAGGGATCCAAAAAACCAATGAGGAGAAGAATATTTTAAAAAGCAGAATTAGCCAAGTAGAAATGGAGGTTCAAAAGCTCATTGAAGAATATAGCTCTTTAAAAATTAGAATGGAGCAGATGGAAGCTCATGACATTATAAGAAACCAAGAAATTACAAAACAAAACAAAAAGAATGAAAAATTGAAGACAATATGAAATATCTCGTTGGAAAAAGAACTTACCTGGAAAATAGATGAGGGAGGGATAATTTAAAAATTATGGAGCTACATGAAATTCATGATGAGAAAAAGAGGTTAAATATCATCTTTCACGAAATTATCAAAGAAAGGGGGTTAGAGCCAAGATGATGGAGTAGAAAGATGCATATACTCTCATGCTTCCCACACAGGCCACAAAATACCTGTAAAAAGGACTCTCAACAAAGTCTAGAGCAACAGAAGTCACAGAACAACAGAGCGAAAGAGGTTTCCAGTCAAAGGTAACCCAGAAGGCCATCAGGAAAGGTCGATCTCACAGGACATTGAGTAGAGCGGAGAGCAGCCCTGGCCACATGGCACTGGGAGGAACAAGACCTGAACAGACCTCCAGAAGAGTTCCTAGCAGGGAAGGTCCCAGATACCTCAGCCCACAAGCTACAAAGAAAGACACAAGGTCATCGGGGAAGGGATTTCCCAGCTGGGTGAGAGGAAACCAGGGCTTCTCCAGCAATAACCCCAGGCGATGGCAGAGGTGCAGCAACAGACTGCAGGCAGCTGCAGTGGCCAGAAGCAACCTGGATCCATTGTTCAGGAAGCTCAGCTTAAAGCGACTGGTGGTAGGGAGCAGCTGATCTAAACCCCAGCCCTGAGTGATGACCCTGCCCCCACCCAAAGCCCAGGGAAACCAAACAGCTGAGTCTAACCTCTTGACAAAGGATTCAGAAGTCAAGTAACTGCCTGGGAAAATGCCCACGAAAAGGAAAAAAAAATAAATCATAGAAGGTTACTTTCTTGGTGAACAGGTGTTTCCTTTAATCCTTTCATTTGAGGAAGAACAAGGCTTACTGTCACAGGAAGTTAAGACTCCTGCCTCCAGGGCCTCCAAAGTGAACTTAAAATGGGCTCAGGCAATAGAGGAGCTTGAAAAGCGAGTTAGCAGCTTGCTAAAGGAGAACCAAAGAAATGCTGAGGAAAATAAGACCTTTAAAAAGAGGCTAACTCAATTGGAAAAAGAGGTCCAAAAAGCCAATGAGGAGAAGAAGGCATTAAAAAGCAGAATTAGCCAAATGGAGGAGAAGGTTCAAAAGCTCACTGAACAAAACAGTTATCTAAAAGAGAGAATTGACTTCAGGGAAATGAATGACTATGAGGTAAACCATGCAGTTAGAAAACAAAACCAAAAGTTTCAAAAAAAATAGAAGATAATGCGAAACATCTCAATGGAAAATCAACTGTCCTAGAAAATAGATCCAGGAGAGAAAATTTAAAAATTATGAGACTACCTGAAAGCCATGATCAAAAAAAGAGCGTAGACATTATCTTCCATCAAATTATAGAGGAAAACTGTCCTAATATTCTAGAACCACAGGGCAAAATAAATATTGAAAGAATCCACCTATCACCTCCTGAAAGAGACCCGAGGAGAGAAACTGCTGGGAATATTGTGGCCAAATTTCAGAGTTCCAGAGTCAAGAAGAAAATACTGCAAGGATCTAGAAAGAAACAATACACTTAGTCTTTCACAATATGACTATTATGGAAATTTTTGCATAAATACACATGAATAGACTATATTAAACTTCTTGCATTCACAGCGGGGATGTGTTGGGAGGGAGGGAGGGAGGGAAGGTGGAACTCAAGATTTAGTAACAAATGTTGAGAACTATTTTTGCATGCCACTGAGAAATAAGAAGTAGAGGTAATAGGGTATAGAAATCTACCTTGTCCTACAAAAAAGAGAATAGATGGGCATAAGGGAAGAAAGGGATGTGATAGAACAGAGGGCAGATTGAGGGAAGGCATTATCAGAATGCACAGTGCCTTGAGATGGAGGGAGGGGAGAGACGGGGAGAAAATTTGGAACTCAAAATCTTGTGGAAATGAATGGTGAAACCTAAAAATAAATAAATTAAAAAAAAAATAAAAAAATTAAGGATGTTTAGGAAAAATCTTCAACCCAATACACATTAGTTCACATGCATTATCATCTTCTCTTTGGTCCAGTTTGATGGACAGTGTAGCTAGCAAAATGTAAATATTGGACAGCAGCAGGGCACGTAATTGCACTCCTCTCCTAATCATCCATGTTGGTGAAAAGGTGCTAGCTTTACATTAACTTAGGAAGATCCTATGCTACTCAGTTGACTATTGGAATAGGCATCAAAATTAAAAGTCACCTGGTCCCTTAAAGTTGATATTAGAAGCTTTATGTCAGTGTTTTGTTTTTATTTTCCTTCAGAGCAAAACTCAGTGTCTTTCATATGTATAATTAATTAGAGGGTAGAAACTGATGGCAATTTCTAAAACTATTACTCTTTTTGAAATTCAAGTTCTTTCATTTATTTATTCTCTCTTTTAACAAATATTTATTAGGCATTACTTATTATACGTGATATGCTGTTCTAGTTATTAATTATTTAGAGAGATTTCAATCCTAAATTCTTGCCTTTGAAGTCAATCAGCAGACATTTATTAAGCACATATATGCAAGACATTGTGGAAACAAAGACAAAAGCATAACATCACCTGATATCAAAAAACTTAGATTTTACTTTCGGAGAGAATAAGTACATAAACAAGTACATACGTGATGTCTACTAATTAGAGGGAAGTAATTAGTTTTGTTTTGACATGTGTCCTTCGAAATAACTAAAGAATGTCTAGGTCAAAATGTTCAATAGGCTGTTGGTGATACAGGATGAGAGAGTATGAACAGGAAGGTACTTCATTGACAAATTGGTCCAACTCCTTTTTGTTCATGAACACACTAAGGCCAAACAAAGTTACATGATTTACCTAAGGTCACATAGTAATAACTTTTAGAGATAGGATTTGAACCTCAGTTCTCTGACTCCATTGACAGTGCTCTTTCTACCACTTTATCCTAGACTTCAGGAAAGATTCATGGATATAGATGGTAGGGTATATAGATCTCAGAGTCATCTGTGTAGAGATAATAATTAAACAAAGTTATACAGAAACCTAATTCCACTGTCTCCTGAGAACTGACGAATTAGATTTCGATCTGAATATTTACACTTCAGAAAAAAGCAAAGGTTACAAATTATGGTTTAATTAATATTTTGTTCATTATCTACACTTAAGAACAAGATGAAGAAAATTTTAATAATTCAGAATAACCCTAAGAGTGTGGTTTGCATGCTCCCTCCCCCAAGACAGCTAGAAACAACAAAGAATAGAGTTAAACATCTGCTAGCATGCATCTTATTGAACCCAAGAAGGTTAATGAATCCCACCAAATGAAACAGTACATAGAGAAGAGGAAAGTCTAAGACAGAGCCTTGGGTCACAGCTACAATTAGGGTAGATGATAAGAATAATTATCTAACAAAGGAGAATAATGAGTGTTCAGAAAAGTAAGAGGAAAAAAATATTACCTCAGTTTGTCTTCTCATGTCTCAAAAGGGAATGTCACATTTTTCTATGTTTAAGGAACATGATGTTATGACTTATCACCTAAGACATGCATGTATTCATATGTATATGGATCAATAGACATAGTTCTGATTTTGGAGTCCAAAGACCTGGCTTTAAATATGAACTATAGCATTTATTATCTTTTTGACCTTGGACAAATCAATTAACCTAAGTGTCCCTCAGTTTCTTCACTTGGAAAACAGGAATCTCAAAACCAGTGCTTCTTATCTCATAGAACTGCTGTGAGTTTTAAGTGAGATGATGAGGCTTATAAAGCACTCTGTAAATCACAAATTATTTTATAAATGTCAGATTTGTGGGTGTAGTGTAAAGTAATATTTTATCAGTGAAAGATTAAAAATATTGTAGTTACCTTTCTAAACAAAGTAAAGACCTAGGCAGGGAAATCTTTTGTACTCTTACCAGCAGATAGTTATGACTGAGGTTAACTAAGCTGAAGAAAAATCCTATGAGGAAAAGTTCACTTTCACACATCACAATCGCTAAGTAATACCTTTTCATGTTCCTGGAACTTGTCTCCTTAGAAAATCTGTCTGATTCAGATATTATTTTATGTTGATGATAGTATCAACATAACACTGGAATACGTGCATGTGCATGTGTGTATTTGTTTGAGTTCTTTATAACAGTTTTAAAATTAATCAAGAATAAGTTTTAAAACCCATTAAGATGATTTTTAATTATTTTGAGAGAAATTAATCTTTTACAAAGCATACATTTAAAAGTGAGACATGTCTATGAGAAGCTGTATGAATGAGTTTTTTGGGGAAAAGCATACCTTCAATTATTCTTTTTTTAAACTCTCTAACACAAGTTTCTTGGCCTAGGCTGTATAAACTTATAAAAAAACAAATAAATAAATAAGTGAATGTATGAATGAATAAACAAACAAACAAATAAACAAGCAAAGAACTAAGCAAATACATACTTTTTAATAATTATATTTCAAAATAATTTATTTCCTATATATTTCTGCAGATTTTATTTTATACATTTAACATACTCACCAGAAAAGGGTTACCTAGGCTTTATCAAACTGTCACACAGATCTGTCACAAGATATACACAGACTAAGAAATCCCTTTCTAATGTGTTTTTTCCCCCTACACTACTTTTTCATTTTCAGAAGAATATGTGAGGACAAAGAAGGAGGTGATGCCCATGAATGCAAATGGTTATCAGTAGGAGTGGAGGCAAAATGACAGAGTAGAAAGACAGACCTGTTATAACTCTCCTCCCATAGCCCATAAAACACCTGTAAAAAATGACTCTAAACAAATTCTAGAGCAGCAGAAGCTACAAAAAGACGAATGAAAGACATTTCTAGCCCAAGGCAGCCTAGAAGGCTGACAGGAAAGGTGTATCCCACCAGGACCAGAGCAGAATGCAGCCCAGCCTTGGACTTGCCATGCAACATGGAGAGCACTGGAGCAGGCTTCAGAGAGCAGAATCACAGGCAGCAACTGAAATTCCCAGATTTCTCAAGCTACAAATGCCAAAGAAAGCTTCAGAGTTCAGTGAGAAAGCTATTTCACCTGGGTGAGAAGGGAATAGGGTCCTGTCCTAGCCCCAGGCACAGGGCAGCAGCAACCATGGAAGTACAGAGTCCATTTTTGGAGCCCTTTGCCTAAAGATCCTGAGAGAATCAAGCAGTTGATCTGGGTTTCAGCCCTGAGTGGCAGCCCTGGAGTGAGGAAGAGTGGTGACATGGTAGAGCTGGTGGAGGCGATGAAGAGGAAATTCTACTTGCAGATCTTGGACAGAAAAGCTTGTGATTGCTCCCAGACCAGTGTGCAGGCCAGGAGAAGAGTAAACTCCTCTTCTTTGACTGTGCCACCTTGGAGGAACTGAGAACTCATAAGTCTCCAGAATGTATCCTCCACTTGAAAAACGACTCAAAAGTCAAGTAACTGACTGGGAAAATGTCCAAAAAAGTGAAAACAAATAAGACTATAGAAAATGACTTTCTTGGTGAAAAGGTATTTTCTTCCATTCTTACCAATGAGTAAGAACAACTCATACCATCAGGGGAAGACATAAAAGCCAAGGCTTCTGCATACAAAACTTCCAAAATAAACGCAATGTTCTCAGGCCATGGAAGAGCTTACAAGAAATTTTGAAAATCCGGTAAGAGAGGTGGAGGAAAAATTGGGAAGAGAAATGAGAGTGATGCAAGAAAATCACAAAAAGTGAGTCAATTACCTACTAAAGGAGACCCCCAAAATGCTAAAGAAAATAATACCTTTAAAAATAGACAAGCCAAGATGGCAAAAGAGGTCCAAAAAGCCAATGAGGAAATGAATGCTTTAGAAAGGAGAATTAATCAAATGGAAAAGGAGGTTCAAAAGCTCACTGAAGAAAATAGTTCTTTAAATATTAGAATGGAGCACATGGAAGCTAATGACTTTATGAGAAACCAAGAATTTACAAAACAAAACCAAAAGAATGAAAGAAATGGAAAGTAATGTTAAATATCTCACTTGGAAAACAACTGACCTGGAAAACAGATTCAGAAGAGACAGATTAAAAATTATGGGACTACCTGAAAGCCATGATCAAAAAAGAGCATAGACATTATTTTTCATGAAATTATCAAGGAAAATTGCCTGGATACTCTAGAACCAGAAGGCAAAATAAATAATGAAAGCATTCATTCATCACCTCCTGAAAGAGAACCTTAAAAGAAAATTCTTAGGAATGTTTAGCCAAATTCCAGAGTTCACATGTCAAGGAGAAAATATTGCAAGCAGCCAGAAAGAAACAATTAGAGTATTGTGGAAATACCATCAAGATAACACAAGATCTATCAGCTTCTACATTAAGGGATCAAAGGGCTTGGAAAATGATATTCCACAAGTCAAAGGAACTAGGATTAAAATCGAGAATCACCTACTCAGCAAAACTGAGTATAATAATTCAGGGGGAAAATGTTCATTCAATGAAACAGAGGACTTTCAAGCATTCTTAATGAAAAGACCAGAGTTGAATAGAAAAGCTGACTTTCAAACACAAGAATCAAGAGGAGCATTAAAGTGTAAACAGGAAAGAGAAATCATAAGGGACTTAATAATGCTGAACTGTTTCCATTCCTACATGGAACCATAATATTTGTAACTCTTAAGACTTTTTCTCACTATTTGGGTAGTTCCAATGTATACCTATAGACAGAGGACCCAGGTTGAGTTGAATAGGAAGGGATAATATCTAAAAAGCTAAAATTGGTGGGTGAGAGAGGAATATATTGGGAGTAGAAAGGGAGAAATGGAATGGAGAAATTATCTCTCATAAAAGGGGCAAGAAAAAGCTTTATAAATGGAGTGGAAAATGGGGGGGGATGAGAGAGAAAAAGTGAAGCTTACTGTCATCATATTTGGCTTAAGGAGGGAATAACATGCACACTCAATTTGATATGAAAATCTGTCTTACACTACAGGAAGGTAGAAGAGAAGGGGATAAGTGGGGTGTGTGGAGGATGATAGAAGGGAGGGCAGATGGGAGGTGGAAATAATAAGAAATAAATGCTTTTGAGAAGGAAGAAAGTCAATAGAGAGAATAGAATAAATTCGGGGACAGGTTAGGATGGAGGGAAATATGGTTAGTATCTCACAACATGACTAATATGGAAGTCTTTTGCATAAGTACACATGTATAGCCTATATTGAATTACTTGCCTTCACAGTGGGGATGAGTGGGCAAGGAGGAAGAGAGAGAAGTTAGAGTTCAAAATTTTAGGAACGAGTGTTGAGAATTGTTTTTGCATGCAACTGGGAAATAAGAAATACAGGTAATGAGGTATAGAAATCTATCTTGGCCTACAAGAAAAGAGAGAAGATGGGGATAAGGGAAGGGAGGGGTGTCATAGAAGGGAGGGCAGACTGGTGGAAGGCGTAATCAAAAGGTATGGTGTCTTGGGGAGGGGAAAGGTCAGGAGAAAATTGGGATCTCAAAATCTTATGGAAATGAGTGTTGAAAACTAAAAATAAATAAATAAGGTTTCAAAAAAATTGTAAGTAATAAGAAGCCATGAATGAAAAGGAAGAATTGACAGTGATTCCAAAGCAGAACTTGACACCTCTCTCACCTTCAGACCGAACCTACTTATGACCAAGTAGCTCTTGCAAGGCAGTTCTATCTTTTTAATACTTAGTCTCTAATTCTCAGATGCTTCTGTTATTTTGATTCAGGGACAAAAGCAATTACCATCTCACATTCTTTTCTCTTTACCTTTGCTTATAATTTTAACAATAAATATGAAATGCTAAAGCACCAGTAATTGAAAATTGATTCTAGATTCAATTAACTAGTTGGCTCTATTGAGAAGACTGCATTTGAAAGTTGCATTAACTGTTTCCATACTCATTGGGAATCACCCCTGGGTTTCCCTGACCAATTCCTGCTTCAGGAATGATAGCTGCAATTCTCAATACCTCAAGAACATAAAGAACTACTGTCTAAGCTTCTAATTATCTAAGCAAAACCTCTCAACAATAAGATGTCACCTTTCTGGAAATAGGAAGTACTCAATTTCCTTTTGTTAGGAAAATAATATTAGTAAGAAACCCATAAGGTAAATTTTCAATTCAATTTATTTCAATAGTGTTTACCAAGTGCTTACTATTTTTAATGCCCTGTGGTAAGCACTAAGAATACAAAGTCGTCACTAAAAAACGAAAACATCTTGTTCTCAAGGAGATTACATTGTACTTTAATGATACAATATATACATAAGCAAATAAATACAAAGCACATGGAAAATGATACAATGTTAAGAGGGTGGATGCGTTAATATGTTTTAGGAGAAACAATGTTTGCCTATTGAATAGCCTTCTCTATACTAAATTTTGGTAAACTGATAATTTGCCAAATAAGAATTATGTTGTTTGTCATACATACTGTAAAAGGACCAATGGCATCACGATGTTGGGTTCAAGGTACAGAGTGTTCAATTGGGGACGATCAGACCACTATTAACTTTGGAAGCTGTACCACTGTTGAGGAACAAAACTGCATTTGAATATTTGTGATGGAAATGTCCCTAGATTTGCATATCGCATGTTTCTTTTGTGCTATTGTGATTTTGCTTTGCTAATGGAGCACAGTACCTTTTTTGATGCAGGCATGCCATGCTGAACAGTACTAAGCCAGCATTTCCCATGTCTTACAACCAATATTCACAATTTCATAATCAATAAAATTCTTTAGAGAGACCTCCCTCTACAGTGTCTTGTCCACTTCTTTTGACCTTTGTGTGAGCACTTGCCTTATGAGTTCTCCACAAAATAGTCTTTTAGGTAAACATATATTCCACATTCAGGCTATGTGGTTAGCTCATTGGAGTTATGTTCTATCCAGGAGAGTTGAACATCTTGACAAGTTCTAAATGCCATTAGGCTCCTCTCATATAGCAAAGCACCTGGCACCAATTCCATACCAGCAGAGATCTACAAGGAAAGGCTCATACAGAAGCTGACTGAACTCTTCCAGTTGACTGAAATATGGCAAGAAGAGGCTATCTCCCAGGAGATCAAAGATGCCCCCATTACCCATCTCTACAAAGAAAAAGGGAATAGGTTTCTTTCTTAATCATCACTGGCAAAATTCTTGCCAGAGTTCTTCTTCATTGACTCATTCTTCACCTTGAAGATTGTGATCTACTTGAGAGTCAGAAAGGCTTCAGAAAGTGCCAAGGAATAATCAGCATGGCGTTTGCTGTATAAATGTTAGGAGCAAAACAGGGGTCTGTATACAGTGATGAGAATCATCCTTCTTAGCAGTATCAAGTCTTCATGACTGACAGTATCAAAGGTGTTGGTCAGGTTGACGAACTGAAAAATGCTTGGATGCCCATCAATTGGGGAATGGGTGAATTAGTTGTGGTGTAAGATTATGATGGAATAATACTGTGCTATAAGAAATGAGGAGCTCAACATGTGTAAAAAAAACATGGATAGGCTTGCACAAAATAATAAAGAGTGAAGTAAACAAAAAACAAGAGATGTCTGTAAATAGTAATAGCAGTATCTTTTTAAGAACAACTTTGAACAAAAATGTCTTTTTGATTATTATAAATACTCAATTTATCTACAAAGGACATGTGAAGGAAGATGATAGTTGCATCCAGAGAAAGAAATGATAAATAGAAAGATATATAAAATGATCATATATGTGCATATGTGTGTATTCATGCAAATATACATACATATTTCTGTATAATTTTAGTCATCTCCAGGGAAGGGGGAGGAGGAAAAAGAAATTCACATACTAACTTTGTTATATATTTAAAAGGAATAGCAAGTTGCATACAAGAGATGTGCAATTTCATGTGCAGTATTTTTTATTATGCTATGTTATAGAAATGCTTGTTTTATTCCACAGGGCAAAAATAAAATATTTTTAAAAGAAGCATACAATCATAGATTTGGAGGTGGCAGGGAATTGGGAGTTCACTTTCTACAATTTTTTTTTCGTGTGATAAATGAGGAAACATAGAATCAGAGAAAGGAAGTGATTTGCTCAGTCATATGGGATATATGTAGCAGCATTTAGCATTTGACCAATGTCAAATTCATTTTCAAGGGTGAATCTTTAAGTGTCTTGTTGGGCAACACAGTTGGCTTGAAGTATGCAAAGGCAAAAAACTAGCAGAAATTGTTGGTTAGATGTAAAACAAGGCTGATGTGAATACATCAAAGCAATTGTTCATGTTAGAAAAAATTATTAGTTTGTTTTACATTTTATTAGAAAAAAGTGTTGTGTCAGTTGAAGCACCAATCATCAAAATATCTGTCCAGGAATACAGAATTTTGGGAGATCACCAGAAATATTAATTAAACAAGTTTTGTTGCTAGATGGATCACAAACGAAGATGTTGAAATGAGAGAAAAGAAATGCCATAGCTGGTGTGACATGTCAAGTGAAGATATAAAGAAGGGAGGTTGTTTATCATTAACAGAAGAGAGGTGGTTTTAGAATATCTAAAAAAAAGAGTACAATGATACTAAGTATCCCATTTGAAGTTCTGTATGTCAATAATTACAATGAAAGTTTGTGTGGTTACATTAATAATAATGTCATATTTGAAGTAAAAAAGTGTTGCTTTAAATCCTTACTGTGTAACTGGAGGAAAGATATTGATTTTTTTTAATACGCAGGTCCCATATCTAAAAAAAAAAAGATATTGCAGTAGGTAGAAAGGAAGAGTTCTGTGATCTCACATTAGAGTGATAAAAGTGTTGATTGGATCTGGGATGAGAATGTAATAAAGGCAAGAAAAACAATGTCTGCGTTGACTTCTGGTAGTCTGATAGCAATTAGACATTGCTAATATAGGGAAATGGGGTTAGGAGATTTTACTAAGTGCTGGAGATGCAAAGAAAGTCAAAAAGACAAAGAGAAAACGAGGGTGAAAACAACCCTTTCCCTTAAAGATGTTTTTTATTGGGGTGTTAACATGAGAGAAAGGAAACATGTAAATAAATAAACATAAGATACAGTCAGACTGTATGAAAGAAATCTGAAAAGGGAAGACATTAAAAATTAGAGCAGGACCAGGAAAGACCTCCTGCAGGAGGTAGACTGAGCTGAATTATGAAGGAAACCAAAGGAACTAAAAGACAGAAGTGGAGAAATCAGAATAGTTCAGTTATTGGGGAGAGCAAGTGCAAAGGAGCGGAGATGGGAAATGCACAGTAATATGCATGAAAGACAGCAAGTAGGCCAGTGTAGCTAAATTATGGAATGAGTTTTGGAGAGTAAAGTTTAAGAAGTCTGGGAATACAAGCAAGGGCTAGATTATAAAGAGCATCAAATGTCAAACAAAACATTTTATATTTAATTTGATTGTAGATGTAACAGGGAGCCAATGTACCTCACTGAACAGAGGGATAGGATAATCAGATATATCATTTTAAATATATATGTACATATATATATATATAAACATTGAATTTTAAAAATTGACTTGGAAGTCCTATCTCTCTCTCAAGCTTTCCCCCCACACGTTGAAAAGGCACACAATAGGACAACAATTATATAGGTGCAATCAGGCGGAATGTATTTCCATATTAGTCATATTTCCCCAAAAAATGAAAATCCAGACACATAAAAATGAAAAGTAAGCTTCAATTTGAGATCAGAGTTTATCAGTTTTTCTCTCTGGAGGTGGATAGCACTTTTTACCCTGGATCCTTTGGAATTGTCTTGGATCATTACATTGAGCAGAGCAGGTAAGTCTTTCAATGTTGATTATAATTACACAAAATAATGAAGAGTGAAAAGAGTAGAACCAAGAAACAGTTGTATACAGTAGTCAAAATAGTTTTTTAAGAACGACTTTGAGTGACTAAGTCATTTTAACTACTATAAATATCCAAAGTAGCTACAAAGAACTTTCATGTGAAAGAAGACATTATCTGCCTCTAGAGAAAGAACTGATAAATAGAAGTAGGGTTAGAATGATTTCACACACACACGCATGCACGCACGCATGCACGCACACACATATTTGTGGTTAACCCTTCCATATCACTGGGATTAGGGGCATGGTGCCTTGAAAGCTGGAAAGTTTGCATTAATTTTTTTGGCTTTCTCTTTGTACCAGAGAAGTCTGAATTTTTCCTTTTTCTTCTGTGGGTATTTACAGTATTACAAGATAAAATATACAAATATTATGCAATGTTATACATATATTGTATACATTTCTGGGTTTCTAATTTTTTTCTGTGCCAGCTGCTGGCCTTTGCATGTCATCTATAGCTTAAGCAAAACTCCCAAAAAATTTCCATTTAATTTCTTTTGTAGACTGATAATATATCAAAATCATGATGGGGAAAGTCGCAATGTGAAAGGGATAACTGTGCATATACATGTCTAAAGATAGTCTTCTCTAAGGCAGGGGGGAGGGAAGGGAAAGTAAAAGAAAGTTACATTATAATTGTATTTTATATTTAAAAGGATTCGCAATTTATATATAATAGATTTTCAGTTTCATGTACAATCATCTTTTTTTTTTCTATTTTACTAGCTTAAGGAAATTTTTGTTTTAATTCATTTTTATGATAATTTATTTATTTATTGTTTTCAACATTCATTTCAACAAAATTTTGAGTTCCAAATTTTCTCCCCATCTTTCCCCTCCCCCCACTCCATAAGGGGTTGAACTCTGATTATCCCTTCCCTCAATATGCTCTCCCTTCTATCACATCCCTCCCTTCCTTTATCTCCATCTTCTCCTTTCTTGTAGGGCAAGATAGATTCTATACTGCATTACCCGTATTTCTTGCTTTCCAGTTGTATGCATAAACAATTCTCAACATTCGTTCCTAAAACTTTGAGTTCCAACTTCTCTCCCTTCCTCCCTCTCCACCCATCCCCACTAAGAAGGCAAGCACCCTGTGCCCTCTGTCTATAGATATGTGTACAATCCCTCCAATATCCCAAATACTGAGAAAAGTTTCAAGAGTTACAAATATTATATTTCCATGTGGAATGTAAACAGTTCAACTTTATTAAATCCCTTATGATTTCTCTTTCCTGTTTTGCTTTTCATGCTTCTCTTGATTCTTGTGTTTGGAAGTGAAGTTTTCTATTCAGCTCTGGTCTGTTCATCAAGAATGCTTGAAAGTCTCTGTCACTGAATGACCATTTTTCCCCTGAAGTATTATACTCAGTTTTGCTGGATAGGTGATTCTTGGTTTTAATTGAGTTCCTTTGACTTCTAGAATATCATATTCCACACCCTTTGATCGCTTAATTTAGAAGCTGCTAGATCTTATGTTATGCTGATGGTATTTCCACAATACTCGATTTGTTTCCTTCTGACTGCTTGCAATGTTTTCTCCTTGACCTGGGGACTCTGGAATGTGGCTAAACATTCCTAGGAGTTTTTCTTTTTGGATCTCTTTAAGGAAGTGATTGGTGGATTCTTTCAAAATTTATTTTACACTCTGGTTCTAGAATATTAGGGTAATTTTCTTGATAATTTCATGGAAAATGATTTCTAGACTCCTTTTTTTGATCATGGCTTTCAGGTAGTCCCATAATTTTTAAATTGCTTCTCCTGGATCTATTTTTCAGGTCACTTGCTTTTCCCATGAGATATTTCACGTTGTCTTCTATTTTTTCATTCTTTTGTTTTTGTTTTGTAATTTCTTGATTTCTCATAAAGTCATTAGCATCCATGTACTCCATTCTAACATTTAAAGAACTATTTTCTTCAGTGAGCTTTGAACTTCCTTTTTCATTTGACTAATTTTGTTTTTTATTTTTAAATTTTTAATTTTTTAATTTTTAATATTCTCCCCTACCCCCCACCTCCCTCCCTCCCCAAGATGGCATACAATTCTGTATAAGACCTACACATACTTTCCTATTGAATACGTTTTCACTATAGTCATGCTGTGTAGATGAGCTAAAATAAATGGAAGAAATCATATAACAAATCAAAACATAATACACACACACACACACACACACACACACATACAAATGATCTGCTACATTCTGAGAATGAATTCCATATTTCTT
Organism: Notamacropus eugenii; assembly: GCF_028372415.1. Classification (NCBI taxonomy): domain Eukaryota; kingdom Metazoa; phylum Chordata; class Mammalia; order Diprotodontia; family Macropodidae; genus Notamacropus; species Notamacropus eugenii. Next base: position 363,515,717 of record NC_092873.1, on the reverse strand, counting down.
TCCCTGTGTGTGGAAGGCATTTTGCCTTAGAAGACCATTGGGAATTTTTTTTTTTTGAATTCTTGCGTTATTACAAAGTTCCAGGTCTACCAGAAAAAAACTTTCACTTACTGTGGCCATTGCTGTGCTCAGAGTTCTCCTGGTTCTGCTCCTTTCGCTCAGCATCAGATGATATAAGTCCTTCCAGGCCTCTCTGAAGTTTTCTTGCTCATCATTTCTTATGGCACAATAGTACTCCATTACATTCATATACTATAATTTATTCAGCCATTCCCCAATTGATGGGCATCCCCTGGATTTCCAGTTTTGGCAACTACAACGTGTGCTGCTATAAATATTTTTGTACATGTGGGACCCTTTCCCATTTTTATGACCTCTTGGGGATACGGCCCTAGTAGCAATATTGCTGGGTCAAAGGGTATGCACATTTTTGTAGCCCTTTGGGCATAGTTCTAAATCACTCTCCAGAATGGTTGGATGAGCTCCTGGCTCCACTAATAATGAATTAGTGTTCCAATTCTCCCGCATCCTTTCCAACATTTATCATTTTGCTGTTCTGTCGTGTTTGCCAGTCTAATAGGTGTGATGTGGTACCTCAGAATTGTTTTGATTTGTATCTCTTTTATCAAAAGTGATTTAGAGCATTTTTTTCATATGATTATAGGTATCTTTAATTTCTTCCTCTGAAAATTGCCTCTTCATATCTTTTGACCATTTATCAATTGAGGAATGACATGCATTGTTGTATATTTGACTCAGTACTCTATGTATTCTAGAAAGGAGGCCTTTATCCCTGAGATCAGCTAAAAAAATTTTTTCCCAACATATTATATTCCTCTGAATTTTGGTTGCATTGGGCTTGGTTGTGCAAAAACTTTTCAGTTTAATGTAATCAAAATGACCCATCCTGCATTTCATAATGCTTTCTGTCTCATCTTTAGTAAAAAATTCTTCCCTTCTCCGTAAATCTGATAAATACACTATTCTTTGCTCCTCCAGTTTCTCCATGGCATCAATCTTTATACCTAGATCATGTACCCATTTGGACTTTATTCTTGTGTACGGTGTCAAGCATGGGTCTATGTCCAGTTTCGGCCACACTGTTATCCAGTTTTCCCAGCAATTTTTGTGAAACAGTGAGTTCTTATCCAAAAAGGTAGGACCCTTGGGTTTATCAAACAGGAGTTTTCTGTATTCCTTGCCTACTGAGTCTTGAGTGCCTAGTATATTCCACTTGTCTACCCTTCTGTTTCTTAGCCAGTACCAAATGGTTTTGATTAAGTGCTGCTTTATAATAAAATTTGAGATCTGGTAGAGCTAGGCCACCTTCCCTAGCATTTCTTTTCATTAGTCCCTTTGATATTCTGGACTATTTGTTCTTCCAGATGAATTTTTATATTATTTTATCCAACTCTAGAAAATAATTATCTGATAGTTCAATATGTATGGCAATAAGTAAGTAAATTAATTTAGGTAGAATTGTCATTTTTATTATATTAACTCGGCCTATCCATGAGCAACTGATGTTTTTCCACTTACTTGGATCTGACTTTATTTGTGCAAAAAGTGTCTTATAATTGTGTTCATATAGTGTTCAGCCTAGAGGCCAATGAGTCACCCTAGCCTTCTTACCTTTTGCAGGTCTTTGGTGGCCATCGGGATAAACGTATTGAGAGAAGAGACTTTCCAGAGTCAAACAAGGGTTAGGCTTTATTCAGGGTCTTAGTTACATATCCATATGCAGGGTGAGTTCTTCCTTAGGTGAGAGGAATCCTCCTCTTCCCAAGGGGCAAGGATCATACAGCAAGAAGAGCGGGGAGGGACCCCCAAAGGGGACCCCACAGCCAGAAGAGCGCCTTCAGGCTTTCCTGTCCCTACTTAAGCTCTCCTGCCCCATAGTTTGCACGTGAATACCGTGCATGCTCTCAGCCCATAGCTAATTAACAACAGGTGTGCTCAGACCACAGACCAATCTCAAGAGTGGGATGCTCTCCCCAGCAAGTTTCCCACTGAGAAGAGGTGGAAATGCACGAGATAGCCCATGTTTCACGCCTCAGTCCCCAGCTGTTCCCTGGGAGGCCTCCTAAGAACTCTGAGGTTTAGAAGTCCTCACTTTTACCTGCCTGAAACTGTCCACGTGAAAACTGAGCTTACACCCCCAACAATATAGTCCCTGGATTTGTTTTGGCAAGTAAATTCCCAAGTATTTTACAGTGTCTACTATAACTTTAAATGGGATTTCTCTTTCTATCTCTTACTGTTGGACTTTTCTCCTCTATGAATTTGGATGCTGTACCACTTGGAGCATAAATGTTTAGTAATGATATAGCTTCATTGTCTATGGTACCTTTCAGCAGGACATAGTTTCCATCTTTATCTCTTTTCATTAGATCTATTACTCCTTTTGCTTTGTCTGAGATTAGGTTTGCTACTCCTGCCTTTCTTACATCAGCTGAAGCACAATATATTCTGCTCCAACCTTTGACATTTATCCTGTGTGTATCCCCCCGTTTCAAATGTGTTTCTTGTAAACAACATATTGTTGGACTATGGCTTTTAATCCATTCTGCTATCTGTCTCCGTTTTATGGGAGAGTTCATTCCATTTACATACACATTTATGATTATAATCTATGTCTTTCCCACCATCCTCTTTCCCACAGTTTGTGCGTTTAGCTCTCCTGTCTCCCTTCCCTTCCTCAATACTTTTCACTTTTCACCGCCACCTCCTTCAGCCTTGCCTTGATTCTTTAAGCCCCCCTTACATTTATTCACATTTATTATTATATTATTATTTACCCTTACTGTCTCATCCCTCCCTTTTAGCTTTCCTCCCCTTTCTTTCCCCTTCCCCTCCTACTGCCTATAGAGGTAGTTAGGAATAATCTACTTAAGTTTATTGTTCCCTTTTTGAACCAAATCAGATGAGAGTACCTCTCAAACAATGCTCATTTCCCTCCCCTCTTTCCCTCTACTATAATTTTATATTTCTTCCTGTGATGTCATTTACCATTTTCTGCTTCCTCCTTTCCACACCTCCTGTTACAGTCCCATTGCATACTTAAATCATATTTTTAACATGACATCATTTACTTTACACCTGTTCCCTCTATGTATTTCCCTTTGGTATTTCATAATAGATACACAATTCTCAAGATAAACAGGCCTTATAAGGAGGTAAACAGTTTGCCCAAATGGAGTAAAAAATTCTCCTCCCCCACCCCGGTTTAGCTTCTTTTTTCAAAATTTATTTATTTAACTTTTAACATTCATTTTCACAAAATTTTGGGTTCCAAATTTTCTCCTCATTTGTCCCCTCCCCGCACCACAAAACACTGAGCATTCTAATTGCCCCTATCACCAATCTGCCCTCTCTTCTATCATCCCTCCCTTCCCTTGTCCCCATCTTCTCTTTTGTCCTGTAAGGCCAGATAACTTTCTATATCCCTTTACCTGTATTTCTTATTTCCTAGTAGCAAGAACAGAACTGGACAGTTGTTCTTAAAACTCTGAATTCCAACTTATCTTCATCCTTCCCTCCCCACCCATTCCCTTTGGGATGGCAAGCAATTCAATATATGCCATATCTGTGTAGTTTTGCAAATGACTTCCATAATAGTCGTGTTGTATAAGACTAATTATAATTCCCTTCATCCTATTCTACCCCCCATTGCTTCTACTTTCTCTTTTGATCCTGTCCCTCTCCAAGAGTGCTGACTTCAAACCGCTTCCTCCTCCCGCTACCCTCCCTTCCATCATCCCCCCCACCCTGCTTATCCCCTTCTCCCCCACTTTCCTGTGTTGTAAGATAGGTTTTCATACCAAAATGAGTGTGCATTTTATTCCTTCCTTTAGTGGAATGTGATGAGAGTAAACTTCATGTTTTTCTCTAACCTCCCCTCTTTTTCTCTCCATTAAAAAGTTTTTTGCTTACCTCTTTTATGAGAGATAATTTGCCCCATTCTATTTCTCCCTTTCTCCTCCCAATATATTTCTTTCTCACCACTTAATTTCATTTTTTTAAGATAAGATCCCATCCTATTCAATTCACTCTGTGTTCTGTGTGTGTGTATGTGTGTGTGTGTGTATGTGTGTAATCCCACCAACTACCCAGATACTGAAAAGTTTCAAGAGTTACAAATATTGTCTTTTCATGTAGGAATATAAAGAATTCAACTTTAGCAAGTCCCTTATGACTTCTATTTGCTGTTTACCTTTTCATGCTTCTCTTCATTCTTGTGTCTGAAAGCTTGAAAGTCCTTGATTTCATTGAAAGACCATTTTCCCCCTGAAGTATTATACTCAGTTTTGCTGGGTAGGTGATTCTTGGTTTTAGACCGAGTTCCTTTGACTTCTGGAATATCGTATTTCTTGCCCTTCGATCCCTTAATGTAGAAGCTGCTAGATCTTGTGTTATCCTGATTGTATTTCCACAATACTTGAATTATTTCTTTCTTGCTGCTTTTTTCTCCTTGACCAGGAAACTCTGAAATTTGGCCACGATGTTCCTAGGAGTTTCTCTTTTTGGATCTCTTTCAGGCAGTGATTGGTGGATTCCTTGAATACTTATTTTGCCCTCTGGTTCTAGAATATCAGGCCATCCTGACTCCCAGAATTTTAAGTAGGTGGCTTACAGATGTTTAATCCATGGGCTGAAAGTGTCAGGAGCTGCTGTGGCTGATATCTGGTGCTCCGCAGATATTACCTGCTCAGCTCTGCTGTTCTCTCACCCTGGGCTGCAGCTCCACAGATTCTGTGTCATGCTATCTCAGGTTTCCCAGGGCCCTCCCACTTCTCTGCACTGGACACACTGGGAAGTGTGCTATGCCTCCTCCTCCCCTCCGTGGAACAGATCCTTCCCATGAACCTTCCAGTCTATCCTGGGCTTTGAATCTGCCACATTCTGTCTCCTATTGGATTCTTCCCTTCCAAAATTTGGTCAGATTCTCTTTTTAGAGGTATCTGAAGGAGTTTGTCTAAGAGCTTAGGTGAGTAGTTGCTCTTACTCTGCTATCTTGGCTCTGCCTCCTTATTTCTGTTTTTTAAATCATTGTTCTCCTCATTGGCTTTTTGTACCTCTTTTTCCAGTTGAGTTAACCTATTTTTAAAGATGTTATTTTCTTCATCATTTTTTGGATCTGTTAGCCTGCTGTTGACTCACTTTTCATGATTTTCTTGCGTCACTCTGTTTTCTCTTCCCACTTTTTCCTCCTCTTCTCTTACTTGATTTTCAAAATCCTTCTTGAGTTCTTCCATGGCCTGAGACCATTGCACATTTATTTTGGAAGCCTCTGATGGTAAGCATTGTTCTTCCTCATCTGAAAGGATGGAAGAAAATACTTGTTCACCAAGAAAGTAACCTTCTGTAGTCTTTTTTCCCCTTTTTTGGGGGGCATTTTCCCTGCCAGTTACTTGACTTTTGAGTGCTTTTTCAAGGGATGGGTATACTCTGGGGACCTGTAATTTCTCATTCCCTTCAAGATGGCACAATCAAGGGAAAGGAGTTTAATCGTCTCCTGACCTGGGAGCAACCAAAAACTTTTCTGTCGAAGAATGTGGGAGTAGAATTCCCTCTCCACAACTGCCTCTAGCTTCACCAACCCAGTGCTCCTCCTCACCCCAGAGCCATTCTCAGGGCTGATATTCAGGGACTGAGATTCATATCAGGTGCTCAATTCCCCCAGGGCCTTTAGACTGAGGGCTGCAAAAATGGATGCTGCTGCTGCAGTGGCTGCTGCTGGCAGTCTGCACTGTGTTCCCTTCTCCTGGGTGAAATAACTTTCTCGCTGACCTTTGAAGTTATCTTTGGTGTTTGCTGGTTGAGTAATCTTGGGACCACAGCTCTGCTAGTGGCTTCTTCAGGTCTGTTCCAGGTCCTGAACCTGCACTTCCGTGTGGCCCATGGTGGGCTGCACTCTGCTTAGTGCCTGGTGCAATAGACCTTTCCTGTTGTTCTTTCAGGCTCTCTTATGCTGGAAATCTCTTTCACTCTCATTTTATGACTCCTGCTGCTCTAGAATTTGTTTAGAGTAATTTTTACAGGTATTTTATGGACCATGTTGGGGAGATTCTACAAGTTGATCCTTCTACTCCACATCTTGACTCTGCTCCATCTTTGTTTTAATTCTTTAATTCTAAAACTGAGAATAAAATTTATATTTTAAATGATGTTATTGTGTACAATGTTCTTCTGGTTCTGCTCACTTCACTTTGCATCAATTCATGTAAGCAATTTCAGGTTTTCTGAAACCATCTGGCTTGTCATTTCTTATAGCACAATACTGTTCCATGACAATCATATGCCACAAGTTGCTCAACCATTCTCCAATTAATGAGTATTCTATTAACATCCAAATCTTTGTCACCACTAAAAAGGCTGTGACAAATATTATTGCAATATAAGTTCTTATCCCTTTTCTTTTATATCTTTGGATTCTGGGTCAAAGAGTGTGGACAGTTTTGGAGCCCTTTGGGCATAGTTCTAAATTTCACTTCAGAATGGTTAGGCTAGTTCATAATTCTACCAATAGTGCATTAGTGTCCTCATTTTTTTCCACATCCCCTTCAACATTAGTCATTTTACTTTTTAAAAATCTTATTCCATATTTAATTTTCTCAATTACAAGTAGAAATAGTATTAACATTCTTTATTTTTCAAATTTTCAGTTTCAAATGCTCTTCCTCAATCCCAAGTCCTCTCACTGAGAAGATAAGTAATACATGTATAGCTATGAAAAACACATTTCTATGTAAGCCATTCTGTGAAAGAAAACACAGATAAGAAAATTAAAAGGAAGAAAAATAAAGAAAAAGTATCTTTGATCTTCATTCAAGTTCTGCAAGTTATCTCTGTGGAGATGGACAACACCTTTCATCATGAATCCTACAAAATTGCCTTGGAACATTTATTACTGAGAATAGCTAAATCATTCTTAGTAGATCATCATACAATATTCCTGTCACTGTGTACAGTGTTTTCCTCCTTCTGCTCATTTCACTGTGCATCATGTCATGTAAGTCTTTCAGGTTTTTCTGAAGTCCATTAGCTTATCATTTCTGAAAGCACCACCGTATTCCATCACAATCATATACAGCAAGTTGTTCAGCCATTCCTCATTTGATGGCCTTTCCCTTAATTTTCAATTCTTTGCCACCACTTAAAGAGCTGATATAAATATTTTCTACACGTAAGGCCTTTGCCTGTTTCTTTCTTTTAATCTCTTTGGGACATAGAGAAAATTGTGGTATTGCTTAGTCCATAGCCCTTTGGATATAGTTCCAAATTGCTCTCCAGAAAGATATAATTTTTATACAATTTCACTAATAATATATAGTGTGTTCATTTTCCCACATTGCCCCCAACATTCATCATTTTCTTTTCTATCATATTAGCCAATCTTCCAGGTGTGATGTAAACTATACTACTCTTATTGAAAATGATATATGAACATCGCAGATATATGTGATGTAGTAGCCCAAAGTTGTCTTGATTTGCATTTCTCTCATCAATAGTGATTTAGAGCATTTTGTCATATGACTATAGATAGCTGTGATTTCTCCTGAAAATTGCTTGTTCATATCCTTTGACTATTTATCAATTGGGGAATGGTTTGTATTTTTTTATTTTACTCCATTGTCCATATATTTGGGAAATGAGGCTTTTATCAGAGAAACTTACTGTAAATGTATTTTTTGACTTTCCTGCTTTCTTTCTAAACTTGGTTGCATCCATTTTGTTTGTATTAAAACTTTTTAAAATTTAATATAATTAAAATGACCCATTCCACTTTCCATTATCCTTTCTGTCTCCTATTTTTGGTCATAAATTCTTCCATTAAACAGGATCAAAAGAGAGAATAGAAGTAATTGGGGGCAGGATAGGATGGAGGGAAATATAGTTAGTCTTATACAGTACCACTATTATGGAAGCCATTTGCAAAACTACACAGATTTGGCCTATATTGAATTGCTTGCCTTCCAAAGGGAGGGGGTGGGGAGGGAGGGAGGAAAAGAAGTTGGAACTCAAAGTTTTAGGAACAACTGTAGAGTACTGTTCTTGCCACTAGGAAATAAGAAATACAGGTAAAGAGGTATAGAAAGTTATTTGGCCCTACAGGACAGAGGAGAGGATGGAGACAAGGGCAGAGAGGGATGATAGAGGAGAGAACAGATTGGTGATGGGGGCAATTGGAATGCTCCGTGTTTTGGGGTGGGTGGAGGGGACACGGGGGGAGAAAACTTGGAACCCAAAATTTTGTGAAAATGAATGATAAAAGTTAAATAAATAAATAAATAAATGAAATAAATTCTTCCATTATCATATGTCTAACAGGTAAAAGTTTCAATGATCACCTTCTTAGCTTATGATATCACCCCTTATATCTAAACATTGCACCATTTGGACCTTTTTCTTGGTATGTAGTGTGAAATATTTGTCCAATTTTCACAGCAATTTTTGTCAGTGGGTTTTTATCCCTAAAACTTAGATTAGTATGATCCAACGTTAAATTACTATGATCATTTACCACTGTGTATTGTCTGCCTAATCTGTTCCATTGAACCATACTTTTGTTTATTGCTTAAACCAAATTGTTTTCAATATTACCGATTTGTAATATAGTTTGAAATTTGATACTGCTACTCTTAATTTTTGTTTTCATTTGATTCCCTTGATATTCTTTCATGGGGATTTTTTTCTTAGGGAGTTCATGTATTGCTTGTTCTTTTCTTCTAGGATAATTTTACTTAAGTATTATATGTCTTAATCTCTTAATCTCAGCATCACATATATTTTTGGCAAATATTCTTCCATTTCACAGCTTACTGAAATATAATTGGGCAAAATGGCTCTTAAGAATTGTTTTCATTTAGTCTTTATAGGTGGTTCCTTTACTTTTCATTTTCAGTAAGGGTAGTATAGTTTTCTTTCTTTTTTGAAAATCAAATTAACCAACGTTTTATCTATTTTGTTTTATTTCTTTCATAAAACAGCTCTTAGTTTTGTTGGATTGTTTGAAAAAAATCTTAACTTTTATTAATCTCTTCTTTGATTTTCAGGATTTCCATTTTGGTTTTTAATTGGGGATTTTAATTTGTTCTGTCTCCAGTTTTGCTTTTTTTATTGTATTTTCAACATAATTGCCTGCTTTTTTTCACAATTGTGCTCATATAAGTGTTAAATAGAAATTGTCCTCTTAAGTACTACTTTGGAAGTGTCTAGCAAATTTTGGAATGCTGTCACATTGCTGTCATTTTCTTTAAAGAAACTAATGATTATCACTTCTATTTGTTATTCGACTAACTTGTTCTTCAGGATAAGATAAGTTCCCAATTTATTTAAAACTTATATTTCTATTGTCCTTACTGGACGTAATTTTTATTGCATTATAGTCTGAAAAGCTGTCTGTAAAATTTCTGCTTTACTTATTTGTGACGTTTTTGTGCCCTAATACATGGTCCCTTATTGTGAATGTGCCATGGGTAGATGAAAAATAAGGTATATTTCTTTCTATTTCTATTCAGTTTTCTGTGGAGGTTGATCATATCTAACTTGTCTAAGATTATATTCTTCTCCTTTACTTCTTTCTTTCTTATTTTATGGTTAGCTTTATCTAGCTCTGAGAGGGGAAAGTTAAGGTCCCACATCTGTATTTTTTTTTTACTGTCTATTTCCTCTTGTGCTTAATTCAACTTTTAGGAATATGGATTCTATGTCATTTTTTGCATCTTTATTCAGTATTAATATTGTTTCATCTTCTAAGGTGACTTTTACTAACATGTACTTTCCTTGCTCATCTCTTTTAATTTGGTCTATATTTGTTTTTGCCTTGTCTCAGATTATGGTTGACAATCCTGGTTTTATTCTTCAGCTGAAACACAAAATTGTATTCTAGACCCTTACCTTTACTCTGTGTCTCTTTTTTTTCAAGTTTGTGTCTTTATTTAAAAAAAGGAATTTTATTCATTTAGTATTTCGTTTTCCCCCAGGAATATGTAAAGACAATTTTTAACATTCATTTTTAAATCTGAGTTCCAAATTCTCACCATTTCTCCTTCCCCACCCAACCTTAACTGAGAAGGCAAGCTATTCAATAGGGGTTATACATGTATAATCATGAAAAAACATATCCATAATAGTAAGGTTGTAAAAGAAAATAAAGAAAAAATTCCTCAGGAAAAATAAAGTAAAAAATATTCCTTAATCTTCAATATTCAAACACTATGAGTTCTTTCTCTGGGAACAGATAGCATTTTTCATCATGACTTCTTCAGAGTTGTCTTGTATCATTGTATTGCTAAGAATAGCTAAGTCATTCACAACTGATCATCTCACCATATTGTTGTTACTTTGTGTATAGTATATTTCACTTTGCATCAGCCAATGTAAGACTATAGGTTTTTCTGAGAACATCCTACTCATTATTTCTTTTTCTGTTTATCTCTTTTAATTCATTTTCTACAGTGACCTTTCAGACTTTCTTTTCCATTTGGCCAGTTCTGCTTTTTAAGGCATTCTTCTCCCCATTGGCAAAAGGGCTTCTTTTATCATTTGTTATTTGTCTATTTTTCAAGTGTTATATTCTTCAATATTTTGGAGGGTCTCCCTTGGAAAGCTGTAGGTTCAATTTTCATGATTTTCTTGCATTATTCTCATTTCTCTTCCCTATTTTTCCTCCACTTCTCTTACTTGATTTTCAAAACCCTTTTTGAGTTCCTCCACGGCCTGCAACCAATTCATACTCCTCTTGGAAGCTGTTGATGTAGAAGCTTTGACTTTCGTGTCTTCCTTTGGATGTATGTTTTGATCTTCTTTGTCACTGATGTAAGATTCTATAGTCTGGTTTCTTTTACAATGTTTACTCATCTTCCCAGCCAAATGCATGACTTTCTAACTGTTTGTCAAGGTAAGATTCTGCTTCCATTGGGGGTGAGAGTGGGGGTGGATGTACTGTCCCAGGTTTCTGGGACTTTGTATCAGCTGTTTGATCCTGGACCTTCTGTGGGCCCAGAGCTCCAGAAGCAGCTTCTACCACTGTTGCTGCTACTGTTGACACTTCCACTGGCCCCTGCCACCACAACCTGGGATTGGGGCCTGACCTGGACACCACATGCTGTCCTCTTTCACCCAGGTCCCAAAGAATTTCACCACTGACCTTTTTGGCATTTGTGGGTTGCAAAGACAGGAAACTGCCACAGCTGCCAGTGATTCAATCTCCTGAGGCCTGCTCTGACCTATCTGTGCTGGTGCAGCCCATGTCAGACTGTGCCCTGTTCCCTGACTTGTGCAATAGATCCTTCCTGTCAATTTTGAGGTTGTCTTGGGTAGGGATTTTTTTCACTCTGTCATTTTCTGAGGTTTGTAACTCTAGGATTTGTTTAAAGTCATTTCATAGGTATTTGGAGGGCTCAGGGGGAGAGCTCAGGGAAGTCCCTCCTTTTACTCCAACATCTTAGCTCTGTACCCTCATCATTTCTTATAGTATAATAGCATTCCACTAAAATCACATGATGCAACTTGTTCAGCCATTTCACAATTATTGGGCATCACTTCAATTTCTAATTCTCTGCCCCAGTAAAATAGCTGCTATAAATACTATTGCATATATAGGTCTTTTTTTCTTGTTTTTTTTTTTTTTTTTTGGTCTCTTTTGGGATATAGGCCTATTAGTGGTATTGTTGGTTTAAAGGGTATACATGGTTCTATAGCTCTTTGGGCATAGTCCAAAATTGCTCTAGAGAATAGTTAAATCAGTTTCAAGCTCCACCAATAGTCTATTAATTAATTGACAGTGTTATTTTTCCTACATTCCCTCCAATATTTGTCTTTATCTCTTCTGTTCTATTTCCCAATCTAATAAGTTTGAGGTAGTACATCAGAATTGCTTTAATTTGCATTTCTTCAACCAATAGTGAGAGTATTTTTCATATTATTTTGATTATTTCATTTGAAAATTGACCACATCTTATAATCACTAATCAATTGGGAATTCACTCTCATTTTTATGAATTTGACTTAGTTCTCTACATGTCTGACAAATGAAGCATTTATCAGAGAACTTGATTCATTTTTCCCCACAGTTACTACTGCTAATTGTATTTCCCTCCTTCTAACCCTCTCCATTTATCCTATTCTCTCTTTTATGCAGATGCTCCTCAAGAGTGTTTTATTTTTGATTACCCTAAATATCTCCTCCCCCAATTTGCCTTCCCTTCTATCACCTCTCTTCTTTTATACCCTTTCATTCCTACTTTCTTGGAGGGTAAAATAGATTTCTATAATCAATTGAGTATGTATGTTATTCCCTCTTTGAGCCAGTTCTAGTGAGAATAAGGTTCCCTGACTCCCTCTCATTTTCCCCATTTACCCTTCCATGTAAAAGCTTTTTTCTTCACTCTTTTATGGGAGATAATTTACCCATTCTACCTGTCCCTTTTTCTTTCTCCCAGTGCGTTTTTCTCTCACCCCTTAATTTTATTTTTATATGTCATTCCTTCATATTCAACTTACACCTGTGCCTATATATATATATATATACATTATCTTTCCAAATACCATAGTAATGAAAAAGGTCTTATGATTTACAAATATCTTCTCATGTAGGAATGAAACAATTTACCCTTATTAAGGCTCTAATGATTTCCCTTTCCTGCTTAACTTTTTATGGTTTTCTTAAGTCTTATACTTACAAGTCAAATTTTCTATTCAGCTCTGGTCTTTTAATTATGAATACTAGAAAATCCTCTGTCCCATTAAATGTTCATTTTTCCCCCTAAAGGATAATACTCAGTTTTACTGGGTAGGTAAATTTTTGTTATAAACCTACTTCCTTTGCCATCTGGAACATTACATTCCAAGCACCCTTACCCTTTGATATAGAAGCTGGTAAATCTTGTATTATCCTGACCATGGTTCCACCATACTTAAATTGTTTCTTTCTGGCTATTTGCAATATTTTTTCTTTGACCTGGGAACTCTGGAATTTGACTGCTATATTTCTGACAGTTTTTTTATTTTGGCATCTTAGCCGGTGATGGGTGGATTCTTTCCATTTCTATTTCAATCTCTGTTTCTAGAATATCAGGGTAATTTTCCTTGATAATTTCTTGAAAGATGATGTCCACACTGTTCTTTTCATCATGGTTTTCTGGTAGTACCATGATTTTTAAAATTATGTATCCTGAGAAATTAAAGCTATCTATAATCATATGAAAAAAATGCTCTAAATCACTATTGGTTAGAGAGATGCAAATCAAAACAACTCTGAGGTACCACATCACACCTATAAGATTGGCAAACATGACAGAACAAGAAAATGATAAATGCTGGAGAGGATGTGGGAAAGTTGGAACACTAATTCATTGTTGGTGGAGCTGCGAGCGCATCCAACCATTCTGGAGAGCAATTTGGAACTATGCCCAAAGGGCTACAAAAATGTGCATACCCTTTGACCCAGCAATATCTCTACTAGGACTATATCCCCAAGAGATCATAAAAATGGGAAAGGGTCCCACATGTACAAAAATATTTATAGCAGCACTCTATGTAGTTGCCAAAAACTGGAAGTCAAGGGGATGTCCATCAATTGGGGAATGGCTGAATAAATTATAGTATATGAATGTAATGGAGTACTATTGTGCCATAAGAAATGATGAACAAGAAGACTTCAGAGAGGCCTGGAAGGACTTATATGACCTGATGCTGAGTGAAAGGAGCAGAACCAGGAGAACTTTATGCACAGCAACAACCACAGTGTGTGAGAGTTTTTTCTGGTAGACTTAGATTTTTGTAATAACACAAGAACTTCTTACCAAAAAAAAAAAAAAAAATCCCAATGGAGGATCTCAAGGCAAAATGCCTGCCACACTCAGAGAGAGAAATATGGAAGTCACTCACATATTGTAGCAGATCATGTTTGTGTATGTGTATGTGTTTGTGTATCATGTTCTGATTTGTTATACGATTTCTTTCATTTATCTTAGTCTGACTACATAGCATGACTATAGTGAAAATATACTCAATAGGAAAGTATATGTAGAATCTATACAGAATTGTATGCAGTCGTGGGGAGGGAGGGGGGGAGTGGGGGTTAGGTGGGGGGGATAAAATCACAATTGTATGGCAGTGACTGTTAAACATTACAAAATAAAAAAAAATGTAACTATACTTTAAAAAAAAAAAAAATTATGTATCCTGGATCTATTTTCCAGTTCAGTTGTTTTTCCTATGAGAATTTTCATATTATTTTCTATTTTTTTTCCTTCTTCTGGTTTTATATAATTGTTTCTGCATTTCTCATAAAGTCATTAATTTCCATTTACTCTATTCTGTTTTTTAAGGTATTATTTTCTTCAGTGGGCTTTTGGATCTCCATTTCATTTCAACTAATTCAGCTTTTTAAGACATTGTTCTCTCTATTGGCTTTGTGGACCTATTTACATTCAGCCTACCATTTTTAAGGTGTTATTTTCTTTAATGTTTTGACCTTGTCCCTCCCCAAAAGTGTTTACTTTTAATTACTTCCTTCTTCCATTTGCCCTCCCTTGTATCATCCCCCTCATCCCACTTGCCCTTTACTCTACTTTCCTGTAATGTAAGATAGATTTTCAGAACTAATTGAGTGAGAAAGTTATTCCCTCTTTAAGCCAAATGTGAAGAGAGTAAGCTTCACTTTTTCCCTCTCACCTTCTCCCTTTTCTCTTCCATTGAAAAAGCTTTTTCTTGCCTCTTTTAGGAGTCATAATTTGCTCCATTCCATTTCTCCCTTTCCCCTCCCAATATGTTCCTCTCTCATGTCTTAATTTTATTTTTATTACATATAATCACTTCTTATTCAACTTGCCCTGTGTTCTCTGCCCATATGTGTGTGTATGTGTGTTTAATCCTTCCAACTGGCTAAATATTGAGAAAAGTCTCAAGAGTTATAAATATTATCCTTCCATGTAGGAATGTAAACAATTCAACTTTAGAAAGTCCTTTATGATTTCTCTTTCCTGTTTACCTTTTCATGCTTTTCTTGATTCTTGGGTTTGGAAGTCAAATTTTCTATTCATTTCTGGTCTTTTCATCAAAAATACTTGAAAGTCCTTTATATCATTGAATGATTATTTTTTCCCCTGAAGTATTATACTCAGGTTTGCTGGGGAGGTGATTCGTGGTTTTAATTACAGTTCATTTGACTTCTGGAATATCATATTCCAAACCCTTCAGTCCCTTAATATGGAAGCTGCTAGATCTTGTGTTATCCTGATTGTATTTCCCCAGTACTTACATTGTTTCTTCTGACTGCTTGCAATGTTTTCTCCTTGATCTGGGAACCCTGAAATTTGGCTACAGTATTCCTAGGAATCTATCTTTTTGAGCCCCTTTCAGGAGGTGATTGGTGGATTCTTTCAATATTTATTTTTCCCTCTGATTCTATAATGTCAGGTCAGTTTTCCTTGATAATTTCATGAAAGATGGTGTCTAGGCTCCTTTTTGATCACGACTTTCAGGTATTTCCGTAATTTTTAAGTTGTCTCTCCTGCATCTATTTTCCAGGTCAGTTGTTTTTCCCATAAGCTATTTCACATTGTGGTCTATTTTTTCATTCTTTTGGCTTTGTTTTGTGATTTCTTGGTTTCTCATAAAGTCACGAGCTTCCATCTGCTCCATTGTCATTTTTAAAGAACTATTTTCTTCAATTAGCTTTTGAACCTCTTTTTCCATTTGGCTAATTCTGCTTTTTATAGCATTCTTCTCCTCATTCACTTTTGGGACCTCTTTTACCAATTGAGTTAGTCCATTTCCAAAGGTGTTATTTTCTTCCGCATGTTTTTGGGTCTCCCTTAGCAAGCTGTTGACTCGATTTTCATGATTTTATTTCATTGCTCTCATTTCTCTTCCTTATTTTTCCTCCACCTCTCTTACTTGGTTTTCAAAATCCTTTTTGAGCTCTTCCATGGCCTGAGACCATTGTACATTTATCTTAGAGGCCTCCTCATCTGAAAGGATGGGAGAAAATACTTGTTCACCAAGAAGGTACTCTTCTACAGTCATTTTTCCCCCTTTTTGGTGCATTTTCCCACCCAGTTACTTTATGTTTGAATCCTGTCAAGAGTTGAGTATATTATGGGGATCTGGAAGTTCTCAGTTCCTCCAAGGTGACTCAATCAAAGCAGAGGAGTTTACTTTTTTCCTGGCCTGTGCTCTGGTCTGGGAGTTACCACAGATTTCTGCCCAGGATTGGAAAGTAGAATTCCCTTTCCAGGGCCTCCACCAACTCTGCCATGCCAGTCAGAACTCTTCCTCAACTCCAGACTACTACTCAGGACTGCGACTTAGATCAGTGCCTCAATTCCTCTAGGGGCTTTAGGCTGAAGGTACCAAAAATGGATACTTCTGCTGCTGCCACTTCCACTGCTGCTGCCACTACCTGTGACCAGACCTAGGGGAGGACCCTGCTCCCTTCTCACCCAAGATAAATTCTTTATCACTGACCTTTGAAATTTCTTTGGAAATTGTGGGTACAGGGACCTTAGAAACATTGCTGCTGCTGAGGATTCTGCCCCAGAGCTCTGTTCCAGTCTGGTCCCTCTTATGCCAAGTGACTAAGGCTGGCCTAGGCTCTGTGGGATGTGCTCTCTTCCAAGTTCCATGCAATAGTCCTTTCCTGTAGGCCTTCCAGGCTACCTTGGGCTGGAATTCTCTTTCACTCTGTCATTTTGTGCTTTCTGCTGTTCTAGAATTTGTTTAGAGTCATTTTTATATGCATTTTATAGACTGTGTGGGAAGAGCTAGAATATGTGCCTCTTTATATTCCGCCATCTTGGCCTAGAGTCATTTTTAAAGGCATTTGGAGGGGTTTGGGGGAAAGCTTAGGTAAATCCCTGCGTTTACTCCACCATCTTGGCTCCACCTCATGTTTGTCTCTTATAAACAACATATTGTTGGATACTGGTTTGTAATCCATTCTGTGATCTGTTTCCCTTTTATGTGTGAGTCTATGTCATTCACATTCAATTTATAATTACTACCACTGTATTTCATTTCACCCAATTTTCTCTCTTTGAAAGAATTTAGATGCGAGTGAGGTTCAAGTATTGCCTGATGTCTTCCCATGCACACATGCATTGTTTTTCACTCTATTGTAAAATCCTTCAACACTTCTTTTAAGTGATATATTACCCATTCTTCTTCTTCCTAACAACTTCTCCCAGTTCGTTGCTTTCTCTTTCATCTATTTTAGATAGATCCTGCCAACATGACTCAGACCTTTGCCTTCTATTTGTATAGAATCCTTCCAACTCTTCTAATGATGATAAGATTCTTAGAATTTACATGTATCATCTTCTCATATATGAATATAAATAGCTTCACCTTGAGGTTCATGTTATTTCTCTTTCATGTTTACATTTTCTTGCTTCTAGAGACTTGTATTTGAAAGTCAAATATTTTATTCGGCTTTCTTCTTTTCATCAAGATTGCTTGAAAAGTCTCTGTTTTACTAAATACTCATTTTCATCCAAAGTATTATACTCATGGAAGCTGAGTAAGTATCTTTAGTTGTAATCCTAGATCTTCTGACTTTTGGAATATCACATTCCAAGCTTGGTACTCCTGTAACCTAATAGAGGCTAAATCTTCTGTGATTCTGACTACGACTCCACAATATTTGCATTCTTTCTGCCGTCTTAAAGTATTTTCTCTTTGAACTTTGAGTTCTGGAATTTGTTATAATATTCCTGAGTTAATTTTTTTTTCAATTTCAGGATATTTTATAGGAAGTCATCAGTGAGTTCTTTTAATTTCTATTTTATCTTCTGGTTCTAGGAGAATTTTGTTTTTCTATCTATTTATCTGTCTTCTATCTATCAATCTCTCTATCTCTTTGAAATAGCATATCTCCACTCTTTGTTTAATCATGGTTTTCAAGCAGTCTCATAATGCTCCTCAATCCATCTTCTAAGTCAGTTTTTCCCATGAGATTTTTCATCTTTTCTTCAATTTTTTTCAGCCTTTTGGCATTGCTCAACATACTTTGATGTCTCATGGAGACATCAGCTTCCACTTGCCCAATTTTAATCTTTAAGGAGTTATTATCTTCAGTGGGCTTTTGTACCTCTTTTTCTATGTGTACAAGTATGATTTTAGATGTTATTTTCTGCCTTTTTGTGCCTTTTTTGTTGCTGTTAGTTCATTTTCAGGCATTTCTGACTCTTGGTGACCTCATTTGGCTTTTTGTTGGCAAAGATACTGGAGTTGTTTGCCATTTTCTTCTCCAGTGCACTCCTTTTATCAAGTTACTTGTCTTTTCATAATTTGCTGTCTTCTTTCTCAATTCATTATCCAATTTTTCTTCTACCATTCATTTGATTTCAACAATCTTGGCAGTCTTTTATTTTGTTCATTAATTGACTGACCTGTTTGTTTATTTTTTTTATTTTTGCTTAGCTTGTAGCTGTTTTGACATCATTGTCTTATTATGTCCTTTTAAGTTTGCGTCTTGATCTTCTCTGTTAACATTGTAGCTTTTTTATGGTTAGCTTCTTTTTTTGTTGTTTACCCATTTTTCTAGCCTATTTCTTGAAGTTGAACATTAATATGTGGGTGGTTCCCTGCGATTTCATGACCTGTCACCACCTTAACAACTGTCCTTATCACAGCCTAGGTTTTCTACACCTCACATATGAAAAGGAAATCACCAAGTCCCTGCTGTTTTCCAAGTGTTACTATAATCAGGTGTTACATGTTATCATTCAGTATTTATTTATTTATTTTTTTAGAAAAAGTCAATCGTTATATAATTTTGAAAAAACAAGACTCTAGTTCCTTGCCAAGAAATTGAAAGGTAAGTAATTGAAAATAGGCTAATAGTTTCTGACTCTGTAATAAAGGATGAAAAACATTGTACACATCTGTTTAGGGATATCTGGGGAATTAAGGAGGCTCAGAAGACTCAAGACAAATACTTATGAATTTCACAATAGTCCCTTTGACACACTCTGCATTGCAGCCAACTTGTACTACATGCAATTTCTTGATTTCAGGAATCTTGCTCATACCTTCAATGCCTGGATTCTGGTTGCTCCCCTCCTGCATTCCCTCTTCTTTCCCCCTCCTTTTAGAATCCCCAGCTTCTTTAAAGTTTCAATGTTTTTGAGAAGCATTTACTTTATACACAATACCTTGAGTGCTTTTTCCTTCCTAAAATTTGTATACTTATCTGAAGGACAGCTAGGTGCTCTTGTGAGTAAAGTACTATACTTTGAGTCAAGAAAACCTGAGTTTGCCTCTTCCCTCATACATCCATTAGCTGTATGATTTGGGGTTGGTTACTTCATGTCTCTTAATTTGAGTTTCATTGACTGTAAAATGTGGATAATAATAATAATAATAATAATAATAATAATAATAATAATAATAATAATTCATAGAGTTGTGAGAATCAAATGAGATAATATAAGCAAAGTGCTTCATGAACCATAAAGAGCTTTAAAAATATTAGGCAAAAGCAGCATAGTGACCTAAAGTATACAATCCTAGACTTGTAATCAGGAAGATATAAGTTTAAATTCTTCCTTAGTCACTAACAATTTAACTGTGGGCATGTCATTTAAACTCTCTTTGCATCAGTTTTCTCATGTGAAAATGAGGATAATAATAGCATTTTCCTAACACATCTGTAGGGGTAAAAAAAACCTAACATATGTGTGTCATGTATAAGGCCCGAGACCCCTTTCCCATTTAGGAGGTTGCGTCACTTGAGTAAAGCTACTGTGTCCCTTGGAGTTTTAATGGTAACCATAAGGCATTTGGGGTGTTTTCTCATATTAAACTTTACAATTCCCCGTCCAGAATTTTATCTATATCAATCAAGAAATTATTTTTCAATATTAATACAACTCAAAGTCAATTTGATTTTACAAAGGGATATTTCCTGAGGAGATATAGCAAGAATCAATATACAAAAGCTTTACAATCCAGACAGCATGCCTATATATTCTCTGAATCAGGATCACAAAGGACTGATCTATCATGTACTTCTGGAACCAAACCTTCACATTGATTGATATCAGGTAAAACATAAGGCATATGCATAAAAGGCTGGGCTTCTATTGATGATTTCTCACTGTAATACATGTGTATAAAGTGTTTTGTAAACATTAAAATGCTACATAAATAAAAATTAATTGATTATTTCAGGTGAAGACCACGTTTTTTTCTTTTTCCCTCTATGCCTTGCATATGACTTCCACTATATCTTATAAGTTGGATTGATTTAAATAAAAATCACATTATTCTGAGAGTCTGAAGTGCAGCCTTACAGACACAGAAGGCTAGAAACCTCTACTACTATGATTTTGGTCTCTTTTTTTCTGCTTAAGAATTAAACTTCATGCTATGAGCAAATGCTTTGTTTACACCCACCATATGATGAGGATTTTTCTAGGATCTTTCTTTGACATTATTTGTGACATAGTGGAATGCAGTATTACATAATTCTATCTTGCAGAGAAGAAAGTGAATTAAATTCCTAAAAAAAATTATCCCATTAAAAAGCAGTATTACCTCTAAGGTAATTCCATGGTATAAAGTCAAAGAGTACTTTTTTGTCAAGGATTTAGTCTATGTAAATGTTTTAAGGTATGTAGAAATTTGTCTCTATAAGCACAATATAACATTGAGCAAAAGTGAGGGAAGGTAGAGTCAAGATGGCAGAGCAGAAGGATGGACCTGTAGAAGTTCTCCCCCCAAAGCCCATAGAATACCTACAAAAATGACTCTAAAAAATTATAGCACAGCAGAAGCCACAAAACGACAGAGTGAAAGAGATTTCCAGCCCAAGATAACCTGGAAGGTCAAAAGGAAAGGTCTATCACACTGGGCTCAGAGTGGAGTGTAGTCCAGCATTGGCTGGGCTGCAAGGCAGCGACAGGACTGGAGCAGGACTGCAGCAGACTTCAGAGTGTAGAATCACTGGCAGCAGCAGCCATAGGGAACTTCAAAGGTCAGTGAGCAAGCTCTTCAACCTGGGACATAAGAGCAGGGTACTGCCTTAGACCCGAGTCCAGGGCAGTAGCAGATCCCTCAGCCTAAAATCCCAGGGAAAATCGAGCTGTTGATCTGGAACTCAGCCCTGAGTGACAGTAATGGAGTGAAGAAAAACGCTGGCATGGTGGAACTGGTGGAGGCTTTGAAGAAGGAATTCTACTCCCAGATCCTGGGCAGAAAAGCTTGTGGTTGCTTCCAGATCAAAGTGCAGGCCAGGAGAGGAGTAACCACTCTCCCTTGATTGTGTCACTTTGGAGGAACTGGGAACTTACAGGTCCCTAGAGTATACCCTCTTCTTTTTTTTTTTTTTTATTTTGTAATGTTTAATAGTCACTGCCATACTATTGTGATTTTATCCACCCCACCTACCCCCCACTCCCCCCCTCCCTCCCCACGACTGCATACAATTCTGTATAGATTCTACATATACTTTCCTATTGAGTATATTTTCACTATAGTCATGCTATGTAGTCAGACTAAGATAAATGAAAGAAATCGTATAACAAATCAGAACATGATACACAAACACATACACATACACAAACATGATCTGCTACAATATGTGAGTGACTTCCATATTTCTCTCTCTGAGTGTGGCAGGCATTTTGCCTTGAGATCCTCCATTGGGATTTTTTTTTTTTTTTGGTAAGAAGTTCTTGTGTTATTACAAAAATCTAAGTCTACCAGAAAAAACTCTCACACACTGTGGTTGTTGCTGTGCATAAAGTTCTCCTGGTTCTGCTCCTTTCACTCAGCATCAGGTCATATAAGTCCTTCCAGGCCTCTCTGAAGTCTTCTTGTTCATCATTTCTTATGGCACAATAGTACTCCATTACATTCATATACCATAATTTATTCAGCCATTCCCCAATTGATGGACATCCCCTTGACTTCCAGTTTTTGGCAAATACATAGAGTGCTTTTATAAATATTTTTGTACATGTGGGACCCTTTCCCATTTTTATGATCTCTTGGGGATATAGTCCTAGTAGAGATATTGCTGGGTCAAAGGGTATGCACATTTTTGTAGCCCTTTGGGCATAGTTCCAAATTGCTCTCCAGAATGGTTGGATGCGCTCGCAGCTCCACCAACAATGAATTAGTGTTCCAACTTTCCCACATCCTCTCCAGCATTTATCATTTTCTTGTTCTGTCATGTTTGCCAATCTTATAGGTGTGATGTGGTACCTCAGAGTTGTTTTGATTTGCATCTCTCTAACCAATAGTGATTTAGAGCATTTTTTCATATGCTTATAGATATCTTTAATTTCTTCCTTTGAAAATTGCCTGTTCATATCCTTTCACCATTTATCAATTGGGGAATGACTTGTATGATTGTACATTTGGATCAGTTCTCTATATATTCTAGAAATGAGGCCTTTATCCCCGAGCTTAGCTGTAAAAATTCTTTCCCAATTTACTACATCCCTCCGGATTTTGGTTGCATTGGGTTTGGTTGTGCAAAAACTTCTCAGTTTAATGTAATCAAAGTTATCCATTTTGCATTTCATAATGCATTCTATCTCTCCTTTAGTAAAGAATTCTTCCCTTCTCCATAGATCTGATAAATACACTATTCCTTGCTTCTCCAGTTTATTCATGGTATCAATCTTTATACCTAAATCATGTACCCATTTGGACTTTATTCTTGTGTACGGTGTCAGGTATGGGTCTATGCCTAATTTCCGCCACACTGTTATCCAGTTTTCCCAGCAATTTTTGTCAAACAATGAGTTCTTATCCCAGAAGCTGGGGTCCTTGGGTTTATCAAACAGAAGGTTGCTATATTCCTTGCCTACTGAATCTTGAGTGCCAAGTCTATTCCACTTGTCTACCTCTCTGTTTCTTAGCCAATACCAAATGGTTTTGATAATTGCTGCTTTATAGTACAGTTTGAGGTCTGGTAGCGCTAGGCCACCTTCCCAAGCATTTCTTTTCATTAGTCCCTTTGATATTCTGGACCTTTTGTTTTTCCAAATGAATTTTGATATTATTTTGTCCAGCTCTAGAAAGTAATTGTCTGATAGTTTAATTGGTATGGCACTAAATAAGTATATTAATTTGGGTAGAATTGTCATTTTTATTATATTAGCACGGCCTACCCATGAGCAACTAATGTTTTTCCACTTACTTGGATCTGACTTTATTTGTGCAAAAAGTGTCTTGTAATTGTGTTCATATAATCCCTGGGTTTGTTTTGGCAGGTAGACTCCTAAGTATTTTATACTGTCTACCCTAACTTTAAATGGGATTTCTCTTTCTATCTCTTGCTGTTGGACTTTGTTGCTAATATATAGGAATGCAGAAGATTTGTGTGGGTTTATTTTGTACCCTGCAACTTTGCCAAAGTTGTTTATTAATTCTAGTAATTTTTTACTTGAATCTCTGGGATTCTCTAGGTAAATCATCATATCATCTGCAAAGAGTGATAACTTAGTTTCTTCTTTGGCTATTTTAATTCCTTGGATATCTTTATCTTGTCTAATTGCTACAGCTAACATTTCTAGTACCATATTAAATAATAGTGGTGATAATGGACAACCTTGTTTCACCCCTGATCTTATTGGGAATGCATCTAGCTTATCCCCATTGCATATAATGCTTGCTGAAGGTTTTAGATAGATACTGCTTATTATTTTATGGAAAGTTCCCTTTATTCCTACATTCTCCAATGTTTTTAGTAGGAATGGATGTTGTATTTTGTCAAAAGCTTTTTCAGCATCTATTGAGATAATCATGTGGTTTTTGTTAGCTTTGTTGTTGATGTGATCGATAATGCTAATAGTTTTCCTAATATTGAACCAGCCCTGTAGTCCTGGTATGAATCCTACCTGATCATAATGTATTAATCTCATGATAAGATGCTGTATTCGTTTTGCTAGAATCTTATTTAAAATTTTTGCATCTATATTCATTAGGGAAATTGGTCTATAATTTTCTTTCTCTGTTTTGTCTCTTCCTGGTTTGGGTATCAAAACCATATTTGTATCATAGAAAGAATTTGGGAGGACTCCTTCTTCCCCAATTTTCAAGAATAGTGTATGTAATATTGGAATTAACTGTTCTTTAAATGTTTGATAGAATTCACTTGTGAATCCATCTGGCCCTGGAGATTTTTTTCTTAGGGAGTTCATTGATGGCTTGTTCAATTTCTTTTTCTGAGATGGGGTTGTTTAAGTAATCAACTTCCTCTTCTGTTAATCTGGGCAATTTGTATTTTTTAAAATATTCATCCATCTCATTTAGATTATCGAATTTGTGGGCATAAAGTTGGGCAAAGTAGTTTCTAATTATTGTTTTAATTTCCTCCTCATTGGAGGTGAGTTCACCCCTTTCATTTTTAATATTAGTAATTTGGTTTTCTTCTTTCTTTTTTTTAATCAGATTGACCAAAGGTTTATCAATTTTATTAGTTTTTTCATAAAACCAACTATTGGTTTTATTTATTAATTCCATAGTTTTCTTAATTTCAATTTTATTAATCTCTCCTTTGGTTTTCAGTATTTCTAATTTGGTATTTACTTGGGGATTTTCAATTTGTTCTTTTTCTAGCTTTTTCAACTGCAAGCCTAAGTCATTGATCTCCTCTTTCTCTATTTTATTTATGTAAGCATTCAAAGATATAAAACTTCCCCTAATAACTGCTTTTGCAGTATCCCATAAGTTTTGGTATGTTGTCTCACTATTGTCATTCTCTCGAATGAAATTGTTGATTGTTTCTATGATTTCTTCTTTAACCCAACCCTTCTTTAGAATTAGATTATTTAGTTTCCAATTGATTTTTGGTTTCTCTTTGCATGGCCTTTTATTACATGTAATTTTTAATGCATTATGATCTGAAAAGGATGCATTGATTATCTCTACCTTTCTGCACTGGATTGTGAGATTTTTTTATGTCCTAGTACATGGTCAATTTTTGTAAATGTTCCATGTACCGCTGAGAAAAAAGTATATTCCTTTCTATTCCCATTTAATTTTCTCCAAAGATCTATCATATCTACCTTATCCAGAGATTTTTTACCTCCTTAACCTCTTTCTTGTTTATTTTGAGGTTGGATTTATCGAGTTCAGAGAGGGGGAGGTTGAGGTCCCCCACTGGTATAGTTTTGTTATCAATTTCTTCCTTCAACTCCCCCAACCTCTCCTCTAAGAATCTGGATGCTATACCACTTGGAGCATACATGTTTAGTAATGATATTGCTTCATTGTCTATGGTGCCTTTTAGCAGGATATAGATTCCATCCTTATCCCTTTTGATTAGATCTATTTCAGCTTTTGCTTTGTCTGAGATCAGGATTGCTACTCCTGCCTTTCTTACATGAGCTGAAGCACAATATATTCTGCTCCATCCTTTGACCTTTATCCTATGTGTATCCCCCCGTTTCAAATGTGTTTCTTGTAAGCAGCATATTGTTGGATTATGGCTTTTAATCCATTCTGCTATCCGTCTCCGTTTTATGGGAGAGTTCATTCCATTCACATTCACAGTTATGATTACAATCTGTGTATTTCCCTCCAACCTCTTTCCCACCATTTGTGCTTTTAGCTCTCCCGTCTCCCTTCCCCTCCTCAATAGTATTCACTTTTCTCCCCCTCCTCCTGCAGCCTTCCCCTCCTTCTTTTGACCCCCCTCCCTTTTAGTCCCCTTTACTCTTATTGCTTCTTTCCTCCCTTTTAGCCACCCTCCCCTTTCTTCCCCCTTCCCCTCCTACTACCTATAGAGCTAGTTAGGCTTATCTACTTAAGATTATTGTTCCCTCCTTTGGACAAATCAGATGAGAGTACCTCTCAAACAATGCTCATCTCCCTCCCCTCCTTCCCTCTACTATAGTTTTGTACTTCTTCCTGTGATATAATTTGCCATTTTCTGCTTCCCCCTTTCCACACCTCCTATTACATTCCCTTCTCATACTTAAATCATATTTTTGACATGACATCATTTACTTTATGCCCGTTCCCTCTACATATATCCCTTTTATCATAATAGCTGCACAGTTCTCAAGATTAACAGGTATCATCTTCCCTTATAGGGAGGTAAACAGTTTGCCCTAATTGAGTAGCAAGTTTTTGTTTTTGTTTTTTCCCCTCTGTTTACCTTTTTATGATTCTCTGGAGACCTGCATTTGAAGGTCAAATTGTCTATTGAGTTCTGGTGTTTTGGTCAGGAAGCTCTGGAAATCCCTTATTTCGTTGAATGACTTTCTCCTTGCCTGAAATGTTATGCTGAACTTTGCTGGGTAGTTGATCCTTGGTTGAAGTCCCAACTCCTTTGCCTTACGGAATATTGGGTTCCAATTCTTTTGATCTTTTAATGTAGAAGCTGCAAGGTCCTGTGTGATCCTGACTGTGTGTCCTTGATATTTGAATTGTTTCTTTCTGGCTGCTTGTAGTATTTTCTCCTTCACTTGATAGCTCTGGAATTTGGCAACTATATTTCTTGGGGTTTTGAGTTTGGGATCCCTTTCGGGAGGGGAACGGTGGATTCTTTCGATGACTATTTTGCCCTCTGAGTCTAGTACTTCTGGACAGTTTTCCTTGATGATTTCCTGGAAGATATTGTCCAGACTCTTTTCTTCATCATGGGTTTCTGGCAGGCCAATAATTCTTAGATTTTCTCTCCTGGATCTGTTTTCCAGGTCAGTTGTTTTTCCAATTAAATATTTTACATTTTCTTCTATCTTTTCATTCTTTAGATTTTGTTTGACTGATTCTTGTTGCCTCATTGAGTCATTAGTTTCTACTTGCCCAATTCTAATCTTCATCGTAGTGTTTTCTTCAGTTAGCTTTTCCATCTCCTTTTCCATCTGACCAATTTTTCCCTTTAAGGAGCTATTTTCTCCATTTAATTTGTGTACTTCTTTTTCCAATCGACCAATTTTCCCAGTTAGGTTTTGGGTTTCCTTTTCCATCTGATCAATTTTCCCAATTAGGTTTTGGGTTTCCTTTTCCATTTGATTAGCTCTTCCTTTTAGGGAATTGTTCTCTCCAGTTAATTTTTGAACTTCCTTTTCCATTTCTTCAATTTTCTTTTTCAGGGTGATGTTCTCATCAGTGAATTCTTTTTTTATAGTTTTAAAATCATTGGCCAGTTTTTCTTTTATATCCTTCTTCAGACGTTCCAGGTAATCTAGTTGTGCTTGCGAGAAATTCATAGTCCCATCTGAGGTTTCAGATGGAAGTACAGTCCTAGCTCTAACCTCTTTGGTGTTTGTGTTTTGGTCCTTATCCCCATAGAAAGATTCTATGGTTTTTTCACTTTTCGTCTGCTTTTTCCGATTCATGATGTTGGCTGAATGTTGTAGCTTTTGGTTCTTTCAGTCAGAAGGTACAGATCTTTAAGTTGAGCTGATGTGTGTCTAGGCTAAAAGCAGGCTTTTGTTTTTTGTTTCCCCGATCAACCCTGGAGTTAGCTTGTTAGGTGTGTGGGAGGTGTGGTCTGGTCTCAGGCTATCTCCTCAGCTGACTTGAGGCAAAGGCAAGGTCAGGGGGTGATCCCAGCTTCCCTATTGTCTTCCCTTTTCCCCTGGAGGGCTGGGGTACGCCTAGAAGCTAACGCGTGTTCCCACCCCTCCTGGGGCTCGTCTCCCAGCTCTGAGGCTTGCCTGGGTCTTAGTGCGAATTTTCTCTGCCCTGGGTCGTCTGTCCCTCCAGATCGCCTCCACCACAGTAGGAAGAATCCCCCTTTGCCACTTTTCTAGCCTCTGGTGTTATGAGACCACCCGCCCCCTTCTGCTGTTCCCGCTGATCCAGGATTAATCTGGGGAAGAATTTTATGGTTCCCTCACGATCATCAGGGGGGAGGAGAGAGCACTTACTGATCACTCTGCCATCCCAGTTCCTGGAAGTTCAAGTAGTGACCCACCGAAGTCCGTCCTCAGGCTGAAGATTTCAAGGACTGCTGCGCTGATGTCTGGCACTCAGCGGCTCTCACCGGCTCGGCCTGGCTTATCTCCTGCTCCGCTGGTCTCGCCCGCCACTCTCGGGCTCCTCTGGTCCCCTCCGCCCTGCCGCGCTGACCGCGCTGCGCTGTGCGCCGGGGTCTTACCCCCGCGGAACAGATCCCTCCCGTGGACCCTCCGGTCCAGCCTGGGCTCCGAATCTGTCAAAGTCCGTCACCCACTGGATTTTACACCTCCAAAGTCTGGTCAGACTCTCTCCCCAGATATATCCAGAGGAGTTTTTCCAGGATCTTAGGTGAGTCGTTGCTTTCACTCCGCCATCTTGGCTCCCGAGTATACCCTCTTCTTGACAAAGGATGCAAAGTCAAATAACTGGCTGGGAAAATGCCCAAAATGAGAAAAAATAAGGCAGCAGAAGGTTACTTTCTTGTTCAACAAGTACTTTCCTCCAACATTTCAGATGAGGAAGAATCAGATATACCATCAGAGGAAAACATAAAGGTCAAGACTTCTGCATCCAAAACCTCCAAAATTAATATGCAATGGTCTCAGGCTATTGAAGAGTTCCAAAAGGATTTTGAAAATCAAGTAAGAGAGGGGGAGGAAAAAGGGGGGAGAGAAATGAGATCCATGCAAGAAAATCATGACAGGCAAGTCAACAGCTTGATAAAGGACACCCTAAAAAATGCTGAAGAAGACAACACCTTTAAAAACATACTAATCCAAATGGCAAAAGAAGTCCAAAAGCCAATAAGGAGAATAATGCTTTATAAAACAGGATTAGCCAAATGGAAAAGGAGGGTCAAAAGCTCACAGAAGAAAAAAGCTCTTTAAATATTAGAATGGAGCACATGGAAGCAAATGACTTTATGAGAAACCAAGAAATTTCAAACCAAAACCAAAAGAATAAGTAAATAGAAGATAATATGAAGTATCTCATTGGAAAAGCAACTGATCTGGAAAATAGATTCAGGAGAGTAAGAGACAACTTAAAAATTGTGAGTATACATAAAAGCCACGATCAAAAAAAGGCCTAAACATCATCTTTCATGAAATTATTAAGGGAATCAGCCCTGATACTAAAGAACCAGAGGGTAAAGTAAATATTGAACGAATCCACCGATCACCTCCTGAAAGAGATCCAAAAAGAGAAACTCCTAGGAACATTGTGGCCAAATTCCAGAGTTCCCAGGTCAAGGAGAAAATATTGCAAGCAGCTAGAAAAAAACAATTCTAGTATTGTGCAAATACTATCAGGATAACACAAGATCTAGCAGCTTCTACATTAAGGGATTGAAGTGCTTGTAACAAGATATTCCAGAAGTCAAAGGAACTAGAATTAAAACTAAAATCACCTACATAGCAAAACTCAGTATAGTATATCAGGGGGAAAATGGCTATTCAGTGAAATAGAAGACTTTCAAGCATTCTTGATGCAAAGACTAGAGTTGAATAGAAAATTTGACTTTCAAGCACAAGAGTCGAGAAAAGCATGAAAAGGTAAACAGGAAAGAGAAATCATAAGAGCTTTACTAATACTGAACTGTTTACATTCCTACATGGAAAGATAATATTTGTAACTCTTGAAACTTTTCTCAGTATTTGAAGGATTGGAGGGATCATATACATATCTCTAGACAAAGGACATAGGTTGAGTTTACTAGGAAGGGATAATATCAAAAAATAAATTAAGGGTTCAGAAAGGAATATAATAGGAGGAGAAAGGGAGAAATAGAATGAGGCAAATTATCTCTCATAAAAGAGGCAAACAAAAGCTTCTTCAATAGAGGGGAAAAGGGGCCAGGAGAGAAGGAGAAAGTGAAATTTACTCTCACCACTTTTGGATTAAGGAGGGAATAACATGAACACTCAATTTGGTATAAAAATCTATCTTACACTACAGGAAAGTATGGGAGAAGGGGATAAGTAGGGTATGGAGGATGGGAGGGCAAATGGAAGGAGGGAGTAATTAGAAGTAAACACTTTTGAGGAGGGACAAGGTGAAAAGAGAGAATAGAATAAATGGGGGCCAGGATAAGATGGAGGGAAATACAGTTAGGCTTATACAACATGACTATTAAGGAAGTCTTTTGCATAACTACATATGTATAGCCTGTATTGAATTAGTTGTCTTCACAGGGAGGATGAGTGGGGAGGGAGGAAGGGAAAGAAGTTGAAACTCAAAGTTTTAGGAATGAATGTTGCAAATTATTTTTGCATGCAACTGGGAAATAAGAAATGCAGGTAATGGGGTATGGAAATCTATCTTACACTACAAGAGAGGAGAGGTGATGGAATAAGGTTAGAGATGGGTGTCATAGAAGGGAGGGAAGATTTGGGAAAAGGATAATTGGAATGCCAGGTATCTTGGAGTGGGGGGAGGGGAGATACTGGGAGAAAATTTGGAACTTAAAATCTTGTGGAAATGAATATTGAAAACTAAAAACAAATCAACAAAGTAAAAAAATTAAATGATGGGACGTTTTTCTGTTTCTTGGAAACTCCATCTCTTTTTATAGACATGATGCTTCAGAAATTGTTAGGACAATATACTTTAATAATTAAAAACTCCTGAATGAGAAAAAATAAATCAGTTAAACATCTAAAACACTGAACTCCTGGGTGGTATGTGAACATTTTCTTTAATTATCTGTTTCAGAAATTTCAAATGTTACATTTTTTTGAGAAACTAATATGCATTTTCTCTATTTTTATATGTTTGTTTTGCTGACATATGATTATCATAAGTTCTAGTGTAGAAACAGTTGCGTAGTTGTATGGAGAACTACCTGGCATTTGCATATGCCTCTGCTTTCTGCCATTGTAGGTGTCTCTTGCAGGCAAAGTCCCTTATGTGGAAAATCACTTACAAAGGCTTCGGTGAGCTAAGTAAAATCACATTCTTACTTGTCTTATATAAATATTCTTTGTAGGTTTTGTTGTAGGATATAGTGTATCTGGAATTGAGGGTGGAGTGAGAGCTTATGTGCTAAGTTTTCTACTAAGAGTAGAAGAAAGTTTGCAGATTATTCTCCTTGTTGAAGCAGTCCACATTGGGACAATTCTATGGTCTCATCTTTATCCAGGCTATGACTGGTGTATATGTCTGTGTATGTTTAGTGATTGCATTAATATAATTTCAATATATCCAGTTAATCACCCTAGTTTGTAGATATAGTCCCATATAGATAATACATATGACTGAATATTTGAGTAACGATTCTCTAAAAGTTTGGATGCAGTACTAAATAGCAGTTCTAATAATAACAGTAAAAGACTTAGTGTAGTTCTATGTGGATAGATAACCAGCTTTGACTCCAGGAAGACATGGGTTTAAATGCTATCTCAGTCACATATTGGCTCTGGAATCTTGGATAAATCATTAGCATTTTGAGACCCTCAGGAAACTCTAAGATTTGTAGACCTGTAGAGCAGGTCCTAATCTGGCTTTGTAAAGAAAATTTTCTCACTGATGTTTATATTCCAATGAAATCACAGGTCCAGTCTTCTGTCCCACCTCCTTCTGCCTCACTCCTATGCCCACCAAAGAAAGGTAGTAGTCATAATAGTAGTAATTCACATTTCTATAATTCTTTGAGTGACACTTAGGATGTATAAATTCCAGGAGAGTTAGAAGCAATTTCAATCTGAAATTTTATACCTAGCACAATTCAGCAATAAAAGGTGGGAATTTTGGTAAGGAAACTTCCATCTCCCAAATTTTTTCCTCACTTAATCTTTCATCTATATACCTACATAGGAGATCATTTACAATTAGGAGAGTGCTGTAGTATAAATTAATTGAATTCAAGAGTAAAATGTCTTTGTGGGAATCTTTGTTAAGAGGCTATTCCTAAAGTTTTTCATTCATTAGTACAATCTTATTTTTAGATGTCTTATGCTATATTGAATGATTGCACAATCTGTTTTCTCCCCTCCCCTGCCTCTTTTTACCCATTGTTATTTCCCTTTCCTATTATGAAATAGTGATGAGCACTATTCAAAACCACCTACTTTTGTCTTTGCTCATTATACTTGGCATCTTGTCAGTCACATTTGATGTCTTTTGGGTGCCTGTCTGCTTTCAGCTGTGATGCTGTCATTGGGATTTCCCCAAACCACAATCTTCTGGGAAGGTATGTATTAATAATTTGGTAGAATATCTCTGCCAGATGTCTCATAAATATGTCTGAATGTATATCTACCTACCTACCTACCTACCTACCTACCTACCTACCTATCTATCTATCTATCTATCTATCTATCTATCTATCTATCTATCTATCTATCTATCTATCTATCTGTCTGTCTGTCTGTCTGTCTGTCTGTCTGTCTGTCTGTCTGTCTGTCTATCTATCTGTGTGTATACAAATACACACACGCATATATGCATATATATACTACACACACATTTATATACATATGTGTGTATTTTACCCCAAGAAGTAACAACCAATGTTATTTGCTACAATGAAAAATTTCTTCCTCTTTAATGTAACTCAGTTAAATCCTTCACTAACCATGCAGTCTCATATCTAATATCTATGGGATGTTATTTCTGAAGAAAAAAAAGTGAGACAAATCAATGTCTGTTTGTTCAGTAACAGGGCGAAAGATAAGAGAACACATTTGCCAACAGCAGGTGAAACATTCAATCTGAAAAGCAATCAGACTGTCAGCTGTCTGCCTTAAAGGGCAATGCTCATAACCATATCACCAGTACAGCATAGAGGATCCAAATGTAGCTCTTCTTTATTTTGAGATTTATGCATTTACCAAATAAGACATCCTCAACTTAAGAATTTCTTAGGTACTGATTCTAAAGGTTTCTGTCTAATATCCCAGGTAGGATTTTTAGCAGGCTGCATAGCTTTACTGAATTTGAATTCATCTCATGCCACAAGTTCTTATTTGATGGAAGGAAGGAAGGAAGGAAGGAAGGAAGGAAGGAAGGAAGGAAGGAAGAAATTATTTAATAATGCAGGGCATTGTTGCTCCCAATAAATCTATTAGCAGTCCAATTCACACCAGGGATGGAAAAAAGGAACCATTCCAAGCAGCGAACTTCCATGGATATTTTTCTTACTAGCATAACCAGAATAATGATTTTTGTAACTCTATACCCAGAAGGAAAAGGTCCTTTCTTGCAAATTTCAGAAAAATCCTCATTTTAAGTATCAAATGGTTCTTGTCAGTAGGAAAACTGGATCCAAGCTTTTAAAGTTTATTAAAAAGACAAGTTTGTTGGTTATGGTAACAAGTAGCAAATGAAAGAAGAAAAAAAGGTAAAGTTGTTATATGCACTTAAGATTTTTCTCCTGAGACACATTGGGAATGATAGGAGAATGACAGTTAGGGTTCAACGTAGTTGAAGAATTACATTATACATCTCTATATGCTTCTTTTGTTTTGCTTTTCTAAAATGTTTATTTATTTACTTTTAGTTTTCACATTCATTTCCATAAAATTCTGAGCTCCAAATTTTCTCCCCATCTATCCCCTCCCCCCAAAAATGTTGTGCACTCTGACTGCCTCTTCCTTCAATATGCCCACCTTTCTATCAAACTCCTCCCTTTCCTTATCCCCATCTTCTCTCTTTTCTTGTATGGCAAGATAGATTTCTATACCCCATTATCTGCATTTCTTATTTACCAGTTGTATGCAAAAACAATTCTCAACATTCGTTCCTACGCCTTTGAGTTCCAACTTCTCTCCTTTTTCCCTCCTCACCCATCCCCAATGAGAAGGCAACAAATTCAATATAGGATATATAGGTGTAGTTTTGCAAAAGACTTCCATAAAAATCATGTTGTGTAAGACTAACTATATTTCCCTCCATTCTATTCTGCCCCTTTTTACTACTCTCTCTTTTGACCCTGTCCCTCCCATATGTGTTTACTTCTAATTACTCCTTTCTCCCATTTGCCTTCTCTTCTGTCACCCCCTAACCCCACTTGCCCCCTTGTCCCTTACTTTCCTGTAGTGTAAAAGAGATTTTCAGACCAAATTCAATGAGCATGTTATTCCCTCTTTAAGCCAAATGTGAAGACAGTAAGCTTCACGTTTTCCCTCTCACCTCCTCTCTTTTCTACTCCGTTGAAAACGCTTTTTCTTCCCTTTTTTAAGAAAGATAATTTTCCCCATTCTATTTTCCCCTTTCTCCTCTCATTATATTCATCTCTCACACATTAATTTTGTTTTTTAGATGTCATCCCCTCTTATTCAACTCACCCTGTGGTCTCTGTGTACACACACACACACACACACACACACACACACACACACACACATATATAGACACATATATAGATGTATGTATGTATGTATATGTATGTGTATACATGTGTGTATGTGTGTATATGTGTATATATGTATGTATGTGCACATAAATGTATATGTAGCCCTGTGTGTAATCCCTCCAACTACTCAAATACTAAGAAAAGTCTCAAAAATTACAAATATTATCTTTCCATGTAAGAATGTGAACAGTTCAATTTTAGACAATCCCTTATGATTTCTCTTTCCTGTTTACCTTTTCATGCTTCTATTGATTCTTGGATTTGAAAGTCAAATTTTCTATTCAGTTCTGGTCTTTTCATCAAGAATGTTTGAAAGTCCTCTATGTCATTGAATGACCATTTCTTCCCCTGAAGTGATGTACTCAGTTTTGATGGGTAGGGAATTCTTGGTTTTAATCCAAATTCCTTTGACTTCTGGAATATCATATTCCAAGTCCTTCAATCTCTTAATGTAGTAGCCACTAGATCCTGTGTTATCCTGTTAGTATTTCCACAATACTTAAATTGTTTCTTTCTAGCTACTTGCAATATTTTCTCCTTGACCTCCAACTCTGAATTTTGGCTACAATATCCCTAGGGGTTTCTCTTTTTGGATCTCTTTCTAAAGGTGATTTGTGGATTCTTTCAATATTTATTTTGCCCTTTGGTTCTAGAATATCAGGGCAGTTTTCCTTGATAATTTCATGAAAGAAGATGTCTAGGCTCTTTTTTTGATCATGGCTTTCAAGTAGTCCCATAATTTTTAAATTATCTCTCCTGGATCTATTTTCCAGGTCATTTGTTTTTCCAATGATCTATTTTCCATTATCTTCTATTTTTTCATTCTTTTGAGTTTTTTTTTTTTGGGAATTTCTTGTTTTCTCATAAAGTTGTTAGCTTCCATTTGCTCCATTCTTGTTTTTAAAGAACTATTTTCTTCAGTGAGCATTTAAACCTCCTTTCCCATTTGGTTAGTCCTGCTTTTTAAAGAGTTTTTCTCCTCATTGGATTTTTGGACCTCTTTTGCCAATTGAGTTAGCCTATTTTTAAAGGTGTTATTTTCTTCAGCATTTTTTGGGTCTCCTTTAGCAAGCCAGTAACTCGCTTTTCATGATTTTCTTGCATAGTGCTCATTTCTTTTCCAAATTTTTCTCCACTTCTGTTACTTGATTTTCAAAATCCTTTTTGAGCTCTTCCATGGCCTGAGACCATTGCATATTTATTTTGGAGGTTTTAGATGCAGAAACCTTGACTTTTATGTCTTCCTCTAATAGTAAGCATTGCCATTCCCCATTGAAAAGGATAGGAAAACATACCTGTTCACCAAGAAAGTAAATTTCTATACTCTTATTTTTCCCTTTCTTGGGCATTTTCCCTTCCAGTTACTTTACTTTTGTTTCCTTTGTCAAGACGAGGGTATACTCTAGGGACTTGTCATCTCTCAGTTCCTCCAAGGTGGCACAATCAAGGGAGAGGAGTTCACTCCTCTACTGGCCTGTTCTGGGTGCAATGAAAAGCTTTTCTGCCCAGAATTTATGAGGAAAATTCCCTCTTCACAACTGTCTCCAACTCCACTGCCAGTGCTTCTCCTCACCCCAGGACCCAGCTCAGGTCTCTCATTCAGATCAGCTGCTCATTCCCTCTGTGGCTTTTGGCAGAGGCCTCCCAGGGCTGAACTGAGGGCTGAGATTCAGATCAGCTGCTCAGTTTCCCCAGGGGCTTTAGGCAGAAGGCTCTGAAATGGATGCTGTTGCTGCAGTGGCTGCTGCTGGTGGGGCCAGACCAGGTTCCCTTCTCACCCAAATGAAAAAGTTTTCTCACTGACCTTTGAAGCAGTGGGTTGAGCAATGTGGGAACTGCTGCTGCTACCAGTGGTACCCTGAAGGTTTTTCACTGTCCTGTCCCTGACATGCCAATCCACCATGACTGAACACTGCTCCACTTTGTATCTGGTGCAAAAGACATTTCCTGTCAACCTTCCAGGTTTTCTTGGGGAGCTTCTACAGGTCTGTCTTTTTACTTGCCCATCTTGACTCTGCCCAGACACTTCTTGGTGTATTTTATTTGCCCTGGCTCTGTCTAGCAAATAGGAATTATCAGGCTTGAGTGCTTAAAAATGTGTTAATTCTACATTGAAACCCTTTCACCAGAAATGTATGAACATTTCTTTCATCACCCATTTGGGAAATATAACTTCTGGCTCCTACACATTGAAGAAATAGGAAAATATCTCAAGAACAATTATTGGAGCCGAACTCTCCACATAGAGTTAACCACAGCTTTGCATTCCTTTTCATTTTTCTAGGTTTCTAGTTAATTTTAAAAATGCTAACCTAGATAGTTACCTCAGTTAATTAGAATTGGATATTAATTACAGATATAGCAACTTATCTTTATATTGCATTTCAAGGTTCATAAAGCAATTTATTCACAGCAAGCCTGAGAGTCAGATATAAATACAACTGTCAGCTTTTAATATGAGAAAACAAACTGTGAGAAGTTAAATGACTTATCCATGGCAACACAGTTAAGTGTCTGATATATAATTGGAATCTAGACTAGAATTTTTAACTAGAAGCTCAGGGTGTATTTGCCTATATTTCTCTGCTTCCTTAGCAAGATCAAGACTTTTAACACCGTATGAGGCAACTTACTGAGAAACTACAGTGCAATAAAGATATCCATGGGTTTGGAGTTACAGATTTGCTATGTACTACTTGTGCTTGTACTTAGCTAAACTATATCACTTCACAAATCTTCCAGTTTTTTGTTGGTAAAACAAAAGAGTTGGTTAAGAGGGTCTTAAGGAGCCTTTCTATCTTTACATCAAGATTTCTTAACCTGGGAGCCATGAAGGTCTTCATGCATGCATGCATGTATGTATGTATGTATGTATGTATGTATGATTTTATGTATGTGCATATACATTATGCATGTGTATTTAAGACTCAACATGAAATGAATGAAGGATGGACTTGGAATCAAGAACATCTGGTTTCAGAATCACTCTCTGACAGTTATTAACTGTGAAACTATAAAAAATACCTTGACCTTCAAAATCCTGATCACAGATCATTACCATATTTAGAAGTGTGAAAGACCATAGAAACAGGAGTTCTTAAGATTTTTTGTGTCACAGACTGCTTTGGTAGTCTTTTAAATCCTATGAAAATGTTCAATGTGGTTAGAAAGTAGGAACAATAAAGTTGTAGTTCCCCCCATCCCTTTTTCATGTTCATGGGCTTAAAAATCTATCCACAAACCTCCACAGAACCTGTGAGTCAGAAGTCAAAGGGTCTTTATGTACCCTCTAATCTAACTTTTTATTTTAAAATAAAGAAATTCAAGGACTGAGAAGTGAAATATGTCCAAGATCACTCACATAGCATGTAGCAGGTCTCTGTCTCCAAATACATAGTTATTACTATAAGTAAAATGTCCCCTGTGGTGTTCAAACATTTCATCTCGATAAAGAAGCTGTGAGTTTCAGTGGAATGCACATTGAGCTTCTTGTTAAAATGGTCTGGACTCAAATTACATCTTAGAAAGTTATTATACAGGTGTGCACATATATAACTACATAACACAATATGTATGTACATATGCATATTTCTATGTGTATAATTTATCTGAAGTTAAGCCAGACTCCATAGGGTAGAACGTAAAATATCTGGGAAAACAGGACAAAAATCAAGAACTTTTTATTTTTTTTAAATTAAATTTATTTATTTAACTTTTAACATTCATTTTCACAAAATTTTGGGTTACATATTTTCTCCCCTTTTATCCCCTCCCCCCCCAAACACCAAGCATTCTAATTGCCCCTATGACCAATCTGCTCTCTCTTCTATCATCCCTCTCTGCCCTTGTCTCCATCTTCTCTTTTCTCCTGTAGGGCCAGATAAATTTCTATACCCCTTTACCTGTATTTCTTATTTCCTAGTGGCAAGAACATTACTCGACAGTTGATCCTAACACTTTGAGTTCCAACTTCTTTACCTCCCTCTCTCTCCTCCCCTTCCCTTTGGAAGGCAAGCAATTCCATATAGGCCAAATCTGTGCAGTTTTGCAAATGACTTCCATACTAGTTGTGTCGTATAGGACTAACTATATTTCCCTCCATCCTATCCTGTCCCCCATTACTTCTATTCTCTTTTGATCCTATCCCTCCCCATGAGTGTCGACCTCAAATTGCACTCTCCTCCACATGCCCTCCCTTCTATCATCCCCCCCACCCTGCTTATCCCCTTCTTCCCCACTTTCCTGTATTGTAAGATAGGTTTTCATACCAAAATGAGTGTGCATTTTATTCTTTCCTTTAGTGGAATGTGATGAGAGTAGACTTCATGTTTTTCTCTCACCTCCCCTCTTTATCCCTCCACTAATGAGTCTTTTGCTTGCCTCTTTTATGAGAGATAATTTGCCCCATTCAATTTCTCCCTTTCTCCTCCCAATATCTTTCTCTCTCACTGCTTGATTTCATTTTTTTTTAAGATATCATCCCACCCTCTTCAATTCACCCTGTGCACTCTCTCTATGTATGTGTGCGTGTGTGCATGTGTGTGTGTGTAATCCCACCCAGCACCCAGATACTGAAATGTGTCAAGAGTTACAAATATTGTCTTTCCATGTAGGAATGTAAACAGTTCAACTTTAGTAAGTCCCTTATGACTTCTCTTTGCTGTTCACCTTTTCATGGTTCTTTTCATTCTTGTGTTTGGAAGTCAAATTATCTTTTCAGCTCTGGTCTTTTCATCAAGAATGCTTGAAAATCCTCTATTTCATTGAAAGACCAATTTTTCCCCTGAAGTATTATACTCAGTTTTGCTGGGTAGGTGATTCTTGGTTTTAGTCCTAGTTCCTTTGACTTCTGGAATATCCTATTCCATGCCCTTCGATCCCTTAATGTAGAGGGTGCTAGATCTTGTGTTATCCTGATTGTATTTCCACAATACTTGAATTGTTTCTTTCTAGCTGCTTGCAATATTTTCTCCTTGACCTGGGAACTCTGGAATTTGGCCACAATGTTCCTAGGAGTTTCTCTTTTTGGATCTCTTTCAGGTGGTGTTCTGTGGATTCCTTGAATATTTATTTTGCCCTCTGGTTCTAGAATCTCAGGGCAGTTTTCCTTGATAATTTCATGGAAGATGATGTCTAGGCTCTTCTTTTGATCATGGCTTTCAGGTAGTCCCATAATTTTTAAATTGTCTCTCCTGGATCTGTTTTCCAGGTCAGTTGTTTTTCCAATGAGATATTTCACATTATCTTCCATTTTTCCATTCCTCTGGCTTTGTTCTGTGATTTCTTGCTTTCTCATAAAGTCCTTAGCCTCCATCTGTGCCATTCTAATTTTGAAAGAACTATTTTCTTCAGTGAGCTGTTGAATCTCCTTTTCCATTTGGTTAATTGTGCTTTTGAAAGCATTCTTCTCCTCATTGGCTTTTTGAACCTCTTTTGCCAATTGAGTTAGACTAGTTTTCAAGGTGTTATTTTCTTCAACATTTTTTTGGGTCTCCTTTAGCAGGGAGATGATCTGCTGTTCATGCTTTGACTTCCTGTCTCTCATTTCTCTTCCCAGCTTTTCCTCCACCTCTCTTGATTTTCAAAATTTTTTTTGAGTTCTTCCATGGCCTGAGCCCATTGGGTGGGCTGGGACACAGAACCCTTGATTTCTGTGTCTTTGCCTGATGGTAAGCATTGTTCTTCCTCATCAGAAAGGAAGGAAGGAAATGCCTGTTCACCAAGAAAGTAACCTTCTCTAGTCTTATTTCTTTTCCCTTTTCTGGGCATTTTCCCAGCCAGTGACTTGACCTCTGAATATTTTCCTCACACCCACCTCATCTCCTGATCCTCCCAGCCAGCATTTGGGGTCTGAGATTCAAATGCTGCTTCCAGCCTTAGGGCTTTTTGTGGGGGCAGGCTGCTATTCAGTGTGAGATTAAGTTCAGGTGGTCAGGTTGGCACAGGGCTGCCTCTCAGTCTCAGTTCCCTCAGTGAGTTTATGCACATACCTTCCACAATGGATCCAGGCTCCTGCCTGTTAGGGGAGCCCTGGTCTGCCGCCGCCCCTCAGCTTCTGCCTCCCGAGGGGGCCCGAGCCATGGGGGCACCCCAGTCCCCCCTCGACCGGCCAAAGAGACTCTCTCACCGACCCCCGTCACCTGTGGGTGGAGAGACTTGTGCGCCTGCTGGAGATCCCGTCCCTGAAGCCTGCTCGGATCTTTTCCTCTCCGTGCCACGGCCGTGGCAGGGCTGTATGCTGCTCCCAGTCCTGGCTCCCAGTCTGCAGCAAGAAGGACCTTTTGAGAGAGGTTTGCAGGTCTCTCCGGAACAGAAATCTCCCTCGCTCCAATGTTCTGTGGCCTCTGGGTGCAGAATTCGCCATGAGTTACTTCTTTGTAGTTGTTCTATGGGCTGTAGGTTCGGAGCTATGTGTATGTGCGTCTTTCTACTCTGCCATCTTGGCTCCACCCCCAGAACTTTTTAAAGAATTGGAAATCACTTGTTCCTTTTTTTCCTATTCTCTTTATATAATGTTTTCATGGATATCTGTGCCTGGAGAGGGAGTTCTAAGTGTGTAGGCAGAGATCTGAGTTGTCTTAGCCTACAAAGGTGAAGAACAATTTGAGTATGGAGATATCAGTGGGAGAAAGTGGCATTGTATTTGCAAAAATGGGCAGGGAGCAAATTGGAATGTTCAATCTCTTCCTTTCTGCAAGCCAATTGAATCTATATTTCAATGTCAATTTCTCTCTTTAAATAACTTTGTTTACATCTGGATATAGTATTAATTTGCTCATCTATGTTCAAGATTTATGATTTAAGTGGGATTAAGTATTGTTAAGGACAAGAATTGTTTCATATTTTTTACTGTTTTCCTAGTATCTAGCATACCTTCCACTTAATAGAAAAAGAGCTTGTTTACTGGACATGGAATTGAAATGAATGTAAGAAATGTTAGCTTTCAATCTATAAATCATTTGTAAAAGACCTGTTATGTTCCAGGACTGAGGACACAAGGAAAAAAAAGAAAGTAACCCCTGTCCTCAATAAAATATGCCCATATATGTATATACAAAATGCACAGGAAGTAAATACAAGGTCATTTCAGGAGAGAGATACTAGAAGCTTTGAGGATCAGGAAAGAATATTTTCATGTAAGGGGTGACAACCTATTGGTTATATGAGGAAGAAGTGAGGATAATGGAATACTCCATTCATAAGGAAATCTATGCAAAGAGACAAGGGGCAGAGTTATTACATCTTGCGGAAGGAACACTAAGAGAAACGTGCTGTCCATGTCATAGAGAGTGCAGGAAGGGAAGTAATACACAATAAACCAGGGCAGATACACTGGTTCTATATTGAGAAGGACTTTAAATTTGCAACAGACTGAAAATAACATTACACACACACACACACACACACACACACACACACACACACACATAGTACAAACATCCTAGTATTATTTAAAACTACCAAAACTTCATGAAGATTTTGAAATGTGTATGTATATACATGCATATACACACATGTTTTTGTGGAACAACAGACTATACTGGATAAATAACGAGAAGTGATGTTGCAGAACATTCCAAGCAGAGGGGGACAGCCAATGCTAAGGCAAGGAGAGAGGAGCGAAAGTGTCATTTTAGAGGAATAGCAAGTGAACAGAAAGTGTTGATGGGAGTCAAGCATTAAAAAATACAAGGGAAGTTGAGAAGGAAATAAGTTATGAAGGGCCATCCCAAAGACTTGGTGTTTGATCTGGGATTTAATGGGGAACCAATGGAGTTTATCAGAGGAGGTAGGACATTTTAGGAAAATGTCTTTGGTAGATGGGTAAAGAATGGATTAGAGTAGAAAGAATCTTAAGGCAGAGAGAACAACTGAAATACTTGTAGCAGTCCAAATGAGTAGTGATAAAGGCCTGAACGCCTGGTATTTCTGTGACTGGAGAGAAGGGGACACATGAGAGAGTGCGTGAAAGTTGAAACAGTAAGATTTTACACCAGATTGGTTGTGTACAGTGAGTTCAGGTGAGGAGTTGAGAATGACATAGAGGTGATGAACTTAAGTGACAAAGTCTGATTCTTGACTTTGAACATTTTATTCATGGATAAATACACTTGCTTCTATCTCCTACCCTTTGTCTGATATTTTCCTTTGTTGATGTTCAGGTTCAAAGGAAGTTCAATGAGTATGCTCAGAAATTACCAAAATTACCAAAATTCTTTTTAATTCACTCAGCCTCTATCTTGAGGGAGCTCAAAGAAATCGCTTCTCCCATGAAATATTTTTTCTCCTTCAGTTTCTGAACTTTGACAAAATCACTATGAAACTTCAGGAAATTTACTAATATTTTAAAGAAATAAATATACCTATGGCAAAATCTATATCTATGGTTATATCTAAAGATGTGAAAATGA
Organism: Notamacropus eugenii; assembly: GCF_028372415.1. Lineage (NCBI taxonomy): Eukaryota > Metazoa > Chordata > Mammalia > Diprotodontia > Macropodidae > Notamacropus > Notamacropus eugenii. Next base: position 363,473,078 of record NC_092873.1, on the reverse strand, counting down.
GGAATTAGTCACACAGGAAATATTACTTGAACAACTATTGTTCGCAAAGCCTTGTATTTTGGGAAAATGGTTGTCAATTGTTTTTAGAGGTCCATAAAGTAATAATAAACTAAAAAAATGAGATTATAATACTTTTTTTAACCTTACTACTAGAATCTTTGAAAGAGAGAAAATGTAAAAAAAAACAAACAGTCAAGAATCTTTTACCTATTATTCTCAACTATTTTAGAGTGTTTGGTTGCTTGGTTTTGTGGCATTTCTCCTCATTCATTCTATAATCTTAAAAGTACTGAAGGCTACTGAGTCTGTGTTAGGTGTCATTGAAAGTACAAAGAAAAATGAATAAGACACTATGGGAGATAGGAGATAAGCACAAATAGCTATATTGCAAAGCAACCTTTAGTCAGTGCCTGAAGAGAGAAGAAAAAATCTATTAGAGTTGTTACAGAGAACACAACTCATTAGGGGTGGGGATCAGGAAGGTCTTCATTCATTACCTATACTTGGAACTGGGCCCTGACAGGTGCATAGATTTATGGAGGATGATGGTCTAGGAAGAAGGAACCACATGATTAGTAGAGAAGATATGGGTTATTTTCAGGGAATGGTAAGTTATTTCATGCAGTAGTAAAAGGGTAAATCTACATATACCTTTAGGAGATAAGGTTAGAAAGGGTGAGACCAGAGAATTCAGGGTTTTGAATATTCTCCTAAGCAAATTGGATCTTGTTCACCAGACAATGAGGAACCAGTTCTTTTGTTTGGGTGGGAGGAAGTAAATAAGGCAGTGACATCATTAGAAGACATGTCTTAGGCTCTTAGAACTAAAAGGAATCTATTGGGTCCAGAGCCTCTATTTTACAAACCAAGTCTCAGAGGCTACAAGTAAACTACCCAAGGTCACATGGTTAATAAGTTGTCTGAAAGAGAATTTGAACTTTTGACTTCCTGTCTCCAAGTCATGTTTTATCCACCATACCATTTATCTTTAAAATAAAGTTCAAGTTTTGAATTTTTTTTAAATAAATGTTTTACTGTGTAGCAGTATGGTACCTCAGAAAGAGTGTTGAACTTGGATTGAGAGAACTTGGGTTTGAAACCTATATTAGTAATGTCTATGTGATCTTTGGCCAGTCATAGAATCATCATTTTCTCGATTGCAAAATGAGAGTACTGTATTTGATTACCTTCGTGCTCTAAATCTATAATTCACTGAGCTTATGATTTGTTGAGAGAATTATAGACCTGGTTTGATAAGAGATGTTACTAGCAATTATTTTCATAGGAGATAAAAGGAAGAAAGGGCATGGGAGGAGGTGCAGGAAGGGTAGTGAATGATCTCCTATCATATTCTAGAAATAGTCTATAAAGAACAGAACATGGGGAAAAAGGGACTTTGGGCTACAGATATTTATGTTATGGAAGGAAGGCATTCAGTGCCATAGGAATGATTTCTCAAGAGAGAGCATGGAGAATGGAAAATAATAATCTAGTTTATGGATTGGAAGTAAAACCTTCCTTGAGGGATGGAAAGTGGTAAGAACCAGTGCCTCATTAACAAAAAGATGTGGGCCTTTCTACAAATCTTCCCAAGCCCATCAATGGGTGGGAAAGATCCTCTTGGATCATATTATTGAATAAGAAGAACTTTTAGTAAAACAAAGACAGCAAAAGATACTACCTTGCTTGACCTTACAGAGTGAAAGGAAGGTAAAGGGTGGGAGGGAAAGTTGGTGGCCTGACTTCCTTCCTCCTACTGTCCTAGAGGGATTATTGATGGTCTACACAGGTAGCTGGTCATAAACCTGAGGATATTCTGATCAAGGGCACAATAGAAAAACCCGAAGGCTTTAAATCAATGGGATTTTGTCCCTTGCCTTTCAAAGTCTCAGCAGGGAACAAAGTCAGGTTGGGCCAAAAACCTCTCAATAAATCTCTGTACAGAGACTGAGATGATCATCCTGGATAGTGTGTGAATATTTTAAAGACCTCTAAAGATTATGAAAGGGTCAAAACCAGGTCAGGTTAAGAGGCCTACTGGGATGGGGAAGTTTCTGTTCTTCCTCCAGTCATAGGAGGAAGAATTCCTGAAACCCTGTAAACCAGCGTGATCTCTGACATTCAGTGTCCAATCACGGCAGCAGGGGTGACACACATACAAATTGCAGAAGAGATATGGTCAGGCAAGTCCTGTCCATTTTGTGTGCAAATGCAAGAAGGGGTAGATCTTGACCCTGGCACAAAGTTTTAATCCAGAAAAACAAAAGACTGGATATATTAATGAACAGAGGAAAAACTACATATTTAGTGAACCACATATAATGAAGAAATACAGTGGAATAAGAGAAGCCCAAGAGGTAACCAGAGAATAAAGGAGTAATTCCATAATAAATACAAGAAAAAAAGCATATGGACCACAAGGAATATTAGAGTAGAAGGAAGAAAAGAAGGAGAGTACTTGTCACATAGTAGGTACATTAGGCATTTGTTTGTGCTTCATGTTTATTGGTTTGACTGGATAAAAATTAAAAATTAAAATTAGAACATTCAGGGGGAGGGAAATTGGAAAGAGAATAAAGAATTCAGGAAGAAAGTTTTAAAAATATGTTCCAAATAGTTGATTCCCTGTAAAGTAGGATGGAGTAAATCAGTATTCAATGATTTGATGAGAGGACACTAAATATTATGCAAACTTAAATGATTGAAAAAAATCAAAGAGGTATCTAGTGTTAAAAAGAACTGAGCTTGAAATGAAGTCAGGGAGAGATAATGTATGAATCGTTAAACTTGCTACAAACAATGACAAAAAAAATTGGTATTAGAAGAAATATAGACACATTTACTAACTACCTACTATGTACCAGGCACTGTGCTAAGTGCTTTATTATCTCATTTAATCCTCATAACAACCCTATGAGCTAGGGACTATTATTATCTCCATTTTACAGTTGACAAAACTGAGACAGAAAAAAAGATTAAGTTACTTGCCGAGGTTTACACAGTTTGCAAAAGGTCACACAGACTTAAATTCAGGTCTTCCTGACTCCAGAATACATTTTCTACTTATTATGCAATATAACTGGCTTTTTATGAAATATTTTAAAAAATCCTTCTAAAATACTGTTTAGAACTATAAGATTAGAGGAGAAATTAAAAAAAAATACAAATAAATCAAGGGTCACCTCTTGAAAACATTCAGAAATATCCTAATCAGTACCCAGAACTGCTGGAGTTCCCTGATCTTACTATTTCATTTTGATTCTTCATACTTTTGCACAGACTGCCCTTATACAAAGAACACTCTCCTTTCTCATCTCTACCTCTTGAAACTTATTGTTTCCCTAACCAGTTAACTCAAATCCCACCTCTTACAAGAAACCTTCTTAATTCTCACAAATGCTAATGCTCTCCTTATCAAAAGCATATTGTATTCTGTATTTAATCATTTGGTTATGCATTATTTACCTCAAATAGAATAAGACCTTCTTTTTTTGTATTTTATTAGTTTATTTATATTTTTTTTTCAAAATTCATTTCCATATTTTAAATTTTCTGCCACTTCCTCCTCCTCCTTCCTCAAGATGGCATGCAATTTCATATAGACTCTACATATACATTCTTATTAAACATGTTTTCACATTGTTCATGTTGCATAGAAGAATTACAATGAATGCGAGAACCCATAACAAAGAAAAAAGAAACAAAAAAGAAAATAATCAGCTTCATTCTGCATTCCAACTCCATAGTTCTTTCTCAGGATGTAGAGGGCATTTTCCATCATGACTCTTGGAATTATTTTAGATCCTTGCATTTCTGAGAAGGGCTAAGTCTATCAAAATCAATCATTGGGCACTGTGGCTATTACTGTGTAAAATGTTCTGCTCACTTCACTCAGCATCAGTTCATATAAGTTTTTCCAGGTTTTTCTGAAGTCCTATTGTTCATCATTTCTTATAAGACAATATTATTCCATTACATCCATGTACTACAACTTGCTGAGCCAATCTCTAGTTTATGCTCATCCCCTCAGTTTGAGTTCTGGGTTACCACAAAAAGAGCTGCTATAAATATTTTTGTACATGTAGGTCATTTTCCATTTTTATGGTCTCTTTGGGATACAATCCTGGAAATGGTATCGCTGTGCCAAAGGGTATGCACATTTTTTTAGCCCTTTGGGCATACTTTCAAATTGCTCTCCAGAATGATTGGATTAGCTCACAGCTCTACCAACAATGAAGTAGTGTTCCAACTCTCTCACATCTCAAAATCTATTTTTCTGTTTTGTCATGTTAGCCAATCTGAAAGGTATGATGTGGTACCTCAGAGCTTTTTGATTTGCATCCCTCTAATCAATTATGATTTAGAGCATTTTTTCATATGATTATAGATAGCTTCAATTTCTTCCTCTGAAAACTGTCTGTTCATATCCTTTGACCATTTATCAATTGAAGAATGACTTGCATTCTTGTACATTTGACTCAATTCTCTATATATTTTAGAAATGAGGACTTTATCAGAGACACTAATTGTAAAAATTCTTTCCCAGTTTTCTATTTCCCTCCTAATTGTGGTTGCACTGGGTGTGTTTGTGCAAAGGCTTTTCAGTTTAACCTAATCAAAATTTTCCATTTTGCATTTCATTAGTGTTCTCTATCTCTTCTTTCATCATAAATTACTCCTTTCTCTGTAAATTTGACAGCTAAACTGTTACTTAGCACACTAATTTGTCTATAGTAACAGCCTTTACACCTAATTTGCGTACCCATTTGGACTTTATTTTGGTACATGGTGTCAGATATAGGTTTATGCCTAGTTTCTGCCATAAGATTTTCTAGTTTGCCCAGCAGGTTTTGCCAAATAGTGAGTTCTTGTCCCTGAAATTGGGGTCTTTGGGTTTATCGGATGTTAGATTGCTATAATCATTGACTACTGTGTCTTACATACTTAACCTATTTCACTGATCTACCCCTCTATTTCTTAGCCATTACCAAGTGAATCTGATGATTTTATAATACAATTTAAGAGCCTGTATGTGTAGGCCACCTTCCCTAGCATTTCTTTTCATTAATCCCCTTGATATTCTGAACCTTTTCTTCTACCAGTTCAATTTTGATATTTTTTCTAGCTCTATAAAATATTTTTGGCACTTTGATTTGCATGTCAATGAATGAAAAAATTAATTTAGACAGAATTGACATTTTTATTATTTTATCCCAACCCACCCACAAGCAACTGATGCTTGTTTGTTTTTTTTTTCCAGTTATTTAGATCTCACTTTATCTGTGTAAAAAGTATTTTGTAATTGTGTTCACATAGTTCCTGGGATTGTTGCATACATACACACATACATTGTGTGTATGTATTCTGGTAGGAGTGGACCTGCAATTTAATTGGTATAGTCTCTGGGAGAAAACTCAACTCTATAAAACATACCATCACCCTCTCTGCAACTTGTAATCTAAAAAAAAAATTCTCTGGGGGCATTGAGACATTAAGTTACTTGTCCAAGGTCACACAGCCACTTCCTGCTGAATCTTAAAGCTAGATATTTCTGACCTTTAATTTAACTCTCTCTCTCTCTCTCTCTCTCTCTCTCTCTCTCTCTCTCTCTCTCTCTCTCTCAAATATTTTATAGTGTCTAGAGCAACTTTAAATGGAATTTTTCTTTCTATCTCTTGCTGTTAGGCTTTGTTAGTAATACATCAAATGCCAATAATTTATATCGGTTAGAATACGAACTTCTTGAAGGCAGGGATGGTTATTTTTGTGTTCTTACTGTGTATTACAGTGTCTGAAACATAATTAGTACTTAACGAATGCTTGTTGGATTCAATTGGATTGATTTGAAGTAGGTTTAAGATATTTCAAAACCAACAAACCAAAAGAAATAATCTAGATCATGCTAAAGGCATTCATCTAAATTAATTTTCTCAAATTAAAACTCTTAATTGATTTGCATTTCTATTCATCTTTCCTATAGGCACACAACCAGTTGAGAATTCAATACCATGTGTGAAGTCTGGTGTGGTTAATATTCTTTCCATATAGTAACAGAAATCATCTTCCTTTTTGGAAATCTTCCATTCCCCCAAAATTCTTACAAGTTCAGATCTGTGTTCCTTAGGTCAACTCTTATTTAATCTCACTTTCCTCAGTCTTAGACTATAACAGCCCTATGTCCTGGACTAAATCTTTTTCAAGACTTCCCCTTCTAAAGATGGAACAGAATATGGGGATAGAAAACTATAAAATTCCTCACTACAAGAATCTATACTTAAATATTGAATCTTAACCTAATTGAAACAGCTTGTTTAATTCTAGCAGTGTTGGAAATGCAGTTATTGAAGAATCATATAATCTCATATGCTAAATGGCAAATGGACATGTCTTATTAAACTGATGTCATTCTTGGTCACATGTCACAGAAATTAAAATTTTGAAATTAAAATTTTAAAATTAAAAAATTAAAATCTTGAAAGGTGGTGAAATGGGGAAGCAAATATAAGAATTTTGATCTGTCTTTCTAAATTTATAAGTTTTCAGAATTTTTATTTGGACCTTAAAAATCAACATCTTTCTACAGCAGAGATGGCATTTAAGTGTTTTTTTAATTAAAAAAAAAGAAATTTATTCCTTCATATTCAAAGTTTTAGGACTTTTTTTTATTCATCTATCCACTTGGCACAATATCTTTGGGAGTCAGACAATGGGCTAGCTACTATGATTTGAGTCAATATCAAAAGATGAAATTTTAAGTCACCAAATAAATAAAAAATCAACATATTTTCCATTATTTTCCTAGTAAGATACATTTATCAATCTTTCTCTCTCTCTTTCTCTTCCTCCCTCCCTCCCTCTGTCATTGTCCCCCTCCCTTTTGCTGTCCCTGTCCCGCTCTTCTTCCTTGGCCCTCACTCTTCTTGTTTCTAGTTATATACATATATGCATGCATACATACATACATGCACACATTGTGTATGTATTCTAGTAGGAATAGACCTGGATTTAATTGTTATGTTCTCTGGGAGAAAACAACTCTACTAAACATACAAACACCTGCTCTGCAACTTATAGTCTAAGAAAATTCTGTGAGGTCATTGAGACATTAAGTAACTTGTCCAAGATCACATAGCCAGTCTCTGATGGAGATTAAAACCAGATCTTTCTGACTTTTAGTTTGACTCTCTACCCACTCTGCCTAACTATGTTTCATTGATAATAAACCACTTGTGTATACTAGACTATAGATACCTGTGGCAAGGTTAAATTTTCTATAATTTGATTCCAAAGGTATTCATCAACCATTGTAATAACTGCAGTAGAGGAACACTATGGTTGACAGTAACTCTATTGAAGCCTCCCTGAAGAAAAGAATTGTTTAGAAGACTTTTTCCATGTAAACCCTATCTTCTGGGCTACTACTTGAATCAAATAATTGGGTGGTCACATTTATTTACCACCATATCTTTGTAATGTTAAAGAGATGTCCTCTAAAAAAGAAGCAGAATATTTGCTTAATATTATTAATGTATTTCCCTTAGACAAGAATATATTAGACTGGATCAGAGATTTACGCACACATACACATACAAACACATACATATACACACAGATACACACTATATATGTATATACCTACATATACACATGCACATATATGTGTATATCATATACACATGCACATATATGTGTATATGTATATATACACATACACATATGCATATACACATACGCATATATCTGTATGTGTGTTTGTATGTGTATTTATGTGTGTATATACCTATACATATATGCATGTATACATACATACATGCACATACATAAATATAGAGATGGAATTGACCTTAGAAAACATGAATATGAAGTAATTCTTTCTCCCTTAATTCTTCTTTGTCAATATTGTTCACTCTGAGTCTGATCAAATAACTAATTAAGAAGGGAGATTGTAATTTGGTGTGTATAGGTAAGGAGATGTAATGGTCTCTTTAGTTTTTGGTTAACCTCCAGCAGTGTTTTGCATTGATAACATGCATTTTGTCATCATTTTTGTCATCTAAGAAAAGACTTCCTATGACATGTGTATTAACAGATATTAGCAAACTTGAAATCATCAAATATCAAGTTCAATTGATTAGAGGATCTTTTTTTTTTTTTAAATTTTTTTTATTATTAAATTTATTTATTTAACTTTTAACATTCATTTTCACAAAATTTTGGGTTACAAATTTTCTCCCCTTTTATCCCCTCCCCCCCCAAACACAAAGCATTCTAATTGCCCCTATGACCAATCTGCTCTCTCTTCTATCATCCCTCTCTGCCCTTGTCTCCATCTTCTCTTTTGTCCTGTAGGGCCAGATAGCTTTCTATACCCCTTTACCTGTTTTTCTTATTTCCTAGTGGCAAGAACATTACTCGACAGTTGATCCTAACACTTTGAGTTCCAACTTCTCTTCCTCCCTCCCTCCCCACCCCTTCCCTTTGGAAGGCAAGCAATTCAATATAGGCCATATCTGTGTAGTTTTGCAAATGACTTCCATAATAGTTGTGTTGTATAGGACTAACTATATTTCCCTCCATCTTATCCTGTCCCCCATTACTTCTATTCTCTTTTGATCCTATCCCTCCCCATGAGTGTCGACCTCGAATTGCACTCTCCTCCTCATGCCCTGCCTTCTATCATCCCCCCCACCCTGCTTGTCCCCTTATCCCCCACTTTCCTGTATTGTGAGATAGGTTTTCCTACCTAAATGAGTGTGCACTTTATTCTTTTCTTTAGTGGAATGTGATGAGAGTAGACTTCATGTTTTTCTCTCACCTCCCCTCTTTATCCCTCCACTAATGAGTCTTTTGATTGCCTCTTTTATGAGAGATAATTTGCCCCATTCAATTTCTCCCTTTCTCTTCCCAATATATTTCTCTCTCACTGCTTGATTTCATTTTGTTTTAAAGATATGATCCCATCCTATTCAATTCACTCTGTGCACTCTGTCTCTTTGTATGTGAGCGTGTGTGCATGTGTAATCCCACCCAGTACCCAGATACTGAAATGTTTCAAGAGTTACAAATATTGTCTTTCCATGTAGGAATGTAAACAGTTCAGCTTTAGTAAGTCCCTTATGACTTCTCTTTGCTGTTCACCTTTTCATGGTTCTCTTCATTCTTGTGTTTGAAAGTCAAATTTTCTTTTCAGCTCTGGTCTTTTCATCAAGAATACTTGAAAATCCTCTATTTCATTGAAAGACCATTTTTTCCCCTGAAGTATTATAGTCAGTTTTGCTGGGTAGGTGATTCTTGGTTTTAGTCCTAGTTCCTTTGACTTCTGGAATATACTGTTCCATGCCCTTCGATCCCTTAATGTAGAGGCTGCTAGATCTTGTGTTATCCTGATTGTATTTCCACAATACTTGAATTGTTTCTTTCTAGCTGCCTGCAGTATTTTCTCCTTGACCTGGGAACTCTGGAATTTGGCCACAATGTTCCTAGGAGTTTCTCTTTTTGGATCTCTTTCAGGCGGTGTTCTGTGGATTCCTTGAATATTTATTTTGCCCTCTGGTTCTAGAATCTCAGGGCAGTTTTCCTTGATAATTTCATGAAGGATGATGTCTAGGCTCTTCTTTTGATCATGGCTTTCAGGTAGTCCCATAATTTTTAAATTGTCTCTCCTGGATCTATTTTCCAGGTCTGTTGTTTTTCCAATGAGATATTTCACATTATCTTCCATTTTTCCATTCTTCTCTCTTTGTTCTGTGATTTCTTGGTTTTGCATAAAGTCATTAGCCTCCATCTGTGCCATTCTAATTTTGAAAGAACTATTTTCTTCAGTGAGCTTTTGAATCTCCTTTTCCATTTGGCTAATTCTGCTTTTGAAAGCATTCTTCTCCTCATTGGCTTTTTGAACCTCTTTTGCCAATTGAGTTAGGCTAGTTTTTAAGGTGTTAATTTCTTCAACATTTTTTTGGGTCTCCCTTAGCAGGGAGCTGATCTGCTGTTCATGCTTTGACTTCATGTCTCTCATTTCTCTTCCCAGCTTTTCCTCCACCTCTCTAACTTGATTTTCAAAATTCTTTTTGAGCTCTTCCATGGCCTGAGCCCATTGGGTGGGCTGGGACACAGAAGCCTTGATTTCTGTGTCTTTGCCTGATGGTAAGCATTGTTCTTCCTCATCAGAAAGGAAGGGAGGAAATGCCTGTTCGCCAAGAAAGTAACCTTCTATAGTCTTATTTCTTTTCCCTTTTCTGGGCATTTTCCCAGCCAGTGACTTGACCTCTGAATATTTTCCTCACACCCACCTCACCTCCTGATCCTCCCAGCCCGTGTTTGTGGTCTGAGATTCAAATGCTGCTTCCAGCCTCAGGGCTTTTGGCGGGGGCAGGGCTGCTATTCAGTATGAGATTATGATCTGGTGCTGAGATCGGGGCAGGGCCACCTCTCAGGCTCAGTTCCCTCAGGGGGTTTATGCGCAGACCTTCCGCAATGGATTCAGGCTCCCGCCCGCTTGGGGAGCCCCTGTCTGCAGTCGCCTCTCAGCTTCTACCTCCCGGGGGGGCCTGAATTATGGGGGCACCCCACTCCCCTCTCGACCCGCCAAAGAGACTCTCTCACCCACCCCTGTCACCTGTGGGTGGAGGGACTTGTTCGGCGGCTGGAGATCCCGTCCCTGAAGCCTGCTCGGATCTGTTTCTCTTGGTGCCGCAGCCGTGGCCGCAGCAGGTCTGGGCTGGGCTTTGTGTCTGCAGCGCGACGGACCTTTTGCGAGAGGTTTGCCGATCCCTCTGTGGGTGGAGGGACCCGCGTGGCCGCTGGAGATCCTGTCTGTGAAGCCTGCTCGGATCTTTTCCTCTCGGTGCCGCGGCCGCGGCAGGGCTGCACTCAGCTCCCAGTCCCGGCGCCCAGTCCGCAGCGCGAAGGACCCCCCCGCGAGAGGTTTGCAGGTCTCTCTGGAACAGAAATCTCCCTAGCTCCAATGTTCCGTGGCCTCTGGGTGCGGAATTCGCCGTGAGTTACTTCCCTGTAGCCATTCTATGGGTTGTGGGTTCAGAGCTATGTGTATGTGCGTCTTTCTACTCCGCCATCTTGGCTCCGCCTGTTCTAGAGGATCTTATAGAAGCATTTGTATAATTGCTTTATTTCTTTTTTTTGTCTGCAGCAGATGTTGGCATATAAATTCAAAATAATGTCCATGGTAGTCTTTTTTGCATTGTTTCCTCATGACAAAGTATGGAATGGCAATATATCCAAACAACCTATGAAACAGTGTTTCCTTTTGTCTTTGACAACATTATTTAAGGAATTCTATCCATCCTCTAACAAATATTAGCCCAAAATATGATTTTCTAGTAAGACAAGGGAAATTCTATGGGCAACAGTAGATTTGAGAGTTGCTTTATGGGCAAGAGCAAGCTGGACGATTCCTGAGTTTGAGAATTTAGGAATCAGAATTCCAAAGGGAGAAGATTTCCTCAGTAGGTAAGTAGGTGGCACAAGGGACAGAGTGCTGGGCCTGGAGTCAGGAAGATTCAACTTCCCGAGTTCAAATCTGGCCTCACATACTTACTAGCTGTGTGACCTTAGTCAAATCACTTAACTCTGTTTGCCTCAGTTTCCTCTTCTATAAAAGGATCTGGAGAAGGTAATGAGGAGCTACTCTAGTATCTTTGCTAAGAAAACCCCACAAGGGGTCACAAAAAGTTGGATATGACTGAAACAACTGAACAACAATGATCCTTGGAAAAAGATTTCAACATCAGAAGACCACTACACAAACCTAAGAAATAAAGTTACTTCATGGGGGAGGAGAGGAGGAAAGGGATCTTTCTGACCCTAAGGATCCTGACCCTACCAAAGATGTTATTGCTGTGTATTATTCAAATAATGTAGTCCTTGGGAAGGGCATTGACTGTCTGGCTATCTTTCCTTCCCCCTCCCCTACTAAGTGTCTAATTTTTAGAAAAAGTCCAATGAGCTATTTGAATCCCCTAAATTTTTATATCTATTTATGAGTTCCAATGAATTTTTGTTCTTTTTTTTCCCTGTGTGGGTAAAATAAAGGTAAAAGGCTATCCTATACCTAATACTCAATGTGTAAGATGAGTTTCATCTAGTAATTTGGAATCATTTTATCTACATTTGAGAAAACTTATTATACCTGCAGATTATGGACCAACATGTGTAAGTTTATGTCTATAGGTTGTCTAAATAGACAGACATAGCTCTAGGGCAGCATGGGTAGACAGTATCTGATGACCATCCCTGAAGTCAAAATGTAGGACTACCAGCATTTTAACTGGAGGAAAGGCAGACAATTTCTTCTTCATTCTCTTAGAGGGGTACCAAGATATACACTTAAAATATATCTGGCTTAAGGGTTCAAATCTGAGTTAAGAAGGAAAGTTTCTTCCTAGGTCACTCTTGGGGGTGGTATGGCTCTGAGATCATACTTTCCATCTCAGCCCCTAACCAATAAATTCTAGTTACACAGAAGACTATCACAAATAGGCAATAGAGAATAAACACTTTTATCCAAGTGAAACAACAAATGGAAATTGGATGCATTTCACAAACAAGAATACCCCATAAAACACTTCAGAGTAAACAAATTCTTCAACTGGAATTAAGATAAATTCGAAAGAGAGAGAGAGACAGAGACAGACAGACAGACAGACAGAGAGACAGAGACAGAGAGACAGAGACAGAGAGAGACAAACAGAGACAGAGACAGAGAAAGAGACAGAGGGAAACAGAGAGAGGCAGAGAGAGACAGAGAGAGAGGCAGAGAGAGAAACAGAGATAGATACAGAGACAGATACAGAGACAGACAGAGACAGACACATGGGGGTGTGGGCCAGAGACTAGGACAGGGGTCCTTTGTTCAGGGAAGACCTCTGTAGAAATTCAGGCCTAGAGGTCAAGGAAAGTGTATGCCTGTGGCTTAGAAGGCTGGAGTCCTCTTTCAAAGTCTTTCTTAACTTCTTTCTTGTAGCTCTTTTCCGTATCTTTCCCTATAAATATCTGGAAGAAGAGAACTATATGGCAGGTACACCGACTCATGCTCAGAAGTCTCTCAGTCAATCACAAATCAAATCAGTTTCCAACATATGGAATACACAGCAGAACATAAAAGCAAAGTGAGCTTGGATGGAGACCAGATTACATATTGAAACTTTCCCAAGAGTAAAGCTTTTGAATAGAAACAACATAAGACGAAAAGGGAAAAAAGAAACTTGTTCCTGAAGATTGAATGAATTCTGTGTGACATAAAATATTTTTGGTGGGTTGATAGGATAGAGGTTCGGTTCCTCAATTTTTTGTTTTAATAAATTTTCTAACTATCAAAGAAAAAACTTAGTAACAACACTTAAATTAACATGTACATGCATTTTCAAAAATTATCTCTTACTTATTCTAGCAAAATCCAGGAAAATGGATTGAAAGAGAAATGACATTTCAAATAATGACATATAATAAACATCTGGAAGTTAGCACGCTGAAACACACAATATGAACTTGTAAAAATGCAAATAATGTTTTATGGAAATAAAAGCAATGAAAAGATATTTACTATCCATGACTGGGTTGGATAATCAAGAAAACAATAATATCCAAATTAAATAATTATGCTAATCATCTGGTGTTAAGTGAAAATAGCCATAGAGATCAGTGAAATCGATAAGAAGAGCAAGATATAAAGGCAAATGTCTATGGTGTTCAATTAACCCCCAATCACAAATTATCAGGAATTGTTGTTTACTCAACAAAACAAATAGGGAAAATTTGAAAGGTGTTTGACAGAAAATGAACTTATAAAAGCAGTTCACAGCATATACTACAGAACATTCCAAAAGTATTCTTGAAATATGAAAGTTAAGACCATCAAAAAAGATAGAAAGAATAAAAAGGTCTATCATTCATGATTGTAGAGAGGTGAAACAAAAGAACTAATGTAGAAGCAACATCAAAGAAAAGATTAAACTTGTTTTAGATATGTAAAAGACTTAAAAAATAACTTTTTGCATATTACAACTTGAATCAAAAGAAAGGATATGGATGAAATTTTATGTTTGTTTTATATTAAACATCAAAAATTCTCTGGGAAATTGATATAAATCTACAAAATAAAGAGCTATTCTGCAGTTTGTAAGTGGTCAATGGGTATGAATGAGCAATAACCAAAAGATAACAATGTTTTTGTGGCAAATGTTGAATAATAAGAGAAATAAAATTTAAATTATTTCCTTTGTATTAACTAAAGCCACCATTTAAAAAGATGGCAAATAAAAGGAAAAATTGGGGGGCAGAGCCAAGATGGCAGAGCAGAAGGACAGACCTGCTCTAACTCTACCATGATAGCCCATAAAATACCTGTTAAAAATTACTCTAAACATATTCTAGAGCAGCAGAAGCCACAAAATGACAGAATGAAAGAGATTTCCAGCTCAAGACAACCTGGAAGGCCAACAGTAAAGGTCCACCACACCAAGCTCAGAGCAGAGCACAGCCCAACCTTGGCTGCATGGCATGGCATGGATAAGACTGCAGCAGGCTTCAGGGCATGTAATCACGGGTAGCAGCTGCAGTTCTCAGATTTCTCAACCCACAAATACCAAAGACAGCTTCAAAGGTCAGTGAGAAAGCTCTTTCACCTGAGTGAAAAGGGAGCAAGGTTGGATCTTGCTGCAACAGCTTCCACTTTTGTAGCCCTCTGCCTAAAGGCCTTGGAGGAATGAAGCAGCCAATCTGAGTGGTTACTCCCAGACTAGAGCACAGGCCTCTCTTTGATTATACCACTTTAGAGGTATTGAGAACTTACAAATCCCTAGAGTATAACCTCCACTTGACAAAGGACTCAAAAGTCAAGTTACTGATTGGAAAAATGTCAAAAAAGGGAAAAAATAGGACTATAGAAGGTTACTTTCTTGGTGAACAGTTATTTTCTCCCATCCTTTCAGATGAGGAAGAACAAAAAAGGGAAAAATCAATATTGGTAGTAAACATGTGGCTTAGTTTTCCTAAATAAAAAAAAGATTTCTTCACTAATAAATACCAAGTTATCCAAGACACCTGATCCTCAAAGGTCTTTTATCCCCTGCTCATTAGTAGGCATGGTCCTTGTGTAGTTTTCCTGAATGATAATAGCATGCTTATACCTGCATTAGTACTAGAATTTCAATATGTGTTTTGGGTATGAGATAACCTTTACTTCATTAACCATAAGAACTCTATCTAAAAGGATTAACAAGTTCTCATAAACAAATACAGATAGATGATACATTCAAATAGCTAATTAGAACTTCCAGGGACAGAGTCAACAGTAGAGGAACCTTATGAAACAGGAGCTCTCCTAATATTCCTGTGCAAACAATTTTAAAACAATGCCTTAAATCCAATTCGAAAGTGACATAGTCATCAAAAGGTTAGGTAAGATATTTTTCCTAGCCCAAAGCAACTTGGGAGTTTGGGAGGAAAGGTCTGTGCCACTGGGGTGGTGGCTGGCCTAGAGACCACTGCAACAACACCAGATATGCCTTGGAGGCATTGACGGGAAGAGCACCAGCATAACAAGCAACTTTGAGATCTCTCAAGCCAGAGATTGTAAGGGGATCAGGCAATTAATCCAAAAGAGTTTATAGGGGACCACTGAGCTAGTGCTGGGTGTAGGACTAGACACTGTTTAGCAACTCTATTGCCTATACTTAGTTCTAGGTTGTAGTTACAGAGTGGAGAGGAGTGCTTCATGTTTTAAAGGATCAGAGTTTTACTTCAATTAGTTAGCTCAAACTCTGTCTAGCTGAGATTCTATCTGGTCAGTTTGTGAATACAAGCGTTACAAATGTTTAGGCTCCTTAAGAGTCAACCTAATATGGTGAATCTTTAACAAACTTTGTTTTTCTTTGGCTTTAAGAAGGCTTGACTCAAATTCATTTGAGCAGGACCCAGTATCGGTATTTTGGGGTACCCAGCACCCCTAAACTGCAACATTATGGTTCCCTGACAAGGAATAACTACTAATCTCAAGTTCTTCTGCAAAGACTGGAAGGTATGTAAGCCTCCTACTCTCCTTATTCACTTCTTACTCTCCAAGCACTTTGGAAGCAGTTGTCGGACCCAACCCCAGGTTCCAGTAGGTCAGGCAGCTACAAGGGTGTTGTGCACCCAGGTTTTCAGTCCAGTGGCTGTGTTTGAGGCCATGGACCTGGGCACACCCTCCAAAGCATAGACAAGGGTGGACGCCCTATCAGGAAGTATGTGCCCAACTCTCTGAATTCCCTCAATGCTAGGGAATTAGGGAAAGATCAGTTACCTTTTTATCTCTTGTATTTTTTTTCAAGGCTTACTCCCATATCCTTCTTTACAGAGGGAAGGACTTCCAGCCCTATGCCTCTAATGAGTCAATCCTCTTCACTCCCCAAAAATTCACCTTTGGGTTGTCTCTTACAAAACTGTGAAAAAAAATTAGCTTCTCTTTGGGTTCCCCCTTTGTTGCTGAAGAAGACCATGTCATCAGAGAAATAATGACATGACTTGCAATTGACTTTATTTTGGGTGAGGGAGGGCTGTGCAGGTCACCAGCCTCACTTCTCCTCTAGAGACATCTGAATCCAGTGACAAGATATTTATCAGGATGACTGGAGATGACCCAGGATGAGGCAAGTGGAGTTAAGTGACTTCCCCAAGGTTACACAGCTAGTGAGTGTCAAGTGTCTGAGGTGAGATTTGAACTAAGGTCCTCCTGACTCCTGCACTGGTGGTCTATCCACTGCACCACCTTGATTTTCTAGCTTCTCTAAAGAACTTAAAAAGAAAAAGTTGGTGTTCTTTTGCAACACAGTTTGGCCTCAGTATCACCTGAAGGACCACGAAGTATGGCCCATTTTGGGGACCTTACAATGTAATACTCTTTTACTGTTAGAATGATATTATCTCCAAAAGGAAAAAATGGATAGAAATACCTTACATAAAGGCCTTTGTCAAGCTCTACATGATCCCCATTCTTAGAAAAGATTGTAAGATGCTTGTAGCTAGAGCCACCCCACAAAAGGGCAATGGGGTTGAACTGGACGTTTTGGATGACCCCCATTTTATGACTCCCAGGGTTGAATTCAGCCCCCTCTCTCTCCCTACCTCCTTTCCTACCATCCCAACTCCTATCCCTATCCCAGTCTCTCCCAGTCCCTCCTGCTGCTCCCCAACCTCCCTTAACTCTCCTAGTTTCCCATACTTCCCCTCTTAACCACCTCTTCTTTCCCTTTGTTTCCCTTTCCTTTCCCTCTACCCCAACCTCTATTGTTTCCTGCCTCATTTATCTTCCACATCTTCTACCCTGTATCTCCTCCCATGGCCCCTCCCCCCTCAGCAACACCTGCTCAATTCCCAGCCATGGGTCTTGCTGTGGTGCCTCCTTCTGCAGCCTTTCTCCCTGAGACAACACACACTCAGGCCTCAGGCCTTACCCTCACAGTGGTCTCTGGGGTATCTCCTCCACTAACCTCTTCACCTCCTCAGGAGCAAGTTGATCTTTCTACATGCCAGCCCAATCCATTGACCTTGCCTCCCAATCCAGTTCAGTCAGCATTCTCCAGCCTCTTTCTCATGAAAACCAGGACTTCTTATCTCTCTAACCAAGCCCCTGCCCCAAGCACCTCATGTCCCATTCTCCATCTCAGACCCCATTCAGGTTAAAGAGAAACTGGGGAGATACTTGGAAGACCCCACTAAGTTTACTGGTAGTTTTAGGGACATTTCTCCACAATTTGAACTTTCTTGGAGCAACTTGCTTATCTTTTTCTCTGCCTCCTGAAGAGAAAAGACTATATGGGAACATGCCCAAAAGTTTGGGGATCATATGGTTAGCAATTATCCCACAAAATACCCCCCAGGAGCAGCTGCTGTTCCCGCTAGTGACCCAGGATGGATTTATCAAAAAAGTGAGAATAGAGGAAAGAGAGACCATATGGTAATTTGCCTGTTAGAAGGCCTAAAAACTGCATTTCAAAAACAAGTAAATTTTCAAAATGTTAGGGAAATTACTCATGGAGAAAAGGAAACCCTTCCCTTTTCCAAAACCAGCTAGTAGAAGGTATTAAAAAGCATACAAATTTGGGTGCTGACTCCTCAGAAGGGGCAGCAATCCTTAACAGGTGTTTTACTAATCAGTTGGCCCCAGATATTAGAAGGAAACTGTAGAAGGTGGCAATGGGACCCCAAACACCTCAGGCCCAATTACTGGAGACAATCTTTAATAACAGAGACCTCATTGCAGTAGAGGAAAGAGAATGTAGGCGAAGGGCCAGAGACAGGGACTATATTCAATTCTTGGCTGCTGCCATGACCAGGAGAAGACACAGGAAATATCCCTCCAGGGTGCCCCCTTGGAGGAAGTCCAGCTACCTGGGTAGTGGGGAAACATGCTTTCAATGACACAAGGAGGGTCACTGGTCCAAGTGATGGGATTCAGACTCTGGGAACTTTCTTGAGCTCCTTGGAATCTTCCCACTTAATCTGGCCTTTCTTGCTCAAATCTAATCTTCCCATTTGTTCCGGCAGTCTCAGGAAGCCCATGGGCTTTTCATTACTCAGGTCTCTGTTGCACCCCCCCAACTCATTCCCCAGGCTGCCGACCACTCCCCCATTCCCATACTGCCCCTGTCAAGATCTCTGGATCGCCCCACATGCTTCCCACCCAAACCCTCCATTATCTGTCAGCCTTTGACCCTCCTTGGATTCCGTCCTTGGATTTCTCCTCAAGACCCTTCCTAAACCCCTCCTCCCATCACCCTGGACTACCAGACTCCCCCCCACCCCCCAGATCCCTCCTATACTCTTCTGTATTTAAGTCCCATCTTGCCTCCATGAAGGCGCTCAGATTCAATCCAACTCAGACTCTGTCTAGCTGGGATTCTATCTGGCCCACTTGTGAATACAAGCATTATAAATGCTTAGGCTCCTCAAGAGGCAACCAAATTTGGTGAATCCTTTATAAACTTTGTTTTCTTTAGCTTTGAGAAGGCTTGAGTCGAATTCTTTTGAGCACGACCAAGACTGTTGGTATTTTGGGGTCCCTAGCACCCCTCCACCTCTTCATTTATGGTTCCCTGACCGGGAAAAGCTGCTAATCTCAAGTTCTTCTGCTCAAACTGGAAGGTATGTAAGCCTCCCCCTCTCTCTATCCCCTACTTGCTCTCCAAGCACCTTGGAAGTGATTTTCGGACCTGGCTTCAGGTCCCAGTATCAGGCAAAGTCTCTGAACTTTCTGGGTGCTAGAGAGTTAGAGACTCAGATTGTTGGTCCAGTGGCTGTGTTTGAGGCCATGAACCTGGGCATACCCTCCAAAGCACAATTCTCTGAACTTTCTGGGCACTAGAAGGTTAGAGAAACATCAGTTAAGTGGGTGTCCAATTCTCTGGATTTCCTGGGCACAAGGAAATCAGGGAAAACTCAATTATCTTTGTCCTCTTGTTTTTTTCTGAAGGCTTACTTCCACATCGTCCTTTAAGGAGGCGGGGGGACTTCCAGCCCCATACCAAGAAATGGGTCAAAATTCATCAGTTCCAAGGAATTCGCCTTTGGGCTGTCTTTTACAAAATTGGACAAAATTTAACTTCTCTAAAGACCTTAAAAAGAAAAAGTTGGTATTCTTCTGCAACACACTGGCCTCAGTGTCGCCTGGAGGACAACAAAGTGTGGCCCATATTTGGGACCTTACAGTGTAATATCCTTTTACAATTACAATTATATTGCCTCCAAAAGGGAAAATGAATAGAAATATCTTACATAAGGGCCTTTGTCGAACTCTCTCAGGACACCATTCTTAGAACAGATTGTAAGATGCTTGTAGTTAGAGCCATCCCACAAAAGGGAAATGGGGGTGAGTTGGATGTTTTGGATGACCCCCTGTTTATGGCTCCTAGGGTCTCGGCCTCACTTCCTCCCCTATCTCTGTTCCCAACTCCTGCTCAGTTCCCAACCACGGGGCTTACTGAGGTGCCTCCCTCTGCAGCCCCTCTCACTGGGGCAACATTCACTCAGACCTCAGGCCCCACCCCCAAGGCAGTCTCTACACTATCACTGCCTGTAACCCACCTCTCCTTGGGGACTTTACCTCAGGCCCCAACTATGGGCCTTGCTGGGGTGCCTCCCTCTGCAGCCCCTCTCGCTGGGGCAATATTCACTCAGACTTTAGGCCACCCTTCCGTGGCATTCTTTGGGGCATCTCCCCCTTTGATCCCTACTCTTCCTCAGGTACCAGCGGATCTTTCCCCTTGCCAGCCAGATCCCCTGGCCCTGCAGCCTAATCCAGTTCAGCAGGCATTCTCCAGCTCCTCCCTCACAAGAAGTGGGACTTCCTATCTTCCTCCACAAGCCCCTGTCCCCACTGGGCTGTTAGGGCTGTTTCCTTGAGAGAAGTGCCTACCCCACCCAGTGGGACAACCAGGGTGCGTGTTCCGCTCTCTCTTTCGGCTCTCACCCAGATTAAAGAGAAACTGGGGAGATACTCGGAAGACCCCACTACATTTAGTGAGGGTTTTAGGGACATATCCCTACAATTTGAACTTTCTTGGAAGGATCTGCATATTCTTTTCTCTGTCTGTTGTACCGTTGAGGAGAAGGGGAGAATTTGGGGACATGCCCAAAAGTTTGGGGATCATATGGCTAGCAATAATCCCATAAAATACCCCCCAGGAACAGCTGCTGTTCCCACGAGTGACCCCAGATGGGACTATCAAAAGAGTGAGGACAGGGAAAAGAGAGACTTTATGGTAATTTGCCTGTTAGAAGGCCTAAAAACTGCATTTCAAAAATGAGTAAATTTTCAAAAAATTAGGGAAATTACTCAGGGAGAAAAGGAAAACCCTGCCCTTTTTCAAAACTAGCTAGTAGAAGCTATGAAAAAGCATACAAATTTGGATCCTGACTCCACAGTAGGGGTAGCAATCCTTAGCATCTATTTTATTAATCAGTCTGCCCTAGATATTAGGAGGAAACTGCAGAAATTGGCAATGGAACCCCAAACACCTCAGGCCCAGTTACTGGAGATGGCCTTTGGAGTCTTTAACAACAGAGGTCTAGTTGCAGCAGAGGAAAGGGAACAAAGGAGATGAGCCAGAGCCAGGGAGCGTGCTCAATTCTTGGCTGCTGCCCTGTCCAGGAAAAGACCCAGGGAGCACCCCTCCAGGGCACCCCCTTAGAGAAAGACTGGCTACTTGGTCAGTGGGGAAACCTGCTTTCGTTGCCACAAGAGGGTCACTGGTCCAAGGAGTGCCCCTCCAGGGCGCCCCGCCCCCCGAGGGAGCCCCAGGAACCAACCTGTGGAACCGTGCCCATGTGACCAGAAGGGACATTGGAGTAAAGATTGTCCCTCAGGTTGGAAAAGTGGTGGAGCCGCCCCCCAGTACCCTGTCCTCCAGTCTTCTCAAGACTTGGAACGTGGGGAAAGCCTGGGTGCTGGCAGTGCTCCCACTTTCTCCACCTCTCTCACCAAGCCCTGGGCAAAAATGAAGGCTGAAGGTAAGGTTACCCACTTTAACATGGCTAAATTCTCTGCTTTAACCAGTCACTCTGGCCCTACCCATCCCTTGACCCCTCGGGTCATAGGAATTGAAGGGGAAACTAAGGAATGTCTCCAGACATACCCCATCCCCAGCCTGCTTGAGGATCTGTTGTTTAAACACTCCTTCCTTATGCCCTCCTTTGACCTTGCTCCCTTGTTGGAAAGGGACCTGATGGTGAAATTGGGGAGCCAATTTTCTCGAGTTAAATCTCCCATCTCCGTTTTGCCTCTGTTCGCTACATCTTCCCTGGTTTTCTTGAGAATGTGGGAGATAGTCAGGCCAAGTGTTTGGGATTCTGGAATTCCAGGGCGAGATACTTCTGCAATCCCAGTCATTGTTAGCCTCCTAGACCCTAAAGTCTTCCCTCTTCGTGTTCAATATCTGATTAAGCCTGAGGCCTGGGGAGGACTAGAACCTTTAATTGAAAAATTCCTTAAGTATAAAATCCTTGTCCCTTGTTCATCTCCATGCAACGTTCCAATCCTTCCCACAAAAACAAAAAAAGCCTAATGAAGAATACTCACAACATATTTTTGCCTTTGAATGGACTCTTCCTAGGGAATCAAGTCCATATCAGGTGACATGAACAGTCTTGCCCCAAGGGTTTTGAGATAACCCTCATTTATTTGGCCAGGTTTTGGGAAGAGATTTAAGGGACCTGAAACTACTAGGCAGTAGCTTAATTCAGTATGTGGATGATATTCTTATTTGTAATAAGAGGCTTCTTTGACTGCTGCCACAGAAACCCTTAATTTCTTGGGCACTTGAGACTATAGTGTCTCTTTGAACAAAGTCCAGATAGCATGCCAGTCTATAAAGTAACTGGACCATGAACTCATGCCCACCTCTCACTCCTTAACCTCTGAGATAAAAAGGACAATCCTGTCTATCTCTGTTCTGGTCATTAAGAAACAACTTCAGGTTTTTTTAGGTGTGGTAGGATTTTGTAGACTCTGGATTCCTAATTTTGGTTTTATTGCTAAACCTCTTTATGACAATACTCAAGGCTGTGAGTCAGATCAGGCTAAAGCATTTGAGACTTTGAAAACTAAGCCTAATCTAGAAAAGAACTGTATGTTGAAATGAGAGGACAGGCTTTGGGAGTCTTAATCCATTCCTTAGGACCTGACCCCAGGCCAGTTGATGTTTTTATTTATTCAAAATACATTTTCCTTGTTCTATATGCCCATGGAGCAATATGGAAAGAAAGGGGATACCTGACAGAAAAAAAAAAAAACTCCCCTATCAAACATGCCCTTCTATGTTTTGGCCTTGCCATAGTCATCTTTAATTCTCTCCAGAGAAATTGTCTTTTATGCCATGGAAAATATCTTTGTGCCTGTTTGGTCCTTGTCTTCCAGTTTTGTCTTTTCCAGAGTACAAGCCATCAACTTCCAGATGACTGCTCAGATGGCATACCCCTTGAATAGGACCCATCAAGGCAGGGACAGCTCTACATCCCTTCCCAGCAGGAAGCAGTTTCAGCAGTTGAGACCTTTGCCCTTTACTCCAAAAGAATTTGGGTCCAGTCTGTTTGAGGGAGGAATGATGGGGTTCAGAGTCTAGGAACCTCCTTGGACTCCCTTTGTATCTCCCCACTTAATCTGGCCTTTCTTACTCAAATCTGATCGTCCCATTTGATCAAGCAGTCTCTGGAGGCCCACTGACTTTTCGTTGTCACTGTGCCCAGGTCTCTGTTGCAATCCCCACCCCTGGTCCCATCAAAACCCCATTTCCCAGGCTGCTGGCCAGTCCCATCAAGATCCTACCTAGATTCAATCTGTATTCACACCAGGGTACTGGTCATTCCCATAATGCCCCTAGCAAGACCATCCGTGGGACCTCAGACTACTTAGCAGCATCTAGATCCCTCCTATAGTCTTTCCTGTATTTAGGTTCCATCTTGCCTCCATGAAGATGTCCAAATTTAACCCAGCTCAGACTCTATCTGACTGAGATTCTATCTGACCCATTTGTGAATACAAGAATTACAAATTCTTAAACTCCTTAATAGTCAATCCGATATGGCAGATCTTTAAAAACTTTGTTTTTCTTTGCCTTTAAAAAAAATAATGTCTTTCCTTACACATAAAAACAATTTTAACATTCATTTGTAAAACTTTGAGTTACAAATTCTCTCCCTTGCTCCCTCCCCATGCTTCCTTGCTGAGATGGCAAGTATCTCAATATAGCTCATATATGTGTAGTCATGTAAAACATATAATAGGTTGTGAAAGAACACGTAGACAAAAAAACTCACGAAAAATAAATATTTTTTTAAATGTGTGCTTCATTCTGTATCCAGACACCATCAGTTCTTTGTCTGGTGATGGATAGCATTTTTCATCATAATTCCAGAGTTGTCATGGATTGTTGTATTGCTGAGAATAGCCAAGTGATTTACAGTTGATCATCTTAAAGTATTGTTGTTACTTTGTAAACAGTATATTTGACTTTTGCTTCAGCTCATGCAAGTCTTTCCAAGTTTTCCTAAGAGCATCCTGCACATCATTTCTTATAGTGCAATAGTACTTGATCATAATCACATATCACAGCTTGTTCAGTCATGCCCAATTGATGAGTATCAATCAATTTCTAATTCTTTGCCCCCAGAACTTCTGTAAATATCTTTGGACATAGAGGTCTTTCTTCCCTCCTCCTTTTTTTTTTTAACTCTTTAAGATATAGATCTAGTAATGGGACTGCTAAATTCAAATGATTTTATAGTCCTTTGGCCATAGTTCCAAATTGCTTAACAGATTGGGTGAATCAGTTCAGAGATCCACTAACAGTGCATTAATATCCCTTTTTTCCCCACATGCCCTTCAACATTTGTCATTTACCCTTTCTTTCCTATTAGCTAATCTAATAGGTATAAGAATTGTTTCAACTCTCATTTCTCCAATTAATAATGAGTTAGAGTATTTTTCCATATGGATATTGCATTTAACCCAATGCCTGTCACATAGTAGGTATTTAATAAATGCTTTTTTGTTACTTGACTCTATAAGGTCAATTAAAATTTGTGACCTCATGACAGAACCTTTGATAACTCTGAATCACTTTCATCTTCATGGCCCAATGAACCATAAGAACAAAACTTTTTGGAGGGTCTGAAGATATTCAGTCTTCATCCGGGTTATTGCAACAAGACATTTAGCATCTTCATCATCATAAACAAAGAATTATAGTAAATATAAAAATTAAATGATTTTGATGGTCAAACTTTTTTCTCTTTCATTTATTTATTTACTAGTTTATTTCTTTTCAGTTTTCTCTTTCTACAAGAAAGAGAAAAAAGCTGTTAGGCTTTATTAGTAATGCATAGAAATGCGGATGATTCATGTGTATTTATTCTGTAACCTGAAAATTTGTCAGAGTTGTTTATTCTTTCAAGTAGTTTTTTTAATTGATTCTCTGGGATTCTCTAAGTATGTCATCATATCATCTGCAAAGAGTAATAACATAGTTTCTTCTTTGACTATTCTAATTCCTTCAATTCCTTTTCTCCTCTTATTGCTAACGCTAACAATTCTAGTACCCTATTGATTAACAGGGGTGATAATGGACATCCTTGTTTCAACCCTGATCTTAGTGGAAATGCATCTGGCTTATCACTATTGCATATAAACCTTGCTGAAGGTGTTAAGTAGATACTGTTTATTATATTATGGTGCCTTTTAGCAGGATAGAGTTTTCTTCTTTATCTCTTTTAATTAGATCTATTTCTGCATTAGCTTTGTCTGAGAATAAAATTTCTACCCCTGCTTTTTTAACATCAACTGAAGCATAATAGATCCTACTCCAATATGTTACCTTTACCATGTGTGCCTCTCCCTGGTTCAAATGTGTTTCTTGTAAACCACATATTGTTGGATTATGGTTTTGAATCCATTCTGCTGTCCACCTCTGTTTCATGGGAGAGTTCATCCTTTTCATTCACATTTATGATTACAATCTGTGTCATTCCCACTATCCTCTTTCCCTTTGTGTGTAATTTTAGCTCTCCCTTCTCTCTTCCTCTTCACGATAGAGTTTTAATTTTTGACCACTGCCACTCCTTTCTTTCAGCCCCCCTCCCTTTTACTCCTCTTTTCCCTTAACTACTTCTTCCCTGCTCTTTTAGTCTCCTGTCTCTTATCTTCCCCTTTCCCTTCCTACTGCTTACAGAGCTAGTTAAATTTCTATACTTAATTGAGTTTGCTGTTCCCTCCTTGAGCCAAATCAGATGAGAGTAAATCGCAAACAGTGCTCATCTCCCTCCCCTCTTTCCCTCTACTGTAATATGTTTCTGTGCCTCTTCCTATCATGCAATTTGCTTTTTTCTGCCTCCTCTTTTCACATGTCCCATTACAATCCCTTCATACCCTTAAATCACATTTTATCATCACATCATTTAATTGATATCCACGTCCTCTATCTATGTATATCCTTTTTAAATATCATAATAAATATACAATTCTCAAGATCCGCGAATATCATCTTTCATTATAGGGATGTAAACAGTTTGCCCACATTGGTTAATGAATTTTTCTCCCTGTTTACCTTTATATGCCTCTCTTGAGACTTGTGTCTGAAGATCAAATTTTCCATTGAGCTGTGGTCTTTTCATCAGGAATGCCTGGAAATCCTTTCTTTTATTGAATTTCCATCTTCTTGCCTGAAATATTATGCTCAGTTTTGCTGGCAATTAATCCTTCCTTATAGCCCCAGCTCCTATTCCTTACAGAATATCATATTCTAAGTCCTCTGATCTTTTAAAGTAGAACTTCTAAGGTCCTGAGTGATCTTCACTGTAGTTCTTCAATATTTGAAGAGTTTCTTTCAGGCTCTCTGTAGTATTTTCCCATTCACTTGATAGTTTTGGAATTTGGCAACAATATTTCTTGGTGTTTTCAGTACAGGATCCCTTTCAGGAGGTTATCATTGGATTCTTTCAATGACTTTTTTGCCCTTTGGATCTAGGACCTCTGGGAAGTTTTCCTTGATGATATTTTGGAAGATATTGTCCAGGCTTTTTTTTATCATGACTTTTCAGTATACAAATAATTATTAGGTTTTCTCTCCTGGATCTAATTTCCAGGTAAGTGCTTTTTCCAATGGGATATTTTACATTTTTTTCTATTTTTTTTTATTCTTTAGATTCTGTTTGACTAGTTCTTGATGTCTCATAGAGTCATTAACTTCTACTTGTCCAATTCTAATTTTTAATGTGCTGTTTCCTTCAGTTGACTTTTCAATCACCTTTTCCATCAGTCTATTCCTTTTAAGGAATTATTTTCTCCATTTAGTTATTGTACTTCCTTTTCCATTTGTTCAATTTTTCCAGTTAGGTTTTGTGCTTCCTTTTCCATTAGTCTAATTTTCCTTTTAAATTCTTCCATGAGGCAGAGCCAAGATGGCAGAGTGAGAGCAACTACTCATCTAAGCTCTTAGACGAACTCCTTCAGGTATCCCTAAAAAGAGAATCTGGCCAAATTTTGGAGGGGCAGAATCCAATAAGACACAGACTGTGGGAGATTCACAGCCCAGGACAGACTAGAAGACAGACAGGAAGAACCTGTTCCACAGGGGTGGAGGAGCATACAACACACAGTGTAGCACGTCACAGCCCTGACAGGGCTGAACAGGAAAACCCCTGGGCAGTCTGAGGAAGTGGCAGCAAGGCCAGATAGCAACTTAGGGCTGGAGTCCAGCAGAGCTGAGCAAAGGAGAGCCATGGGAGGAGCTCCAGCCAGCAGCAGCAGCTGTGCCTGAGATTTTCAGTCCACAGATTACATGTCTGTATGTCACCTACTTGAACTTGCTGGTATCAAAATGGCAGAGTGATTAGTAAATGCTATCTCCCCCTCTCTTTCTTGACCTTAAAAGAACTATAAAATATTTCCCCAGAAAAAATTCTGTATCAGTGGGATCAGCAGAAGGGGCAAAAAGTCTCAGAGCACCTGAGGTTAGGAAAAAAGCTAAGGAGTGTTCCTCTTACTGTGGAGGAGGATCAGAGCTCCAGGGGGGTGGAGTCTCACAACCAACACCAGGATCCAGGTGCCTCAGTGCTCTAGGGGAAAAGGGAAGACAATGCAGCAGCTGGAATCACCAAGCCCTGAGCTTGCTTTAGCTCTAGTTAAGTTGAGGATATCTCCCTTGACCAGACCACCCCTCTACCACATGTAACAAATTAACTACAAGGCTAATCCAGGGAAACACAAACAAAATTCACCCACTTTTGCTTTCTCACACCAGCCTCAGCACAAAGTTCTTTAGCTTCTAGCTGAAAGAACCAGAGGCCACAACACATAAAGTCTCACCATCTTGAGTAAGAAGCAAAGGAGGAAGGAAAAAATCATAGAATCTTTCTATGGGACAAGGACCAAAACAGGAATATCAAAGAGATCAGTACTGAGACTGCACTCCCATCTGAAACTTCAGAAGGGAATTATAATTGTTGGCATGTACAATGAGAACTCTTGGACGAACTGAAGAAGGAAATAGAAGAAAAAATGGCCAATGATTTTAAAAGTATGAAGAAAGAACTCCCTATAGAGAAGAGTTCTTTAAAAAGGAAAAATGAACAAATGGAAAAGGAGGCACAAAACCTAACTAGAAAAATAGGACAAATGGAAAACTAACTGGAGAAAATAATTCATTAAAGGGAATAATTGGACAGATGAAAAAGGAGCTACAAAAGCTAACTGAAGAAAACAATTTCATGAACATTAGAATTGGGCAAATACAAGCCAATGACTCTATGAGACATCAAGAATTAGTCAAACAAAACCCAAAGGATGAAAAACCAGAAAAAAAAAATGTAAAACATCTAATTGGAAAAACAACTGACCTGGAAAATAGATCTATGAGAGAAAATATAAGAATTATTGGCCTACCAGAAAGCCACGATGAAAAAAGGAGCTTGGGCAATATCTTTTAAGAAATCATCAGGAAAATTGTCCAGAAATGCGAGATTCAGAGGGCAAAATAGTGATCAAAAGAAGCCATCGTTCACCTCCTGAAAAGGACCTCAAAATAAAAACACCAAGAAATATTCTTGCCAAAATCTAGAACTATCAAGTGAAGGAGAAAATATTACAGCCAGAAAGAAATCATTCAAATATTGAAGAGCTACAGTCAGGATCACATAGGACTTTGTAGCTTCTACATTAAAAAACCGAAGGAATTGGAATATAAGCATTGTTTCAGAGGTTCTCTCATCCCCTTTGCTTCAAGGAGAGAACAACAAACTTAGGTATATAAACCTAACTAGCTCTGTAAACAGTAGGAGGGGAAGGGTGAAAGAAGGAAAGGGGAGGCTAAAAGGCAGGGAAGAAGTAGTATGGCTAAAGGGGAGTAAAAAAGGAGGGGGACTGAAAGATTGGAGTGAATACTGACTGAGGCAGTGGCCAAAGATTAAAGCTCTATTGTGGGGAAAAGGGAAACTAAAAGCAGAAACGGTGGAAAAGAGGATGGATGGAAAGACATAGATAGTAATCATAACTGCGAATGTGAATGGAATGAGCTCTCTCATAAAATGGAGATGGATAGCATAATTGATTAAAAGCCAGAATCCAAGAATATGTTGTTTAATAGAAACATATTTGAAATTGGTGGAGTACACACAAGGTGAAGGGAAAAGGTTGAAGCAGAATACATCGTGCTTCAGCTAATGTAAGAAAAGAAGGGGTAGTAATCCTAATCTCAGACAAAGCAAAAGCAGAAATAGATCTAATCAAAAGAGATAAGAAAGGAAACTATGTCCTGCTGAAATGCACCATAGACAACAAATTAGTATAGTTAGTGAACATATATGGTCCAAGTGGTATAGCATCCAAATTTTTAAAGAAGTTAAGGGAGTTACAAGAAGAAATAGACAGCAAATTTATACTAGTGGGGGACCTCAACTTCCCCCTCTCTGACCCTGATAAATCTAACCTTAAAATAAACAAGAAAGAGGTTAAGGATGTAAATAAAACTCTGGATAAGGTAGATATGATACATCTCTAGAGAAAATTAAATGGAGATTGAAAGGAATATACCTTTTTCCCATTGGTACATGGCATGTATACAAAAATTGGCCCTGCACTAGGGCATAAAAGCCTCACAATCCAGTGCAGAAAGGCAGAGATAGTCAATTTATGCTTCTCAGATCATAAAGCAATAAAAATTAAATGTAATAAAAGGCCATGGAAAGATGGACCAAAAATTAATTGGAAACTAAATAATCTAATCCTAAGGAAGGAGTGGGTGAAACAACAAATCATAGAAACAATCAACAACTTGATTCAAGAGAATAACAATAATGAGACAAGCTACAAAATCTTATGGGATACTGCAAGAGCAGTTCTTAAGGGAAAATTTATATCTTTGAATGCCTATATAAATAAAATAGAGAAAAAGGAGATCAATAAATTGGGCAAGCAGCTGATAAAGCTCAAAGAAGAACAAATTGAAGATCTCCAAGTAAATACCAAGTTAGAAATACTGAAAACCAAAGGAGAGATTAATAAAATTGAAATTAAAAAAACTATTGAACTAATAAAACCATTTAGAGTTGGTTTTATGAAATAACCAATAAAATTGGTAAACCTTTGGTCATTTTGATTAAAAAAAAGAAAGAAGAAAACCAAATCATCAATATCAAAAATGAAAGAAGAGAACTCACCTCCAATGAGGAGGAAATTAAAACAATAATTGGAAACTTTACGCACATAAATTCGACAATCTACATGAGATGGATTAATATTTTAAAAGATATAAATTGGCCAGATTAACAGAAGAGGAAGTTGAATACCTAAATAACTCCATGTCAGAAAAAGAAATTGAACAAGCCATCAATGAACTCCCTAGGAAACAATCTCCAGAGTCGGATGGATTTAAAAGTGAATTCTATCAAACATTTAAAGAACAGCTAATTCCAATATTATCTAGACTATTTGGGAAATTTGGGGAAGAAACAGTCCTCCCTAATTCTTCTGATGATACAAATAGGGTTTTGATACATAAACTAGGAAGAGCCAAAACAGAGAAAGAAAATTACATATCAATTTCTCTAATGACTATAGATGCAAAAATTTTAAATAAGATTTTAGCCAAACGAATACGGCATCTTATCACAAGAATAATACATTATCATCAGGTAGGAGTCACACTAAGAATGCAGGGCTGTTTGAATATTAGGAAAATCATTTGTATTATTGATCATATCAACAATAAACTTAACAGAAGTCACACGATTTTCTCAATAGATGCAGAAAAAATATTTTAACAAAATACAACACCCATTCCTCTTAAAAAAACACTGGAGAGCATAGGAATAAATAGAACTTTCCATAAATTAATAAGCAGCATCTACCTAAAATCTTCAGCAAGCATTACATGCAATGGAGATAAGCTAGATGCATTTCCAATAAATCAGCGGTGAAAAAGGATATCCACTATCACCACTATTATTCAGTTTGGTACTGGAAATATTAGCTGTAGCAATAAGAGAAGAAAAAGAAATTGAAGCAATTAGAATAGGCAAAGAAGAAACTAAATTATCAATCTTTGCAAATAATTTGATGACATAGAGCAACTCATAGATTCAAGTAAAAAACTAATTGAAATGATAAACAACTTTGACACCACAAAGTGGCAGGTTACAAAATAAATCTACACAAATCTTCTACATTTCTGTATATTAGTAACAAAGCCCAACAGCAAGAGATAGAAATAGAAATCCCATTAAAGCTAGTGTAGACACTATAAAATATTTGGGAGTCTACCTGCCAAAACAAATGCAGGGACCATATGAACACAATTACAAGACACTTTTCACATAAATAAAGTCAGATCTAAATAAGTGGAAAAACATCAGTTGCTCATAGGTAGGTCGAGTCAATACAATAAAAATGACAATACTACCTAAATTAATTCACTTATTTAGTGCCATACCAATCAAGCAATCAGATAATTATTTCTAGCGTTGTAAACATAATATCAAAATTCATCTGGAAAAGCAAAAGGTCCAGAATATCAAGGGAACTAATGAAAATAAATGTTAGGAAAGGTGGTCTACCTCTTCCAGATCTCAAATTGTATCATAAAGGAGCAATTATCAAAACCACTTGGTACTGACTAAGAAACAGAAGGGTAGACAAGTGGACACAGAAGGCAATGAAGGTAGCAATCTATTGCTTGCTAAACCTAAGGACCCCAGTTTCTGGAATAAAAACTCACTGTTAGACAAAAATTACTGGGAAAACTGGATAACAATATGAGGGAAGCTAGGCATAGACCAACGGCTGACATCGTACACAAGAATAAAGTCCAAATGGGTTCATGATCTAGGTTTATGCCTAGATTGCTACTCTGGATAAATTGGTGGAGTAAGGAATAGTGTATTTATCAGATTTATGAAGAAGGGAAGAATTATTGATTGAAGAAGAGATAGAAAGCATTATGAAGTGAAAAATGGATAGTTTTGATTACATTAAACTGAAAAGTTTTTGCACAACCAAAACCAATGCAACTAAGATTAGGAGGGAAGCAGAAAAGTGGGAAAGAAGTTTTGCAACTAGTGATAAAGGCCTCATTTCTAAAATATGTAGAGAACTGAGTCAAATGTACAAAAATAAAAGTCATTCCCCAATTGATAAATGGTCAAAGGATATGAACAGGCAGTTTTCAGAAGAAGAAATGAAAGATATCTATAGTCATATGAAAAAATGCTCTAAATTAGAGAGATGCAAATCAAAACAACTCTGAGATACCACATCACACCTATCAGATTGACTAACATGACAGAACAGGAAGGGGACAAATGCAGAAGATGTGGGATAGTTGGAACATTAATTCATTGCTGTTGGAGCAGTGAGCTGATCCAATCATTGTGCAGAGCAATTTAGAACTATGTCTCAAGGGCTACAAAAATGTGCACACCCTTTGACCCAGCAATACCGCTTCTAGGACTGTATCCCCGAGTGAACATAAAAATGGGGAAGGGTACCACATGTACAAAAATATTTATAACAGCACTCTTTGTGGTGCCCAAAACTGGAAATCAAAGGGATGGCCATCAGTTGTGGAAAGGTTGAATAAATTATGGTATAAGAATGTAATACAATTGTGCTATAAGAAATGATGAAGGTGAAGACTTCAGAGAGGCGTGTAAAGACTTATATGATCTAATGTTGAGCAAAAGGAACAGAACCAAGAGAACTTTATATACAGCAACAAACACAGTGTGAGAGGATTTTTTCTGGTAAAATTAGAACTTCATTGCAATTGAAGGACCTAAAAAATTCCTAATGGTCTTTTATGGCAAAATGCCTTCCACATCCAGAGAAAGAACTATGGAATTCAATCCCAGAATGCATCAGATCATCTTCTTTTGTATTACATCTTGGTTCGTTATATGATTTTTCCCATTCATTTTAATTCGTTTCTGCAACATAACTATGGTGAAAATGTTTTAAATAGGAATGTATGTGTAGAACCTGTATAAAATTGTATGCTGTCTTGGAGAGGGAGGTTTGGTCTCTGCTTCATTATTGCTGCTATTATTCCTTATCCATTGCTTTCCAATAGAAGTTTTCAAGAGTTGCTCTTTGAACTACATTTCATGTCCTAAATATCCCCTGTATAATCACCAAGTCCTTGATCATTTATTTACATGGTATAAAATGTCTGGGGAAAATCCAACAAGACAAACCAATCAAAGGTCAAACCAAGTACGATTGCAGCATTAAAACAAAAAGTATTTGTGATTATCAATTTGATCTCTGGAAGTGGCTGATCAATCTGTGTTTTCATGGAGTGAGTATTTCTTCCATCAAAATAGATCAAAACCTGTTAACTACTAAATGTTATCCTTGCCTACCAGACTCTAGTCTATTTACCTTCATGAGTCCTCCATAGAAGTACTTTGGAACATGGTGAAGTCTTTTCTCAGTGATTTTTTTTTTCATTTTCTGCATACACTAATGAAGCATGTGGATTGTGCTCCAATTATGCATTATATTCCATATATCAATGATCCACACATTTCCCATCATTCATGCTCTTGACATAAGTACTCAAAGCATGTTTGTTTAGAATATGCAAACAGTGAATTTTTAAGGCAAACATTTATTGAATATTCAATCATAAAGATTATTATTTTAATAATCAAAATAAGAAAAGCAAATCAAATTTATTTTAAATAAAATTAAATATTTCTAAACATTACAAATTTTAAAATGAGACACCCAAGAGAACTTTTTTGAGAACATTAATATGTACACATATCAAGCACGAATGGAATGATTTTCCATAATCCTTGATAATATTTCACAGCACTTCTTTCTTGCAGTTGAAATTTAAGAACATGGTAAAGACTGTGAACACCCAGCATTCATTTTTCCCTTTGGGTAGTTCAATTTGGTTTGAGTCTGTAATTACCTATGCGAATTGTAGTTGTATGAAACCACTAGGTGCCTATCACCACATCGTCCCATTAATACAAATTAGCTAGGTGAACACAGAAAAGTTCACTGAACTTCTCAGTGCTAACAGGCAAATTTCTAATTTGATTAATTATGTGAAAGTTGCTTTTCTGCACAGGATCTTCCTTCCTTCCTTCCTTCCTTCCTTCCTTCCTTCCTTCCTTCCTTCCTTCCTTCCTTCCTTCCTTCCTTCCTTCCTTCCTTCCTTCTTTCCTTCCATTCTTTCTTCTGTTCTTTATTCCCTCTCTCCTTTCCTTTATTTTTAATTTTATTGCTACCTTGGCTTTTTACAAATCATTTTAATTCTTCTTTCCTCCTCTATTTAGGTAGCTTTTCTTTTTAATAAAATTCTAGTTTAAACAGAGAGAAAAACAGTTCTGCACAACCAACCAAAACAGTAACCATCTCTCATTATATGCAATATGCCATGTCCATAATCACGTTTCCGAGGAAAGGAGGAAGGTAGAGTTTCCCCAATATTTTCTAGGGTCAAATCACTTTTTCACCATAATCACACCATATTCAATTGCATGTGGTTTGTTCCTTCCATTCACAGAAAGTTCACCTTTCACATAAATTTGTATTACAGAAATTCAACTTCACACAAAGATTTCTGAAAGAAATCCACATTCCAATAATCACCTCTGTTAATTTTACTGTGCAGGACTGTTCTCTCTCTGCTCCTGTCCCTCAACTTGGAGCTCTGTGGTCACCCCCTCCAAAAAAAAAAAAAAAAAAAAAAACCAAACCTAAACAAATAACCCTCCAAGTGAAAACAGAAGAATGAACTTGTGGAAAGCCCTCTGGAACAAGGCCTCAGGACTGGGGATTTGGCTGGAGATCTTGAAGAGAAGAAATCTTTGTTTCACTCAGCATACCCACGCAATGTCCAAGTACTCCATCCAGACCTCTCATCCCCTCCCGTTTCTGTCTGCTGTTCACTCCAGTATTTGGGCACTATGTATCTGAGCCACACTCCCCATTCTTCCTCTCAGTTCTAGTCAGGCCCTCACATGGCTGGTCCTGCTCCCCATTTTCCTCCTTGTTTTGCTTCTCTGTCTCTGATGCCCACATGTCCTTGAACCATATGCTAATCCCTTCCCCCTCTAGTGCATGGTCTCCTTCCTGCCTCTTTCCCTCCTTTCCTCATATTCTTAGGTAAGTTCATATAATCTGTGTAATAGTACATCTAATATAAATCACAAACCATCTGTTCATTCTCTGAGTATGCCTGGCATTGTTTTCCAAGTTCTTCTTACTTCATTATACATCAAGTCATATAAGTGTTCTCATGTTTCTAGGAAATCTTACCATTCATCCTTTATGATGACATAGAAATACTGTGTTATGTTATATTCATGGACTACAATTTGTACAGTCATTCTCCATCAATAGACATCGACTTTGTTTCCAGTTCCTTGATACTACAAAAAGTGCTTCAGTGAATGCTTTAGTGTATAGGAACATTTCTTTCTCTACAACATTCTTGGATTTTATGCCTAGCAGGTGAATGTCCATGTCAATATGTACAGACATCTTAGGCACTTTTTGAAGGCATAGTTCTAAACAGAATACAAAATATTTGCCCCAATTAATAGTTACACAGGAATATAGTAATGTGCTTAGAAATAGCTAAGTGACTAAAGAAAGAATTACATATTATTTTTAACACCTAATTACTTGAGAGTGGATGTGGATTTCATTCAAAAGATTTATTATGTTCTATGGCTCCAGGCAGAAACAGAAGCAATTTTTAAGACCATAGAAAATCCTTACGACTTGTTTTTTTGTTTTACCCCAAGCATTTAGCACAAGGCTTGTCATGTAGTAAGTACTTGGGGTATAGGAAAAGATGGTGGAATAAGCTGTCATGACTGACAAAGTTCCCCTATAACCTGTTACTTAATGACCACAGAAAAAAAAAAAAAACAAAGAGAATTCTAAGTGTGAAAGTCAAGAAAAAGTCACTAGTCATTTTTCTAGGCCAGAGTAGCTTAAAAAGTAAGAAAGAAAGGACTACAGACATTGGAATAGGGACTGGTCAGTGGTGCAGTGCAACAAAAGCAGTACTGGGTGGTGGCAGTAGTAGTGACAAGGAATATCCTAGAACCAATGGAAGACAAGGGGACTGAAAACCTAGTCACAAAAAAGATCTCTGGGTCCCTTGTACCAGCACTGGACACAAGATCAGGTTCCATTCTGAAGTTCTGTTGCTTATTGTTCAGTTCTGAGCCAAAGTTACAGGGAAGAAAGTTGCTATGACAGCTACTGGGGAGCAGGGGCTCATGTATGTGGGAGCCATACAGTGTGCAGGTCAGGTCAGCAATGTACAAATTTCTCCCCAAACACACCACATTGGAAACACCAAACACTTACAGACCCAAGACAGAATTATGAGCACAGCAGGAAACAAAAGACAGGGGCTTAGACCATTCATTCCCTTTAAGGTGAGCAGAGCCCAACTTTAACAAAGTGCAAAGTGAAGAAGTCAGCTGCAAAA
Source organism: Notamacropus eugenii (assembly GCF_028372415.1). NCBI lineage: Eukaryota > Metazoa > Chordata > Mammalia > Diprotodontia > Macropodidae > Notamacropus > Notamacropus eugenii. Next base: position 363,436,578 of record NC_092873.1, on the reverse strand, counting down.
AAATGAGCAATGAACAGAGAGAGAGAGAGAGAGAGAGAGAGAGAGAGAGAGAGAGAGAGAGAGAGAGAGAGAGAGAGAGAGAGACGAGATGAGACGAGATGAGACAGAGACAGACAGAGAGACAGAGAGATAGAGAGATAGAGAGACAGACAGAGACAGAGAGATAGAGAGACAGAGACAGAAAAGAAGAGGAAAAAGAAAAGAAGATGAAGGAGAAGGAGGAAGAGGAGGAGGAGAGGGAGGGAGGGAGGGAGAGAGGGAGAGAAGAGGAAGGGAAGGAAGGAAGGAATACAACTATGAAATGATACAATGACAACAGAGAAGCTAAAGGCACAAGCTCAGATAATAATGGCTCCAAAACATCTACAAGTAAAACCTCAAAGAGAAGTGCAGACTAATCTGATATACCAATCAACCTTCCAAATAATTATTTTATAGAACTATAAAAATAGTAACAAAATTCATCTGGAAGAACCAAAAGTCAAGGAATCAATTATATATATGTACACATATACACACACACACACACAAACATACATATATTTATATATATATATATATACAAACATACATACATATATATTTCTACTTATAACAAATAGTATAATTATATTATAATATAAAATGTATATTTCCATATGTGTATATATGTGTGTATATATATATATATATATACACACATATATGTGAAGATGGCCTAGAAGTTTCATATTTCAAACTATACTACAAAGCAATAATAATCTAAACAATCTGGTACAGGCAAAAAAAAAATTGAGTGATGGATCACTGGAATAGATTAGTCAAACAAAACAATAGTAAATGACCATCATAATCCAGTGTTTGATAAATCCAAAGTTCCAAGCTTTTAGTATAATAACTCACCATTTGACAAAAATTGTTTAGAAAACTGGAAAGCAGTTTGGAAAGAACTAGTCATAGACCAGAATCTCACACTGAATACCAAGATAAAGTCAAAAAGGATAAATGACCTAAACATAAAGTTTGAAATGATATTTAAATTAAAAAACAGGGGAAAAGGTACTTTATAGATCAATGGATAAATGTAAAGCAGTTTGACAGAAACTAGGCATACACCTAATATCCCATCATATACCAAGACAAAGTCAACATGGTTAAATGAAATGGACATGAAATGTGATATCATAAGTAAATTGTCGAGCATGGAAAATATATCTTTCCCATTTATTGTATTGTCAAGGTAATATTCACAGCATTGGTGGTAACTATGAATATGCCTGCCTGCGTAGTTCTCAATTGGAAAATGTAAAAGACATATTGAAGGCAGAAGGAAAACATTTATTTAGACACCAGAAAGCCAAATCCCAGAACCAGAGAGCAAAATCTATCAAGGTGACCAAGAAGTTAATAAATTTGATCCCCACAGGGAGCAAAGCCATTCCCAAGCCTCCCACTCTCAGCCAGGGTCTTCTCACGAGCAAACACTCATGAACCTGAGTCTTGCTGTGCTTGCCTGCCTATGTCCTTTCTCCTCTGACTCAACCAAGCTCACTAACTTCTTCCTGCTTCTGCTCTAACCTTCCTGTTCCACCTGTTCAGCAAGTTCCTCCCACCACATATGATTTAGGTGTCCAGTTGATTTAAAGCATATTATATGGGTCTATTAATGAATAAGAAAGATCTTTCCATTTAAATTACTGTTACATTCAGTCCCAAGATACTTCATATTCAGTACATAGATTGTTGGAGCAACTCATATTAATAGAACTTTAATAAGAATAACAGAAAAAAAACATATAAAACAATATCTTAGGCAACTGGTGTCAACCACACTTCACAACAGTATAATAGGGATCACACAAAATGACCACATAAAACAATGTTTTAGAATGTAGCTTGAGCACAATTACCCCATCATTCCCCACTCTTGGGGTAAGAGGCAAAGGTGCCTTCCTCCATAACTACTTCCTGCTGAGATTGGACTTAGAGCTGTCCCTGAACCAAGAGGCCCCATTTGAGAGATCAGTTCTTTAGTTGGCATCTGGAGTTTGGTGACTTTAGGTCCAGAGACGAGACATCATGTTTATAGATAGGGGGGTGACATCTGGCTTAAGTGATCAGGCATACGCTGGTGGAGGGTACTAAGCCCATAGGAAACAAATCTAGCAAACAAGTTAAACAGACACAAAGCAAAAAAGAAACAAGGAAAAAATAATCAGAAACGGAGTAGATACAGGGTCAACTGTTGTTCTGGAGTTCATGAACCCACTATCATAATCTCATTCATGGTAGAATATACGAGTTAAGGGTACAATTTGGTAATCATTCTCTCCTGAATAAATAACAGCTATGGTATTATCTTTCCCATGTGCTACAATATCCACAGCCTTTGGAACATTGTCTGACTTCTGTTTTACCCGTACTTTAGCTCCGAATTTATTACATCAGTTGAACACAATCCGTCAGTTCCTCTGCTAGTTATTTCAGAGAGTCAATTATCACAAGTGTTCTTGTTTCACAAGGAATAATAATCACTTGAACTATTCTATCACTTTTGCAAAACTTTATGGGTTCATCACCTAAATTTTGAAATGTCACAATAATTTCTCCTTGATAATTAGATTCTATCTCTCCAGCCAACACATGTATTCCTCGAATTGCTAATCCTGATTTAGATAATATCTGTCCAAAATGATTCTTAGGGATTCTCATACATATTTCAGTAGAGATTTTCCTTATTTCTTTCCTATTCAACTGAAAGTCCTCTAAAAATGTAAATCATATTCTGCCAAACCAGGTGTCCCTGGATATGATGCTGTAACACCTGGCCTCATAGTCCAGTACTCAGCATTTGGAATCTTACGTGTTTGTTCTTTTCTAATTTGCAGATCTGGGGTCATCATTCTGGCTAGAGGTGTACTTCCTCCCAATGGTCTATTATTCAAATTACATAAAGCAATGAACAGATTATCTTTCTAATGTTGATAAGAATTATTAGAACTTAACTTCATTAACTATTCTTTCAATAATCCATTCATGCTTTCAATTAACCCAAATGCTTGTGGATAATATGGAATAGGACATATACATTCTGTGCTGCTTAACACACAATATCTCTTCATTTCATTACCTTTGAAATGTGACCCATTGTTGCTTTGAACCTGCACTGGCGTTCCATAATATAGACTTATGACATCTAAAGTTTTACAGTTGTTTTTCCGGGTCATATTCTGGCCACTAGTATTCCTGAATAATTTGAACACAAGTACATATAAATTTGCATCCTTTTTCTTGGGGTAGGAGTCCAATATAATCTATTTGCCAAATTTGGGCTGGTACTTCCCCTTGCTATTTCTCCACTTACTACCCAAGGAACGGTTCATTCCTTTTCTAATTGACATATGTAACATTCTTCAACTACTTGTTTTAACAATGAATGATGAATACTAATACCTTGGTTTTGTGGTCAGTGGTGTGTGGCCTGGACCCTTAAATGACTGACCAATTGATGGACCCATTTTGCTAGTACCAGATCATCAATTGGTGTTAGAGGAGGGACAATATGTTGAGTAGCAATCTTTGCTAGTCAATCAGCATGTGCATTGTACTCTTGTCCTGGAATGCTGATGGCCATGTGGGCATCTATATGAAAAACTGACAAATTAGGAACCAAAGACATGTACATTATATCTTCCCATAATTCGCTGCCCCAGAATAGTTTGCCATGAATTTCCTAATTTTGATTTTTCCAAATGGACATCTTGTAGTTAACCCATTAGCTACCTCCCATGAATCAGTGAATATATGACACTGTCCTCCTTGTTCTGTTTTGATAGCTTGGTGTACTGCCATAAGTTCAACATGCTGACTACTTCCACTTATCCCAGTACTTTCCAAAGTCCACCTAGGACATGGGTTATATGCTAACACTTTCTAATGTCTTTTGTGGCCCAAATATTTTGTTGTCCCATCAGTAAATCATGTATGTCTCTTTTGTTCTTCAATTAATCCATCACATCCCTCATTCCACTTTATCAACTACTGCACTACTCTTGCTTTGCTTCAGAGGGTATATCATTTCCCTCAGTATCTACGTTTGCTATGGATTCATGTAAAGCAGAAATGCTACTTTTGCCTGCTTTATATCTATTTTGAGTATACAATTTCCTTTTAATTATGCTAGTTTCCTGTGCATGTCCAATTCTATGAGAAGCTGGGGTATGCATTACCCAGGTCATAATTGAGATTCCAGGCATTAGTATTCCTGAAGTCAGATGTTCAGTCTCTATCAAAGCCCAATAGGCAGCTAAGAACTGCTTTTCAAAAGTGGTATATTGAGCTCCAGATAAGGGAGTTTCTTAGACCAAAATCCTAAGGGTATATTTCAGGATTTTTTGCTTTTGTCCTAAACTACAGTTTGCATATTCATCTTGTACAGTCACTTGTAATTCCACTGGGCCACTTTGCATAGTTCACAAATCTGGGACCAATTGAATAGCAGCCTTAGCTTCATCTAAAGTTTTATTCTGCTCAAGCCCTCAATTAAATTCATATTTTTTTCCTACTAATTTTATACAAAGATGTCAAAATTTGTCCTGAATATAGTATGTGATGTGGCCAACATCTAAATAATCCTATAAACCTTTGGGCCTCTTTCTTATTGGTGGGGATGGGAAAATCCTGAATCTTTTGTCAGGCTTGCAGGAGAATCTCTGACAGCCTATGATTCCATTGGATACCCCCAAATTTTATGGTTTGAGCTTTCCCTTGGATGTCTTCAGGGTCAATCTCTCACCTTTTGCTTTTTATATGCTCAATTAAAATTGTCAAACTCTTCTCTTCTTCTACAGTTTTTCCATGTATCATAATATCATCTATGTAGTGGGTAAGCTGTACACCAGGTAGCTCTTATTCATCCAAATGCTCAACCACAATCCCATGACAAATAGTGGCACTATGCAGATATCCTTGAGGCAAGCGTGTAAAAGTGTATTGTCAGTCCTGCCAAGTGAAAACAAATTAGTCCCATTGTATCGAATTTATTGAGATGGTAAAGAAAGCATTGGCTAAATCAATGACTGTGTACCAAGTCCCATCATATTTCTGGATCTTTTCTATTAGTGTAATGGTATCTGAAAGAGCAACATACAAAGGAGGGGTTACCTTATTCAATTGTCTATAATTCACTGTCATCCTCCATGTCCCATCTGAATGAGCAGACATGATTACTGCATCAAGCAGTTATAGGGTCTAACACTCCTGCCTCAACGTATTCTTTTACAGTATTGATGATCTCATCTCGTCCACCTGGCACATGATACTGCTTTAAAGTAATCACTTCAGAAGGTTCAGGTAAAGTAATCGGGTCCATTTTTATTTTACCCACTAAAACTTCATGTATTAATATCTTACTTACTGCAAACTGGTATCTCCTCTCAAACAAATTTAAAGTCATGCCTTTCAATATATCCATTTCAACAACATATTCAGGAATGGGTACAATTACCAGGCTATATGCTTTCTTAGGTAATTGTCCAATGTTCATCATTAGATTGATTTATTTGGCTGATATTTCAGCCTTTCCCAATCCTGTGATGGTGATAGGAGTTCCATGTTCAAATTTATCAGAGTTTCCATATATAAGGGAGGCCTCCACCCCAGTATCTATTAATGCCCTGTTTACAGTATTTGATTCATTTTTCCACTGTATGGTCAAATTGATATGGGGACTTTAATCCTGCCTGTGTATTTCTTTAATCTGAACTGGGGTTTGGCCAACTTCCTATTATGATTGAAGGTGAGACAAAGTTGGATACATGGGTTGAGCAGGAGCTGTAGGGGCAGGTCTTAATTCTCTGTTTTGTCTAGTATCAAGTTCCTTTTCTTGGTGCATTCTGTATTGTTCATTATTTGGAATACCATCTATGCTTCCAAAATCTACTCTTGATCTCAGTAAAGCAGTAAACAATTCTCTCCTTGTCCATTTATTCTGATTTTTAATCTGCTGGCCATTTGCTCTTTCATCTCTTGGAATTTGGCTTTTCCCCAGTCCCCTAAGTCACTTAACTGTGAAATCTTGTCCAGGACCTCTGAAAGAGGGAGTCCTATTTCCTCGATTATTAGAGTCAAAGTCAAGTGCTTGTAAGTAGGAGGAACTGTCTTCACTATGATATTCCTATGGTAAACTGCAAAGGCAGTATGATAGCATGCATCTGAATTTCTGATCATTATGGTAGTCTTTATTACCTCCTCCTTTAACTTTCGTATACAGTTCCTAAGTGAATACCAGGGTCTGTCTCTACTAGGCCACATAGAATCAGTAGGATACTGCCTACTACAGCCTTCTGCTGCAGCCAAAGATAACAGATCAGTTGTATTGTTACCTCCTTGCATCATGTAATCTCTAAAAGTTTGCTGTACAGAGGGATTCTAACATCTATAAATTTAAACAGTCCATGATACGTATAGATACTTCTTCTACTGCTTCATCACTGATTCTCACCATCCAAGATATTAACCATTTTCCCATTCTTTGAGTGAATTGACTCAAAATTTCTGTGACCTCCTGCTGAGTAAAATCTTCAATTATTTCCCTAAACACTACTTTATCTATTTGACTCTCCTGTTTCTGCCTCAGTTTTAGTCATGCTTCTGCCTGAGAAACTTCTCTTTCTAAAATTATTTCACTTCCTTGGTCACAGTGCTCCTAAACTGGATCTATAAAAAAGTCATATGCACATTTCTTTTGTCAGCCTTCAGTTTCTTCTGAAATAAATGAGCAGCCTTTTCTTCATCCTGATATCTGTCCCCCCACCCCAGACTGCCCTTGCAAAGGAGAGCCCAAAGGCTGAGAATTTCCATGCAAACTAGCTAACTCTTTTTCCATCTGAATTTTTTCTGTAAGCTACTCATCTTTGTTTTTACACAAAATACAGTAATCTGTTAATAAAATCCAGCCTGTTTTACATACCCCTGCCAATCCTTTGCTGGTCTTAGTGTCATTGCTTGCAAAGATCTAGCCACATTTCCAAGTTCTCCCTTCTGTAACCTCTCTTCCCAGCTTTCACAGGGTCCTGTGTCTTTGGACCATTCTCTAGCTACCGATAAAGAAGTTAAATCATCCCAACCTGGGATACTAGTTTCTTCCTCTAAATCCTTTCTGCCTCAAAACAGATATTTTATACCCTGCGATCCCATTCATAATACCAGATGTATCACCAAGGCAATATACACAACACTGGTGGTGACTATGAATATGCTGGTGTATTTCTCAATTGCAAAATCTAAAAGACTATAATAGAAAGCAGAAGAAAAGCATTAATTTAGACACCAAAAAGCCAAATCCCAGAACCAGAAAGCAAAATCTGTCATACTGACCAAAAAGTTAATAAACATGATCATTGCAAGGAGCAAAGCCATTCCCAAGGTTCCTATCCTCAGCCAAGGCCTTCTCACAAGCAAACACTCATGAGTCTGAGCCTTGCTGCACCTGCTGCCTACACCCTTTCTCCTTTGACCAGACTGAGCGCATTCACTTCCTCCCAGTTCTACTCCACCCTTCCTGTACCACCTGTGCAGCAAGTTCCTCCCATCACATGTGATTTAGGCTCCAGATTATTTAAGGAGATCATATGGGCGTATTAATGAATGTGAAAGATTTTTCCATTTAAATTACTGTTGCATCTATGGATAAAGGGAAGAGTTTATGACCAAGCAAGAGATAGAGAGGATTTCTGGAAGTAAAACACATAATTTTGATTACATGAAATTAAAAAGCTTTTATTTTTAAGAAATTTTCTGATAAATGCTTCCTCTCATTTTTCAAATATAAAGGAAACTAAACCAAATTCATAAAAATGAGAAAGATTACCAAGTTGACAAATAATGAAAGGACATGAACAAGCAGTTTAAAAAATGAAACCTATCAATAATCACATAAAATACTCTAAATCGCTAGTGATTAGAGAAATGCAAATTAAAACAACTCTGAGATGTCACCTTACAACTCTCATATCGGCTAACATGATGCAAGAAAAAAATAATAAATGCTTTATGGAATCTGGAAAAATTGAGACACTAGTTGTTGGGGAGAAGTAAAGGAAAATATGTTTCAAGCAGCCATGAAGAAAGAATTTAACTACTATGGATCTGCAGGATTACTCAGTATTTCACAGTTACCACCATAAACAAGTTGAGCACTTGGAATATGATATTTCAGGAGGCAAAGGCATTAGGATTGCAATTAAGAATAACCTACCAATCAATGCTGGATGTAATCCTATAGGTTGGGGAGATGTACATATAATGAAATAGAGGAACTGAAAGAATTCCTGATGAACAGACTGAATAGAAAATTTCTCACTCAAACACATAATAAACATTTAGTAAAGACTTTGACTATGTGTAGAGCATTTGCTACATGACACTGAGGACCACCTGTGGCAAATCTATTTTATATGACTTAATTGATATTAAAAATTTTTAAGTCATTGAACAAAGTCAGATTTGAGCTTTTTTTTCTCTTAAGTCCTAAATGAAAATTATCCATGGAAGACATATTTTTATTTTTTTTAGTATTTTAATTTTATTTTTCTCCAGTTAAATGCAAAAAAAAATTTGCATTTGCTTTAAAAGCTTTGAGTTCCAAATTCTCTCCCTTGCTCCCTCCCCACACCACCCTACTCCCCTTATTGGAAAGGTAAGCAGTTAAATATAGGCAATACATGTGCAGTCAAGCAAAACATATCTATATGGTCTATATATTTTTTCTAACTATCTGTGTGGCATCATACAGGACACAGTCTTTCTTTAGGCCTCTATTTCCTCACCTGTAAAATGAGGTAAGTAGATTGAATAACTCAAAGGTTCATCCAGTTTTTACACATTTGAGGATACATATTTGATAAATTTCAAGGATTTTTTAAAAGACTTTTTAAAAAAATGGGTACATAAATTTATTTTCACTGTTGGTGTAAAAGCAATCAGAAGATAAGTACCTTTCCTGCCCTTATCTCTATACAGTAACTCTCACTTCATATGCTTCTTTGCAATGATATCTGACTGGTCTGTGCTCCCAATCAGAATGTTCATTAACTGATGATTAAGTTGGCAAACTTTGATTCATCTATTACTTCCTTAGGTTCTTGGCTTTGCTGTTGATTTTTATTTCCTGTTTGCTTAATATTTGCTTGAAAAGTTTCTGCTCTCTAGCTTTCAAAAGAGCTTTGTAAGTCATCCATACACTATTTTTCCATTTGCTCTGGGACTCAATGGAGAGAAATGATAGTTTAAATTTGGAGAAGGATATACACTCACATCTATATAGAGACCTTTTCTTGAAATATTCAGGCACTTCACCAAAAGGAATGCGTTTTCCCATACCATTTTTTTTATTTGGAGAAAGTAATGTTTAGCTTTGTTTTTTAGCTCTAGTCCTTTGGTGAAATTTTCTTTCCTGTCCCTTGACCTAGCAGGAATATCATTTCTAAAAGCATATATCTTCGTAGAACTCCCAGCTTTGCTGTGAGACTCATTGAAAATCTCATCTTTTTTAGCAAGTGTTAAATTGTAAAAGCTAAATTCTCCAAGCCTCAAACCAAAAATTGTAGCTACTCCCAAATGAAGAGTAAACTGGGCCATCAAACTGGAAGTTAAAGAAATAGTTACCTGGATTTTCCCCTTTGCACAATCTCTGCTTAAGAACATTATTACAGGAAGAAATAACTGATCTTAATGCTTTTGAAATTCAACTTTCCAACTTTTCACTTAGGACTATTTTTTCTTTTTATTCAAATTTTATGAAGCACCACTAGTGTTATCTTAGGACATCATAAAATTAAAAATGGCTCCAACTTTAGGTTAGATAAGTCACTGAGACCAGGCAAGGAGAATAGTGTTACAGCTGATTTAACCTCAAGAAAGAAGATAGAGTGGATTGTTTTAAGAAAGGGGACACATTTTATAGCCAAAGACCGAAAGATAGATAGATAAATAGACAGACAGACAGACAGACAGACAGACAGATAGATAGATAGATAGATAGATAGATAGATAGATAGATAGATAGATAGATAACATTAATTAAATGTCTATTATGAGTCAAGTAATGTGTTAAATCCTGGGGATACAATTATATGCAAGATGGTTCCTACATTCAATGATGTCATGGTCTAATGAAGGAAGAAAACATATGCAGTGAAACTGGAAAGGGATAGATGAGAAACTTCATTAGTATGTCATGGGAAAAGTCGGGAAGTGGTGTGGGTGCTGATTTCTGGAAACAGAAAGTTACTTCTCAGAGCCAAGGGACCCAGGCAGCCGAGTCCAAGATTGTGTTGAGTGAAAAATGAGAGTGATTGCAGCAGTGCAGCTGGTACAATAAAAAGATTAGTGTGTGTTGTTGGTATGTTAACGAAAAGAATTTTTTTTTAATTAGGCTCTAAATAAATGCATCAAGAGTATCAAAGGGAAGAGAGAAACTTTCCCCTAGTGGGAATATTGAAGCAGGCTCCACCTGCCATAGAAGGAGACCTTGGATTGAGTGGTAGATTAGATGAGATGATCTCTGAAGTCCCAGTTCAAGTTAATGGTCTAAGATTCTAAAAAGAGAAAAGGAGAAGATATGGGAGAAGAGGCAGATGTGAGCAGACATAAATAAAAATGGCATAAATATTTACATTTTCTGCAGCACAAAATGAGAATCTTCTTTAGTTCCTTGTGTTCATCTTCCATTGACCATCTTCTGCCAATTTAGAGTTCTGCTCCTGATATTGTAAAGAATAAAACTCTTAGTTACACTGGAGAGAATACAGATTCATTTTTATAGACTTTCTGAAAAACACATTGGGTAGAGCTCCACAAGTTTCAGCAATTGTCTAATAAGCTCCCTGGCTTACTTCACAGTCAATATACAGTATTTCTGGAAGGTATTAACCAGCATAATTATACTGATTATATATTCCTCTTTAATGTTTCCAATAATCTACAAGGAAATTAATGCAAAAGAAAAATATAGATACAATAATAATTTTATTCTTAAGATATCTCTCTGTACCAGAGACATTCAAGGTACCAGCTATAAATTAACATACCAGTTTAAAGTGTTTAAAAAAATATTGAGGGGCAGAGGAAGCAGCAAGTAGAGAGTGCAGATCAGTTCCTTGAAGATAATACTGCACAAAAATGATCCTCATGATGGGAACATTCCCATTCAGACAGAACAATCTGAAGCTGTCCTTTTGTACCTTAAACAAACTACTGTCATGACCTTCCTCTACACTCTGTCAGTTTAATAATATTTTCATTATCTACTCTCTATGGGAGAATACAAGATTCCTACTTTTAAAGCCAAGTTCTTGCCACAAAAAATATCTTTATATGTACTTCAAAAGTTTACTTTTGTAGCAACAAATATTCCACCATAAATACAAAACAGTATGTTTCTGCTAAACAAATCACTAAATGCTTACCCCAGGATGCAAGAAAGTTACTGTGCACATTTCAGTGTCAATTCAGAGATAGATTTACTGCCAAACATATGTGAAGATGGCTATCAACAATGGTCCTCTAAATAAATGTATTTTAGCCCCAAGTGAGGAATTCATGATCATATCCATTAATACATTTATTGTTTTATGTATGCATTAGTGCAATCATTGTTACCCAACCATATTTTAGAGCTTGATCTGTGCAAAACTCTGTTCCTAATGGTGACACATTCTTATAGTTCCTAATATGAGAGAGGATGAGGCTGATGGATTGTTTGAGTTCAGGAGTTCTGAGATGCAGGAGGACTAAGATTAATTAGGTGTCCATATTAAATCTGAGACCAATTCAGAGAGCCAGCAGAATTCGTAAGGAGTAGCAAACTGACCTAGGTCAGAAAAGGAGTATATCAAAGCTTCCATGCTGCCTCGTAATGGAATCACTTCTGTGAGTGACCTGACACGTAGTCCAGATATCAGGACGGTTTCAAAATATAAAATTAGAAGTCTCAATGGCAGTTCCAAAAATAGATCAAATACATACAGAAGAAATCTGTGTTAGAGTTGACATTATCCTAAAGGCACACCAGGATTTATTTTCAAGATGTTTCAGAGAAGGGATGACACCAAAACAAGAAGGAAAATCATGAATAGATAGTATAGATAATGTAGTTATAATTATAGCTATGAATTAGATAGATACAGGCATAGGTATAGATGATATAAGTGGAATACATACACATATACGAATACATGCATACATATAGACACATATATATGATAAATATACACATTTATATGTGTATATATGTTCCTGTGTTTGCTTGCACATGCATTTATATGCAAGTATATGTATATACATGCACATACATGTATACTGTATTGCATGCATGTGTATATGTACATGCGTGTACATATATACACATAGGCATACACATAAGAGCATGCATATATGTGTATGTGTGTGTATATATAAATGCATATATATGTGAGTGCATATATATGTACTCTGTGTGTGTATAAAAATCAGAATGGTAACTTGTTTCCTTGGACAACTGAGAAATTAATTGACTTGTTGAGAGGCACAAAATTTGTTCATTTCAGCGACTAAGCTATATCAGAAGAGAACATACTTTCCAATTCTGAGATGCTGACTTCAAGAATATTCCATAAATAACAAATTGCATCTCTTGACTCTGGACACATTCTCTAGCTATCTTCTGCAATTCTCTCCCTCCTGAACCCACCTACTCACAGATGTCCTTCTTTTAAATATAAGTTTATTTCATTAGGCATTTCCCAATTACATGTAAAAAAATAACATTTATTTCTTAAAAATTTTGAGTTCCAAGTTTTCTCCCTCCATTTTACTTCTTCCCCATCCCTTGAGAAGGCAATTTTTAAAATACTGGTTATGCACTTGAAATCATGCAAAACATATTTCCAATATTGCAAAAGAAAGCCACTGAAATCTCTAGATGCAGCTGACACTGATTGGCATTTCCATACACAGTTTTGGGTCACAGTTCTGGGACAGAGAGGAGCTCTAGCACTTGTGGCTGTGGGAGACTAAGGGACCTGGTCACAGTTTCAGGGTCAAGAGTAGTGCTAGCCTTTGCAGTTGCAGAGGAGCAGGAACCCTTACTGGGTAAAAGCCAGAACACAGACCAGGAGAGACATGACCCCACCTCTCCCAAAATCATGCTACCTTGGAAATGTAAACTTACAGATTCCTAGCACAAGGTAAAAAATAGCAACAGGAAAAGTCTAAAACTTGGGACACTGTTCCTATGCCACGTTCTTAGTTGAGTAGAGCCCAACTTTAACATAAAGTCAAGAAACAGCAAACAAAAACAGAAGAATTTGACTATTACAATTTCTTACAGTGGCAGGGAAGATCAAGACAGGAATTCAGAAGAAAACAATGTGAAAAATTGCTACAAGCAAAGATTCAAAGAAAACTCCTAACTGAACCCAAGCCAAACAAAATTCTTGAAAGAGTTAAGGAAAAAGCAAAAAATAGTAGAGTAAAAATTGGGGAAAAAAATTGATAGTGATGCAAGAAAATTATGAAGAGGTAATTTAAAGAAAATCAACTTGTTGAGAATTAAGATAGAAGAGCAGAAAAGCACCTAGCCAAGTTCCTCCAAATTCTCCTCTAAACAGCTCTTTTAAAAAAATTCACATTGAATTCTGGAGTGGCAGAAGCAGCAAAAGGTCAGATGAAGCTATTTCCAAGTTCCAGGCAACTTAGGAGGTGAGAAGGAAAAGTCTATCTCACTGGAGTGGTGATAGGCCCTGGAATGAAAGATAGTCTTCACAGCACATGCTTTACTACTTCACCAGCAGTGAGCCTTGGAAACATATGTACCAGAATATTTGAATTTCAGCACATGGACATTGATTGGGAGAGAGGTCAGACAACTGGTCATAAATAAACTGCAAGGGCCCCTCTGCTAGCACAGTACCCTCTTGCATTTCCCATACACAGTTCTGGGTCATAGTCTCAGGGTCACAAGGAGTGATACAGCAATTATAATTACACTATTTAGTGTTTGGTAAGCTATAGTAGTGAGCAATCTCAGCTTTCTCTTTTAAAGGTAGATAAATCTAGCTATAAAATCAAAATGAAAGATTTCAAGGAATTGAATACAACCCAGGAGACTTAAATATAATAATAGACCTCAGTAGAGAACTGAACTAGAAGAGAAAGGAATATACCTTTTCTTAAATGTACATGGCACCTTCACAAATTGACCTTTAAAACCTCACAACCAAATGCGGAAGAGTAAAAATATTAAATTCACTCTCTTTAAGTTAGACTGCAACAATATATATTTAATACAGGGTTGTGGAAAGAAAGATTAAAAGCTAATTGGAAAAATAAATAATATAATCATGAAGAATGAATGGATCAAAGAATAGAAAGAATAATTTATTAAAGAGAATGACAATAAGGAGACATTCCAAAATTTGTGTGATGCATTTAAAGCAGTACTTAGAAGCAAATGTATATCTCTATATGTATACATCAATTAAAGTGAGAAAAATCAGATCAATAAACTGGCATGTAACTAAAATAACCAAGTTAAATATCCTCAATTAAATATCGGAAATCATGAAAATCAACAAAGATTAATAAAATTGAAAAGAAAAAAATATTGAATCATTGAACAAATGAATAAAACTAGAAGCCAGTTTTATATAAAATCTATAATAGATAAACCTTTGGCTGAGTTGAATTTTAAAAGGAAAGAAGAAAAGCAATTACTAGTATCAAAAGGTAAAAAGAATGCATTACCAAAAAGTTGAAATCAAATAAATTATTAAAAATATTTTTGTGCAATAATATACCAGCAAGACTGACAATATAAGTAAAATAGATGAATATTTATCCCCCCAAAATATCCTATCCATGTTTACAGAAGAAGAAATAGAATACTCAAGTAACCCTACCTTAAAAAAAGAAATTGAACAAGTCTTCAGTGAGCTCTCTCATAAAAAAAAAAAAAATCCCCACCTCCAATTGTATTTAAAGTAAATTCTACCAAAAGGTTAAGGAACAATCAACCCAATTTTATAAAAACTATTTGGAAAAAAGAAAACAGAAGAAGAATCCCAACCAAATATTTTTATGACACAAATATGCTTTTAGTATCTAAACCAGGGACAGCAAAAACAGAAAACTAAACTATCGACCTATTTCCTTATTGAATATTGGCATAAAATTTTCAAATAAAATATTAGCAAGGAGATTACAACAATATGTCATAAAGATCATACCTTATGACCAAATGTGATTTTATGCCAGGAAGCAGGGTTGGTTTAATATTAGGAAAATTATCAGCATAATTGACCATATCGATAATGATAATAAAAGCATAAAGTTATATCAACAGATAAAGAAAACTCCCTCCATATAATACAATATCCAATCATCTTAAGAACAGTTGGAATCAATGGAGCCTTTAAGAAAATGATCATTAGTGAACTATAGAAAACCAAGAGCAATTACTATCTGTAATAGGAAAAAAAATTGAAATCTCCCCAATAATATCAGGAGCGAAGAAGGATATCAATTATAACTACTATTCTGCAATATTGTACAAGAAATTCTAGCCATATCAAGAAAAAAATGAAAATAAACTGAAGTAATAAAAATAGTCAAGATGGAAACAAAATTATCACTCTTTGCAAATACGATGATACATTTAGAAAAACCTAGACTATCAACTGAAAAACTCGTTCAAATAATTAACAACTTTTGCAAAGTTGTGGAATATAAATAGAACCCACATAAATCATCAGCATATTTAAATACTACCAAGTAAGCCCAGCAGGAAGATATAGAGTGAGAACTTAGATTTTAAATTATTGCAGATATTGTAAAGTACTTGGGATTCTACCTGCCAAGGCAAATCCAGCGATTATATGAACACAATTACAAAACACTTTTAAACAAATAAAGACAGATCTAAGTAACTGGAGAAATATAGATTGATCATGGTTAGAATGAGTCAATATAATAAAAACGATAATTTTTATGATAAATGACAATAAGTTACTTTACTTACTCAGTGTCATACCAATCAATCTACCAAACAACTATTTTCTGAGTTAGAAAAAATATAATAACTAAATTGATTAGGAAGGAAAAGAGGTTAAGAATATCAAAAGAAACAATGAAAAAAGTGTTAAGGAAGGTAGCCCAACCGTTCTAGATTTCAAATTATAATATGAAGTGATAATCATCGAAACAATCTAGTACTGTCTGAAATAGAGTGGTGGATCACTGTAATAGATTAGGAACAGAATATGTAGTAGTACAAATCCATAATCTAGTATTTAATTAACCACAAAATTCAAGGATGCATACCCTTTGAATAAGCAATACTACAATTATTTCTGTATTTCAAAGATATAAAAAAGAGGAAAAGGACCTATATGTACAAAAGCAGTTATAGCAGCTCTTTTTGTCATAACAAAGAAATAAAAGATTGAGGGAATATCCATCAGTTGAAGAATGGCTGAATAAGTTATGATATATGATTGTGATGTAATACCATTTGCGTTATATGAAATGATAAGCAGGATGGTTTCAGAAAAAAAAAAACAACTTGTGAAGACTTGGATGAACTTATGCAAAGTGAAGTGAGCTGAACGTGGAGAACGTTGTACACAGTAACAGAAATTTTATAAGAAAGATCAAGTATGTGATCAAGTTAGTGATGCAAGATACTCCCAAAGGACCTGTGGTGAAAGCAACTATCTTTCTGTATAGTGAGAATTGATGAGTTTTGAATGCAGACTGAAGTATACATTTTTGGTACTTTTATTTTTCTTGGATGTTTATGTAATTGTACTTTTACAATATGGCTAATGTACACACACACACACACACACACATATACATATAAACACCTCACATCTATAAATAAAATCAAGTTGGTCATTTTCTCATGGAAGGGGAAAAGGGGAAGGGTGGGACAGATATGGAAACTCATTTTCTTTAAATGATTGTTAAATATATTTCACATGAAACTGGGAAACATTCAATGAAACAAATAACAACATATTATTTTAAAAGTTGTGGCATCTGATTATGACGAAGTGCTGTTGTGCTATAAGAAATAGCAAGAAGGATGGTTTCAGAAAACAACAACAACATCACAGAAATGTAAAACAATATAAACTGATACAACACGTACTGAAAACACCTGGGAGATCATAACGTATAGCAACAGCAATATTGCAATGATGATCAAATATGAAAAAGACTTGGCTACTCTGACCATTAAAATGATACAAGATAATTTCTAAAATTCATAATAAAAAATGTTACCCACCTCCAGTTAGAGGAAATAAAGCATAATTTTATTTATTTATTTTCTTGCTTTTTTGATAAAATTAATGTTGAAATATGTTTTGCTTGATTTCATATGTATAATTAATTGATATCACTTTGCTTACTTCAATATTGACTGTGGGAGGAGTGGGAAGGAGGGAGAAAATTTGAAACTTAATATTTTTGAGAAGAATGTTTAAAGTAAGCAAATAACATTAAAAAATTCTTTTGCAGCATCTTATTAATTTTGGTATGTGGTTTCATTCCCTTTAATGAAATTATTGATAATTTCTATGATTTGCTATTTGACCCACTCATTCTTTGGTACCAGACTGTTGAGTTACCAATTATTTTTTATTCTATGCTTCAGCAACCCTTTAGTGAATGTCACATCTTCTGCTTATGTAGATTACTTTGAAGTCCCCTATTAATGACAACTTTATGAGAAGTAAGGTGTATCATCTTTCTATACAGCAATATAAACAGCTAAGCTTTATTGAATCTCTTCCAGTTTCTCTTTCATGTTTTACCTTTTTTATCCTTCTCTTGAGTTTTGTACTTAAAAATGATATTTTTCATTCATATCTATTCTTCTCATCGGAAATGCTTGAAAGATTTCTTTGTCATTAAGTATCCACTTTTTCCCTTCAAGTATCATACTCAGTTTTATTGGATAGGTTATTCTTGGTTATAGTCCTAGATATTTTGCCTTCAGAATATTATATTACTTCAATGTCATAGCTGCTAAATCTTGTGTGGCTCTAACTTTGGTTCCACAGTATTGGAAGGAATTTTTTCTGACTCTTTCAAGTATTTTCTCTTTTATCTGAAAGGTCTGTAACTGGGATACAATATTCCTGGAAGTTTTTATTTTGAGCTGTCTTTCAAGCATGGTTAGTGAATTCATCCAATTTCTCTTTTACCTTCTGGTATTAGGACATCAGGGAAGTTTTCCTTTATAACTTCTTAAAATGTTGTGCTAGGCTCTATCTTTAGTTGTTTTCAGCTAGCACAATCATTCTTAAATTGTCTTTCATTAATCTATTTTGCAAGTGAGATTTTTTTCAATGAAATGCTTCCCATTTTCATCTATTTTTTCATTCTTTTGACTTTATCTTATTATTCTTGATGTTTCATGAAGTCATTATCTTCTAACTGCCCAATTCTAATTTTCAAAAAAATACTTTTCATCAGTGAATGTTTCTATCTCTACCAATTATATTTTAAGGTGTTTTTTCTTGAGCATTTTCTGTGACTCTTTTATCAAACTGTTAATTGTCTTATCACAAAGTTTCTTACCCATTCTCATTTCTTCACCTTCTTTTCCTTCTATAACTCCTATTTGAGTTTGAAAGAAAGATCTTACAGAAATTCTTGTTGAACTTGTGTGCAATTCACTTCATTTTGAGGATTTTCTTGTAGCTATTTTTAATTCATTGTCTTCCTCTAAGTTTGTGTCTTAATCTTCCTTGTCACTGTAGTAAATGTTTATGGTCTGGTTCTTTTTGTTGTTGTTGTTTTTTGCTCATTTTTTTCTGGTCTCCTTTTCTAACTTCAAATTCATTTTAAAGTTTGGCTCTATTCCCAGGGTAGTGGGGGTAGAGGGAAGCCACCCTAAGCTTCAGATTTTTGTGTAATACTGTTTCAGAGCTAGTTCTACGAGTTTGGAAATTTTCAATGCTTCCAAGTTAATGTGACTGGAGAAAAATGTGGTCTCTCTTCTGAACTTCAATATGGTTATTACCAGAAAGAGCCTTTTATCTCTGAGGATTTCGATTGATACAGCTTATCCAGATTATTGCTCTCTTAAGAGGACTAGAAATAATAATGCTCTTCATGGCCCCTTCTCCCTTGTGATTACAAGCAATACTGTTCTTCAATGTTCCTGAAACCCTGTGGTCTATAGTGATACTGCTCCTCAAGGCCCATGGTCCCACTTGACTAAAGTGTTCCATTTTCCCCTTAAACTATGTCCTATTGCAAGCAATGGAGTTTGCAAACAGTTTCCAGTACTGCAGCCAGTGCTAGCACCAGGGTCCCCTGCAATCTTTTCCTGATCAGTTGACTGTTCTTATCATCTCTGGCTTGAGAGCTCCAGAAACTGCTGCTGCTACCATCTAGTTCCACCACTGGTGCTGCATCATTGTGAAGTCCCTACCAACCTCCTCTCCCATGTCAGAGATGTCTCCTCCCAACCACCTTAGTTACCTTGATCTGGAAGAATGCCTTATCTCAATCTTTTGTTGGCTCTGCAACTTTAAATTTTGATCTGAGGTATTATTTTGAAGTTGTTTGTCAATTATGTTGGAAAGTCTTGGCTGAGTGCTTCCCTCACTGTGTCATTTTGGGTATACCCTCCCCCCCCCCCTCCCAGGACCTGATACCATTTAAGTCCCAACTAAAATCCCATCTTTTACAGTAAATTTTCTCCCATTTATCTTGATGCTAGTGCCTTCTTTCAATTATTTCCTATGTATTCTGCACGTAGGCTTATTTGTACTTTTTCTTACTTGTCCTCTCTCGAATTAGATTGTGAGCTCCTTAAAAGCAGGGGCTGTCTTTTGCCTCTTCTGTGTCCCCAATCTTTAGCGCAGTGCTTGGTACATAGTGGTTAATTAACAAATGTTTATTGACTGACAAACTGACTGATATTTGGCACCTGGATCCAATTCTTCTTGATTCACAAATGGACCTATTATCTACTATACTGCTTCCTTTCTTATTTTCCCATGTGTTCATTATAGTAAACATTTTTAAAGGAACCATAATTATTACTGAAACCCTTATTATTAAGCTTTAACTTCAAGTCCTCCATTCATTTGTCTACTGGATTGATGACTAGCTTATTAGCTATCTTTATCTGAATTATCAATATGACTCAAAATTGGCCATCCTGACCCTATCAAGAAACTGACTCCAAAACAAGAATGATATTGGAAGACCTGGAATCAGAGATCAAAAACAAAGAATTAGAGTTAACACTACATCTCCTATTCAAAAGAAGATTTTAGAGACTGAACAACTCAATGTACTGCCTCCATCTCTGGACATATGTGCCTCATGTCAGTATTTGATTACGTAGGCCTTGGAGACATTCCCATAATGATCTGAACTAGAACACATTTGATTAGAGATTAAAATGCAATGCAGCAAAAACAGAAGCAACTTATTATCCTTAATAATCAATGAAATATGTGTCTTTCCAGATAATTCCAGATAAATGTGTAATTAAAACATATTTTAAGACATGAGGTTTGTTAGATAGCATAGTGGGTAGAGTACAGTCAGAAAAACAATAATTTGAATCCTGCTTGACATTAGCTTTGTGAGTCTAAGCAAGTTACCTAAATTCTATGTGACCTTCTATATTTTATATATTAAGTCATAGATGGTATACAATCCTCCCATTCTAAGGAAAATATCAATCCTTCCCCTGTTCTCATATCTATAAAATAAATCAGTTTTGAAATCCTCGTTGTTAACATTTAACTTCAATTCCTCTTTCCACTTGTTTACTGGATTGATGACTGGCTAATTAGTTGATGTCTTGGTTTGAATTATTGACGTGACCCCAAACTGGCTATCTTAGCCCTTCCATGAAGAGTTGGTACTAGGCAAATCAATAAATAAAATGAGATCATTACTAAATAATTTCTGCAATAAAATTCACCTGTGTGTCCTCAATATTTTTCCCTGTGTATATTAATTTTGGTTCTATTACTACTTGTGGATTTTTAGGCAAGTCATTTCATCTCATTAATCTTTAGTTTCCTTATATGTAATATGAGAGTATTGGGATTGTGTGTATGTTCCTCCTTCATTGCCCAAGAACACCATGACATCAACGAAGTAATGACATGACTTGCATTTGACTTTGTTTTGAGTGAGGGAGGGCTGTGCAGGTCACCAGCCTCACTTCTCCTCCAGAGCCATCTGCATCCAGTGACCAGATATTCATCAAGATGACTGGAGATGACCCAGGATGAGGTAATTGGGGTTAAGTGACTTTCCCAAGGTCACACAGCTAGTGAGTGTCAAGTGTCTAAGGTGAGATTTAAACTCAGACACTCCTGACTCCTGCACTGGTGCTCTATCCACCACGCCACCTAGTTGCCCAAGAGAGCATTGGGATAGTCAGAACAAATAAACTCATTCACACTACACTGTATTTAGTTATTTGTTTTATTAGACAAGAGTAATTTAAAATAATATTCAAATATTTTTTGCAAGACAGTTTATGACAGAGATGATATCTAGCAACAACCATATCAGTTTGACGAAATGAGTCTGGATCTTTTATACGTTTATGAAAAATCTTCATGGGAAATTCTAGAAATTTCTAGATATTATATCCTAGTTTAGGGTTTTGCATTTTACAACTTTTGAAAATGGTGATTATCAAATGGAAAGTGAAAACAAATAGAAATAACATTTTGTGATATCAGATCATAAGACTTGGTAGCATACACTTTAAATGACTTACAGATCAAGAATAAAAGAATAGTATATTCTTGAGAACAAGGTCAATTCATTTTGCCATGTATATGAAGTGCTCACTGACTTCTGATAACTCATAGCTTCTGTTAGAATTTGCAAGAGACTCCTCTGTTTTCATTAGGAGTTAATAGCTTATAAATGCAGCAGCTTAGTGAACTTCAAATCTTATAGGATTTATCTTTAAATTTGAGACTCTAATAATTTTGTTTCACAAGTAGATAACTGCATGCACATCTATGAACCCATGAATCTCTGATCTTATGATCAAATGTTCTGAGACTCTGAGATTTTTAATGGTGCTATTCTAGGTGCTGAAAACATGCTTCTTTGCCAAAGGCGCATATACTTGGAAGCAATACTTGAATCAGCTTGGCATGTGCTTGCTCACAAAAAGATCTGTTAGGAATTTATGTGTGTGCTGGACTATGTGTGTATTAGGATAACCATTTTGTGTTTATAAATACTTGATGAAATGCTTCCAAGCATGAAATCAGAATTTTCTCTGTACATAGCAAAGCATTTTCATGAGGCTCATGGAGTTTTGATAGAAAACTCAGCCTTTGACAAAAAGAAAGGGGATTGCTTAGGAATGATGAGTATACCTTAGTAACTCCAAATTGCTCATTTTATTGAAGGAACTTTTCAATCTGAGTTATGTTTGCATCTAGTTTAAAAGTAAAGGAGCCAAAATGGGGGAGGAGGGTTGCTTGTTATTTTTTTCTTTTTTTGCACATTGGTCCTTACTCAGGAAATGTTTCATCACAGATATTTTAGAAGACAAAAAAAGATGCAGACAAAATACAAGTAAACTCATATTACCAATGAATATTAGAATCTATGTAAGGATTTTTTTTGTTTTCCAAAGACATCATATGGAATAAGAATGAAAAGAAGGAGAATGCTACCAGAGTGTAGAAGCAAGACTCACAAAGGCATGAACTGTAGTGAAAACCAAATATTTAATATTAGATGCCTAACAGTATGTGTATTTAAAGAATGTTAAAATGTCTAAAACTATGAGAAAACCCTCTTCATGAAATACTTTAATGGTCCCACTAAAAATACAGTAAAAACCAGATAAAATAAATTATTTATACAAAAACCTCTGGACCCCAGCAAACATAGAAATATTTCATTTATAATGACCATAGGCAAGTAAATGGAAAACCTTTTGCTGTTACAGTCACTTGGAGGATGTAATTTCAAATATACACATGGCCTCAGAAAACACTGGAGACTTCCTCCAGGGTCACTTTTTCTTTCTACATGAAGAATGCTATTATTTTTTATTTGAATATCTCTCTGGTTTTCAAGGTTTGTCTATTGTTATAATGGTTACTTATCCCCTTCTTGTGAAAGCCTTAGTAATTTAAGACTACTATTTTTCATACTGTGGGACTTGCTGCTTTAGAACCTTCCAATAGAATTTAATGTTTCAAAACTGACAATTAGGGAAATAATAGTCAGGAGAGGACAATAGCAAAATTTTCAGGTATGCACATATATTGTCAAAAAAAAGGGATGGGGAAATTTTACCTTTAAGCCTGTTATCTTAATAGACTAAAACCATCACTTACAAACTCTGGAATTTGAACAAAGTGCAAACCTGAATGAAGTTCATATCATGTCTTATCATAAAAGTACATGACATATACAACCCACTTATGCCAAATTCTGCAAATATATGGTGCTCTACAAGGCTTCACAAAACCCTACATCTATCTGTATGTAATAACTACGATAGGAATAGGGGACTGGATCTCTCATTTCATTGGTGAGAACTCCCCTTTCTATGCAAGTCAGCACCATCTCTGTAAAGCATAGTTTTAGTGAGTTTTGTAGAGCACTAAGAAGTTCTATGACCTAACTAAATACATGCACTCAGGATGTGTCAGAGATAGGATCTAAAACCAGATCTTTCTGGTTCTTACATGCACTGTATCCATTAGACAACAATTTTATCTAATTTCTCTGCATTTACAGGAGGTACTCATGTGTTGATATATTTTTAGGACCTTTTTCTTTTTTAAAAGTTCAGTGGACTACTTCACTTGAATTCATAGTGGTAAAGTATAATATTGCCAATTTTTTCTCTTTATTGTTTTAAGTAACAACCTAGTAGCAACAGTACATACATACACACACACACACATATATGTGTGTGTATATATATATACACATATATACCATTACATATATGTATATGTATATATGTGTATCTATCTATATGTTTGTATGTATTTTCAAATTTTATCGTTGTTGTCCAGTTGTATACAACTCTTTGTGACCCTATCTGGAGTTTCCTTGGCAAAAATACTAAAAAAATTTGCCATTTCCTTCTCCAGTTCATTTTAAGGTAAGGAAACCGAAATAAATAGGATTAAGTGACTTGCTCAGGGTCTTACAGTTAGTTAAGTGTCTGAGGCTGGATTTGACTTCAAGAAGATAAGTCTTCCTGAATCCAGGCCCAGTGCTCTATTTACTGTGCCATCTAGATGCCCTGTTACCTAGCACAAAAAAAAAAGTTACCATCTTCACAGTTAATCTTTCCATACTATTATTTTTTGCTTCTATCATAGCCAATTATCTTTCTTTATGGTTAACAAGCTTTTTGAAGTTATCCTGCTGTCACTCACCTCATGTCCTAACTAAATTCTTAGAACAATCCTTTAAAGAAACATGATAGAGGCAGAATGGTTCAGTGGATTATGTTAGATCTTAATTTCTGGAAGACACAGTTTCATATTCCAGCTTGGTCACTTACTAGTTATTTGACTATAGAAAATTCACTAAAACATTGCACAGGCAATTCATAGTTTTGTGGATTCAGAATGAGAACAAACTTTAGAAGTCATCTTGTCCAACTCCCTTATCTTAAAGAGGAGGAAACTGAGATCAAAGATGTTAAGTGACTCACTTAATGTTTTACTATTGTATTAACCAAGACTTGAATTAAGGTCTTCTGATTATAAACCTATAATGCTGTTTTTCATTATGCCAAGTGGCATTCAACAATGGACCTTAGCATGATAAAAATTTTTATCTAGTAGTTAAAGCAAGAGGCAGATCTAAGTTTGATCACATAACTTTGGAATATTTCACAGGACTTAACCATTAAGTTATAGAATGCCTGTAACATACTCTGGTGAGAGAAGGAAAATAAATCTTAGATTATTCAACTACTCATTTTAATGTTTCATCTTTCTCCTATTCATATTCTTTCTCAGCTCTACTAGATCAGAAAAGTTTGAATTTTTCAAAGATACTTAAAAAATAAGTTTAAGAGAGGCAGAGTAGAAACAAGGACCTGCCTGAACTCTCCCCCTAAATCCCTCAAAATACCTGTAATAAATGAATCTAAACAAATTCTAAATTTGACAAAATGACAAGGTGAAACAGATTTCCCATCCAACACAATCTGTAATGCCAACAGGAAGGGTCTATTGCACCAGGCTCGAACAGAGCTTGAACAGCATGGCCTGTGCTGACAGAGATATAACTGGAGAAGGTCTCAGAGTGCTGAATCACTGGCAGCTGAAGTGGTTTTCAGATTTCTCAACCCAAAAATGCCAAAGACAGCTTCAAAGATCAGTGGGAAAGCTCTCTCATCTGGGTGAGAGAGGAACATGGTTTGACCCCAGTGTCAGGTCCAGACTCAGTCACAGGGTGATAGCAGCCATCGATGGAGTGGCGGCTACTTCTGGAGTTCTTATCCTACAGACAGTGAGGAAATCAAGAGGCTGATCTGGGTCACAATCTTGGGTGGTGGTCCTGGGACAAGAAGGAGTACTGGCATGGCAGAGCTGGTGGCAATTGTGGAGAAGGAATCCTACTTGTAGTTCCAGGGCACAAAAAAGTGCTAATGGTTGCTCCCAGACCAGAGTGTAAGCCAAGAGAGAAGTAACACCTCTCCTTTGATCACACCCCTTTGGAGGAAGTAAGAATTTACAGGACTCTAGAGATAATTCTAAACAGTTACACAAGCCCACCGAAACTTGAGGCAGTACACCCTCCAGGTAACAAAGAGCTCAAAAGTGAAGTAAATGTTTGAGAAAATGACCAAATAGGAGGAAAATAAGATTATAAAAGGGTACTTTCTTGGTGAAAAGGTATTTTCTTCCAATGAAGAAGATCAAGTCATAAAACAGGAGGAAGAGAGCAAGGTCAAGGATCCTACATCCAAAGCCTCCAAAAAAAATATGCAACAGTCTCATGTCATGGAAAAGCTCAAAAAGGTATTTGAAAATCAAGTAAGAGAAATATAGGAAAAAATGGGAAGAGAAATGAGAATGATGCAACAAAATCATATATGCACACACAACATCATATATATACATATATATATATATATGTAATATACAAATGTATTTGTACACACAGGGGACACAGCGTAAGCTGAATATGAATGGAGGGTACCTAAAAAATAAAAGGAAAAAGAGGAATGTACTGGAGGAAAGAGATTGGGAGAGGCAGAATGTTGTAAATTCTATCTCATAAAAGAGGCAAGAAAGAGCTTTTACAATGGAGAGGAAGAGGGGAGAGGTGAGAAGGAATAAGTGAGCCTTACTCCCATGGGCTTTGGATTAAGGAGAGAATAATACTTATTTAACTGAGTAGGAAAATCTATCTTACTCTGCAGAAAGGCAAGGGGAAAGGGGATAGGGGAGGAAGGATAATAGAAGGGATAGCAGATTGGGGGAAGGGATAATCAGAAGCAAATACTGTTGTGAGAGGACAGGTCAATGGAGAGAGAATGGAATAAATGGAGCACAGGACAAGACAGAGGGAAATGTAGTCAGTCTTTCACAACATGACTGTTATGGAAGGGTTTTGCATGGCTACAGATGTATGACCTATATCAAATTTCTTTATTTATCTGTGTAGGTGTTTGGGAAGGGAGGAAGAAAAAGAATGTGCAGCTCAAAGCTTTAAAAATGAATGCTAACAATTGTTTTTACATGCAACTGGGAAATAAGATGTACAGGAAATGGGGTATAGAAACCTATCTTGTTGTACAGGAAAATAAAGGGGAGACAGTTGGTTGATGGGGGTGATAAAAGGGAGGACAGATTGGGGAAAGTGGTGGTTAGAGTTCAAGCTGTCCTGGAGTTTGGGAACAGGAGAGATGGGGAGAAAATTTGAAACTCAAAATCTTGTGGAAGTAAATGTTAAAAACTGAAAATAATTATATCATATTAACAAAATAAGTTCAAGTTTAATTGGAGTAGTAGAGAATGCTGATATTAGAGTTAAAGGAATTCAATTCAAAATATAGCCTTTTCACCTACCATTTGTATATCCTTGGAATAGTCATGCTATTTTTCTAGGCCTCAGTATCCTATTCATAAAACAAGGGACTTAGTTATATAATTTCCAAAGACTCTTCCAGATATTCATCTATGACCCTTTGTCCATCTACTGCATTGTTATGAATTGAGTACTCATGTATCACTGAAGAATTTTGTAAAGGGGAATGCTTCAGGCAAAAAGATAAACTTTATTCCTTATGACATGAAAGACAGATTGCACTGGTTTTTGTTATTAATTCAGAGGTAAATGAATATATTCATATATCTCGGTAGCATGTGTAGTATTTCCAAACTAAGCTTTAATTAAAAATGTAGGTTTAAGAGCATCTTCATTAGCAAGAGTACTTTAAGCCCAAAGTAAACTAAATTGGATTCTTGGATTCTTTCACATGCTTGCAAAAGATAAGTTCACTGATGGCTATTAGTGAGGCCCAAGGGCACATACAGTACAGTCCACCACTATATGAACTAAATCCAAATTTAAGTGATAAATGTTGGGAATACATAAGATTTTGTTAGGAAAAAATGATAAACATTTGGAATAGAGACAGTAAGATCTTAGAATATATGTGTTTGCATATTTTGTTGCTAGTTAGGTGATACCTGAGAGATAAAAGGGCAAAAGCGTTGGATTTTAATTTAGAGTACTGAATATTCTCTTTGGTTTGCTAGTCTCTGTTTGACATTGGGCAAGTCATTGAAACTCTCTGGGCCTTATTTTCCTTATTATAAAATTAATCAGTTAAATTAAGCTGTCTTTGACAAACCTTCCAATTCCAAATCCTGTGAATGTTGAGCTAGAAAGAAAGGGCAGGACAAAAGTCCCTAATAGGAAGTTGAACCTTGCTATAATTAGGGAAAAGTTAAGAGAATACTTTCTTAGTTCTGGTAAGTTCAGTTCATCAGACTTAAGTACTGAAAGAAAAAAGGTGAACTTTCAGTGACATTTGGCATGACTGTAGATGAAAGCGGTAACTCAAGATAGGAGAAAGAATAAAATTTCTATTTTCAAAGGAGAGAAAAGATATGAATTTTGGAAATTTCAAGCCAAAGACTTTGTTTCCTTCTTCACAAAATTCTAGAATATACAATGTAAAAGATAGTGAATCTAGATAAAGGAAGTTGTAATCACACAAAGTGAAGAATAATTTTCTCAAGAGCAATGCCAGACTAATGCAATTGCCTTTTTTATTGATAGGATTACTTGACTGACAGAGGAGGAAGATATTAAAAGTATTTAGCTAGATTTTAGCAGAGCATTTGGAAATATTTCTCATTTCATTCTTCTAAACTAGACGGAGAAATTCTAACGAATAGAGTTAAGTTGATTTGGAGTTAGTTGAATAACTAAATTCAAAGGGCAATTATCAATAGTTCAATGTCAGCTTTTAAAGAGATCTCTGATGAAGTGTTTCGAGTCTTACCCTGAAATGTGTGTACACAGATGTGAATATCTACATACATATGTGTATACATATGTATATGCAATGAATGATTATATCACTGTATCAATGGAATTACTGCAATTTGCACATGACAGTCAAGAGGAGCTGTTAAAATGCTGGAAAGTTGGGGAGGGGAGAGAAATTGACAAGTAAGAATATTATGTAAGATATGTGATATTTAGCAGGATGCATGTAATATCTCAGATCTAGATCCAGGAAAATTTATGTTCAAATCCGGACTTGGGCACTCAATAGCTAAGAGACTTTGGGCAAGTCACTTAATCTCTGTCACCTTCTACAAATGTGACTTTTAAGCAGGAGAGAGAATTTTGAGTGAGGAAACTATCTCTACTAACATAACTCAGCACCTCCTCTTTAATTTATAGTCTTAGAGAACTGCCTATACCATGTTAAATTACTTATTCAGTGCCGCAAGTGGGACTTGAACACATTTCTTCCTGAGTTTGAAGCCAGATCTCTAGCTATTAGTCATAGTGCCTTTTGCATTAAGCCTCCATACTTGCCAAAAAAAGAGGAATATTTCAAAGGTCTACTCAATAGCCACCCACATAATAATATTCTCCTCCCAAAACATTAAAAAGGTGGAACCATTGGAACTGAACAAGACAGAAAAAATTTCACAGCAGTCATCTGGGTATAATTCAGCTCAGGAAGAGGCTTTCTCTGGGGTTTTTCCCAAGGGTGTTGGATTCTTTCCATGTGTAAAAGGTCTCAAGCTTCTGCAACTCCAGCATTATGTAAAGTCAGCTTAAATAGGAGGAAATTAGTGGAACCTTCAGTTGCTGTATTGGCTACACAAGTCTCTTATTTGTTTTTCATTTTTTTCTGGAAAATAGAAATTTACATGCTTAATTATAATTGACAAGGTTCATTCATTGGAGACTAATAGCGTAACCTCTACAGCTGCCAAAAAGCTTAACCTGGAATGTTTGTGCTGATGAGTGATAATGTTGCATGAGTACAAGACCTTTAAGGAGCTCTCAGAAGCAAGCACAGAGGATTTGGGGGCATAAGCACCCAGATGATTCTTGCTGAGTAGATATGAATGAAATGGCCTTGCTTAAACTGAATTGCTTATTGAAAAATAATTTGGGGACATATTATAGTACCTGACATTTACGTAACTAATTTTGGTTACAAAGCATTTTATATACATTTTCTCCATTTGATCTTCGATAAATTCTTCATGACTGCCACTGACAGGGTGAACCTGGGGATCACAACAGCTATAGAAGGTAGAAGAATAATTTCCCCTCAGGGGAGGTTTTGAAGGCTAGATCAGAACAGTGACAGATATATCTTTAAGTATTCTTCCATTTGTGTTTAGGAAATTGAATTGGATCGTAGTTAAGTAAAAAACAGACAAACAAACAACACGCATTTATCAAGATTCTACTATGTGACAGAAAATATACAAGGAAGTATAGTTTTCAAATAAGTACAGTAATTCTCAGATATGATGCTGGACGACATGCCTATACATTGGAAATGTATTGTAATAAATAAGATTCCCCAGAAAGTCAGGTTTTCCAATATAACTTGTAACTGTTTACTTAGCTGGGAAAAGAAAAAATCAATGTGTGTTCCAGTGTGTTGAAAAGTATATGTTAAAAGATAAACCAAGGGAAGAAGAAACAGAAATATATTTGCTGTCTGCTCATCTCAGTCTATTAAGACTATTCAATTTGAATATAGATAAAAATGAGTTGTCTTTTTTGGGGGGGTTAAATCATAGAGCTTTATTGGTCATGTTTTTTTAAAAGAAATCTTTCAAAATGAATAATGTTAAACACTGTCTGAATCTAGTCTATATCATGTTTATTATAGCATTTTGTTTAGAGAGGAGATGTGGCTCAATGGAAAGATTTGGACTCAGAAAAGAAAGGTACATATCTTGCCTTCAAGTAAAGTAGCTGTGTTACTATGGACAAATCACTTCTCTTATCCACAGTCTTCTTATGCTTAAAATGGGTATAAATAATAAGTATAGTATAATTATGATTAAAAAATCCTGTTTACTTTTAAAATACTTCATTTCCTAGCCTCTCTTTCACTCCAAAATCTTGCAAAAGTGGATTTTTCTTTATTCTTCACGCAGTACTTCATCTTCCATGTGATACACACCCTCCAGTTCATAGAATTCCACTGTTCCTCCAAGAGGATGTTGTACATTAATATTTAACAATGCTTTTTTTCCTGATCTCTCCAACTGCTAATGGCTTCCCTTCCAAACTACTTTGGATTTTGACTTGACATTTTCTGGTATTTATTCTCTTTATATTTATTCCGTATATAAATTTACGTACTTTTTAAGTTGCCTTATTAGCATGTTAGTTCCTTGTGTGTAAGGATTATTTTATCCCTTGCATTTGGAATGTTGTCTATCCCACATTCTACAGTAGTAAGTTTTCAGAGGTGCTGTCCTATTGGACACCAGACACTCTCTCCTGCCACTTAAACACAGTAGTTGGTTTGCTTATTGGTTCTACCTTAATAACAGTTTTCTTATTCACCCTTCCTCTGACACTGCATCCAGCCTAGCAATTGTTGCTGCTTTTAATTCAGGAAAATAATTAAATCTTCAAAGAAATGTTTTGAATTCCTGTTTTCAGATCTCTACATGGCACCCCTTTCCCTTTACTCCGTAATCAAGAGACACTGGCACTCATGCTTTTCCTCAGGTACTTTGATTTAATTATGACCCCCAGCTCACTGGAGAAAAGGTGGACATGCTGGTGGGGGCTCTTTGCCTTTGGTATTGACCATATGAACCTAGAGAATCCCTTGAACCTTGCATAGTCACTCTGGGTTGGGCAGAAACCAACTTTTGAAGAAGATACTAAGGATAATTGAGAAGCACATAATATAAAAGAACATGTTTTATGAAATCACAGTCCTATTTCTTTAGCTAAAGGGATGTAATAACTAGGCAAAATAGTAGAGTTTTTAAAGAACAAATATTGGATGACTATCACTGGGAAAAAAATTATAGGCAACCCATGTTGTTCTTTTGTTTTTAGTTGTTTTTGTTCTGTTTTGATTGAGAATAATGATTTTCCTCTCGACAGTAACAGTTATTCATGGGTTTATCTTCATATAAGTTCCAGGATAATATATTAAAACTACATGAAAAACTTAAGATCAGGGATGGCTTATTCTTGTCTACAGAATCTAATATTATGGTACCATGTCCTGGAATTGTTGACCATGATGAATAAACTCTTCCAACAAGGAATCAAGATATCCTGGGAAACCCATCACTGTGGATTTTTTAATGTCCTTGGTAACTACCCTATTCTGGGGCTGGACTTAACCATAACTTTCAGTTGAGCTTATTATTATCCATAATCCAAATTCAGCAAGGCTTTAAAATAGTGTTCATGTATTTCATGGACTACATAGATTGTTATATAGTCACAACTAGCTCTAGACCAGGGTTTCATAAAGCTTTTTGAATCACTGACCCTTTTGGCAAGCTGAGAAGCCCATGACACCTTTTGAGAAATTTCTGAAAATTGATTTAACTTAAATGTTCAACATTCACTTCCATAATATTTGGAGTTCTAGAATTTCTCCCTCTCTCTCCTGCCCCTCCCCAAGATGGCATGCAATCCAGTATAGACTCTACATATACGTTCATATTACACATACCAGTCATATTTTAGAGAAGGATTAGAATCAATGAAAGAAACGAAGAAGAAGAAGAAGAAGAAGAAGAAGAAGAAGAAGAAGAAGAAGAAGAAGAAGAAGAAGAAGAGGAGGAGGAGGAAGAAGAAGAAGAAAGAGAGAGGGGGAGAGGGAGAAGGGAGGGAGAGAGCAAATAGTATGCTTTGATCTGCATTCAGATTCCATACTTGTTTTTTTCTGCATGCGGATAGCATTTTCCATCATGAGTTTTTAGAGTTGTCTTATATCCGGCATTGCTTAAAAGTTGATCATCCCACAATGTTGTTGTTAATGTGTACAATGTTCTCCTGGTTCTGCTCACTTCATTCAACAACAATTCATGTAAGTCCAGGTTTTTCTGAAGTCTGCCTGCTCATCATTTCTAAAGGAACAATAGAATTCCATTACATTCACATACCACAGCTTCTTCAGCCATTCCCCAATTGATGGGCATCCCCTTTTCCAGTTCTTGGCCACTACAGAAAGAGCTGTTATAAATAGTATTGTACTCATCGATCCTTTCCCTGTTTTTATGATCTTTTTGGGATACAGCCCTAGAAGTGGTATTGCTGGATCAAAGAGCATGCACAGTTTGATAGCCCTTTGGGCATAGTTCCATATTTCTTTCCAGAATGGTTGGATCAGTTCACAATTCCACCAACAATGGATTAGAGTTCCAATTTTCCCACATCTTCTCCAACATTTACCATATTTCTATTTTGTAATATCAGCCAATCATATTGGTGTGATGTGGTACCTCAGAAAAGTGTTGATTTGTATTTCTCTAATCAATAGTGATTTAAAACATTTTTACATATAACTAGAGATATCTTTAATTTCTTCATCTGAAAATAGTCTGCACATATTTTTTGACCATTTTTTCAAGTGGGGAATGACTTGTATTGTTATAAATAAGAAAAATAAGAATATAAGGTAAAATACTTAAGATTAAAAAGGAAAATAAAGGGCAGTGAAAATTGACACAATTTTACCCACCCAAGATTGCATACCTCTCAGAATTTATCCAGGTTCCTGGCAGGTTTGTGGACCTCAGGTTAAGGACTCCTATGCCTTGGAAAAGATGACATAAGAGATTACCTCAATACATCGTACAATTTGAGAGATAGCAAATATCTCTTTGCTAAAAAAAAAAAAAATTCTTGCACAAATACCAGATATTCTGTTAGATATACCACTGCTCTAGTCATTCTTTTATATTAATTCATTTTGTTTAAAAAGCCCCTATAAAGTACATGCATTGTTCATGTAGATTACATTTACATATGTGTTACTCATGTAGGTTGTGTTTTTTACTTGCGTTTTTAAAATATGGTTCACTGGGAGGCATGAATAAATATCTCTGCTATCTCACCAACTGCTCCAAGGAAAATTTTGGAGCCTGCCTAGAAGGGTACAGGACAAAAGACTATTAGAATGGATAGTTTACTTTCCTCCAAACCGGAAACATCTGTCCGATTTCCCTAACTAAGTATTGTTAATGTGTGTAAATGATTTTTCAATTTGTCCTGTTTTTCTGGTTGCCAAGTGATTCCCTTTGTATCAAATACAAATACTAATTACACAACAAATCATCACAATGAGTAAATAAATCCATTTATACAGACAGATAGCAAAGAGAAACCAGAGAAGTTATATAGAAGAAATGAGCTATGTGCCCAAGAGAGAGACAGAGACAGAAAGACAGACAGATAGAGACAGAGACAGAAAGAGAGAGAGAGAAAGAGATAGATAGATAGATATAGATAGATATAGATAGACAGATAGAGAGATAAAGAGAGAGAAAGAAAGAGAGAGAGAGAGAGAGAGAGAGAGAGAGAGAGAGAGAGAGAGAGAGAGAGAGAGAGAGAGAATGAAGAAGCTCACCCAAGGGGAAATTCCTCTGTGTCTCATTGGAATACAGCAAGAAATAGAAGTGTTAAGGTTCTATTACATACTACTTCCCAAAATCCTCCTTCTTTCCTTCCTTGTTTTCCTTCTTTCCTTCTTTCTTCCTCCCTCCTCTCGTTCCCTCTCCTCACTTCCCCTCCCCTCTCCTCTCCTCTCCTCTCCCTCCCTCTCTCCATCTCTCTCTCTCTCTCTCTCTCTCTCTCTCTCTCTCTCTCTCTCTCTCTCTCTCTCTCTCTCTCTCTCTCCAAGTGTACCCTTCCCCTAAAGAACTTCTGGGACCTTAATAGTCCCCTCTCAAAGCAAGAAACAAAAGGAAAGTCTCTTTTCTCCCAAACACTTAGAACTTACCCCTTCCCACTTGCAAAGAGTATTGAGCATTCATTCTCTTCACCACTGAGGAGAGTCTTGACTAAGCAATAACTCTCAAAACATCTCAGGCAATTGAAAACTGGGTTACACTACTGGTACAAATCATGAATCTAAATGTTTTGGAAAAGTTATGGATAGAAAATATTCTGGACATCAAGGAAACAATGAAGTCACTGAAACCACAGATAAGTGGCAAATAATGCAGCAAAGGTGAGAGAAACATCCTGGCGTTTATAGTCAGTAAAATTGAACATGTCGGTTGCATCTCCTAGGAATTTGCTAATTTTTCTTAAAGGTATAATTTAGTAACTAAATTATGGCTGGCAGGAGGTAAGTGATCTCTTACAAGATCATGCAAATAAGTGTTGGAAAGGACCTTAAAAGCTATCCAAAACAACTCAAATGCTACATCTGAGGAAACTGACACAAAAAACATCAAGAGACAGCTTCAAAGATAATTTTCCAAAAATATTAAGTTGCAGAAGTTTTAAATCGGGGTCTCTAACTTCAGATCCATAGTTCTATTCATTCTCATACCTTTGTCTTTCCCCGTTCTTGCAAGTACCTACTCCCATTAACACAGTCCTTTTCCTCTTCCCCCAAAATATCTTCCCTTCATCATGGATAATTATTTTTGCTATAAGATTTTTTCTCCTTTTCAAAGGAGAGAAGTATAAATGCAGACTGGAAATACTGTTTTGTTTTTTTTTTTTTTTTTATGTAGCTGCGCACATATGTAATATTCCATGACTGTCTTTGCAAGAGAGATATTTATTTATTTATTTTAAGTTTTCAGCAGTGATTTCCACAAAATTTTGAGTTCCATATTTTCTCCCCATCTCTCCCCTCCTTCACTTCAAAACGCCTTGCATTCTGATTAAACCTTCCACATTCTGACCTCTCTTTTAATACCCCGCCCTTCATTTGCCCCCATCTTCTCTCTTGTCCTGTAGAGCAAGATAAAATTCTATACCCCATTACCTGTATTTCTTACTTCGAGTTGTATGCAAAATCAATTCTCAACATATGCTCCTAAAACTTTGAGTTCCAACTTCTCTTCCTTCCTCCCTCCACACCCATCACCACTGAGAAGGCAAGCAATTCAATATAGACTATATATGTCTAGTTTTGCAAATAACTTCCATAATAGTCATGTTGAGTAAGACTATATTTCCCTCCATCCTATCCTGCCCCATATTTCATTTATTCTCTTTTTTGACCTAGACTCTCCCCAAGAGTGTTGACTTCTAATTGCTCCCTCCTCCTATTTGCCCTCCTTTCCATCATTCCCCCCCATTCTCTTTATCCCCTTCTCTGCTTTCCTGTACTCTAAGACAGGTTTTCATACAAAATTCAGTGGGAATGTTATTCCTTCCTTGAGCCAAATTTTGATGAGAGGAAGCTTCACTTTTTCCCTCTCACCTCCTCCCTTTCCCCTCCATTGAAAAAACGATTTCTTGCCTCTTTTATGAGAGATAATTTGGCCCATTCCATTTGTCCCTTTCTCTTCCTAATATATACCTCTCTCACCCCTTAATGTTACTTTTTAGATATGATACCTTCCTATTCAACTCCCCCTGTGCTTGCTTGCTCTCTCTCTCTCTCTCTCTCTCTCTCTCTCTCTCTCTCTCTCTCTCTCTCTATATATATATATATATATATATATATATATATATATATATATATATATATATATATATACACACACACACACACACACACACACACACACACATATATATACACGCATATATATGTTTAAAGAGTTACAAGTATTATCTTTCTATGTAGTTACACAAAAAAGTTCAACTTTAGTAAGTCCCTTGAGATTTCACTTCAGTGTTTACCATTTCATGCTTCTCTTGATTATTGTGTTTGAAAGTCAAATTTTCTTTTCAGCTCTGGTCTTTCCATCAAGAATGCTTGAAAGTCCTCTATTTCATTGAATTATCATTTTTTTCCTGAAGTGTTATACTCAGTTTTGTTGGGTAGGTGATTCTTGGTTTTCATCCTAGTTCCTTTGACTTTTGGAATATCGTATTCCAAGCACTTGGATGCCTTAATGTAGAAGATGCTAGATCTTGTGTAATCCTGATTGTATTTCCACAATACTCAAATTTCTTTTTAGTTGCTTGCAATATTTTCTCCTTGACCTGGAAACTCAGGAATTTGGCTACGATATCCCTAGGCACTTCTCTTTTTGGATCTCTTTCTGAAAGTAATTGGTGGATTCCTTCAACATTGATTTTGCCCTTTGGTTCTAGAATCTCAGGGCAGTTTTCCTTGATAGCCTCATGAAAGATGGTGTCTAGGCTCTTTTTTGGATTATGGCTTTCAGATGGTCCCATAATTTTTAAATTATCTCTCCTGGATCTATTTTTCAAGTCATCTATTTTTCCAGTGAGATATTTCACATTATCTTCTATTTTTACATTCTTTTAAGTATTTTTGGTAATTTCTTGGTTTCTCATAAAGTCATTAGCTTCCATTTGGTCCATTCTAATTTTTAAAGAACTATTTTCTTCAGTGAGCATTTGAACCTCCTTTTCCATTTGACTAATTCTGCTTTTAAAAGAGTTGCTCTCCTCATTGGCTTTTTGGACCTCTTTTGCCAATTGAGTTATCCTATTTTTAAAGGTGTTATTTTCTTCAGCATTTTTTGGGTCTCCTTTAGCAAGCTAGTGACTCGCTTTTCATAATTTTCTTACATCACTCTCATTTCTGTCCAATTTTTCCTCCATCTCTCTTACTTGATTTTCAAAATACTTTTTGAGCTCTTCCATGGCCTGAGACCATTAAATATTTATTTTGGAGGTTTTAGATGCAGAAACCTTGACTTTTATTTCTTCCCCTGATGGTAAACATTGTTGTTCCTCATCAAGAAGGATGGAAGAAAATACCTGTTCACCAAGAAAGTAACCTTCTATAGTCTTATTTTTTTCCCCTTTTTTGGGCATTTTCCCAACCAGTTACTTGAATTTTGGGTCCTTTTTTAAGAGTAGGGTGTACTCTGGGGACCTGTAAGATCTCAGTTCCTCCAAGGTGGCACAATCAAGGGTGAGTAGTTTACTTCTCAACAATCTCCATCTCTGCCACGCCAGGACTCCTGCTTACCCCAGCACCATGCTAAGGTCTGAGGTTCAGATCAGCTGCTCAATTCTCCCAGGGGCTTTAAGCTGAGGGTTCCAAAAATGAAAACTGACTGCTGGCTGCTGTGGCCACTGCCTCCACAGCCTGATACTGGGGCTGGGGGAGGAACATGCTCCCTTGTCACTGAGGTGAAAAAGCCCTCTCACTGACCTTTGAAGTTACCTTTGGACTTTTTGGGTTGAAGGATTGTACTGCCCAGGGATTCTGCCCCCAAGGCATGCTCAGGCCCTGTTCCTCCTGGTGCAGCACAACCAAAGCTGGGCTGCACTCCACTCTATACCTGGTGTGATTCTTGCCCACCTTCCAGGCTGTCTTGGGCTGGAAATCTCTTTCACTCTATAGTTTTGTAGTTTCTGCTGCTCTAGAATTTTTTGATAGTCATTCTTTACATGTATTTTGTGGGCTATGGGGAAAGGGCTAGAGTATGTGTGTCTTTCTGCTCTGCCATCTTGGCTCTGCCAAGAGAGATAATCTCAATATACTATGATTGCTGTTTATAGGAGAGCTCTTTGTGGTAACAAAGAACTGGAAGTTGCAGGGATGTCCATCAATTGGAGAATGGTTGCAAAAGTTCTGGCATATGATTCTGATGGAATATTACTCTGTAGTAAGAAATGATGACCTCAAAACAAAGAAAAACCCAGAAAGACTTGAATGAATTAATGAAGAGTGAAATGAGCAGAAGGAAGAGGAAATTACACATAGTAACAGGTATGTTGTTTTAAGAATGACTTTGAATGAATAAGTTATTTTGATTATTATAAGTACTGCAATTAACTCTAAAGGATGTATGACAAATGACCCTATCTGCAGGCAGAGAAAAGAGATGAATAGAAATAGGTATAAAATAAATTTTATATACATATGCATGTGTATATATACACATATATATGTAAATATATATATACATGCACACATACATGTGTATATATAGAATATGTATATATATACATACACACATACATACATATACATATACATATACATACATATATATATATATATATATATATATATATATATATATATATATATATATATACATCTATCTATTTTTGTCTAATAGTAGTCATCTCTGGAGACAGGTAGAAAAAAGGGGGAAAAAGAATTTCTTGTATATTTGAAAGGAATGGCAAATTGTGCACAGTGAATTTGCAATTTCATGTGAAATCAACTTTTTAATTATTATATTATGGAAATGCTTGCTTTATTCCATAAATTAAAAAAATAATTTATTTTTAAAACTGATACTGTATTTCCTATAATCTTATTTTATCTTAGAATGACTTGTACAGAGAATTTTTAAAAAATATAAACCAGTTTTTTAAAGCCTTCAGTGCTGTTTCTGAGTGCTATAGAGAATAAGAAGTCATTTGCATAGTTATCTCAAGGGCGATTACAAATATGACCTGAGAGTTACATTTTCAATCATATGCAAAAATAACCAAACTGTTCATTGATTTCCAGCATGGCTAGATGAATAAGGAAATCCCTTTATCAAATTACCATTTTTTTCTACAGAAATACAGCTATTTAGGGGTAGAGCCAAGATGGATGAGTACGAGGAGGGAGCTGTAGAAGCTCTACCCCATAGCCCATAAAATATCTTTTAAAACGATTGTAAACAAATTCTAAAGCAGCAGAAGGTACAAAACGACAAAGTGAAAGAGATTTCCAGCCCAAGGCAACCTAGAAGGGTGACAGAAAAGATCTATTGCACCCTGTTTGGGGCAGAGGGAAGCCCATGGGCCACAGACCAGACTTGGCCTTATGGCAGGGCTCAGACAGGACTGGAACAGGCTTCAGAGCACAGAATTCTAGGTAACAGATGTGATTGCCAGATTACTCAACCCACAAACGCCAAAGACAACTTAAAAAGTCAGTGAAAAAACTCTTTCACCTGGGTGAAAAGGGAGCAGGGTCCCTCCCTAGCCCCAGCTCCAAGTAGCCTCAGGTAGTCCCAGGTGGCCATCAGCATCCATTTTTGGAGCCCTTGGCTTAAATACCTTGGAAAAATTGAGCCACTGATGTGCATCTCAGCCCTGAGTGACCATCCCTATGATGAGGAGAGCACTGACTGGTGGAGGCTCTGAAGAGGGAATTCTACTTGCAGATCCTAGGCAGAAAAGTTTGTGGTTGCTTGCAGAGCAGAGAAAGGGTATGGAGAGGAATAGGCTCCTCTCCCTTGATTGTGTGACCTTGGAAGAGCTGAGAACTTACAGGTCCTTAGAGTATACCCTCCACTTGATAAAGAAGTCAAAATGCAAGTAATTGGCTGGGAAAATGACCCAAAAAGGGGGGGAGGAAGACGACAGAAGGGTACTTTCTTGGTGAACAGGTATTTTCTTCCATTCTTTTGGGTGAGGAAGAACAACACATGGCATCAGAGGAAAACATAAAAGTCAAGACTTTGGTATCCAAAACCTCCAAAAACATATGCAATGGTCTCAGGGCAAGGAAGAGCTCAAAAGGGATTTTGAAAATCAAGTAAGAGAATTAGAAGAAAAATTAGGAAGAGAAATGAAAGTGATACAAGAAAATCATAAAAAGCTAGTAAATAGTCTGCTAAAGGAGACCTCAAAAATGCTGAATAAAATAACACCTTTAAAAAATAGACTAATCCAAATGGCAAAAGAGGTACAAAAAGCCAATGAGGACATTACTTTATAAAGCAGAATTAGTCAGATGGAAAAGGAGGTTCAAAAACTCACTGAATAAAATAGTTCTTTGAAAATTAGAAATAAGCAGATAGAAGACAATAACTTTCTGAGAAACCAAGAAAGTACAAAATAAAACCAAAAGAATGAAAAGATAGAAGACAGTGTGAAATGCCTTGATGGAAAAACAACTGACTTAGAAAACAGATCCAGGAAAGACAATTTAAAAATGATGAGACCATCTGAAGGCCATGATCAAGAAAAGAGCCTAGACATTATCTTTC
The DNA here is from genome assembly GCF_028372415.1 of Notamacropus eugenii. Classification (NCBI taxonomy): domain Eukaryota; kingdom Metazoa; phylum Chordata; class Mammalia; order Diprotodontia; family Macropodidae; genus Notamacropus; species Notamacropus eugenii. The sequence goes on along the minus strand of NC_092873.1, from coordinate 363,395,965 downwards.
ATGAAATTATCAAGGAAAACTGCCCCAATATTCTAGAACCAGAGGGCAAAATAAATATTGAAAGAATTCACTGATCCCCTCCTGAAAGAGATCCACAAAGAAAAATTCTTAAGAATATTGTAGTCAAATTCCAGGGTTCCAGGTCAAGAAGAAAATATTGCAAGCAGATAGAAAGAAACAATTTGAGTATTATGGAAATACTATCAGGATAACACAAAATCTAGCACCTTCTAAATTAAGAGATCAAAGGGCTTGGAAAATGACATTCCAGAAGTCAAAGGAATTAGGATTAAAACCAAGAATCACCTACTCAGCAAAACTGAGTATAATATTTCAGGGGAAAAAGTGGTCATTCACTGAAATAGAGGACTTTCAATCATTCTTCATGAAAAGAGCAGAGCTGAATAGAAAATTTGACTTTCAAACACAAGAATCAAGAGAAGCATGAAAATTTATACAGCAAAGAGAAATCATAATGGACGTATGAGCTGTTTACATCCCTACATGGAAAGATAATATTTGTGACTCTTGAAACTTTTCTCAGTATTTGGGTAGTTGGAGAGATTGAACACACACACATAAATGTGTATACATACATACATACATGCATGCATGCATACATATATATATGTATACAGAGGGCACAGGGTGAGTTGAATAGGAAGGGATGGTATCTAAAAAATAAAATTAAGGGGTGAGAAAGGAATATATTGGTAGGAGAAAGGGAGAAATGGAAATGGGCAAATTATCTGACATAAAAGATGCAACAAAAAGCTTTTTCAATGCAGGGAAAAAAGGTGGTGGTGAGAGGCAAAAAGTGAAACATAGTCTCATTACATTTGGCTTAAGGACGGAACAACACAGATACTCAATTTCGTATGAAAATATATCTTATACTGCAGGAAAGTACGGGAGAAGGGTAGGTGGGGTGTGGGGGTATGTAGAAGGGAGGGCAAATGGGAGGAGGGAGTAATTAGGTAAACTCTTTAGGAGAGGGACAAGGTCAAAAGAGAGAATAGAATAAATGAGGCGTAGGAAAGAATGGAGAGAAACATACCTAGCCTTTCACAACATGACTTTTATGGAAGTCTTTTTCAAAACTACACATATATAGCCTGCGTTGAATTACTTGCCTTCTCAGTGGAGTTGGGTGAGGAGGGAGAAAGGGATAGAAGTTAGAACTCAAAAGTTTTAGGAATCAATGTTGAGAACTGTTTTTAGATGCAACTTGGAAATAAGAAATAATGGTAATGGGCTATAGAAATCTGTGTTGCCCTACCAGAAAATAGAGAAGATGAGGATAAGAGAAGGGGGGGCTGTGATAGAAGGGAGGGTAGGTTGAGGAAGGCGTTATCAGAATGCACGGTGTTTTGTGGTGGGAGAATGGGAGAGATACAGAGAAAATTCGAATGCAAAATCTTATGAAAATGAATGTTGAAAACTAAAAATAAATAAATTAATTAGCAAAAAAAGGAAATATAGTTATTTAAAAGTATAGCAAAGATTACTGATTAAGCAATAACTACCTATTTTAAATATCCTTTTATTATCTATTTGATAGTCAATAGGTAAATATTTAAATGTACAAAAGGCAGAAATTATGACTGCATATGAAAATATTGACTTTTGTTGTACTTTTGTTTTATATATTAAATTCAACCAAGTAGTAACACAATTTATCTATTTTCCCATATGAACTTAATTTTATTGTCTTTGTGGGTTTGTTGTTGAGTTGTTTCAGTTGTGTTTGACTCTTTTTCATTTCCTTCTACAGCTAAATTTATACATGAGGAAATTGGGGTAAACAGGATTAAGTGACTTGCCCATAGAGACATATCTCGTAAATGTATGTGTCAGATTTCAACTCAGGTATTCTTGATTCCAGGCCCAGGCCTTTATCCACTGTGATCCTTTGTTGCCCTTTTGGGGTATATTCAGTGTTTTATTGACTTTTTAAAAATCTATCACTACTGACTCTTTCACACCCTCAAAAATATAAGTTCTTCTTTTAACAAATTAGATCTACTAAACAAAATATTGGACTTCTGCATATTTATTAACACTGTACATTTAAAGAATTGGTACACAGAATCACAGAATGCTACTTTCTCTAGAAACATCCTTTTTTGTTAATTGCTACTTAATTTCATCAAGGAGAATCAGAGACTTTATACTGATGTCCTTCATACTTGCAGAAGTAGCTCTGTTCCTGGTTTGACTCTACATTAAAACCCCTTGGTAAAAATTGCACCTGCTCATTCGTCATCATTTGGCACTTTTGTCACTGAATCTCTTCTCATGAGCTTCAGAGACTAGATTGCCATTTTTCTTTTAGATTAACTAGTGTACGTTTTATTCCCCATTCTCTAGATCCCTTTCCCTGCTCTATTCTCAAATTGTCTTCATGTCTATAATTAAAGAATAAACTTCAGAGAATTCATCACAGCCTAAGTTCTAAGTGCCCTCTCAACACTGTCACAATTAGATATAAGCGTACCTTGATTGTGCTCAGTAACCGGGCATAAGTAGCCCTTTTCTCTCTAAACCACTCCTCTCTAGTAAAAGTTATTAATACTAACAGGGTTCATTTAACTCTAAATTATTGGATTTCTGCTAGATTTTTATAATTTAAAGCAGTCTTGGAAAACCCTAGTCACTCTTGTGTTTTTGAGTAGATGGAAAAGTATATACTTTATTTAATCCTTAAAACCTTTTAAATGGAAGATTATCTCTTTCTATACAATATGGAATTTTTACGGGAAGCCAGGACAATAAATCTATATGGTAACAAAGTATGGATGGATTGTGATCTGCACCATATTTATATCACATAGATGACTGAATCAGATATTCCTTAATATGTTAATCAGAAGACATTATTTTTAGACAGTTTCCTCACAGTGGCAATGCAGAGGAAATCTGACAAAAAAGACCTCAGAGATTATCTAGACCAACTCTTCATTTTTCCAATGAGGATATTAATACTCAAACTGGAGGTATCACTTTTCCTAAGTCATAAAGTAGTCACAAAATTCATCAGTGCCCCTGAATCATTGCATATATGTATAATATATATGTATGTATACATATATATACACACATATAAATATATATACACATTCACATGTACATATCTATGTGTATGACTATACATGTATATATAGACATATACACATGCCTAAAAGAAAAGTTATGACTTAATTTATTGTTTTGTTGGTTTTCCAGATTTTAAAATGATGAGGAAAATGATGGTAATAATAATAACACACATACGTACATAAATGCACATGTATATACATATATTTGTGTGTAGTGTAGATTAAATATAAAAGTCTGCTATATATGTATATTAATATGCATATTAACTATTGACATTTTCCTCATCACGTTCTTAAGTTAGGACGACAAACAAAACGATCAGATAGTTATATGTATATTTGCTAATTTCTGAAGTGTAAATATTTTCATTAGAAATTTAACAATTGGCTTGGTACCTGGTTGCAGCTGGCTCCACACACGCTCTTCTTGAATCTCATGGCAATGGCTTTTCTATCACATTAAAATCCTTAATTTTGCCTGGTTTAGCCTTGGCTAGAACTTATTGGGTTGATTTTAACATATGGTAGAAATGTTTTTACAAATTACTCTACTACTCTACCACTCAGCTAGAAGGCTGAATCTTTAGGGAAGAATCAGGAAGTTTGGTGGCAGCAGCGATGTATTTCAGAAACTTTTTTATGTTCGTGGACAGTTAATATGACATGTCTTCTTGACTGAGGAATAAGATAAAAGGCATTTCTGGTGAAGGTGGAGAATTAGAAAAAATCCATGGAAAGAGGCAGACAGAGGTAGATTGTTACAGTGAGGGGGCTATAGAACATTTCAGTAAGGAAGCTATGTTTTAATATGCCATATCCCCATTCTTTGGATCTGCAGTAACAGCCTTTGATCATTCCACAAATCCTCCTTAATCACATTCCAATTTCAAATTTATGCAGGTCCCCTGTAGTTAATCAAGTTTTTAATACTTTGCCCTCATTACAATTACTTTAATGGGTATGTGAAAATATAGGCCATCAAAAATGATAGCCTTATAGCCTGTTTAATATCTTAAATTGAATATTGTGTCATATTAAATTAGGGAGAATTTTTGAAAAAAAAATCTTATCCTTTCTAGTTGAATGAACTTACCTGCTTCTATGGTTTGGGACACTCATTAGCAACTTTGTGTTTGTGAATTTTTTGCCTCTCAAACTCATCATGAAGTGATTTTTTAAAAAAGAAATTAAACATTGCTGATTTTATGTCACTCATGAGTAGAATGAAATCTTCTGAAAAAAGTGTTTTGAATTCTTGTTTTGAGACATGGGTTATAAGGAGAAGTATATAGATTTTGTACATTTCAAATCTCCCAAAAGTCTCTCTCACTAAGATCTAAAATTTAAAAAAAAAATAGAAGAGATACAATATGTACTATAGAAGTTTACGGATAAGTTATGTACGTGTTTCATATTTCATACTTTCATTACTTCCTCTATCCATGAAAGTGGTCTGAGAACACCTCACTGTGAGCACAGTATTCTATTCTGCCTTTTAAAATTCTTGACTTCCTTCAAACCAGCTTTTAGCATTGCTTCATACATGAAACATCTCCTGATTCCTGCTCCTATTCCTTGCAAATGGAGTTGCTGGAGCTCTTTCCCTATTCCTACAACGGAAAGGGTCCTGACACTAGTGTACAAAGGTATGTCTACAACTCCCACCTCTGAAATCTTTCTTCCTTTGTGACCCTGGGAAAGTTGCTTAATCTTCCTGGACCTCACTTACTTGTTTTGCTAAATAAAGGAGAGGAGTGTAGACAAAACAACCTCTCAAGACTCTTTGAGCTACAACTATATGATCCTTGACTTCACAAAACCTTGGTTTCCTTATTTGTTAAATGGTGATAACATTACTACACTATCTACCTTATAGAATTTTTGAGATCAAATGAGAAAATATATATGAGAGTGCCATGTAACCATAAAGTCCTCTAAATTTATGATCTTTTATTGATCAGGGCAATCCTTTTTTTATTGGCTTTCTTCTAAAAGATAAATATTCAACCACACGGAAGATTTGGGAGCATGTTTCACAAACAGCTGTGATTATATCAGAGTTTAATTAGTGTCCATCTCCCAGGACAGCAAAAGTCAGACCTACAGTAGCATAATCAACTAGAGAACTGACACAAATGTCCATGTAACTCAAGATACAAAAAAAAAAAAAAAACAACTTTGCTTAAATATTGCAAATAAAATTGTTGATTGACTAGAGTTCATTCTAGTTGTTATATAGTCCCACAGAGAAGGTAATCATGCTTCTTCTGTTGAATTCTGTTTGGAGGACAGATCATTCAAACTCCTCTCTGTTGATACTGGAAAGGTGAATAATAATGTCTTACATTTATATGTCACTTTGTGGTTTGCAACTCAACAACCATTTGAAGTTGAAATACATGAGATATCATGGTCTGGTCTTTAAAGAGTCAGGAAAATGGAGGTTCATCCTATTTTTGACAGATACTAACTGATTATCCAGGCCAAAATCTTAGGTGTCTCAGATCTCTAAGATTATATTTGCCAAAAAGTTGTATAGATAAAGGGAGTTTCCTTAACAGAAGTTCTCTAAACTTATGAAATCCTAGATATAGCCCAACACAAAAACTTGCAGTCCTTATCTTCTTCAACTGGGTGCGAATGACTCCCTCATCTAAATTATTTCTTTTGTTCCATTGAAGGCCAAATCTGTCTAACTTAATCTTACTTTTCACCACTGCCTACAATAGATCCTGTCCTTTGCATTTCCTTGGGTCCTTTGTTGAAGACATGAAAAGTACCACACAGCTCTAGGAGGAATACAGGAGAACGATCATTCTGAATATAGGGCTAGGATGCTTACCTATTGATAACAGAGCTTTCTTTTGCTAACTGAGGGCATATTCATGAACCATTCATATGGTGTATAATTGTACTACTGGATGAAAAATTACTGTGAATCTGGACATTTCAATCTTTTCAAATTGCCTCATCAAACAACCTATTATGACACATGAAATTTAAGGAGATATTAATTGAACCTCTGTGTGGGTGGTGTACATCACCAAAGGGCCACCTTATTCAAAACCTTAAGCATAATTCATTGAGGGTGTATGTATTGGCTTACCCTAGTGTGCAGAGAAATTGGAGGTAGGAGTACAAATAGGATATTTCAGTACGTAAGTTCTTCAGTGAAACTTTATGAGCCTTAAGTAATATTTCTGTGTTCTTGTTTTGCAGATTCAGCTTCTGTTTTTTTCTAATTGGAAAATATATGCATGTGTGGGTATACATACATAAATACATGCATACACACACAAACACACACACACACATATACATATATATGCACTATATAAATATATAGTGTATATGGGTTTGTGTGTGGGTACATTCTGAAGTTGAGCTTTGTTTCCTTTTGAGAGTAGAGTTATGTGAAACAAGAACTCTACTATCCTGCTTATCACGGGACTGACCACCTTCCAAGGTGCCTGAGAGATCTTCTCTGTGAGCACAGCAACCAAAACTACCTCTCCTATATAGGACAAAAGTCATTTTGCAAATAATAATAGTGATGATGATGATGATAGCAAAAGCTTGCATTTTTAACTATGAGTTAAGTTTTGTGATGCATTTACTTATGTTAATTCATTTGATCCTCACAGTGCCCTATGAGACGGGGTGCTTCCACTTGCCTTCAGCATTGCATGGAGGTCTAGGTGGGGAATTCTATTCTTAGTTTGATCATTTGGCGATCAATGACTCTGATGCACTAACCAAAGTTTCTGCCTCATCTCTCCTTCTAGATTTTGTACTTATGTCATGTCTTTCTTCCTTGGAGGTTTGGATACACTGATGCCTCCACCTGATACTTAACCTTGACCATCTCTCTTCTCTGAATCCTTGAGGACAGAAACCTTCTCTGCTGTGGTGGTTTTGTTTATTTTTACATATGTAGTATCTTTATCTATGTATATACTTAGTTTTATATAGTTACTGCCTAACAGTGACTGGCTTAGTCACAGAATAGGTGTTTAATATTGCTTGTCCTTTGTTCTCAAGGAGGACTAATGAAATCAAGGGTGATGTCTTGACTTCTTTGTGAATTGGATTTAAGTGAGGCAGAGTTGCACAAAGACATCAGCCACTACTCTCTCCCTGAGTCAGAGAAGTCCAGAAGTCAAGATGACTGGTGATGGTCTAAGATGTAGTGGGGTGACCTTGGTGGTCAATGCCTGATCAAGTTCTGAACACTCCACAGTGCCTGCATCAGCCACCTTTACTAACATGGAAACAAACTGTTCTCATCGGGCCATTCTACTGGGGGAAGTCTTCACATGCTTGAGATATACACCCTCTTAACTTACCAATGGGTTTGAGTCCTGCACCCAGGTTTAGCTTGTCTACTGAGATATTTGATGGGAATACAGATGCTCATGTTACATCATCTAGGACCCTCAGTGAGAGCTGCGTGACTCAGGTGGACTCCAAATGTAGATGAACAGCCCCCAAAAGGGCTCACAACCAGATGTCCTTCAGAACATTTCATACACTCCAATGCACTTAATATACACTTGTTGATTGATTGATTATACCTTTCCCTATAGGGCAAGAAATGGAGTTTTTGCCACTGAGTAGCCTCCAGCAGATGGTGTTAATGTCCTAAGGGTAAAAAGAGAACAAAGTTTTGGTCCAAGATAGGCAGAATCCCTTAAGACATTAACACTTCATGGCCACATTCATTTTCAAGAACTGGTCAGGAACTATAGTGGGACACTGTTCCAGGTCTTTGACAGTTTGTATGCAAATTTAATTATACTAAATTTGGAGATTCAGCAATTTCTCAATTCTGGTCTTAACTCTGATGAAGTATTCTAATTACACATTTATTTTCTTTTCATTTAAAGCCTTGAATTATTCCCTAAACTTTGTTTTAATTGTTAAAAGTTTATTGCAGATAAGTGTGTGGGAAGGTCTTAGAGCTAAAGTGATCCTCAAATCTAACAATGATGATTAATTAGTTAATGACTCTGGCTAATTGCCTATTAGAACAGAATCATTTTTCTTCTTGCGGTTTTATGAAAAAAAAATGAAGACTTTGTATAGACTTGGCATGATTCTTGTCAAAATGGTGAAGTGTGTAAGTGTCTTTAATAAAAACAAAAACAAATATAAAATGAAACATGACTGAATGTGAAAATTACAGAGGAGGGAATTCTTGGAAAGATTCATATTTGAAATTTTTACTTTGAAATAGCTTGGGTAGACATCACTCAAAGTAAAAATTAAAAATCCTTAAATAATCCAGGTATAAAACCCCTCAAAATCATAAATTTAGAGCTAGAATACAGATCCAGTACAACTCTTTCCTTTTTTTCATGTAAGCAGATGCCTAGGGAAATTAAATGCCACATTGGTTAAGGTCATATAGTAAGTAGCAGAACATAAAATCATATGTTGAGAGATCATTCCAGCTGGCTAAGCCATCGAATCCAACTCCTCCATTTGAGAGATGAGGAAACCAAGGCTAAATGAGGCTAAGTAGCTTGTCCAAGGTCACACAGGTAGTAAGTAGTAGAGCTGGGACCAAAATTCGGTGGATTAGGTTCTCTAATTCCAAATATCTCTCTTTGTTCCACATGGTCTGAAGATCATAATTCAGCATGCCATGAACTAATTTGGTTTCATTTGATAAAAGAATACTTTTGCCTAATTAAATATTTCTTTTATTAGTTCTTTCTCTGCTTTTCCTCACCCATAAGCTAGATTAACCTTATAATAGCTAGAGTATTTGGACAAAATTTTCTATGTGCATATGAATAAATGAATAAATAAAATGACTGAAGAAAAGAATGAATAAATGAATGAAAAAAAAACATTTGCCAAGTGTTGAGCTAAGTGCTCATGATACAAATAGAAAAATCTAGGTATTCCTTACTATCAAGAAACTCATACTCTATTTAGAGGAGACAACAAATAAAAGCATGTTCATCTGCAGGATGATTGGAAAAACCTTGAAATCCTAAGAAGTCAGTAGTGGGGTAGCTAGCAAGGTCCAGTTTTATCAGTAATGAGATAGTGTTGGGAGACTAGAAGACAAAGAAGAAGGAAAGGTAGTAAGGTCTGAAGGATGTTAAGAAGCAAGGGTAGGATGGATGTTAAAGACACATGATCTCCTATATCCTAAAAAGGAATAAAGTTGTTAACTCGGACCATCCAAGCAATAAATTCATTCAAGTAGTCTAGATGGGTGCTAGTAGGTCCAGGTCAAGGGGAAGAAGTGAAGGTAAGACAAAGGGATACAGAGATCCATAGGAGACTATTATACAATATTCAAGTTTGTATTTTATTATTCTTTCCACTCATATTGTTGTATTCATTGTACATAATGTTTTCCTCATTGTTCTAACTTCTCCTTGTATCAGTTTGTATATCTTCCTATGGTTCTCTGAGTTATTCATATTCACCACATTGTATGGTACATCATTTCTATTATATTCATGTATCACAGTTTGATCAGCCTTTAGCAAATGATAAGGATTTTCTTTATTTCCAGTTTTTGTTTCTACAAAATGCAATATATATTCTTGGAGAGTTGCCTGGGGCATTCTTCAAGTGAGGTTAAGTAACTTGCTCAGGGTCACATAATCAGTAATCTATATGTAAGTACTACAAGGATTACTAGCCCAGTTTTATAGATGAAACTGAAGCCAGAGACATTAAGTGATTTGTTCATTGGCACACAACTAGAAAATGTCAGAGAAGCACCTTTAAGCCCCATTGCCCTAATTATAAGTTCTACAGTCTTCCACTATTTCACAGTCCTTTTCAGAAATCTAGCCTTTAACTCCCTTTTCTATCAAGAAATCTTTCTTCTTTATTTCCCTAAACTCCACCACTACTTAATTTCATTTTGAATAAAGATATAAAGATTTTAGTACCTCTCACACTTGAAAAAATGATAGCTATTCATTGTCGTGGAAAAGGGTATTTTAAGGTACTACTACTGTCTATATTGAAATTTTCAGTAGACTTCTCTTTGGAGACTGAAGATGGTTCTCCCTTTGGAAGCAGCCTAGTACTGAAACTCCTGTTCATAGGTGCAGCAACAATACAAACAGAACCATGTATAGGAATCCCAAGAAGTAGGTAAAATCACCAGGGCTGTTGGTAGAGACATTCCTAGAATTGCTGGGCCCCAGGAAAGGGAAGGATATTGCACAATTTTATTTTGTTTTACTTAGGAATCAGGACTGTAAACTTAAACTATTGCTTCATTTGTAATTTTTAAAAACAAATAAATTGAGACCACATACCTTGAACAATTTTCTCTTAATACATAATCCTCCAATTATCTGGAGGCGTTGAGATCTTCTAGTTTATATCATTGAAAGCCAACTCATCTTTTGCTTCTGAAAAGCAGCTAGATGGCACTGTGGTTAGAGTGCCTGGAGTCAGGAAGACTCATCTTGAGTTCATATCTGACCTCAGATACTTACTAGCTATGGGACCCTGGATAAGTCTCTCCATCCTGTTTGCCTCAGTTTTCTTACAGGTAAAATGAACTATAGAAGGAAAAGGCAAATCACTCCAGTGTCTTTGCCATGAAAACCCCAAGTGTGGTCATGAAGAGTCAGACATGACTGAAAACGAACATTTTTTGCTTCTGAAAGTTTCTAGTATTACTTCTTTCACACCTAGCTGCATGACCTATAGCAAGCCATTTCACATCTCTGGACCTCAGCTCTTTCATTTGTAAAATAGCTAAGTAAGAGACATCATGATATAGTGAATAGAGAACTGACATTGAAACCAGGCAGACCTGCGATCAAGTCCTGCCTCTGACACATACTGTCTCTGTAATCCCGAGTGAATCACTTACGTCTCAGTATTCTGAGGAAATCTCAAAATTTTCTAAGTGGAAGAAAAGGTACCAACCTGGGGAATTTCCTCAACTGGGAGTTCCCTATACCAATGGAATAAAATTACAGGTCTAATCAATTACAGGTTCACTATCTATACCTAAAATATAGAAGTATGTATATATGCACATAAGTATGGTTGTATACATTTTCCTTCCTTCTTGCCTTGCTTCTTTTTTGAATTTTCTTTCACAAAGTGACTAAAATGGAAATACTTTACATGATTGCACACGTATAACATGTATCAGATTGCTTACCACTTCAGGAAGGGGAAAAGAGAGGAAAGAAGGAATAAAATTTGCAACTTAAAACTTAAAAAAGAATGTTAAAATTGTTTATGTTTTTAAATGATTGTCACATTTGTCTATTTCAAGATTTTGATCTGCTATATTGTTATTGTTCAGTTATTTTAGACATGTCCAACTCTTTGTGATCCCATTTGGGGTTTTCTTGGTAAAGATTTGAAGAATTTTGCCGCTTTCTTCTCCAACTTATTTTGCAGATCAGTAAAAAGAAGTAAACAGGGTTAAGTGACTTGTCCAGGGTCACAGACCTCCTGACTCCAGAACTGGGATTCTATCCACTTTGTCACCAAAGTGCCATATTATATTATTACTCTGTTGTACTGTTGGTATCTATTATAGAAGTTTTTCCTTATATTCCTTTTGTCTGCAAGTTTAATTATTGTCTTTTACAAACAGAAGATTAGATTTATTTATAATAAGATCACATGCTAATCTAATAGTTAAGCATACAAACTATGATCAAAGCCTAAACCCTATAATACCCCAATGGAAAATGCTTTAATTGAATCAAAAAGGGGGAAAGCTGTAATCCTATAAATCGACCTCAGGAATCTGACATGCTGAGAAGGCTTTTCTGGAACTTTTAATTGCAAGACACAGCAGGCATCATAAGTCTATAAAAAGCAATGAATTTCCTATAAGAAATCTTGTTATGTAATTTAAAGAGTTTTCTTATTAATGATACTTTTCAATCCTAGAGCAACATGTAAATAGAAATCTTTTTGTACAGGAAACTACCCCTTACTATACCTAGGGCCTAGGCAGGCCAGTTACTCAGCTGCTTATAGTGTGATGTTAATGAGGCCATGACTATGATCTTGATCAGATTGCCAACTGGTTCATTTTCTTCTGTTCCTTTGCCATCCCCCCCTTCTAAGATTTGCACTTAGGGACTGTTCTGTTTTATTGCAGAAGTCTCCCATTGAAATTATTTGGTTGGGACCCTCCAACAAGAAGAGTGGGTTTTTTTGTTATTGTTATTACACTGTGGTTAACCAGTAACCAGCAGTCAGCTTCTGTCACTGGAGACTAATCAGAAGAATTGCTTGCATCTTCCTACCAAATAGCTAGGGAGATGCCCTTCAGGAAGAAGTCTGAGGCCTGTATTCTTATCAAGTTGATTATAAAATTTATGGAGTTTATGAGGCAGCATCCCTGATTACCCCTATTTTAGATACAGTTGAAAGACCCCTAAAACTGAATTCAAAGAACCCGCATTCAAAACCTACCTTTTAAAGAGTGTGACTTTCATCAAGTCAAAACCATTTTGAGTTTCATTTTCCTTGCCTATAGAGTGAAATGGTTTGAATAGATGCACAATGGAATTTCTTCAAGTTCTCTGTCTGTGATCTTGTGATCTTGTGACCTAGATGTGATCAAGTCCACCCCTACTACTGGTATATGTACTCAAAACATACATTCTACTTAAGATGAGTCATCATCTTTTTTTAGTTACTATGCCAACACTTCTGTTTCCTATACAGAAATTGTAGTCAGGAACTACCCACAGCTGAAACTTACTTAGAGCAACAAAGAAGAGCACTATGGCCCAGGGTTTAAAAGGATCCTCTATACACGTTAAGTTAAATCACAAGGAACCTCTTTATATATTCTCAAACCTTTTTGGAAACTGATTTCTTGTCTGAAATTGGACTGTTTCCTCTTTCACCCTTCAATCTTCTTGGCAGCGTATTGTCAACCTGTGATTTTTTTTTCCTTTTCTAGTTCCCATAACTACTTTTACCACTCCTTTGATTGGTTTCTCATGCTAACTGCCAGAAATGTTAGAAAGTATTGAGTAAACGTGACTCTCATCTTGGTATATGCAGGCACATATACATCAAATCCATGCATGAGAAAAAGCATAATTTTAGCACTCTGACTTAAAGGTTATTGTAATCACAGACAACAAGTTATGGTATTAATAACTTGATTAACTTTTGCATCAACATTTAGGTTCCTATAAGAAATTTTGTTATGTAATTTAAAAAGTTTTGTTATTAATGATGCTTTCCAATCCCAGAGCAACATGTAAGTGGAAATCTTTCTGTACAGGAAACTACCCCTTAGTACACCTAGGGTCGAGGCAGGCCAGTTCCTCAGCTGCTTATAGTGCATTGTTAATGAGGACATGACCATCGTCTTGACTAGGTTGTCACCTGGTTCATTTTCTTCTGTTCCTTTGTCAACTCCCCACCTAAGATTTGCATTTAGGGACTCTTTTAGGAACTCCATGTTAATCTGGGAAATTGCTCTTTCATTGATATTTTGCTCTCTGCCCTTGCTTGCACTGGGGTCATCCTTGAAGTAATCAGTGATTTAGTGACTGCTTAGGCATTCTGTCCACATGGAGAGTAACAAGCACAATCTGCTAAAGCAGTGTTGGATTTTCTAACAGTAGAATCTGAGATGTCCAGATTTCCATGTAGTAGGATGATGAAGAGTGAATCCATCATTTCTCTCTTCACTGGGTCATTTTACCAAGGTTATATCATTATTAATTAGAGCCTTGGCACAAAGGTTGCTATCTCCATAGTAATTACTACAGTCTGAATTTTTTAGAAGAAAACTCCAGAAATAGCTGCTGCATTCCCTGAGATATGGATGTGGAAGTTGGTTACCTTTGGCTATATTCATTTAATAATAAATCTTCACTGAGAATTCAATAGATTTGAGTTGTGTTTTGATGATGTAATGTTAATGGGATGTAAGAATTTCCCTGCCCATTAGCAGGCCTCAAATGGAGCCCATTAAGGGAAGCTTACTTAGAGAAAGCTTGCTTGTAGGAAGGCTTTAACATTTTTTGATAATTTTTAACTGGGTACTGAAGTGTGTGTGTGTGTGTATGTGTGTATGTGTGTGTGTGTGTGTGTGTGTGTGTGTGTGTGTGTGTGTGTGTGTACATACACTTTAAGTTGGTATTTGCTTTGAAGGCTTACTTAAGAGAAGGGTCTTGTGATTCCCTGGTCAAGACTCTGAGTGACTGGTATGTTCAGGGCTCCCCAACTGCTTAGATTGCTCTCTCAATCCAGGGATGTATGCAAAATGTATAGCAATATTTCTTTGTTGGTCTTTATTTCCCTGGTTGCATTTTCTCTGTTTCTGTTTTCTCTCAAATTCAGGGTACTGATTTTCCCCCTGAACTAGTGAATGCAATTTTAAAAAAAGTGTTTACCCCTTAAACCTGTGTTTGCAGCCATCTTACATATGCCAGTGCGGTTGACATTAAAGGTGGGAGAAAATCATGTTGCATCACAAGAAATAAGACCATCTAAGAATAAGAAGGCATTGATTCCACCATATTCTGCCCTTGCCAGATAACATTTGCAGTATTGTATTCAATTCTAGACAGGGAATTTTGGGGTAGAAACTGATAAGCTAGAAAGTACCCAAGGAATAGAAATTAGGATGGTTAAGTGATTCAACTCCATGTTATATGGGAATCAATTGAAGGAACTGAGTTCATCTCTTCTGAAGAACAGAAGACTTAGGGGGAATAGGATACTCATCTCCATGTGTTTGAAGGTATGTCATATGGAAAAGAGATTTCTGCTTGTCCCCAGAAAGCAGAACTAAGAATAATGGACAAAATAATTTTAAACACTTTTAGATTTGTGAAATTATGCAAACAACAATAACTAAAACAGAGGTAACTAGGTGACACAGTGGATAGAGTCAGAAGGATCTGAGTTCAAATCTGGCCCCTGACACTAACCAGTTGTTTGACCCTGGGCAAGTCACTTACGTAACTGTGTTTGCCTTAGTATCCTCATATGGAAAATGAGCAGGATAAGGATCTTTGCCAAGGAAATCCCAAATGGGGTCAAAAAAAGTCAGATACAACTAACTTACAAAACAACAATAAAAATTCCTAACTGGGAGGTGGAGCCAAGATGGTGGAGTAGAAAGACGCATATACACATAGCTCCAAACCCACAACCCACAGAACGGCTACAGGGGAGTAACTCATGGCTAATTCTGCACCCAGAGGCCACAGAATATTGGAGCGAGGGAGATTTCTGTTCCAGAGAGACCTGCAAACCTCTCGCGGGGGGTCCTTCTCTCTGTGGACTGGGCGCCGGGACTGGGAGCAGAGGGCAGCCCTGCAGCCACCGCGACACCGAGAGGAAAAGATCTGAGCGGGCTACGGGGACAAGATATCCTGCGGCCACGAGGGTCCCTCCACCCACAGAGGGACCTGAAAACCTCTCACAAAAGGTCCGTCGCGCTGCAGACGCAGAGCCCAGTCCAGACCTGCGGCAGCCGGGGCTCCGAGAGGTACAGATCCGAGCAGGCTTCAGGGACGGAATATCCAGCAGCCGCACAAGCTCCCCCACCCACAGATGACGAGGGTCAGTGAGAGAGTCTCTTTGGCGGGTCGAGAGGGGAGTGGGGTGTCCCCATGGCTCGGCCCCCCCCCAGGGAGATAGAAGCTGAGAGGCGGCTGTAGACAGGGGCTCCCCAAGCGGGCGGGAGCCTGGATCCATTGTGGAAGGTCTGTGCATAAACCCCTCGAGGGAACGGTGCCTGAGAGGCGGCCCTGCCCCGACCTGACCATCTGAACTTAATTCTCACACTGAATAGCAGCCCTGCCCCCACAAAAAGCGCTAAGGCGGGAAGCAGCATTTGAATCTCAGTCCCCAAATGCTGGCTGGGAGGATCAGGAGGTGAGGTGGGTGTGAGGAGAATATTCAGAGGTCAAGCCACTGGCTGGGGAGAATGCCCAGAAAAGGGAAAAGAAATAAAACTATTGAAGGGTACTTTCTTGGAGAAAAGACACTTCCTCCCTTCCTTTCTGATGAGGAAGAACAATGCTTACCATCAGGCAAAGACACAGAAATCAAGGATTCTGTGCCCCAGCACACCCAATGGGCTCAGGCCATGGAAGAGCTCAAAAAGAATTTTGAAAATCAAGTTAGAGAGGTGGAGGAAAAACTGGGAAGAGAAATGAGAGGGATGAAAGAGAAGCATGAAAAGCAGATCAGCTCCCTGCTAAAGGAGAACCAAAAAAATGGTGAAGAAATTAACAGCTTGAAAACTAGCCTAACTCAATTGGCAAAAGAGGTTCAAAAAGCCAATGAGGAGAAGAATGCTTTCAAAAGCAGAATTAGCCAAATGGAAAGGGAGATTCAAAAGCTCACTGAAGAAAATAGATCTTTCAAAACTGGAATGGTACAGATGGAAGCTAAGGACTTTATGAGAAAGACAGATATCACAGAACATAGCGAGAAGATTGGAAAAATGGAAGATAATGTGAAATATCTTCTTGGAAAAACAACTGACCTGGAAAATAGAATCAGGAGAGACAATGTGAAAATTCTGGGACTACCTGAAAACCATGATCAAAAGAAGAGCCTAGACATCATCTTCCATGAAATTATCAAGGAAAACTGCCCTGAGATTCTAGAACCAGAGGGCAAAATAAATATTCAAGGAATCCACAGAACACCGCATGAAAGAGATCCAAAAAGAGAAACTCCTAGGAACATTGTGGCCAAATTCCAGAATTCCCAGGTGAAAGAGAAAATATTGCAAGCAGCTAGAAAGAAACAATTCAAGTATTGTGGAAATACAATCAGGATAACACAAGATCTAGCAGCTTCTACATTAAGGGATCGAAGGGCATGGAATAGGATATTCCAGAAGTCAAAGGAACTAGGACTAAAACCAAGAATCACCTACCCAGCAAAACTGAGTATAATACTTCAGGAGAAAAAATGGTCTTTCAATGAAATAGAGGATTTTCAAATTTTATTGATGAAAAGACCAGAGATGGAAAGAAAATTTGACTTTCTAACACAAGAATGAAGAGAACCATGAAAAGGTGAACAGCAAAGAGAAGTCATAAGGGACTTACTAAAGTTGAACTGTTTACATTCCTACATGGAAAGACAATATTTGTAACTCTTGAAACATTTCAGTATCTGGGTACTGGGTGGGAGTACATACACACACATGCACACACGCACACATGCAAAGAGACAGAGTGCACAGAGTGACTTGAAGAGGATGGGATCATATCTTAAAAAAAAATGAAATCAAGCAGTGAGAGAGAAATATTGGGAGGAGAAAGGGAGAAGTTGAATGGGGCAAATTATCTCTCATAAAAGAGGCAAGCAAAAGACTTATTAGTGGAGGGATAAAGAGGGGAGGTGAGAGAAAACCATGAGGTCTACTCTCATCACATTCCACGAAAGGAAAGAATAAAATGCACACTCATTTTGATAGGAACCTATCTCACAATACAGGAAAGTGGGGGACAGGGGCACAAGCAGGGTGGGGGGAAGGATGGAGGGGAGGGCATGGGGAGGAGAATGCAATTCGAGGTCAACACTCATGGGGACGGAAAGGATCTTAAGAGAATAGAAGTAATGGGGGACAGGATAGGATGGAGGGAAATATAGTTAGTCCCATACAACACAACTAGTATGGAAATCATTTGCAAAACTACACAGATTTGGCCTATATTGAATTGCTTTTCTTCCAAGGGGAAGGGGTGGAGAGGGAGGGAGCTAAAGAAGTTGGAACTCAAAGTGTTAGGATCAAATGTAATGTTCTTACCACTGGGAAATAAGAAATACAGGTTAAGGGGTTAAGAAAGCTATCTGGCCCTACAGGACAAAAGAGAAGACAGAGACAAGGGCAGGGTGGGAGGATAGAGGAGAGAGCAGATTGGTCACAGGGGCAACTAGAATGCTTGGGTTTTGGGGGGGGAGGGGATAAAAGGGGAGAAAATTTGTAACCCAAAATTTTGTGAAAATAAATGTTAAAAGTTAAATTAAAAAAAAAAAATTCCTAACAGTGAGAGTTGTCCAAGATTATAAGGCAGTTGGAGGTAGTAGATTCCCTTTCATTAGAGATATTTAATGAAAGCTGGATGATTGCTAGTTCATTATGTTGTATAGAGGGCATACTTGTACACAAATTATTAGGAAAAGTTGCCGTATGTACTCTTTTCTAATTCTTTGATTCTATTGTAACTTGTTGGCAATTTTCACCCTCCTGTGGCTTCCAAGAAAACCTTTTTTAAGCTTAATTATCTCCATTGTTTCTTGATCTGGATAATGACTCTTAAAATGGTATTTTGCATATGATTTTTGTGTTAAAATAAATAATGAGAATTTTTTTTTCTCCTTTAGTCTTAATGCACAGCAAAGCAACCTGCTATTTATCCCTTGTCAACCTCATGTTTCTTTTGATCACATGCATAATAAAATGAAATCACAAAACACAGCTGACAGTATCACAGAAATCAAGTGCAGTCCAACAAGGAGATATGAATTTCAATTACAAACCCAGTCAACACAACTTCACTGAAATAATTATAAGATTGTTGTTATTCAGTCATTTTCTCAGTCATGCCAACTCTTCATAACCCTACTTGGGGTTTTCCTGGCAAAGATACTGATGTTTGCACTCATTTTACAGAAGAGGAACCTGAGACAAATAGGGTCAAGTTACTTACCCAGAGTCATAAACTTAGGAAGTATTTGAGAAAAGACTTGAATTCAGGTCTTCATGACTAGAGGCCTAGCATGGTATCCACTGCACCATCTAACTGCCCCAATTATAAGGTAGAGAAAAAAACAAAAACCAACAATAGTAAAAGCAACTTTGAATATTTAGACAATTTAGATTGTGTTTAAATGTTTTAATACATTTGAATTTGCAATTATATGTGAATAAAGCTGTCAAACCTAGACTATCTTGTTTGAGGAAAATATTCCCACTTTCTGCATTTATGCCTCATAACAATAATGACCTTAAAATTACAACATGTTGGACAATCATCACCTTCCTTTATCCTTGTTAGACTTCAATATTTACATGAGGCATAGTCTATAGCTGAGATTTAAGGGTTTTCTTTATGACTCCTAATTATTTAGCTCATGAAATTCTTGTAGACCAAAGTTCCTAAGCATAAAATATGGAAATGAAACATTGAGACTGTTGGTTTTTTTTCAAACTAGAAATGATTTTCCTAATCTTTCCTGACAATATGTCCTTTTAATTATTTCAAAGTTCTTCTAGCGTTTGTTGCCATAAGTTTGTGGATCAGGTGACAAAATTTCAAACCATGCTTATCCCCCTTCTCCCACCTTAGAAAAATTAAGAAAATAATTATTCACTTTGCCTTATTAACTCTTCTTTTCCTAGAAAATTCTGGAGATCATTACAAGGATGAACTAATTATCATAATCTATTGATTAATAATGAAGTCAGCAGTTCTTGGGTGTATTCATTCTGGAAAATCACATCTTTTTCTGCTAGGTTTAAACATTTGGCAAGCAAAAGGACTAATATATATTATGTATCTATTCAAAAAGGGGATACTGGTACCAGAAAGAATCAGTTCCATATGGCTGGGCATTTTATTTTTATCTCCTTGAAGGCTCATGGCCATTGCTTTATTAGAAGAACATGTTGGTTATAAGCATCTGGATTTCAAATAGATGAATAAAGAAGGTTTATGAGTAGGAAGGCTTACTCAGAAATCAAGAGACATTGCTTTAAATGCTAAGGGTATTTTTGAGACCAGTAGATTTTGTTGAGACTTTTTGTATTAAAGAACATACACAAACCTTCCAGGAATATATGAACTTAAATTTCCCTGCTATCCTTCCAAAAAAATGTGATTTCTCATTTCTTCTTAGTCACTTCCTTCTAAGTATTTCAGGAGTAGTTAATCTCAGCAAAGGTCAGTCTCACTGATGACTCTCAGTTAATAGTAAATGGTGTAATGAGGAATACTGGGAAAGTGATAATAGAATTTAGAACTGCAAGGGATCTATCAGTCAATTAACAAGCATTTATGACACTCCTAGTGTGGACCAGACACACCAATAGGACCACAGAGATAAAAATACAAATAATGAAACAAGAAATTAGGTTCTAGTGAAGAAGACAACAATCACATATAAAAGGAGCAAACAAATAAATTTACTTCAAGTAGTTAATAACAAGGTAGATTGGGGAGGAGAAAGCTAGAGGTTGAGAAGATCAAGAAAAGTATATGTAAGTGGTGGTTCTTGAACTGCATCTAGAAGAAATAAAGAAGTTCTATGAGACAGAGTCAAGGAGGCAGTGTGTTCCAAGCATGGGACACACATAGCCCCTGTAATGTCACAGATATGGGAGATTAAGAATTATGTGTAAGAAACAGAGAGAAAGCCAGTTTTGTTGGATCTCAACTTCAATGAGGTTTGAAAGATATGTTGGGGCAAGGTTGTGATGGGCCTTTAAAGTTAAATAAACAGTTTTCATTTTAACAGGGAGCTCTTGGTGTTGAATAGGAGAGCAACATGGTCAGTTCTATAATTAAAAAATTATTTTAGCTACGTTTTGAAGATAGATTGTAATGGTGAGAAAGGTGAGGCAAGGAGTATTGTAATAATTTGCTTGAAAGTTTATGAGATCTTGACATAAAGAAGCAGCTTTGTGACTAGAGAGAAGAGCTCAGATGTGAGGGACATGATAGAAGCAAGAATAGAAGATTTGCAGCTGATTAGGTAAATAAACACATATATTATTCATTTATATTATATTATATATTATTCTCTACTTCATTCTCTCACTCGGTATATACATACATACATACATACATATATATATATATGTATATATATATACATACATACATTATGTTTGGCATTACTAACTCTGGAGAAAGGAATTTCTAATGAAAAATAAGGTTAGAAGTCAGATTCCAAAGGAATGGGAAACGAGAAGAGAGAAATTAGAGTCAATAAGCATAAACAGTTTTGCCTAGAAGTTTGACCGAGAAAGGTGAAGGAGGATAGTTTGAGGAGATTGTAGAATTTAGTGGAAATGCTTTGATGGTTTTGTTCATTTTTCAGGAAAGGAAGATTTGACTAAGTTTGAAGGCAGCCTGTGCACGGATGCTATCCTTGGCAAGGAGAAAGTTCATACCCTTGTGAGAGGCTAAAGATAAAAAAAAAATCAGGGGATGGAATAATGTTAAAATGTTTTGAGATAGCAAGAATAGGAAAATAAATTCAACATGAATATCCTCTTTATTCTTTTAAGTAACATAAGAAGTGAGGATCCCAGTTGAATTAATAAAATAGGAGAGGGTTGTGATAATATGGCATGCTTGAATACAGAAGTACTGAAATAGTTTCTTCTGGGAGTAAGATAGGTAATCAATTAGAGATAGAACTGTTTTGCTGCAATGAGGGCCCAGTTGAAATTGGATGACATCAATTTATAATGTACCCAGTTATTGGGGATGTATGATTTCATCCAACTCAATTCAATAAGCCCTGTGTAGAAGTGGAAGAGATGGACACTGAGAGTAGGCCAGAGCTAAGTTCTGTCTCCCCCAAAAATGAGCATAGATAGGACAAGGAGGTAAGAGGACCTCCTTGAGGACAGAGTACAGTATAGAGGTGAAATAGCAAACTACAGAATCATGATTGGAAATAGAAGAAATTTAAGTCAGAGCAGTTCTGATGCATTGAGGAAGTCCTGAGCATTGAGAAAGTTTATAAACCATCTAGTTCAATATCCTCACTTTGGAGATATACCATCTGAGATAAAGACAGGTTAAGTGATTTGCCTAAGGTCACCCAGGTAATAGCGAGAAAGAGGATTCAAATCTCGGTCCTCTACTATACCATATTACCTTGCACAAGGCACAGTAAACCATGTTTGTGTGTGTGTGTGTGTGTGTGTGTGTGTGTGTGTGAGCATGTGTGTGTATGTATGGCGGTATGTATTTTAGGAATGCTAGTAGTTTGTATGGTTTTCAGTCTCATTCAACTTGCCCATCACATTCTTTTCATCTGTTGTACTCTCTAGTTTCTGTTCTGACACTGAAAAAATAGAGACAAAAATATATTTGACTTGCAGTGAGAGTTTTCAAAACTCATACACTTGACCTTTGACCACTTATCTCACAAGGATGTTTTTAAGAAATTTTTAATAACAATAATTTATATTTCTAAAGTCCTATAAGATTTGCAAAGCACTCTGCTCACAGCAACTCCGTGAAAAAGGTATTGACCATCACAGTATTACTACTGATACTACATAATTACTACATGAAGAAAGAGGCCCAGAGTGCTTAATTGACTTTTTCAAGTTATACATTACTAATAAGTGCTAGAACCGGGATGTGAAATTGATTCTCTTGATTCAAAATCCAATGATATTTCCATTAAAAGTAACAATAATAAATGTCTCAATTATCAAAAGCTAAAGGTATCAAGAAAAAATTAATGTAGAAGGTGGTTGGTAAGTAGAGTCTCTCACTTTTATTATTATCATTAATTACTTCAATATATCGTGGGATCATGAATTTTTACCTGAAAGGGACCTCAGAGGTCAGAAAGTAGAAGCTCTTCAATTTTTAAGCCTTAGATTGGTTAAATGACTTGCCTAAGTTCACAAAGGAAAGTGGAAGAGCCAGGATTTGAACCCAGATTCTTTGACCTCAAATCAAGCACCTTTTCCACTGCACCATACATATCCCTTAAAATGCAAGACTTTTGCCTCCTTGTGGAGCTCTTGACACACTGAAATTCTCACCTTCGGTTCTTCAAGGCTATGCTAATTGAATAACTTGTCTGAAATATCCCTAAAAACAAACAAACAAAAAACCCAAGGCTATAGGTGTTGTGCTAGATTTCATGGCTGTCTTCTAAGGACCAGCCTAGAACTTAACAGTCTCTTCACCAAACTGACAGCAGGGTGAGGGATTATTTTCAACCATAGCTGCTCTCAAAGGCCATCTACCAAATTGTAGAGGAATTGTAATCTGTATCATTTCATCCAATGCCAAAGAAGTTAAATTATTTGGAAAAAGGTATTATTATCAAATTTTCACCTTTCATTTTCCTTTGCAGTAAATACACATGCAGACTTAGCTTTTGGTGTAATTATCAAGCTGAATTTTGTCTGTTGCTTCCTCACTCACTTTCCTATGCCCCATTCTCAATTTATTATGCTGTTTTCCCTGGAGCCTTTGATATTTGGAGATTTATTGAAATTTTCTCCTTTTTTCTTCTCCATCAAAACTACTCTTCGGAAAGGATCTAACAACATTCATAAAACCATAAAAGAAATGGCAAATTTCAAAGGAACCTTGAGTGGCATCTAGCTTTCTATGTTTATAGAACCATCATCTTCTTCAGACTGTCATCATATCTCATCTATATTATTGATTGTTGTCCTTAGTCTTCGAAGAGGACCAAAATGACATCACCATTTTAAAGTGAAATTTCAGTGTGTCCGACTGCAGCTGATCAGACCAATATGAGCTCGGAATGCTCTACCACAGGTTGGGCACAGATAGTCCGTTTGAATATTTGGGGTGGATGTCCTAAATTTGTGCATCCTGCATTTACTTTGTGCTGTCTCAATTCTTTGCTCAAAGAGCACAGCACCTTTTTTTTTTTTTAATGTGGGCACACCATGCTGAGCAGTCCTGTGCCAGTGTCTCCCATGTTGCACACTCAAATCCAAAGTTCTCAAGAGAGACCTTGAGAGTATCCATGTCTCGTTTCTTCTGGCCACCACGTGATCACCTGCCCCATGCAAGTTCTCCATAAAATAGTCCTTCTGGCAAGTGCACATTTTGCATTCGAACAAAGTGGCCAGCCCATAGGAGTTGCGCTCTCTGAAGCATAGTTTGAATACTTGGCAGTTCAGCTCGAGCAAGGACTTCAGTGTCTGGTACCTTATCCTGCCAGGTGATCCTCAGAATCTTCCTAAGGCAGATCAAATGGAAGTGATTCAGTTTCCTGGCATGGCGCTGATATACTGTCCATGTTTTGCAAGCATATAACAATGAGGTCAGCAGAACGTCTCTGTAGACCTTCAGTTTTGTAATCAGTCTAATACCTCTTCTCTCCCAAACACTGAGCTAGCTCTGGCAATACGTGCATCAACCTCATTGTCAATGTGTACATCCCTGGAAAGTACACTACCAAGGTAAGTGAACTTATTCACAGCATTCAAAACTTCTCCATTTGTTATAACTGATGGTTAGGCTCCTTTCATGTGGCAAAGCACCTGGTGCTGATTCTATTCCAGCTGAGATTTACAAGGTAGGAGGACCATTGATCATACAAAAGTTGACTAAAATTTTCCAGGTTATATGGCAAGAGGAGGTTATCCCCCAGGAGTTCAAGGATGGATTCATTGTCCATTTCTGTAAGGGTAAAGGGAATAGGTTGTCGTGTGACAATCACAGGAGGATATCTCTCTTAGTCATTGCTCTCAGAATGATTGCTAGCACCCTTCTTAAGAGGCTAATCCTTCATTTGGAAGATGGGAATCTATCTCAGAGCCAGTGTAGCTTCAGAAAGGGCTGAGGAACAGTCTATATGGTGTTTGCCACTTAACAACTCGAGGAGAAATGCCAGAAGTAGAACAGAGGTCTGTACACAACATTTGTAGATCTGATCAAGCCCTTTGACACTGTTAGTCGTGAGGGTTTATGGAAAATTATGTCAAAGTTTGGTTGCCCAGAGAAGTTCATCAATATTGTATGTCAATTTCATGATGGCATGTTTGCCCAGGTTCTGGATAAGGGACAAAGCTCTCATGCCTTCCCAGTCACCAGTGAAGTAAAATAGGGCTGTGTGCTTGCTCTCATGTTTTTCAGCATGATGTTTTCAGTCATGCTGACAAATGCTTTCAATGAGGATGAACACGGTGTCAAGGTCAACTAGTGTAATGATGTTATGTTCTTCAATTTGAAAAGATTACAAGCCAAGATGAAAGTGGAAGGAGTGTTGGTGCATGATTTTCTGTTTGCAAATGATTGTGCACTCAATGCAGCTTCTGAAGCTGAGATGCAACAAAGTATGGATCAATATTCTGCTGCCTGTGCTAATTTTGGCCTAATAATTAACACCAAAGAAACACAAGTCTTCCATCAGCCACCACCACACCATCCATATGTGGAACCATCAGTTGGAATCTATATTATAAGTGAGTAATGTACTCCAAATCAATTTCCCTTCCTCAAGTCTCTCCCCACTTCAATCTATCTTCCACATACTGTTGCCAAGGTGATTCTCCTTAAGAACAAATATTACCATATCCATCTCCTAACTTACTGCTCCCTATTGCCTTTAAGATAAAAGTATAAACTACTCTTCTGAATTTTCAAAACTAGGCACAACCTTGGTCCAACCCATTTCTTTTTCTCATGATCATTTCTTCAGTCCAGGCAAACTGATCTTTTTACTGTTTCTCATTCATGACATTCCATCTCCTGTAGCTGTTTTTTTGTCTTGAATATCTCTAGTATTTAGAAAGTATTCCTATTCAATTCTGACTGATAAAACAAAATATCTCTCTTTAACATGCAACTGTTTTTCTTTTGTTTGTCCCATGACAGAGGGGAAAATTGGGAGGGAAATAATACAAATGCTTATAATTTGCTTAACAGAAGGAAAGAAAAGATGGAAAGAGAGAGACAGACAGACTCAGACTCCACTCGGGAACCACCTTCTGTATTAATCCTTTATTTATCCCTTTGGGTGTTAGTACCCTGCCTCCCTAATTACCTTGCCTTTATTTGTAGCTATTTTTAATAGGTAGTCTCTATGTTCATATATATATATATATATATATATATATATATATATATATATATATATATATATATGTTATGTGTGTGTACATATATATTTTCCTCATTAGAATGTAAGTCCCTTAGAGTAGGAATTGTTTCACTATTTGTATATGACATCCCTATATCCCTGCTCTGGTTCAAAACTAACACATAGGTGCTCGCTTCGGCAGCACATATACTAAAATTGGAACAATACAGAGAAGATTAGCATGGCCCCTGCACAAGGATGACAAGCAAATTCCTGGAGCATTCCATACATTTTTTTCCCATAGCTCTGGCAGCAGGCAGGGGCCACAGAGCCTGCACAGCAGCACGTACAATAGCTCCCTGTTGGAGTGTAAAAATCCCTAGGGCCATTGAAGACCTTAGTCTTACCTCAGCCCTGGGTGGAGGCACTGGGAGAGCTAGTCTTTGTCTCACAGTGAATGGCTGCCCTGCCCATACAGCTTATCAGAAAATCATCCCCCAGTGCTGACTTGGGAACTGAAGGCCAGGTGGCTGTGGAGAGGTGTCTGCTAAGATTCTGGGCACAGAAATCCCTCTCTGCATCCATACCAGTACACGCTTGATTGTGCCACCTTGGAGGAATTGAGATCTCACAGATTCCCAGAGTATACCCTAATCTTGACAAAGGACCCAAAAGTCAAGTAACTGGTTGGGAAAATTCCCAAAAAAGGGAAAAAAAGTAAGACCATAGAAGGCTACTTTCTTGGGGAACAGATATCTCCTCCAATCCTTTCAGATGAGGAAGAACAATGCTTACCATCATGGAAAGACACAGAAGTCAAGGCTTCTGCATCCCACACATCCAAAATAAATATTCAGTGGGCTCAGGCCATGGAAGAGCTCGAAAAGGATTTTGAAAATCAAGTTAGAGAGGTGGAGGAAAAACTGGGAAGAGAAATGAGAGAGATACAAGAAAAGCATGAAAAGCAGGTCAAGACCTTGCTAAAGGAGACCCAAAAACATGCTGAAGAAAATAACACCTTGAAAAATAGGCTAACTCAATTGGCAAAAGAAGCTCAAAAAGCCAATGAGGAGAAGAATGCTTTAAAAAGCAGAATTAGCCAAATGGAAAAGGAGGCCTAAAAGCTCAATGAAGAAAATATTTCTCTCAAAATTAGAATAGAACAGATGGAGGCTAATGACTTTATGAGAAACCAAGAAATCACAAAACAAAACCAAAAGAATGAAAAAATGGAAGATAATGTGAAATACCTCATTGGAAAAACAACTGACCTGGAAAATAGATCCAAGAGAGACAATTTAAAAATTATGGAACTACCTGAAAGCCATGAACAAAAAAAGAGCCTAGACATCATCTTTCATGAGATTATCAAGGAAAACTACCCTCATATTGTAGAACCAGAGGGCAAAATAAACATTGAAAGAATCCACCAATCACCACTGGAAAGAGATCCAAAAAGAGAAACTCCTAGGAACATTGTGCCAAATTCCAGAGTTCCCAGGTCAAGGAGAAAATATTGCAAGCAGCTAGAAAGAAACAATTCAAGTATTGTGGAAATACAATCAGGATAACACAAGATCTAGCAGCTTCTACATTAAGGGTTCAAAGGGCATGGAATAGGATATTCCAGAAGTCAAAGGAACTAGGACTAAAATCAAATCACCTACCCAGCAAAACTGAGTATAATACTTCAGGGGAAAAATTGGTCTTTCAATGAAATTGAGGACTTTCAAGTATTCTTGATGAAAAGACCAGAGCTGAAAGGAAAATTTGACTTTCAAACACAAGAACGAAGAGAAGCATGAAAAGGTAAACAGCAAATAGTGGTCATAAGGGACTTACTAAAGTTGAGCTGTTTACATTCCTACATGGAAAGACAATACTTGCAACTCTTGAAATTTTTTTCAGTATCTGGGTAGTTGATGGATTACACACACACACACACACACACACACACACACACACACACACAAAGAACACAGAGTGAGTTGAATAGGATGGGATCATATCTTAAAAAAAATGAAATTAAGCCAAGAGAGACAAATATATTGGGAAGAGAAAGGGAGAAATGGAATGGGGCAAATTATCTCTCATAAAAGAGGCAAGCAAAAGACTTTTCAGTGGAGGGAAAAAGAGGGGAGGTGAGAGGAAAACATCAAGCTTACTCTCATCACATTCGACTAAAGGAAGGAATAAAATGCACACTCATTTTGGTATGAAAACCTATCTTACAATACAGGAAAGTGGGGGAGGGAGGATAGGAGTGGTTGGGGGGATGATGGAGGGAAGGACAGCGGGAGCAGGGAGCAGTTTGAGGGTTAACACTCTTGGGGAGGGATAGGATCCAAAGAGAGAACAGAAACAATGGGGGGCAGGGTAGAATGGAGCGAAATATAGTTATTCTTACACAACATGACTATTATGGATGTCATTTGCAAAACTACACAGATATGGCCTATATTGAATTGCTTGCTTCCCAAAGGGAATGGGTGGGGAGGGAGGGATGAAGAGAAGTTGGAACTCAAAGTTTTAGGAACAACTGTCGAGTATTGTTCTTACTACTAGGAAAGAAGAAATACAGGTAATGGGGTATAGAAAGTTATCTGGCCCTACAGGACAAAAGAGAAGATGGGGACAAACGAAGGGAGGGACGTTAGAAGAGAGGGCAGATCAGTGATAGGGACAATCAGAATTCTCGGCATTTTGGGGAAGGGGGAGGGTAGAAATGGGGAGAAAATTTGGAACCCCAAATTTTGGGAAAATGAATGTTAAAAGTTAAATAAATAAATTTTTAAAAAGGAGACAAACAAAAAAAAACACATATGTATTTAATAAATGTTTTCCTTCATTGATTCAAACCCTCATTTTATAAATGAGAAAATAAAGTCTAGATAGGTTAATTGCTTTGTCCAATATTACTGGTTG
This sequence comes from Notamacropus eugenii, assembly GCF_028372415.1. Lineage (NCBI taxonomy): Eukaryota > Metazoa > Chordata > Mammalia > Diprotodontia > Macropodidae > Notamacropus > Notamacropus eugenii. The sequence goes on along the minus strand of NC_092873.1, from coordinate 363,367,160 downwards.
GGCTAGAACCTTAACACCTCCCTTCATTCCCCACCACTCGCATCTCAGATCTAGAATTGTGGAGCTAAGAGATATCCAAAGTGTCTTCAAAATGCCTCTGTACTGGCAAGCTCCTGAACAAAGATAACCATATCTTTGGAATCCCCATCAGGCTCCTTGGCCTGCTTCTCTCTTCTTACTTCATCAGTGTCCATGCTTCATTGCTCTTTCTTGGCTGCTCTTCTTGCTCCAAGGCATTTGCCAAAACTCTTACCAGAACCTCTATTTGTCCTTCTTCCTGATCTCCTGACATTCTGCAGATCTCAGAATTTGACCTCAGTTGCTCCCTATCTTGACTCTATAATGCTTCTTCCCAACAAATAGGAACTCTTCATAGCAGAAGATCACTCTCTAGCCATCCTCAACCCCTACTTCTGAAACTTCTCAGAGCTGATAGTCCTTAGCCTCTATACCTCCGTGTGGTCCTTAACTGGCTCTCATATATTATGATCTTCCCATTTTCCTTATGGCCCTCAGTTGATCCTTCATTTTCTAGGATGCCTATAAAGCACAATGTTCTGAATCATAAAACTAGTTAGCTACAGACCAAGACCTCAGGTTCAAGTCTTGTATCCCCTGTAAAGTTTTGTTTCCATTACATTAGAATGTACTAATATTATTGTGTGAATTCAAATTATTGTGATATCTAGCTAGGGAAATTTGCATTTTAAAGCTTCTTCCTAGTTTTGAGATGGAGAAAATTAAGATGGTACACATTTATACTGTGATTTAAGGTTGATGGAGGGATTTCTTCATAAGAATACTATGAAATAGTTAGCACACAGGTTAGAAGCAGGTACCAGACCTGTGATTTCATTGATTTAGGGAGCTCCAAAATGGAGAAACTCCCCCTACCAATGAAGACAGGCCTTTTCTTTTGTTTTGTTTTGTTTTTCTGCCCCCCTATTTTTTTCAAATATACATTAAAGCATCTTTTTTGCGTTTTTAAAAGTTTGAGTTGCAAATTCTCTCCTTTCTTCCACTCCCTCCCATATCATTGAAAAGGCAGGCAATTTAATACAGATTATATGTGTGCAGCCATGATTTTCGTATTAGTCATGTTGTGAAAGAAAACACAGCCCAAAACATCCAAGACAAACCGAATAGAGCTGAAAAAAAGAATACTTCACTCAGCATTCAGAGTTCATTAGTTCTTTGTCTGGAAGTAGATAGCATTTTCATTATAAATCCTTCCTTAGATCCTTGTATTACTGAAAATAGCTAAGTCATTCACAGTTTATAATATGCAATTACCATGTGCAATGTTCTTCTGCCTCTGCTCACTTTACTTGCTCTCAGCTTATATGTCTTTTCATGTTTTTCTGAAAGTATCATGCTTCTGATTTCGTATAGCAGAAGAGCATTACCCCCAATCATATCCCACAACTTGTTTAGTCTTTTTCTAATTGGTGTACATCTCCCCAATTTCCAATTCTTTGTCATAACAGAAAGAGTTGTTATGAATGTTTTTGTGCATATAGAACCCTTTTTCCTTTTCAAAATCTCTTTGGGATACAGGACTAACAGTTTTATGGTTGGGTGAAAAGGTATACACAGTTTTATAGCTCTTTGGACATAGTTCTAAATGGTTCTCCAGAATGGTTGGATCAGTTCACAACTTAACCAACAGTGCATTAGTGTCTCAATTTTCTCACATCCTCTCCATCACTTGTCATGGTCCTTTTCTGTCATATTAGGCAATCTGACAAATATAAGGTGGCAGCTCAAAATTGTTTTAATTTGCATTTTAAATTTGATCAATAGTGATTTAGAGCATTTTTCATGATTATATACATATGAACATATAGATACATATATACATATACATATGTACACATACACAATATATATGTGTGCACATGCACACACATATATGCATATATGTACACGTGTGTATATAAATTTGAATTCTTCTTCTAAAAATGGCCTTCTGACATCTTTTAGCTATATATCAATTGGGGCATGATTTGTGTTTAAAATTTGACTTACTGCTCTATATATTTAAGAAATGAGGCCTTTATCAAAGAAACTTGTAAAAGTATTTCCCAATTTTTTGCTTTCCTTCTAATCTTGGAAACACTGGCTTTGTTTGCATAAAAGCTTTTTACTTTAATGTAATCAAAATTACCTATTTTACAACCCCAAATAATGCTCTTTATCTCATAAGTAAACTATTCCATTTTCCCCTAATTTGGCTATGGTATCACTCTTTGTATTTAAATCATGTAATCCATTTTTGTATCTGCCTATGTTTTTTTAATGAGTTTATCCCATTCTCATTCATAATTATGAATACTATTTATCTCCCTCCATCCTATTCTTTCTTTGTTTATCCTTCTCTCTCTCCTTTCACCCTATCCTTCCTCAAAACTGTTTTCCTTCCTATCACCTCTTACCCAATCTGCCTTCCATTCTCTTTTCCTCCACCTTTTCTTATTTCCTCTCCCTTCAAACTTTTCTGTAGGGTAAGATGCATTTCTATACCTAACTGAGTAATCTTACTATTCCTTCTTTGAGCCAATTCCAATGAGAGCAAGGTTCAAGTGTTGACCATCAACTCACCAACACTTCATGATCTGCTTCAGTGTAAAAGCTATATCATGCCTCATTTACAAGAGATAATTTATACCGTTCTGTGTCTCCATTTCCTCTTTTCCCAATGCATTCCTCTTTCTTACCCCTTAATATTTTTTTGGGAGTGGAGTATCATCCTATCATAGTCAATTTGCACATGTGCTCTCTGACTATGTATTCTTCTTCTAATTGCGTTAATAATGCTAAAGTTCTTAGGAGTTACAAATATCATCTTTTCTTATGAGAATATAGGCAATTCAACCATATCAAATCTCTTGTGATTTATCTTTCATGTTACCTTTTTCTTCTTTTTAGTTTTGTGTCTTAAAGTTATAATTCATGTTTATTTTCATCAGGAACACTTGAAAATCCTCTGTTTCGTTAAATACCCCTTGATTTTTTTCACCTTGAAGAATTATACTCAGTTTTGCTGGATAGGAGATTTTTATTTGTAATCCTAGTTCCTTTGTCATCTAGAATATAATATTCCAAACACTCCAGTTCTTTAATGTAGAAGCTGCTAAATCTTCTGTGATCCTATGATCCATGATATTTGATTTTTTTTTTCCTTTCTGGCTGCTTGCAATATTTTGTCCTTGGGTTTGGAAGCTCTGGAATTTAGCTATAATATTCCTGGGAGTTTTCATTTTGTGATTTCTCTCCAGATGTGATTGGTGTATTCTTTCAACTTCCATTTTACTCCCCTGTTCTAGAACATCAGGGCAGTTTGCCTTGATAATTTCTTGAAATATGGTGTCTAGGCTTTTTTTTTTTTTTTTATCATGGACTTCAGGTAGTCCAATAATTCTTAAATTACTCTCTGAGATCTGTTTTCCAGATCTATTGTTTACTCAACAAAATATTTTACATTTTTTGCTTTTTTTCATTATTTTGATTTAGTTTCATTGTTTCTTGACATTTTGTAGAGTCTTTGTCTTCCACTTGTCTAATTCTAATTTTTAGGAATTATTTTCTTCAGTGAGTTTTTGTACTTCCTTTTTCAATTGGCAAATTCTAGTTTTTTTCCTTGAAAAAAGGCCAAGGCCTCTCACTGCATCCTGGGTCATCATCAGTTATTCTGACCTATGTCTTGCTTCTAGACTCCAATGACTCTGGAGGAGAGAATGGGGCTGATGATTTTGCACAACTCTGCCTCCCTTAAATCCAATTCCCTTGAAATTCTAAACATCATCCTGCTCATATCATTGGTCCTTTTCAAGAATGAAGAACAAACAACACAAGTCTACTTTTCAAGATTTTTCTTCACTGATTTTTATACCACTTTTTCCATTTGGTCAGTTCTGCTTCTTAATGGGTTTTTCTCTTCAGTGAATTTTTGCACCTCTTTTACCATTTAGCCTATTCTGGTTTTTAAGGTGTTATTTTCTTCAGTATTTTTACGTCTTGTTTACCAAGCTCTTAACTCTTTTTTTTCCCATTATTTTATTTCATCACTCTCTTCTCTTTTTCCAATTGTTCCCCTCCTTTTGTTATTTGATTTTTTTAATTAAATTTATTTATTTAACTTTTAACATTCATTTTCACAAAATTTTGGGTTTCAAATTTTCTCCCCTTTTATCCCCTCCCCCCCAAACACCAAGCATTCTAATTACCCCTATGACCAATCTGCTCTCTCTTCTATCATCCTTCTCTGCCCTTGTCTCCGTCTTCTCTTTTGTCCTGTAGGGCCAGATAGCTTTCTATACCCCTTTACCTGTATTTCTTATTTCCTAGTGGCAAGAACATTACTCGACAGTTGATCTTAACACTTTGACTTTCAACTTATTTACCTCCCTCCCTCTCCACCCCTTCCCTTTGGAAGGCAAGCAATTCAATATAGGCCAAATCTGTGTAGTTTTGCCAATGACTTCCATAATAGTTGTGTTGTATAGGACTAACAATATCTCCCTCCATCCTATCCTGTCCCCCATTACTTCTGTTCTCTCTTTTGATCCTGTCCCTCCCCATGAGTGTTGACCACAAATTGCTCCCTCCTCCCCATGCCCTCCCTTGTATCATCCCCCCCACCCTGCTTGTCCCCTTATCCCCCACTTTCCTGTATTGTGAGAGAGGTTTTCCTACCAAAATGAGTGTGCATTTTATTCTTTCCTTTAGTGGAATGTGATGAGAGTAGACTTCATGTTTTTCTCTCACCTCCCCTCTTTATCCCTCCAGTAAGGAGTCTTTTGCTTGCCTCTTTTATGAGAGATAATTTGCCCCATTCAATTTCTCCCTTTCTCCTCCCAATATCTTTCTCTCTCACTGCTTGATTTCATTTGTTTTAAGATATGATCGCATCCTCTTCAATTCTCTCTGTGCACTCTGTCTCTATGTATGTGTGCGTGTGTGCATGTGTGCATGTGTGTGTGTGTAATCCCACCCAGTACCCAGATACTGAAATGTTTCAAGAGTTACAAATATTGTCTTTCCATGTAGGAATGTAAACAGTTCAGCTTTAGTAAGTCCCTTATGACTTCTCTTTGCTGTTCACCTTTTCATGGTTCTCTTCATTCTTGTGTTTGAAAGTCAAATTTTCTTTTCAGCTCTGGTCTTTTCATCAAGAAAATTTGAAAATCCTCTATTTCATTGAAAGACCAATTTTTCCCCTGAAGTATTATACTCAGTTTTGCTGGGTAGGTGATTCTTGGTTTTAGTCCTAGTTCCTTTGACTTCTGGAATATCCTATTCCATGCCCTTCGATCCCTTAATGTAGAGGCTGCTAGATCTTGTGTTATCCTGACTGTATTTCCACAATACTTGAATTGTTTCTTTCTAGCTGCTTGCAATATTTTCTCCTTGACCTGGGAACTCTGGAATTTGGCCACAATGTTCCTAGGAGTTTCTCTTTTTGGATCTCTTTCATGCGGTGTTCTGTGGATTCCTTGAATATTTATTTTGCTCTCTGGTTCTAGAATCTCAGGGCAGTTTTCCTGGATAATTTCATGAAAGATGATGTCTAGGCTCCTCTTTTGATCATGGCTTTCAGGTAGTCCCATAATTTTTAAATTGTCTCTCCTGGATCTATTTTCCAGGTCAGTTGTTTTTCCAATGAGATATTTCACATTATCTTCCATTTTTCCATTCTTCTCTCTTTGTTCTGTGATTTCTTGGTTTTGTATAAAGTCATTAGCCTCCATCTGTGCCATTCTAATTTTGAAAGAACTATTTTCTTCAGTGAGCTTTTGAATTTCCTTTTCCATTTGGCTAATTCTGCTTTTGAAAGCATTCTTCTCCTCATTGGCTTTTTGAACCTCTTTTGCCAATTAAATTAGGCTAGTTTTTAAGGTGTTAATTTCTTCAACATTTTTTTGGGTCTCCTTTAGCAGGGAGCTGATCTGCTTTTCATGCTTTTCTTTCATCTCTCTCATTTCTCTTCCCAGCTTTTCCTCTACCTCTCTAACTTGATTTTCAAAATTCTTTTTGAGCTCTTCCATGGCCTGAGCCCATTGGGTGGGCTGGGACACAGAAGCCTTGATTTCTGTGTCTTTCCCTGATGGTAAGCATTGTTCTTCCTCATCAGAAAGGAAGGGAGGAAATGCCTGTTCACCAAGAAAGTAGCCTTCTTTAGTCTTATTTCTTTTCCCTTTTCTGGGCATTTTTCAAGCCAGTGACTTGACCTCTGAATATTCTCCTCACACGCACCTCACCTCCTGATCCTCCCAGCCAGCATTTGGGGTCTGAGATTCAAATGCTGCTTCCAGCCTTAGGGCTTTTGGCGGGGGCAGGGCTGCTATTCAGTGTGCGATTAAGTTCAGGTGGTCAGGTTGGGACAGGGCTGCCTCTCAGGCTCAGTTCCCTCAAGGGGTTTATGCACAGACCTTCCACAATGGATCCAGGCTCCTGCCCCCTTGGGGAGCCCTGGTCTGCAGCCACCTCTCAGCTTCTACCTCCCGGGGGGGGGGGGCCTGAGTTATGGGGGCACCCCACTCCCCTCTCAACCCGCCAAAGAGACTCTCTCACTGACCCCTGTCACCTGTGGTTGGAGGGACTTGTGAGGCCTCTGGAGATCCTGTCCCTGAAGCCCGCTCGGATCTTTTCCTCTCGGTGCCGCCACTGTGGCAGGGCTGCACTCAGCTCCCAGTCCCAGCGCCCAGTCCGCAGTGCGAAGGACCCCCGCGAGAAGTTTGCAGGTCTCTCCAGAACAGAAATCTCCCTCCCTCCAATATTCCGTGGCCTCTGGGTGCAGAATTCGCCATGAGTTACTTCCCTTTAGCCGTTCTATGGGTTGTGGGTTCGGAGCTATGTGTATGTGTGTCTTTCTACTCCACCATCTTGGCTCCACCCCCCATTTCTGTTATTTGATTTTTTAAAAAACTTTTTGAGGCATTTTAGGATTTCTTTTCTTTATGGGGAGGGGTTTCTGAGACCAATTCGGTTTTTTTGAGGCTTTATATGTAGTTGTTTTGGTGCTGTTTTCTTCTGAGTTTGTGTTTTGAATTATCCTGTAAACATAGTAAATTTCTATGGTCAAGTTCTCTTTGTTGTTGGTGTTTGCTCATTTTGACATCCCATTTCTTGACTTTTAACTTTATATTGCTCCCAAAGTGGAGGGGACACTGTTATAAGCTTCAGGTTTTTCATGCTGCTGTGTTCAGAGCCAGTTCTGGCTATCTGTAAGTTTTTAGTTTTTTCAAGGCAGTAGGATTTAAGAAGAGATGAAGTTACTGTTCTGGCCTGTGATCTCATCCCTGAGTCATTACAAGCACTCTTTTCTACCCTGTACCTGTTCAGGTTGCCTTTTCTTCCTAATGTCCTTCCCTGCCCCAGGACTTAAACTAGGGACATATGGGCAATGTAACAAAGTCCTGCTCCCAGTACCAGCCAAGGGTCCCAGAATCTCCTTCTACCAAGTTGTCTGACCCCTTGTAAGTGCAAGCAAGGAGGGAGTTTTGTTATTATTTCTTAAGGTTTGGTTTCCAGGATCTCAGTTTTCCAGGCTCATGCTGAATTGTAAAGATCTGAAGGATCAATCATGGATGTCTTACTCCTTTGAACTTTGGCCCAGTTCACAGCTGTAACACATCAGGTGCTGAGCCACATAAACTTTTGCACATTTTGACTCTGAGCTGAGCAGGTACTGAGTCACATAGGCTTTGGTGCCTTCTGGTTCTGAACCTATCATTCAAAAGTGTATGTATATTCTGGGAGAATGATATTGCCTTGGGGCAGAATGATATTTGCTTATGGAAAGGACACTTTGATTCCCTGGATGAGACTCTGAGTAGGAATTATTAAGGGACCCACCAGCTATGGATGTGAACTCTGATATTTGTGCTCTCTCAATCTGGCAATGTATTTTCTCCATTTCCAAGGTGCTGACCTTTCACCTGAACAAGTGAATGATGTAAAGAATTGATTCTCTCAACTTTCAAGGTGATGACTTTCCCCTGAAGAAGTGGATGATGTTAGTCTTTCTTGGGTACTCTCTTCTTTATCTTTACCTTCACTATGATCACTAGATAGTTGGAGCCCTGTCTATTGGATCACTTCTTAAAGTTTGGAGAGCAGAGGAGACTTATGATACTGGAACACCAAACTACAATAAAATACTAAAGGAAATTATGGGATTTAGTGGGACGCCAATACATGCCTGTTATTCCCTTTATTATGTTATTTTGCTGTTCTTAGAGCCCAGGATGGAATGACCCCTCCCCATGTGAGAGTAGGGGAGGATGAACTGCTTCAGAGTTGGTCCAGAGACAGAAGGTAGGGGCAGGGACCCCTGGAACCTGCTGTGCCTGGACCCAGGCAGGAGTAGGGAGAGCTTGGAATGGAGCAGTCTCTTCCCCCATGAGGTGAGAAATGAAGCAGGAGTGGAAAGCTGCCTTCGTCAAAACCTTGGCAAGAGTATGGACCTGTTGCCCCCTGCACCTGCAGGAAGAAGAACCTCAGACCTTGGGACTCAGGCCTGAATCAAGATGAAAACTTTGTGGTAAAGAAGGAGCAGAGACCATGCTTTCCTACTATGGCCCACTGGAAGGGTTGGCACCCAAGGGGTGGAGTTGTCTATGGTGGGATGGGGGAAGTGCCATAACACCCAGGAACCTACCCTGTTGGCTTTGTCACCCAAATGATCTTCAGGACTTGGAATGAGGGGTTGGGGCAATATTCAGGCTTGGACTGTTTGGCTCATTCAAGCGTGCTTGAACCTGGGAGTGCCAGGTGGGTTCCTGCAACAGCAGCTTAAGGAGGACACAACCCCAAGAGCCCTTTATTTGGACACTCTGTTTGGATTGAGGGGACTGCAATCTATTGTGATCTAGGGGTGGAGTGTGTTGCATTCTCTGCTACCCTTGGGGATGTGCTATGTTAGGGAAGACCTTGGTTTGGGTTTTGTATGAACAAATATTTTGGAATATTACCTGAGTGAGGAGGAACTGGTTGGTCACTTCCCAAAGATTTTGGCCCCTAAAGAATGTATAAGGTGGGGAGTATGCTATCCTATGTTATACTGAATGATATGTCTTGTTTTAGGTCTTGTGGTCATATTTGTTAGGTGAATAAAGGGCAAATTATTTTTGCATCTCTTTAGGGCCATGCAGCCATCCTGGTAATAAATTGTTATGTTATGCGTTGTGAATGCTTTAGTTTCTTGGCTCAAAGTTTAGGTTTGAATAAATAGAGTGATTATTATACTGGGCAATTCAAGTATATATGTGTGTATATACATATATATATATGTATATACACATACACACACATACACATATATACACACATATACATATATACTCATACACATATACATATGTATGTATATGCATGTATATGCATATATGTGTGTATATATGTATAGTCATATATATATGTGTATATATTCACAGCAGTAGCCCTTAAGTTTGCTGTGTTTATTAGTGTTATATCCTGTTACTGTTGCTAATTCAGCAGACTCCTAGGCTTACCAAGGCTCTACCTGTGCTGGTATAGCCTATGCTGGACTGCTGTCCACTCCCAACCCAGTAAGTCGGAACTTTCCTGCCAACCTTTTAAGTTGTCTTTGGCTAGAAAATAGTTTCATAAATTGCAAATTTGTTTTAGGATGTTATTTTAATGTTGTTTGGAGAACTACTACAGTATATAGGCCAATGAACTTGGATTTAGGACATTAAGTTCAAATCTTGGCTTGGATGCTTACTAACTATAGGACCATGGACAAATTATCAAACTTCTCTGAATCCTTGCTTTCTTGTCTATAAAGTGATGATAATAATATTTCCACAAACTTACTTACTAGAGGTTGTGAGGAAAGCATGCTGCAAGTCATGCAAAGTGCTTGTAAATGAAAAAGTAGTAGTATTGATGGTAATCATTTTTGTTGTTATTAGTCATCCCCCCCTTTATTTCCATTCTAAATTTGCCTCCTCCTGACTCCCACCCATTGCTCCAAGTTCTATCCTCTGAACTGAAAGAGAAGTCTAAATCCTTTTCAATATTGTCAAAATACTTAAAAACCACCCTTCTTTCCCCATATTTTTCCCTGCATCTTTCTGTCCATTCTCACATAGTACAGTCTTGAAGTCCTTGACCATTCTGACTGCCTTCATTTAGTACAATTTATTTTACACGTTTCATTTGTGAGGTCTGGCACCCAGCACCAAACACAACAATTCAGTTGTGGTCAGAACTAGACTGAATGCAGAACTGCCTCTCTCTCCATTCCACACGCTGTACCCTTTTTAATATAGCATGTTATTATATGACCCATAACAGGTTTTCAGTCCAGCAAAAGCAAAGATCTTTTATCACAAGAACTGTTGCATAGTACTAGTGTTTTCTAATTTGCAAATATATATATGCATATATATATAATATATATATTGAAGAAGAGAGCTTTATATGCATTCTTATAAAATTTCATCTTATTAGACTTTGCTCATCATACTAGACAACTAGGTAGCCTACTGTGTTGGAATGATGAATAAACATTGTTACTCTGTCTTATTGACCACTATTTTTTTTTTGTGATAGTGTTTTTATTTTCTAGTTTCTCCCCTCAACAAGGGCTTTCTCTCTAGTTATTCCTTTAGTTTTTCTTCTGTGGAGGAACATTTTTCCTTTCAAACCAGCCATGCATGAAAACAGTGAAAAGGAACAATGTCCAAAGTTCCAGCTCTCTTCATTTGTAGCTCATGACACTCAGTCCCCTCAAAACAACAACAACCACAAAACTGCTGTTTCCTTTTGCTTATCAATATATACATCAGAGTCTGCTCTTTTTGCTCTGAGGAATGATATAATTGAACTGATAGTTATCTTTTGTTCAGCTTAAGCCCCCAGCCAGGAAAATGATATTATTGGGAAAATAAGTAAACAAAAAAAAAACACATCATATGCACACATACACTCATTCTCACTGTCATATATCTCATGTTAAAAAATTCTACTGTTACTGTCTTTTCTATATTGCAGTTGATCAATATTGCAATGGTTAACCACATTTAACATACTTAAAAAAACAAATTCCTAAGAAATAGAAATTTGGAGAAACAATCATACCTCTCTGGAGAAAGGAAGGAGAATACAGGAAAGACAGAGGAATTGCCAGCCTTGTCAGAATTTCAAACTGTTTCAGCAAAGCCAAAATCTTCTCTGTGGCTATGTTTATCACTTGATCCCATAATCATTGTTCTAGAGTTCCCAGCACAAGCCCCATAACTGATGATTTCTCTTCACAGTTTCCTGGGAGTTCCTTTTGGTCTCTTGAGCAGTTTGGATGATAGTACAAGACAGGTGACCCCACTTCCCAAACTGTTGTCCTGCATTTCTAAGTTGGTATTTTCCTTTGACATACACTCTTGTCAATGGCTCCTACCTTTTCTCTCCCTGGGGGAAGAAGGAGAGTTCATTAGTAAAAGATTATCTTGACCAGTCTTACAGTCATGCAGTCTTAAAAGTCTTACAGTCTACCTTACAAGGTAGATTTGCAAAGAACTGAGGACAGGAACATAAGAAATACTCTACTTGACAACTGTAATAGCAAAGACCCCGGCATACATAAGCCCTGTTGGACAGATTCTTAGATCTGCTTTTCTAAAAAGGAAAGCAACTTTTGAGGGGCCAGCAATCTACTTTAATCAAGCACATATATCATTCACTTAGTGCAGGGGGAAAAGTCAGCACTTTGAACTTCAGAGAAAAATTAAACATAAAAAAATGCAAGCAGAAATCAGAAATAGAAAAGAGCAAGAGACAGGGCTTTCAACTGTCTGACTACAGACAATACATACATTGTTACCAGAGAGAGAAGCACCAACATACGGATTTTTAAAGCTGGGATTCTCCTTAGCATCTACCCAGAGTCTCATTTGGCACAGGAACCTTCTTTCAAAAAGTAAACCACAACACAAAACCTCACCTCAGAGTATATATACACTTTTCAGGCTGTCAGGCATGACCCACATAACTCAATGCCTCATTAGAAATTAACAAAAGATATTGAGGACTATTAATGGGTGGGGAAGATCTTCAACTCCTAACCTACCATTAACCTTAAATTAGCATTACAACAACACTTTTTTAAATCCTGACACTGTCTATCGTATTAGCAATCCATAACTATGGTATCATCTCTAAGTGCATCTTAAACTGAAAGTTAGTGTATTCCCAGGAAAGTAATATCCCCTTTCCCCTTCTCCTTCAAAACCATGTTTAGATTCTAGGTCTATTGTTCTGGAACCAGTCAGTCTTCTACTTCTATCCCCCATTCTTTTGGCCACAAGCTGAAAACCTTAGGGCAGGACTGCACAGGTTACAGCTCCTGGGCCTCTTGTGACCTGACAAAGGATTTCAGATGACCCATGAAAAATGTAAGTTGGCCACTGCGCACTCTCCTGTTGATCATATGACCTGCGTCAACCAACTATTGTCAATCTGTCTCTAGTCTAACCTATCTGCAGCCTGAAGAAGTTTAGCTTATTTTAATTTTGACCCCTACCTCTTGCCAACTTGCGCAGGTGTGCCTTAGGGCAATTTCTATTAACTTGTTGGGTTTCCTCCATAGCATACATCAAGTGCTTAAATATTGCTAAACTGTATTGGATTAGATTGAATAGTCTTGAACTGGGTCAAGTATCCAAAACACGCGTGTATTAGCTAGTCAAGAAGTTTTGTGTTCTCAGAAACTCAATTATAGTCTCGCATCTTTTAGAATTAAAATTGATAGTACAAATTTTGATTGCCCTGGAACCTATTTTTCATTTTTTTAAGTTTCTATGGAAATAACTGTACCCTAATCCTTTGTTTTTCTATTTAAAACCGTCTTTGAGGAATCAATTAATATAATTAGGTGGGGACATATCTGTGTTTTGCTTTCTTTGTCTCAAATATTATTACAGTTTCTGTGCCCCAAATTCATTTTTCAAGTATACATAGATGTATATAGATATCCTTAAAAAATAACTACAAAAAAACACAAAAAATAACTCTCAACATTGTTTGCAGACTCATATCAACAGATATCACTAGTTCCTATGTACGACAACCAAGTGTCAGAATCACCAGGCATTGTTTCAATTTCCATGTTTCATTGACTCCTACATGATAGTTGCACTCAGTATCTCTTACTGCCTATGATGCATATTTGGCACATGACTCTGACATGTCACTTAACCCCTGAGTGTCTTGTAGGACATCTATGAAACTATAAGGTGCAGATTTAGAGGCAATCTGCATTGGCAGAGTTAGCTGGGTAGTTTATCCATCAGGGATTCACTAAAATGATTAAATCAAAACTATAGGGATGGACAAAGTGAGAGTGAAATACACAAAGACCGAAAAAGAGACACAGAAAGTAAAAATGGGACAGAGACAGAGATTGAGAGAGAGAATGTATGATAGTAAAAAGCGTCTATGAATTCAGTAATACTTTTAAGTGAATTTGCATGTTAGCAATCACAATATTATCTACGTACTTTTGAAAACATACATGCATGACATTATTTATTCACTGTAAAGAAGGTATGTTTGCTTTCTGTTATACAGTCATGCTCTCTATTTTGTTGAATTAAAGCCGGTGTGTGTTGGTTCTTCGTTGCCAAAGACCATGCCGTCAGAGAAGTAATGATATGACCTGCATTTGACTTTGTTTTGAGGGAGGGAGGGCTCTGCAGGTCACCAGCCTCACTTCTCCTCCTGAGCCATCTGAATCCAGTGACCAGATATTCATCAGGATGACTGAAGATGACTTAGGATGAGGAAATTTTGGTTAAGTGACTTGCCCAAGGTTGCACAACTAGTCAAGTGTCTGAGGTGAGATTTGAACTCAGGTCCTCATTAAAGCAAGTATTAAAATTAACAATGTCTGTTGCTTATACGAGCTCCGGGATTCATTCAAATGACTTTTTTTTTTTTCCCTGTGGGTTTGTGGTTCATAGACCTGGAACCACTGGAATAACATGAGAGGAAAGTCAGGTGGATTTGAAACCAGCTGAATTTCTTTTATATATTCCAGAAGAGTCATTAAACAATCTAATATTAAATTAAAAAGAAGTCTGAAGTAAGGAACCACAGAAATCTTGGTTTTAGCCCTGAATTGTTTTAAGATTTTATCAGTGATTTAAGTGAAACCAAAAATGTTCCTAAACTCTTTTCAGAAAACACAAAAATGGAAGGACAGCTGCCTTATTTATTGATAGAATTTGGATCCATAGAGATGTCATCAGCCTACCATGATAGGCCAAGTGGAATAAAATGAAATTTAGGAAAGGAACGCAAAAGAGTACACTTGGGTTTACAAAATTGGGTTCAAAGGTACAGCGTAGGAGTAATATGATTTGATAAGTTCATCTGAAAAAAAAGATAAAGTATATTTTTGTGAATTGCTAGGTCGCTCTGCACCACCATTAGATCAATATGTACCACAGATTACCAGACTATAAACTCCCTGAGAGCAGTCTTTTCTCTTGCCTCTTTTTGTACCTCCAGTACTTTGTACTGTGCATAGTAAGAGCTTAATAAACATTTATTAACTAACTGACAAGTAATACAAAGCAACAGTGAAAAAAATAATATTATCTTACATTGTACTAATAGTATATGGACATAAGGGATTAGGGAGTGATACACACTATTTTGTATTCTCTCTTGCTTAAACTCCATTTGAGGTATTATGTTCAGATAGAGAGCTACCCTTGAAGCTAAAAAAACATGAGATCAAGTCTCTGACACAACCTGAATATGGGATCTTGGAAAGTCACTTAACCTCCTAGTGTTCTAGGTAATACTCTCACACGAGACTTTGGACAGAAGGCATTAGTAGAGGGTATTTATTCACCTAGATGTTCCCAAATTAATGATATTCCATGTTTTAGCACTATCCTTTTTGGATACTACATTGTAGGTATGATAGTAACATTCTGGAGAGTATCCAGAAAAAGTTTTGGGACTCGAATGTAAAAGAATAACTTGAAAGAAAAGAAAACTAGGGATGACTAAAATTGAGATATAGGAGAGAGCATGAAAGCTAGCTTTGAGTATCTGAAACATTCATAAGTAATAATAAAAGTATAACAACAGCTATCATTTATATAATATGTTAACATTTACAAATGAATATTTTTATGAATATTTGCTCACTTTGTCCTGACAGCAACCCTGTAAGACTGATACTATTATTATCCTCATTTTACAGTTGAGGGAAATGAAGCAAGAGCCACCAAGTGATACAGTTTAGTACATGTTTGAAGTTGAAATTTTATGTCAGGTCTTCCTGACTTTGGATCTAACTTTTTGTCCATTGTTCCACCTAGGCATTGGACATAGTCTAATTCAATTTTTTTCCAGAGCACAGAACTGGAAGTCATGGGTGAATGTTGCAGTGATTGATTGTGTTATCATTGTAAGGAAGAACATCCTATTCATTAGAACAACATAAAAGTGGAAGAGAATTCTGTGGGGAAGTAGTGACTTTTCCCTCACTAGAGGTCATCAGGTAAAAACTTGATGATTTCTATTAGTAATATTTTCTAGGAAATCTTGTTCAAGTATGCATTGGGTTAGGTGATTGCAAGGTTTATTCTAATTCTAAAATTTTGTCAGTCTGTGTATTTCAAGTGGAGATGTATTTTAGGGAGCTAGAAAAGATGAACTAGATCAAGGGATCTTAATCTAGTCTCGGAGTCTGAACTTGTATGTATGTGTGCATGTATAGACATACTCATTTGCACACATGTACATGAGTGATAAAGCTATAGATTCAGGATTGAGCAAATGCTGACTGAAGACAGAAACTTGGAGAAAATGAAGAAGAAATTGATGTACTCTCTGCCTTTGCCTCCTCAAAAACTCTGAATTTTACTTACAGTTCAAAGTAAATCAGTGGTCCATCTATGGAAAAACGTGATTTTAAAAAATAAAATCATTTTTACTTTATGAATGGCCAGTAATGGAATTTGAGAGTCAGAGACTTTATTGGCACTAAATCAGCCTTGAAGGACATGACAAGATTCAAAAGTAAATCAACACCCAGTCCTCCTTTACTCCTCATACGTTTATTTATAGGGGATTTAAGCATTGTGGGTATTTAACCTTGCTTTCCTAAAGATTGAAAAAAGCAGGCATCAAACCAATGGGTTGTCATTCAACTCAATTTCGTAAATATCTATTATGGATCTACTACAACAAAAGTACTGTGCTAGAAGCTGAGAATCTAAAAGCGAAGTAAAACACAGACTTCCCCTCAAGAAGCTTATAACTTAATAGGGAAAATGAGAAATATAAGCAAGACACTATAAAGCTTCTTAGTTTTATTTTCCCAGTTCATAATTCTTCACTACTACTACTACTGCTACTACTACCACCACTACCACCACCACCACCACCACCACCACCACCACCACCACCACCACCACCACCACTACTACTACTACTACTACTACTACTACTACTACTACTACTACTACTACTACTACTACTACTACTATTACCTCTACTTCTACTACTATTAATGATTATAATAATATAATTATATGTGTAACAGAAAAAGTGGTAAGCCTTATATGTGTACAGAAGCCCCTGTGTTGAAAAGGACTATCATTGTGTGGCTCAAAGGAGGGGGGCAAAATTTACATCTCTTTCCTCTTCTTCCCCCAGCCTTCTCCAAGAGAGACTTTCATTTCTACCATGATCAGAAGTAGGATCTTGAAGCTGTAAGTCACTCTTATCTCCTCAGAAAGAATGAGTGCCAGGGTAGAATTATGTTTATCTGTTCCCTTTAGTATTGTTAGTCTATGAAATAGTATATGCATTTAACTTCTAATAGCTTTGTTGAGAAGGAGAAAGTGAGGTTGGTGACCTTGCACAGCTCTCCCTCACTCAAAAGAAAGTCAAGTGCGAATCATGTCATCATTTCTCTGATGTCATGGCCTTCTTCAAAAACCTGTGGGTAGATCGAGCTGCCTGAATGGGGACCCAGTTAGCTGGGTAACTCAGCTCATTCTCTCCCTTCTGTCTCTCTCTCTCCCCTTCCTTCTCTCCAAAGGAAAGTGAATCTGGATGGTCAGAGAATGCTCATTTAACTTGGGGTTTACTGGCTATATTTCTTCCTTCCTTCCTTTCTTTTCCAAAAACTTAAACTCAGTGCATTCTGAAACCCATAGTTGGGACCCTCCTGGCTTAGAGTGATTATCAATAGCAACTAGGCCATCTCTAGTCATCCTGATGAGTATCTGGTAACTGGATCCTGATGACTCAGGAAGAGAAAGTGAGACTGATGACCTTGGACAGCCCTTCCTCACTTAAAACAAAGTCAAGTGCACATCATGCCATCATTTCTCCGATGTTATGTTCTTCTTGATAAATGAGAGATGAACACAACAACAACAATAACTTTGTCATTACTATTATCAAAGGAAAAGGGACCCCAAGGCTTTACCCCTTTCCCTCCAAATACCAGTTCTATAGCTAATAACAAAGAAATCCATTCATCTAAGTCAAAGGAAAATAGAACTCAAAGAAGGTATCCATAGGAGAATATATACCAGACAATACAAAGTAAAGGAGCTCTCCCATTGGAAATGAGATAACTCAGCTCAAAGGAGAGAGTCCTTGTTATCACCGAAAGGGATACTTCCCTGAAATTTCTAAGACTAGCAAGCTGGAAACAAGGACATTATGGAGACTGCCAGCTTCTCTAATGCCTTAGAATCTTTTCCTCCAGCAAGCTTAAATGGGGTTGATATCTTGCATTTCAAAGCCAGAAGTCAGAAGTGTCAGAAACAGTTCAACTTGAGACTTTTGAGTCCAGAATGGAACTGGCACTTGAAGAGTACTAAAAGGAGACTAAGGGGACTGAAGAAGGTTGGAACTCTCTTGCTTTCTGTCAATTCCACCTCACCCTTTACACAGGGTAGAACATTTTTGTATGAGCAAAGAGCACCACAACAATGAATTTTGGGACCAGAGTTATACATGCAACATATAACATAAATTGGGGCAGCTAGGTGGCATAGAGTAGAGTGCCAGACCTAGAATCATCTTCCTGAGTTCAAATTTAGCCTTAGATACTTACTAAACCCTGGGCAAGTCACTTAACTCTGCTTGCCTCAGTTTTCTCATCTGCAAAATGAACAGAAGAAAGAAGTGACAAGTCACTTTCATCTCTTTGCCAAGAAAATCCAAAATGGGGTCTTGAATAGTTATATACCACTGAAAACAATAGAGCAGCAGCAAAACTATGTAAATTATACAATGATATTTTATATAAATAAATCTTTCTCTTACAATATTATTATTATTATTGATGACCAGACTATATATAGAGTTGTAAAACTCATAAAGCATTTTGAAAATATTAGTTCATTCAATCATCATCAGAACCCAGTGAGAGAAAAGCTATTATAATCCCCATTTTATAGATGAAGAAATCATGGAATAGAGAAGTAGTGACTTGTTTCAGGCTGCATAGGTAATAAGTTTTTGTGATGTTATGTTTTAAAGTCAAGGTAAACTGAGAGACAATGATCTGAGGATAATCACTTTACTACCTGAGCTAAGAGTAACCAATAAATTGGGTCAATGACCTCTCTTAATGATCAAATGACTCTAAAGTAGGACTCAACAGCCTTGATATAGTTTGGGGAAGTATAGAGTTGGGTAGATGGGGAAAACAATATGATTGGATAGTATGGACAGCATCATGGAGGTGGGTACATCATAAATGATTATTTTAAAGAAAATTGGTTAGCACACCAATGTGAGGCTAGTGACCACCTTTGACAATAAAGAAATATTAATTGTTGTATGGTATCCATCAGCATCTTGTAGACCTGATTTGGCAGACTCCCTAGAACTTAGAAATATTTGTTAGGGAGATAAGATCCAAGGACAGGCAAGGATGAAGAATCTGCCTTCTGGGGGTGAAAATTTTGTGGTGTGAAACAAATAGTCATGAAATATCCTAAGGCAAACTGTCATGAGAGATAACAACCTTTTTTTTTAAACGAACTTTAAGATGGATGGCAACTGGATTGCTGAGCTTAACTCAAACCAAGTGGATTATAGATTTATAAATTTACTATAAATTTAATTGTAAAAATATAAAATTAAAAAAGCATAAAATCAGTTAGATTGTAGAATCAATGCATTAGATAACAATACTGAAGAAATCAAAGGTAATATTTATTTTGATCTTTTCACAAAGGTAGAATTTGATCTCAGTTCTTTCTGACGCCAATGCTAACACTCTAATCACTGCAATACTTAACTGCTAATTAAATCCTTGACATGTTTCTTGAAGTGAATAATAAAAGTGTGAAGAAAAGGTTCAAGAAGTGGAATAAGATGTTTGAGAAGCAACAAATTATCTCTACCTGACAGGATCTAGGAAAACTCTTCAAAGGAGATAACAAACATCTTAGTCAGATATTTAAGGAAGGGAAGCATTTGAAGAAATAGAAATTTCAGGGTAGACCATTTCAGAGTAAGGAGACAGTGTGCCCAAAGATATAGAGAGGAGAAAAAAAGCAAGAGAAGATTGAGGGATGGAGAATAACCCAGTTTAACGAGAATATAGAACAAATAGTAGTATATGACAGAATATGATATGGAAGTGAGTTGAAACTAGATTAGGTAGGGATTTGAAAGCCCCACGAAAAGTTGATATTTTTTTTAATTTGAAAAGAAAGGGAGGATCCACCAATGGTTTCATAAACTTCCCTCTTTATTCATTGACTAAAGTACTAAATTCTTACAAGGAGTCAGTGTCCTCCACAATCTCTCCCCCTACCTTTCCACTCATTATTGTCTTCCATATATTTTACCTAA
The DNA here is from genome assembly GCF_028372415.1 of Notamacropus eugenii. Taxonomy (NCBI): domain Eukaryota; kingdom Metazoa; phylum Chordata; class Mammalia; order Diprotodontia; family Macropodidae; genus Notamacropus; species Notamacropus eugenii. The sequence goes on along the minus strand of NC_092873.1, from coordinate 363,347,288 downwards.
CAGTAAATAGGACTCTAATCATCCTCTCCATACTCTTGTAACTTTTCTACCTCCATTTTTTTGCTTATGATGTTTCCTATGACTGAAATATCCTCTCCACCTTTTGTATTTCTATCCATCCTGTCAAGCAAAAATTAAGAGAGCATTTGCTTAAGGAAACCTTACATCACCCTCATCATAGGTGATGATCTTCTCTCATTTATATATTGAACTATAGGTAATTTTTTAATGTCACTACATTTTATGTACTTCTCATATACTGAGACAGCTAGGGGACATATTGAACAGAGAATTGGACATCACATCTGGAAAATCAAAGTTAAAATCTAGACTTATACATTTGCTCTCTTTGTGATTCTGGGCAGTAAGTCACTTCAAGTTTCACAATTTCAGTTTCCTCATCTGGAAAGTATTGATCACCTACTTCCCAGAGTGATTATAGGGATCAAATGAGTTCTCAAGCTTTAAAGTACTACTAAATATTATTATTATGTTAAATAATGAAAGATCCTATTATAATTTTGTGTTATTTTCTATTTATGTATGTCTCCCTAAAAATTTCTAAGGTATGAAGGCAGGATATGCATCATAGAAATAATTTTCATCTCTTCCAGCATCTGTCACAGTACTTGTTAAAGATTAGGTACTTTAAAATAGTTTTTTTTTTAATGTAATGTAGCCAATTAAGACGGATTAAACTAATTGAGAGAGTGACTCGGGATAATGGAACACCAAGACTCAGGACATTACCACACCAAGGGGAGACAAATACCCTGGGACACTATCCTCCATTGACAGAAATCCTGGGGCTCTAATGATTTGTCATATTGATCGTGGTAGTGTAAAAGAGGAAGACCAACCTCTGCAAGTTTCCTATTTTGACTGATTGTTTCTTGTTGTTGAGGTGTCAAGATCAGTTTTCTCTTTGTCTACTTGTTTTGTTTTGAATTTGAAGATAACTTCCTATGAGGGTACAAGAAGTGCCACTGATCCCACATTTGGGACTCTGATTAGAGCCTTGTACTATACTGGGAAGAGAATCATTGTCCATCATGATTGTCAGTCCAGTGAAGATGATTGATGGAATACTGCCTAGTCTGAATCTAAGTCCCACTCTTCAATCTTGCCAATAAAAAGTATCAGAGAGACCAGATAACTAGATCTGAACTGAGAAAGAGAGCTATGTAAAATTCACCAGAATTAAGAGAGCGACTCCAGGAACAGAATGAATTTTTGGTCTCTAGGGAGAAGGAGCCAACTTATCTTCATTATATTTTAAGCTTTTTCTCCAATTATAAGGCATTTGTTTTCTCTCCTTCCCACTGTAATTTCCCTTGCTGAGGGGAAAAAAGAGAAATAAAAGCAAAAATCCCTGGGGAAAAAAGTTAGAGGGGCTACATGGAAACAAGAACATTAAAGTCCTGATGGTGGAGTTTTGAAATGTTTTAGTCATTTCAGAAAACAATTTAGATCTCTGATTAAAACTTATTAAAGTCTATTTACCCTTTGATCAAGCAATGCTCCAAAGAGTGGGAAAGTACATGATGTGTATAGAAATATTTATCAGCTCTTCTCATGATGTCAAAGAACTGGAAACTAGGGGGAACAATTTATCTAAGTAGCTCTGAGAGAATCCTCATGTTCTAGAAATGACATCACTGAAGATACAGTGATAAACACAAGAGTTCCCAGACTAGGAACAATGTGATTGAAGGAGACGAGGGAACATCCTGTTCAAAGAAATAATAGGAAGCATGGGTAATATTGGACACAAATTCCTGGAGAGGAAAAGAGTTGGTAAAAACTGAATTTCTGGAACCAGACTCCTAGAGAAAGGAGAGGAATTACTGCTTCCAAAAAGATTATAGAATTATACATTGAGTCTAATGGAACTTTAAAGGACATCTAATTTAATGTCCTTATTTTACAGTAGAATCTGAAGTTTAGAGAGGTTAAGTGATTTGTCCAATATTACACAAGTAGTAAGTGGCAGAGATGGTATTTGAACCCATATATTTCTTAACTACAACCACTATGTGATGCTGACTCTATAAAAGACAAAACAGCTACTCGAAGAACAAACCTGTGCCTTTTCCTTCACTTCTACTGAGGTAGGAAATTTATGCAGGTAAATTGGAAAGAGAATTGATTGTCTCTTAACTTCAAATACACTTCTCTTGTGAGGGATATGCAAAAATAAGTTGGCATGAAAGTCTTGATGATTATTTAGGTCCTTGGGGCTATCTGACACTCACCAAAGGGAAGGAAACTTATCTGACCTGTTTTTAGGCTTATGTGGGTCTTTTTTGTATGGTTTTTCATTTTTCTGTTGGATGAAATAAAATGTCTAACAAATTATCACGTATTAATCGTTCTATCTATCGAGCCGTCTGTCTATCCACTCATCCATCTATCTTCATAATTAACTCAAATTCTTTGGGAGGTTGAAGTATGTTTATTGTTTCTGCAGAAACCTAGACATAAACAATATTTCAAAGTATCTGGGGAAAACCCTGGGTTGGTGGATGGAGCAGGAGTCAAAGAGAGTGATTTGTGAAAAATCTTCAGGGTGATCCTTTTAAGTACAGTTATGGGTTAGGGGCCATTTTAGATTTGAGCATAAGTGTACAGTAAAGGGCATCCTGTTCTGTCTATTAGTTAGAGGAGGAAAGGAAGTAAAGGACAGAAGAAAGAAAATTTTAAAAAAAAGTAAGACAATAAGGAGAGAGGGTCAGGGAGGGGAAAGAGAAGAGGAGAAAGGATGAGAGGGGAGGGGATGGAAAGAATAAGAGGGGAGAGAAGGAGCGGACAGTAGAAGGAAGGAGAGAGGAATAGAAGGGAGGAGAAGGGACAGGAGAAGGGGGGAAGGGATAAGAGATGAATTTTGTGTTAGAAATGGTTTGCATTAGATCAAAGGTCAGAAACTGTTTCTGAGAAATATTAACTGAGTTATTTCCTCCAAAGTGACATGACTTTTAGAAGGACCTAATACATGCTTTTTATTGTAGGAAAGAAATGCCTTTATTTCTTATTCTGACACAAGAGCTGAGATTATGATATGCTCTTACCATTTCAGCCACTTGAAACTAAGCCCCATTCTTTCTAAGTTAAGTCAGGCCGCTCATCTTTTATTTAAGATGAAACTTAACATCTAAGAGGCATTAGGGCATGCTGTACACCTTATGTCCTCTGGTACTGGCAGTGTTTGCTTACTTCTAGACTGTTGAAATGCCTCTTGTTCAGCATCTCTCCCTTTCCCACCTTTACCCAGAGACCAGACTCATTTAACTCCCTGTCATTTAGGAAGCCCAAACAGACTGAATGACAAACGTTTCAGGTCCTTAACTCTCCATATTTTGACAGGGTTTTCATAATATTTTTCCCTTGCTTCGCACCTTCTGCTAAAAGGTGAATCCATTTTGACACTTCTTTCTCTATTTGAATCCCTCTTCACCAACTGACAAACCTAACATTTTTCCCCTTTCTCTGTGTATGTCTGTGTTTGTGCTTTGTCTTATACGTGCTGAACAGTCATTTACTAGATAAAAACAAAAAGAAAAAAGGAAGAAAAAAAAACCACCTACCTCAGCTGTTCCCTTTCCACTACCTCAAGTCCACTTGTCTTCATTTCTCTAAAGAAACTTTAACCTCAGTCACTGAAAGCCTCTAACTCAAGATCTATTTGGAGAATTCTGATGACAGTTTTTTAAATGAGGAGCAGCCTTACATAGTCAAAGATGTCACCTTAAACCTGTATTATGTCTTTCACGGTGGTTTGCCTTTTCTTTGACAGCATGGCCACCGTATGCTTTTGATATATGAAGGATCCATACCTGTAGTCATTGTTCAACCCATCTTGCTTGTGTGATCCAGTTCAGGATTTCCTCCTCATATTTTTCTGACCAGAGGCTGCTATTAAGGGACTTCTAGTCATTTGTCTACCAGTTATAGGCATCATGGTGACAGAACCACAGTGGGTTATAGTGAAAACAGAGCTTAATTTGGAGTTGAATTACCCAGGTTCAAATTCTGGCATTACTGTTGTAAGATCTTAGACAAATCACTTAATTTCTCTTGGTTGTTTCTCCACACCTATCATGCCCTCTACCCTAAGCTAGGTATCTATTTACCTCATAGGGATGTTTTAAGCTGAAAATGTATTATAAACATATAATTACTAATTAAATTAAGGTAATAATATTGATCATTGGTAATTAGCATTAATAACAGAATTTTTAAGGAATGACTAGTTACATCTCTGTTTATTATCTAATAGTAATACATTGTTTGACCAACTCAACATGTTTTCAATCCATTAAGCCACTTGATTTTTGATTAACCTTTCAAGGTTGAAGATTAATATGTTCTTTTTGCATATGAGGCCTAGAAATATCAATCAATTGATCAAGCAACAAACAAGTACTTTATTAAATATCTACTGTGTGCCCAGAACCATGACGAAGTGACTTCCAGGAACAACAGAGCAAGTTGTAATAGAAAGAATGTTTGAATTGAAAGACTTAGATTCTAATTCTGACTTTAGCATTTACTCTCTGAATTCCTTTTAGCCTCAGTTTCTTCATCTGGCAGATAAAATGGTTATAATAGATGACCTCTATGTTCCATCCACCTCTAAGATACAATGCACTTGACATCATATCTGGTACCAAAATCCAATCCAGTTTAATGACCTTCAAACTTTTGTTCTTCCTAAAATATTAAGTTAGTATGTGATATGAAGAGAAGAGATCTGAATCTCAGAGGCTCTGGGTTTGAATGCCAGCTCCATTTTTGTAAGAGATGGAAGAGAGTGAGTAGGGAAAAGTGACCTCTGGTGTTTACTATCTGTGTAATTTGGGATAAATCACTTAACCTTTTTGACCTTCAGTTTTTTCATATGTAAAAGGAGAGGATTGGATTATATGCTTTCTGAGGTGACCTCCAGCTATAGACTTAAGATCCTAAGGTGGAAAGAATCTGTCTTCAATGTGTTAATGCAATCCTGCACTACTGATCTGAGCAGTGGGTAGCTGGGTTTACCACTGTCAACCTCTAGGAGAAACAATAAAGAAAGTTTTTTTTTTAATTTATTTAATTATTTCTTTTGGTAGCCAAATCATTTCAATCTCGTTGTTCATTTCATAGACTAATAGATACATCATTAAACCTGCTCCAGGTAAATAGTGCTGCTAAAACTGACCAGCACCCTTTTCATCCCTCCAGAGTTTTGAAACACCTTTATAGGCTATGAAGACAGTCTTTTCTCTAGTTAGGAGGAAAAAAAAATAATATCTTCAATAGGCAGAGAAAAAGCTGATACTTACTCCTACCCAATCCCCACGAGTTCCCCTTCCACACCACGGATACGGACAGTTTTTGGTTTGTTTTTGTTTTTGTTTTTTTTTTTTTTTTAATTCTCAAATGGTAGCTGACATCAGTAGAATAAATTACACTAGGGAAGGTGAAAATACTCACAAATAAAGACCAATTCAGTCTAATTTTCACATGATTTGCTTATTTTTCCTTTCTTGATTTTATTGTACTTACTGGTGTCTAACCATCACCAGTCCCTATGAGGAAGTGTTTACTTCACCAATTACAAAACAGTCTTACTAGACAAGATTAAGTGTAAGAAAACATTGGCATCCATGGATTCATTTGCCTTTGAGAGCAGAAATTAAAGAGAGAAAAAAATAAAAAAGGATAAAACAAACCAAATTTAATTTGGTGAGAGGCTGGAGTCATTAAGTTCAAATCAAAAGCTAGAAAGCAAGAAAATAGCTAAGAATTATGTTGTAAATATTGCAGTTTTCACCCCATAATTCAAACCATGCTTGTCAATAAAATTAGAGCAACTCTTTTGGCTTAATTTGCATGTGAAAAACACAAAACAATTAAGAGGAACAGTTTTGTGAAGTAAAATAATTTGATCTTGCAGTGTAATGGATGGAAGTAATTGCTTTGGCTGCCAGGCATCTATCTCATTTTCTGATTTTAATGTTTTAAATACAAAGCAAAGAAGCACGCAAACCAATTTTAAATAAACCCAGATTTTTTTCTTGTCATTTTCCAATGCATTTAGAGGTGAGGATCAAATGAAAGTTTTGAACAAAGTTGATGGAGAAAATCCTGAGATATGAAAACATGGATGAGGCCCAATTAAGAATAACTAAAACCACGAAAAGCAAAGCAATTACTCATCATTGGCTGCAAAATCTGTCCTTTATTCTTGCAGTTTTCACAACACTGTCATTTTCATATAATATCCACTACCACCCAGTGAATCTTCCCTTGTAAGAAAGAAAATCTGTCAAGGAAAATCAGAAGACAGAGTACCTACATCTGATAGCATATGCAACATCTCATTGTCATTGCCCCTAACTCTGCAGTGGGTAAAGGGTAGTGCGTTTTGTCATCTGTTCTCCAGTGACAAGATTGGGTATCCTAAAGACAAATCATTTTACTTAATTTTATAGTTGTATTTATTTATGTTATTACCATTACTTCCGTGGTTTTCTGGGTTCTGTTTACTGCATTCTTTATCAGTTCATAGAATTATCCTCATGTTTTTCTGAATTCCACATATTCATCAGTCCTACAACACTACAATGTGAAATTATATTGATTATTCCTTCTTCAGTGAACCCAGTTTATTGGCTCCTACTCATAGATCATTCCACTTTGAAATCTGAGACATTTTACAAATGAAAAATTGGACTATGTTGTGTTGTCTGGACTCTGACTTCATTTCCTACTATCAATGAATATCTAGGATCAGTCTCCTTTTCATGAAAGCTGTCATCACCACATTAACTCTGAGGTATAGATAGGATTAGAAATCTTTGTGTGTGAAGTTCATCACTCCTTTGCTTTTATTTATTTATTCTTTTTAGTGGAAAAAATAGTAGACTGCCCTTCTGAAGATTAGCAAAAACAACAACAACAGCAGTAGCATCAACAACAAGTACTGCACCATTATGTTCCAGAAACTGTGCCAAGCTCTGAGGATAAATAGAAAGGTAAAAAAACAAAACAAAACAAAACAAAACAAAACAAAAAACAGAACAAGTTCCTGTTCTCAAGAAGATCATAATCTAATGAGGCAGAACACAAACAACTAGGTACAAAGAAGCTATATATAGGATAAATAATTAATTACAGAGAACACAACACAAAGTTACCATACATGGAGAGAGTGGAGGTCATTTTAACTCTAGCAACAGAAATTATAGCTACAACCCTGTCACATTTCATTTCCTAGAATCTGTCTGACTTGAACGTCTATTCAATAACTGCTCAGAAAACCCTTTTCCCCTAATTTGAACCTCTTTGAATCAGCTAAAATTGATTATAAGGGAAAATAACAAAGGAATTTGACTTAGCATATGTGATACACACACATACATATACACACATGCATGTACACGTGTATGTATATATGTATACATATGCACATATACATCATGTGTTTATTTATGTGTGTGTATATGGGTGTATACATAAATATAACAAGCCTATCTGTCAGGTCTAGACTCAATTCAGAGAAACATGGGAATGTTTGCATGAACTGAAAAAGAAAACAAGCAGAGCCAAGAGAACAAATTACGTAATAATAAAAACAATGTGAAGATGAAAAATTCTGAAAGACCTCTATCAAAGCAGTAAACCCTAGAGTTTTAAAAGTCTATTGATGAAATGGATTTTCTACCTTTTGACAGAAAAGTAACAAGCTAGAAATTTAGGAGATAAATAAATAAATATATGTGTGTGTATATATATATATATATATGTATATATACATATATATTCATTGTGATATGTTGTTTTGTTGGACTATACATTACTTAACTTCTGTCTCTCTCAGTTTCTTCAGGTGTAAAATTGGAATAATAATAGCATCCATTTCTCACATTTGTTATGAGGATAAAATCAGATAATATGCTAAATTACTCTGTAAACTTGAGTTTTATAAAATGCTAGGTTTTATGAGGAGGGGGGAAATATATGTATGTATGTATGTATACACACATATGCACAAACATACATAAGAGTAATATATAATAACATATTGATAAGAGCAATATATAAAATTGCAACCAGAGCACCAGCAGCAATAATAATCACTGTAGCAGAAGGAACTTTCACTCATAGTGGGACATTGTTTAAGAAGATAATAGTAGATAAGGACAAAAGAACATCAATAAAATATTTTTAATGCACAGAAGAAAACACAAAGGAGGAAAAGTGAGATTTTCTTACTATTTCATAGAGTTTATTTATATTCTTCATTTTAAAATTTATGCAACTTTATTATAAAATTAACATTATTGTATATAATATGGACTTATATTTAATAATATATCATATACGATATACTCATTATAAAATGTATGCTCAAATTCACAGTTTTTTACTTAATTCCCTTTCTTGTTTAAATATTAAAATATGTTTCTTGATTAAGTTCACAATAAAAAAGAAAAAAAATTGAGATCTTATTTAAAACATCAATCCCTAAATATTCTTGCTGCTCATTCTCCAAACTACAACCTTGCAAACTTTTTGGAAATGTAGTTTGTGAATCCTCTCATCTTCATTTGCCCAGTCAGCTTATCCACCCAACAATATAAAATAACATAAAAAAAGATTTTTTAGTCCAATATAATAACATTCCTAAGCTGCTATATCATCATGCCACAGAGAAACTGTGAAAAGTTAAAAGGGTGTTAGGAAGTTTTGCAAATATCAAATAAGGAACCTCAAGTTCTGACAGATGTTGCATCTCAGCACCCTATCTGTGAAGCAATGAGGCATAGTATCTGTGATTTCTCAGAATGTAAACTGCATTTGAGAAGGTATCTGTAGATGCTGTTTGCTGGTACAGAAGAAGACAAGCTGCTTGTTTAGTAGCATCAATGTTCCAAACATCAGAGTTATGACTGAGAAAGGAGAATAGGAAACTGAATGGCAGGAAAAAAATACAGTCAGAAATTCAACATCCAATATCAGACTCTCCTAAACAAAACTACTGTCTAGTTGTCTTATGCTTGTAGGCTGCTCTTGATGCTGAGAGGAGGAGTGTAGGAGGAACATTTTCTCTCACCCTGTTTCTGGAAGTTCAAGGGCAAAAAAGTTTGTTCAACAGGAGAAGTGTCCAAAAAAGAGGGGACTATTACCATAGTTGCTCTTACACAATCCATATTGTTGTGAAAAATGAGATTTAGAGCTTCTCCCAGCCCCCTTCTTATGAAGTCCTGACTTTAATTTCAGTTTTTCTTCAGAAGAACATTATTGATAATGAGATTGCATTGACTCTCCTTATCCTGGTCAGCCTCACCCAGGTCAGCAAGTAATTTAATCTAAGATGGAGAAGCCCCATTGTGCTCACCTCAGGTTCGGTTGGAGACAGATTCTTCTGTCTAGAGAGCCCAGGGCTGGGAGTGGTCTGATATGGTTGGAGGTGGTCTGATAAAAGAGGTATTTCTTCTGTGCAGGGGTGAATGAGGATGGGGTGACATCAGCCCCTGTTGGAAGGGTACATAAACTGTGCAGCCTAACCCCAAAATGAGCCCAGTTCCAGAATGTATCCCTTAGGCAGCCCAGATCTAAATTGCAACTCTCAAGTATGTATGGCACCCACTTTGAGAGAAATAAAACAATGGATATAGCCTAATTCTGTATGTCTTTCTTAGACCAAATTCTGTGAGGTTGACATTGTACATTGAATTGAAGTGGACATTATTCCTTCCCTCCCCCAGAGCCCCTGGGTTGAGAAATGTCTGTTGAGTTTCGAGGCAGGGTTGGGCCTAGCATCCACTTTCTGTTAGTGGCTACACTTTCTATTGTACCCCTTTGCCTAGCAGCTGCCTGGGGCCCCTTCTCTGTTGTACCCCTATGCCTAGCAGCTGCCTGGGCCTCCATCTCTCTTGTGCCCCCTTCCCCAGCAGCACCTAGGAACCCCTGTCAAAACTGTTCTGTGAAAAATGTGTGCTATTGAAACCACAAGGCTGTACCGGGAAGTCCTAAGATGCTTAAAAGACACACACACCTTTGTTCGGGGCTGCCTCTTCTGAGGACAGCTGCTGGCTAATAAAGATGCTCCCAAATTCTCAATTGACTCTTGCCTGTGCTTGTCTCAGTCTGTCCATTTCAGAATAACTGTCTTATGAGGGACCTTGTTGTCCATATTTTAGTACCTTAGATATGAGCCATATCTTATCACTATTTGAGACATTTCTTTCCTGTGGAGTTAACGTCAGATAAAGAAACCACTTTTTGATAAGTGCCACCTCCACCCCTCCATGCACATGGATTTAACCACGTTAATATAGTCCCAAAGCATCATTTCAGAGACTTCTAGGCCAGAGGATACACTAATGTTCTAGTGTGTGTGTTTGTGTGTGTGTGTGTGTGTGTGTGTGTGTGTTTAGATAAATAAAGTATAGAGATGTAGGCAAGCTAAGTGATTCAGCTAGGTGATTCAATGGATTAAGTCCTGTAGGCCTGGAGTCAGGAATTTTGTTGTTCTCATTCAGTCTTTTCAATCACATCTAACTCTTTGTGACCCATTTTGGAGATTTCTTGGCTAAGACACTGGGGTGGTTTACCATTTTCTTCTCCAGCTCATTTTACAGATGAGGAAGCTGAGGCAATTAAGTTTAAGTTATTTGCCAAGGGTCACAGAGCTAGTAAGTGTCTAGGCCTGGATTTGTACTCAAGAATATGAGTCTTCTGGACTCCAGGCCCTGTACTCTATCCACTGTGCCACCTAGCTTCCTTGGAGTCAATAATACACCTGAGTTCCAATCCAGCCTCAGCCACTTACTAAACATCCTTGGTCAAGTAATTTAATGTCTCTCTACCTCAATTTTCTCATCTGAGAAATGATTGCCTTGCATATAGCATGCACTAAGTAAATGTTTCCTGAGCAGAATAGTAAGCCCTCAATATACACTTGTTCATTAAATAGCTGTGATAACTCTATTAGGACCTATCTTCCAGGAGTGTGGTAAGACTAAATGATAATAACAATTGCAAAGCATTTTGTAAATCTTAATGTGTTATACCAGTGGAATGACTATATTCTCTGCCACTCAAGTAAATATAAATTATTTAAGGATAGGGGACATTTTGCTTCTGTTTTTGTATCCTAAGATCTAGCATAGAACCTTGCATGAAATATATGCTTAATAAATCTTTGCTCACTTAAGTGAAATGAAGTGAATTAAGGTGAACTGAACTAATATGATGTGAAATGAACTGAAGTGAATGGAATTAAAGTAAAGCGAAGTGAATTGTAGTGGAGTCAAGTGAACTGAACTGAATTGAAGTGTACTGAAGTGACTTAAACTGAACTGAAGTGTACTGAACTCATGTGAAGTGAATTGAAATGAGCTAAAATGAATTGAACTGAACTAATCTGAAGTAAGTGCATCTTCAGCCCTTGTGTGCAAACACTGTTTTGAGATTGACATTGGGCCAAGAGAAAACTAAATTACATCTTCCTGCCTCTTGATTCCTTGGAAGCTAACATGAAAATCAGTTTTTCCCACTGTTTGAGTCTCTGTGGGAAAAGAAAAATGCTATGAAACAGAACAGGTTCTTGTTATTTCTAACACCAGCCTCTCACTTTTATATGCATGATGACTTATCAGGGACAGTGAAGGTTTCTATGGGAACTGGGGGTTTTTTCTGGTTGATTGACAGTTTTTACTTCTGTGGTAGCCTTGCTGTTGTGAGTTAAAGCAATGAAAAAATTGCATAAAACAGTAATAAGACTTCCGAAGTCTTGAAATGAAATGTATTTCTTCTCAACTTGACATATTTAGGCAAAGAAAGCAAAGATAGATTCATTTTGACTCCTCCTTCTATCTCTCTGTGTGGTGGCTGGTAACTGGCAAAAGTTAAGCAAAGTGATTGCAACAGTTTCCTTGCATTTGGATATTGGCATGGGTAGATTTCTCCTATGAAAGGAGAATTGTTATGAACCCAGGTTTCACCAGCACAACCTCCTTGTCTCTTGTAAGTGAGGCATCATTCCCTTTCTTTATTGGATACAATGTCAACTTAGGAAGTCTAGACTTGACAATGTCAGTCAAATATAGTTAAGTTTATTATATGCATAACTTGGTAGGCTTGAGAGAAGCTTCCTTTGAAAGGGAGGAAATAGGATTCATGACAGGCCACCCCCTGCCAATCAGGGTCTTTTTCATTCAGCAATTTTGAAACACTTGACCATCAACCTTCCTATTTGTCTTCTTCTCAGTGTCTGTCCCTTAGCAAGGAACCTATCTCTATTTACTCTCTTTTCCTAACTATACATTCATACATATATACACACATTCATATATATACATATATATATATATATGTGTGTGTGTGTGTGTGTGTGTGTGTGTGTGTGTATGTGTAGGGTATTAGTCAAATTTAAAGGTAACAATCCTATAAACTTCTATGTGAATAGAGATCTGTGTGTTATATTTCTCTGAAGTTTTTTCTCTACATGAAGGGCAAAAGCATCTGTCATATGTTAAAAGAACTTAGCACATTAACCAGAAAAATGGAAAGTTACTGTGGATTCAGGGAAACATTTTAAACTCCCCAGTAAACACCTTGCATAGGTGGCACCTTATTCTGTCCAAGAGCATGGCTCTGCTAGGTCACAGTTTCATGAGTAGGGAGATCATAGAATCACATTGAAATGAATTTAGAAGGTATCCAGTCAAATGCTCCCATTTTACTGATGAGCAATTGACTCCCATAGAGAATCAATGAGTTCCCAAGGACAAACAGCATGAGGTAGGATTTGAATTCAGGTCTTTTGACCACATATTGATCACTGTACCACATACAGGAAGTGTATTACCTGTTCTAATCCACTAAAAATTTCCATCAAATAGAGGGCCCTCAATGAATACAGACAATAAAGACAGCATAACCAGAAAGATAGTCAATTATCTCACTACTTTACAAGAAATCCCCAGGCGGGGGTGTGAGAAGTGAACAAAACACTTGAAAGTAGTTTAGCATAAATTGGGTTTAGAGCAACACTTTACATCATATCTAACAACAAGCTCAAAATGGATACATAACCAGAAGGACAATCACAAAAGACAAATTGTATACTTTTCAACACTTCAAGAAGTTGAAAATATTTTTGCATGAATATAGTTCATGCAAATCAGTTAAGAAAAAAGCTATTAATTGTTAAAAACTTTTTTATTAAATACCTCTGTTAAATCTCTGATGTAAAAGATATGGAGGAAACTAATAAAGACAGATGAGCAAAAATCATTCTTCTAATAGATAACTAACCAAAGATATGACCAAATAGCTCTCAAAAAATTGTAAACTATTAAAAAATAAAATGAAATATGCTGCAATTCACACACAATAAGAGTAATATAAAGCAAAAATATCTAAGCTTTCATTTCACCCCAGCAAACTGGCAAATAGAACAAAAGGATGGAATAGTCACTGCTGAGGGCATTATAGAAAGGTACACACATAAATGTCTATATTTGGTGAATCTAAGAGTTGAGCAAAACCATTCTGAAAAGGAATTTGAATTTATGGCAAGAAAGTAATTAAATTGTTTATACCCTTTTTGAACAAGTATTCCACTATTGGGCAAAGAAGTAATGATAAAAGAGATACCCACTAAAATATCTCTAGCAGTACTTTTGATAACAGTAAAAATTTAGCAACAAAGTACATACCTAAAACCTGGGGGATGATAAAAAAAAAAAACAAACTTGGATAAATGATTGTAATGGAATATTAATCTGATGTAAGAAATGATCAGTAGAATGAATACATAGAAGCCAGGGAAGACGTATGAAATGATGAAGAAAGTAGAACCAGGGAAAGGGTGAGCACTATAAATACAACAATAAAAATTGAAAGAAAAAGTAATAACATAAATGAAATTGCACGCTGTAGAATTATACTGAGCAAACTTAGCCACAAAGAAGACATGTGAGACAAATAGGGGGCATATTCAAGATAGCAGAGTAGAAAGATAGACCTGTAGAAGCTCCCCCACATAGCCCATAAAACACCTGTAAAAATGACTCTAAACAAATTCTAGAGTAGCAGAAATCACAAAACAACAAAGTAAGATTTCCAGCCTGGAAGGCCGACAGGAAAGGTCTATTGCACTGCAAGTGGAATGGAGAGGAGCCCAGCATGGACCGACCATGCATCAAGGCAGGGACAGGACCTAGAACAGGCTTCAAGGAGTCACCAGCAGTGGCAATTCCCAGATTGCTCAACCCACAAACGTCAAAGACAGCTTCAAAGGTCAATGAGAAAGCTCCTTCACCCTGGAGAAGAGAACGCCAACAAGCAGTCACTGCAGCTGCAGCATCCCTTTTTGCAGTGCTACATGTAAAGCCCTTGGGGGAACTGACCTACTAATTTGAATATGAACCTGGCCCTGAGGTGAGAAGAAGCATTGGCCTGGTGGAGCTGGAGGCAGTTGTGGAGAAGGAATTCTAGATGGCAGAATTGGAGAGGCAGAATTCTAGAATTCTGCCTAGATGCTAGGCAGAAAAGGTTTTGGTTGCTCTCAGACCATGCACAGGCTAGGAGAGGAATAAACTCCTCTGCCTTGATTGTGCCACCTTGAAGGAACAGAGAACTTAAAAGTCCCCAGAGTATACCCTCCTCTTGACAAAGGACAAAGTCAAGTTACTGACTGGGAAAATGCTGAAAAAGGGGAAAAATTAGACTATAGAAGGTAACTTTCTTGGTGAACAGGTATTTTCTTCCATTCTTTCAGATGAGAAAGAGCAATACTTACCATCAGAGACCTCCAAAATGAATATGTAGTGGTCTCAGGCCATGGAAAGGCTCAGAAAGGATTTTGAAAATCAAATAAGAGAGGTGGAGGAAAAATTGGAAAGAGAAATGTGTTGTGGAAATACAATCAGGATAGTGAAACATCTAGCAACTTCTACATTAAGGGATCTAAGGGCTTGGAATATGACATTCCAGAAGTCAAAGGAAGTAGGATTAAAATCAACAATCATCTACTAAGCAAAACTGAGCATAATGTTTCAGGGGAAAAAGTGTTCATTCATGAATATAGAGGACTTTCAAGAAAAGAAGAAAAGAAAAGAACTGAATAGAAAATTCGACTTTCAAACCCAAGAATCAAGAGAAGCATGAAAAGGAAAAAAGGAAAGAGAAATCATGAGGGACTTTCTAAATTTGAACTGTTTACGTTCCTACATGGAAAGATAATATTTGTAATTCTTGTGACTTTTCTCAGTATTTGGGTAGTTGGAAGGCCCAGGGTGAGTTGAATAGGAAGGGATGATATCTAAAAATATAAAATTAAGGGGTGAGAGAGGAATATATTAGGGCAGAAAGAGAGAAATTATCTCTCATAAAAAAGTGAAAAAAGTTTTTTTTTTTTAATTTTAATGGAGGAGAAAAGGCAGGAGGTAAGAGGAAAAAAGTGAAGCTTACTTGCATCACATTTGACTTAAGGACAGAAAAACACGCTCATTGAATTTGGTATGAAAATCTATATTACACTACAGGAAAGAAGGGGATAAGTCGGTGGGTAATAATAGAAGGAAGGGCAAATGGGAGGAGGAATTTATTAGAAATAAACACTTTTGGGGAGAAACAAGATCAAAAGAGAGAATACAATAAATGGGGGAGAGAAAAGGAGGGAGGGAAATATAGTTAGATTTAACTATATGGAAGTCTTTTGCAAAGCTACTCATATATAGCCTATATTGAATTGCTGGCCTTTTCAGTTGGGATGGGTTAGGAGGGAGAAAGGGAGAGAAGTTGGAACTCATAGTTTTAGGAACAAATTTTGAGAACTGGTTTTCTCATACAACTGGGAAAAAATAAATGGAGAATAGAAATCTATCTTACCCAACAAGAAAAGAGAGAAGATGGGGATAAAGGAAAGGAGGGGTGTGACAGAAGGGAGGGCATATTGACAGAAGGGGTAATCAGAATGCAAGGCCTTATGGGGTGTGAGGAAGGGAGAGATGGGGAGAGAATTTGGAACTCAAAATTTTATGGGAATGAATGTTGAAAACTGAAAATAAATAAACGTTAAAAATAAAAAGAAAATAAAAATAAAAAGAAAATAAAAATAAAAAAGAAAGTCAAAAAAATAAAATAAAAAGAAGACATGAAAATGTATGACCTCCTCCTCTTTACAAATGGTAGGAGAATACAAGAATGGAAACTTTTCTTATGATATTATTCTTGGTTTATGTGTTGGTTGGTTTTGTTGGACAAGGAAAGCAAAATAGTGAAAGGAGGTGATGCAAAAACAAAACGTAGCAAGTATATTTTTTAAGTGAAAAGTTTTGGGCTCAGGAATTAAGGAACTTAATCTTAGATCTTACATTTTCTAACCTAGTGACACAATGTACGTCATATATACCCTCAGTGAGCCCCAATTTTCCATACTTGAAATGGAAGTTGAATTTTTCTTAATGCTCCCAACCTTCCAGGAATATAGTGAGAAAAGTTATTTTAAAATTTTAAGACATGGGATAGAGCTATGATGGTGGAGTAGAAGGATGGAACTGTAGAGGTTCTTCCCCCATAGCCCATAAAAATCTGTAAAAACATGACTCTAAACAAATTCTAGAGCAGCAGAAGTCACAAAATGACAAAGTGAAAGAGATTTCCAGCCCAAGGCAGCCTGGAAGGCAGGTGAAAAATGCCTATCCCACTGGGTTTGGAGAGGAGTGCAGCAAAGCCTTGGTCTAGTGGCATGGTAGGGACAGAACTGGAGCAGGTGTCAGGGTGCAGAATCACAGACAGCAGCATCCAAAGACAGTTTCAAAGGTCTTTCACTGGGTAAGAAAGCAGCAGGATCCTTCCATAGCTGCTATGCCAGGCAGTGGAAGCTTCCACTTTTGGAGCCTTCAGCCTAAAAACCCTGGGGGAATTTAGCAGCTGATTGGAATCTCAACCCTGAGTAGCAGTCCTGAGTGAGAAGGAGCACTGACTGGTGGAGCTAGTGGACACTCTGGAGAGGGAATTCTACTCACAGATCCTGGGCAGAAAAAATTGTGGTTGGTCCCAGAACAGAACACAGGTCAAGAGAGGAGTAAACTCCTCTTCCTTGACTGTGCCACCTTGGAGGAACTGAGAACTTACAAGTCCCTAAAGTATACACTTCACTAGACAAAGGACTCAAAACTCAAGTGACTTGTGGAGAAAATACCCAAAAATGGAAAAAAAAAATAAGAGTATAAAAGTTCTTGGTGAACAGGTATTTTCCTCCATCCTTTCAGATGAGGAAGAACAAAGCATACCATCTGAAGAAGACATAAAAATCAAGGCTTCTGCATTCAAAGCCTCCAAAATAAATACGCAATGGTCTCAGGCCATGGAAGAGTTCAAAAAGGATTTTGAAAATCAAATAAGAGAGTTGAAGGAAAAATTGGGAAGAGAAATGTCAGCGATACAAGAAAATCATGAAAAGTGAGAAAACAGCTTGCTAAAGGAGACCCCCAAAATGCTGAAGAATAAAAATGCCTTTAAAAGTACACTAAACAAAATGGGAAAAGAAGTCCAAAAAGCCAATGAAGAGAAGAATGCTTTAGAAAGCCAAATTAGCCAAAAGGAAAAGGAGGTTCAAAAGCTCACTAAAGGAAATAGCTCTTTAAAAATTATACTGGAGCAGATGGAAGCTTATGACTTTATGAGAATCCAAGAAATTGTGAAACAAAACCAAAAGAATAAAAAAGAAATAGAAAACAATGTGACATATCTCATTGGAGATGCAACTGACCTGGAAAATAGATCCAGGAGAGACAATTTAAAAATTACGGGACTACCTGAAAGCCATGATCAAAAAAGGAGCCTAGACATCATCTTTCATGAAATTATCAAGGAAAACTGCCCTGACAGTCTAGAACCAGAGAGTAAAATAAATATTGAAAGAATCCACCAATCACCTCCTGAAAGAGATCTAAAAAAAAATCTCCAAGAGTATTATAGGCAAATTACAAGCTGAAGGAGAAAATATTGCAACCAGACAGAAAGAAACAATTCAAGTATTGTGAAAATGCCATCAAGATAACACAAGCTCTAGCAGCTTCTTCATTAAGGGATCAAAAGGCTTGCAATATGAAATTCCAGAAATCAAATGAACTAGGATTAAAACCATGAATCACCCACCCAGCAAAACTGAATATAATACTTCAGGGGGAAAAATGGTTATTCAATGAAATAAAGGACTTTCAAGCACTCTCAATGAGAAGACCAGAGCTGAATAGAAAATTTAATTTCCAATCACAAGAATCAAGAGAAGCATGAAGACATAAACAGGAAAGAGAAATCATAAGGCATTTACTAAGTTGAACTGTTTTTATTCCTACATGGAAAGATAATATTTGTAACTCTTGAAACTTTTCTCAGTATTTGAGAAGTTGGAGGGATTGTATACATATCTACAGACAGAGGGCACAGAGTGTGTTGATTAGGAAGGGGTAATATCTAAAGAAAATAAAACTAAGGAATGAGAGAGGATGGGAGGAGAAAGGGACAAATGGAATGGAGGCAAATGATCTCTTATAAAAGAGGCAAGAAAAAGCTTTTTTCAATGGAGGGGGAAAGGGTGGAGAAGACAGGGAAAAAGTGAAACTCATTCTCATCACATTTGACTTAAGGAGGGAATAACATGATCATTCAATTTGGTATGAAAATCTATCTTACACTACAGGAAAGTAGAAGAGAAGGAAAGAAGTGAGGTAGGGGATGATAGAAGGGAGGTCAAAGGGGAGGGTGAAGCAATTAGAAGTAATATCTTCTGGGGAGGGACGAGGTCAAAACAAAGAATATAATAAATGGGAGACAGGATAGGATGGAGAGAAATATAGTTAGTCTCTCACAACATGAATATTATGTAAATCTTTTGCATAATCATACATGCATAGCCTATATTGAATTGCTTGCCTTCTCAGTGGGGATGGCTGGAGAGGAAAGAAGGGAAACAATTTGGAATTCAATGTTTTAGGAAACAATGTCGAGAATTGTTTTTGCACGCATCTGGAAAATGAGAAATACAGGTAATGGGGTATGGAAATCTATCTTGACTTACAAGAAAGTAGAGAGGATGGGATTAAGGAAGGGAAGGTTGTGATAGAAGGGAGAGCAGATTGGGGGAAGGGGTAACAGAATGCATGGTTTCTTGGGGTGGAGGGAAGGGACAGATTGGGAGAAAATTTGGGAAGCAAAATCTTACGGAAACGAATTTTGAAAACTAAAAATAAATAAACAAATTTTAAAAAGCTTTAAAACACTAATGTAAATGTGTTATTATTACCATTATCATTATCATTATCATTATCATTATCATTATTATTATTATTATTATTATTATTATTATTATTATTATTATTATCTACATGATTTTCTATGGAGCTTTAGAACATGGTGAATGTAATTGATGAGCCCACACATTTTTGTCGTTGTAAAATTTCCTATACTCCTAAAAGAGAAAGAAAGGTTTGCTTTTTTTGGTTTGTTTTTGATGTATTTACTATAAATTTCAGAGTGAATACTTTGCATTTTTGTCGAATTAAATAAAACTATTTCCATGACAGTTTTCCCTTTGTTATGGGAATCTAGACATAGGGACAATTCTATGTGTTTCCAGGATTGCAAAAGCCAAAGGAAAATAGGTAATGACTTTCCTTCTCAGAAACAGCAGAGTGAATCTCTTCAGCATAAATGAAAAGTTTTCTTTTTGGGACATAGGTTACAGAAAGATTCAATTTGCTGTCAGAGTAGTTAGTATTTAATGTAAAATCAATATTAATTACTCAAAATTTAATAATGTCATTTTTTTTCCTGAAACTTCAATATGTACAAAGACAAAGTTTAAAAAATATGAACTGGAACAGCATGGAGGCTGTACTGGTGCAGAACACACTATAGTAAAGCCTAGCAGGAAGCTCCAAGCAATCTGAAGCAGCAGCAGCACAACGAAATTTCAAACATATCAGCCTAGGATGGGAGTCCAGTGGAACTGAGCAAGAGAGTACTGCAAAAACACCAGTTTCTGCGATAAAAACTCCCTGTCTGACAAAAATTTCTGGGAAAATGGGATAAAGGTGTGTTGCAAACTGGACATAGGTCAATGAATGACACTGTACACAAGAAGAAAGTACAAATGGATACATGATCTAGGTATGAAGACTGATTCTATAAACAAATTAAGACAGCAACAAATAGTGTATTTATCAGATTTATGGATAATGGAGAATTTTTGACTAAACAATAGACAGAAAACATTATGAAGTACAAAGTGGATGATTTTGATTACATTAAAATGAAAATTTTTTTGCGCAACTCAGTGTAACCAAGATTAGGAGGGAAGCAGAAAATTGGGAAAGAATTTTTGCAACTAGTGTCTGTGATAAAGACCTCATTTCTAAAATATGTAGAGAACTGAGTCAAATTGACAAGAATACAATTCATTTCTCAATTGATAAATGGTCAAATGATATGAAAAAGGAGTTTTCAGAAGAAGAAATTAAAGATATCTATAGTCATATGAAAAAATACACTAACTCACTATTGTTTAGAGAGATGCAAATCAAAACAACTCTGAGGTACCGCATCACACCTATCAGATTGGCTAATATGCCAAACAGGAAGATGATAAATGTTGCAGAATATGTGGGAGAATTGGAACACTAATTCATTGTTGGTGGAGCTGTGAGATGATCCTACAATTCTTGAAAGCAATTTAGAACTATGCCCAAAGGGCTACAAAAATGACCCAGCAATATCACTTCTAGGCCTGTATCCCAAAGAGATCATAGAAATGGGAAAATGTCCCACATGTACAAAAATATTTATACCAGCTTTTGTTGTGGTGGTCAAGAACTGGAAATCGAGGGGATGCTCATCAATTGGGGAATGGCTGAACAAGTTGTGATATATGAATGTAATGGAATACTGTTGTGCTATAAGATGAACAGGAGGACTTCAGAGAGGCCTGGAAGGCAGTATGTTAACTGATGTTGAGTGAAAGGAGAAGAACCAGAAGAACTTTGTACACAGTAACAACCACATTGTACTAGGAATTTTTCTGGTAGACTTAGCCCTTCATAGTAATGCAAGTACCTAAAAAATTCCCAATGGACTCTTGTGGCAAAATCCCTTCCATATTAAGAAAAAAACTATGGAATTGGATCTCAGAATGAAGCAGAACATTTTCTCTTGTGTTATGTGTTTTGTTTTTCATAATTTCTGCCATTTAATTCAATTCTTCTATGCAACATGACTAAAGTGAAAATATATTTAATGAGAATGTATGTGTAGGACCTATATAAGATTGCATACCATCTCAGGGAGGTAGTGGCAGGGGGGGGGATGTGAGAGAAGGAGGAGGAAAAATCTAAGGTATATGGAAGTGACTGTGGAAAACTGAAAACCAATTAATTTTTTAAAATATGATGTGCAATATACAGGGAAGGGAAATGACATATTTTTGTCCTTTTCTTTACGATTTTTACAATTAGTTTTGCATTCAATGACCTTGGATGCTTGTTATGTGCCTACCGTGTACAGAGCATTGGGCTAGATGCTGAGGAAGATACACAAATTCCATACTTTCATGGAGCTTCATTGTCCAAAGAAGGATAAAATTCTAGCACAACATCATGTGATAAGCGAATTAACATCATTAGAGAGATGAAAAACAAAATAACGTCAGGTCTAAGGAACGAAGGTTGTAGCGTTCAGGACTGAAACACATAAAATATGCACCAAAAGGCAGAACAATTTCATATAAAAATTCTGTTAAAACATTTACAAAGCAATATAGGAATAACTATTGCACACTATATTACTATGAATAGGAAAGGAGCAAGTTTCCTTAACCCTGAAAAATAATTTTCATCTATATATTATCACCTGATTACCTAAGCTCTGAGAAAGAAACAAACTTGAAGGAGGAACAGATTATCAGGAAAGACTTTCATTGGGCTTGATAAAATAAAACCCTATGAGGGCTGCTAATATGAAAGAAACTGAAAAGGGGACCTGGAATGAGCCAGACTCCAATCCTAGTATTCAAAGATTATAACATTATTTTTTCTTTGCCTGAGAAAAAGCTTACAAGCTAGAGCAGAGACAAAGTGATCATTTGTTTAGAGGGGAGTGGGAAAAGAGTGAAGTATTTCTACATATTTGTAGTATTCAAGGCTAAGTAGGGGTTAAGGGAAAAACAATAGATCCAGAAGTAGGAAAGTGGGAATACATTATCTATAAACACAATAAATGAGGAAACAAAATATTTGCTGCTCTTTAAAGAAATCAGGAAGCAAGACATTTGCTACTCTTTCTGGGACTGTCAATATCAGTTTCAGCAGTTGCAGACAAGGATCACTGTTAAATCAAGCTGCCCTGGTCTTCAGAAATCCTCTTGAGTGACTAGTTGTTGATCTACTCCATTGTCTGATTTCCCTGTGAAAAGGGGAAACTGACATACTTAATTGGTTAGTTCAGGTATTATAGAGCTCATGTCCACAGGCTTTTCTCCTGGGAGGGAGGTGAAAGAATGAGAAGGAGCAACAATAATAATAATAGGGTACTGGATGTGTGACAAATGCAGCAAACAGGAGCAGTTAGATGGCACAACGGATAGAATGCTGGGCCTGGAGTCAGGGAAACTCATACTCCTGAATTCAAATATAGCTTCAGACACTTGTTTAATGACAAGTAAAGTAGGATTTTGCTGCTTTTGTTTCAGTATAATCAAGAAGTCTGATGCCTCTCTTTGAATGTGACTGGGGAGAATCTTTTCCACCCATTGTCAAGCCTAGGAAGATTTGTAAGAAGGTCCACGACTTTTGTTAATGAGGCACTACTTCTCAAACTATGAGATGATATCTGGTATGTTTTGGTATGTTGTCTCATTATTAGCATTCTCTTGAATTAACTTATTGATTGTTTCTATGATTTATTGTTTGACCCAGTTATTTTTTAGGATTAGATTATGTGGGTTCCAAATAATTTTAGCTTATCTTTCCATGGCCTTTTATTAAATGTAATTTTTATTGCATCATCTTCTGAAAAGGATTTAATATTTCTGCCTTTCTGCACTGAATTCTGAGATTTTTATTTTCTGGTACATGGTTAAGTTTTGTGAGTGTGCCATGAATCATTGAGGGAAAAAAAGGTATATTCCTTATTATCCCCATTAGATTTTCTCCACAGGCCTATCGCATCCACCTTTTCTAAAATTCTATCCAACTCATTAACTGCTTTCTCATTTATTTTGAGGTTAGATTTATCAAGTTTAGAGAGGGGGAGATCGAGGTCACCCACTAGTATAGTTCTGCTGTCTATTTCTTCCTGTAATTCCCTTAACTTCTCCTGTAAGAATTTGGATGCTCTACCACTTGGTACATACATGTTTCGTAGTGATATTACTTCATTGTCTATGTTGCTTTTAAATAGGATATAGTTTTCTTCCTTATCTCTTTTGATTAGATCAATTTTTGCTTTTGCATTGTCTGAGATTAGGATTGGTAAACCTGCTTCTTTTTTTTTTTAACCTCAGCTGAAGGATTATATATTCTTCTCTTGGCTTTTACATTTACCCTGTGTTTATCCCCCTGTTTCAAATGTGTTTCTTATAAACAACATATTGGAGGATTATGGTTTTTAATCTATTCTGCTATCCACCTCCACTTTATTGAAGAGTTCATCCCATTCACAGTTATGATTACTATCTGTCTTTCTCCCCATCCTATCCCCTATCCCCATTTGTGATTTTATTTCTCCCTTCTTCCTTCCCTTCCTCAAGAGAGTTTGCTTTTGACTACTGCCTCCATCAATTTTCCCTCCTTTCTATCAATCCCCCTTTCTTTTCTTTCCCTTTTCCCTTGTTCCTTGTTCACTCACTTCTAACCCCCCTTTTCTTTCCTCTTTCCCCTCCAAATGTCTCTAATGCAAGTTATATTTCCATACTCAAAACAGAATGTTATTCCTGCCTTGAAAGCAATCCAATGATGGTAAAGCTCAAGCAATGCTCATCTCTGTCCCTTCTATTATAATATGGTTTGTGTCTCTTCAAGTGATATAATTTCTCCTTTTCAACCTCTTTTCTTGTTTTCCCATTACAACCCCTTTGTAACCCTTAGTTAGATATTTTATCATCACATCTGTTAATTTATGCTCACACCCTCTGTCTATGTATATACCTTTTAAATGTGATAAGAAATATAACATTCTTAAGATTAATAATATCATCCTCCCATATATGGATGGAAACAGTTTGCCCGTAATATCTTCCTACGCTTCTATTGAGTCTTGTATTTGAAGGTCAAATTTTCCATTGAGCTCTGATCTTTTCATCAGCAATGTCTGGAAGTTCCTTATTTCATTGAATGTCCATCTCCTTGCCTCAAAGATTATGCTCAGTTTTGCTGGGTAGTTGTGCCTTGGTTGTAGTACAAGCTCCTTTGCCTTACCAAACATCAGATTCCAATCTCTCCCATTCCAGTCCCTTCTTTTAATGTAGAAGCTGCAAACCCATAGATCATGACTGTAATTCTGTGACGTTTGATTTGTATCATTCTGGCTGCTTACAGTATTTTCTCCTTGACCTGGTAACTCTGGCATTTGGCTACAATATTCCTTCGAGTTTTCAATTTCGGATCTCTTTCACGAGGTGATCAGTGGATTCTTTCCATGATTATTTTACCCTCTGGTTCTAGGACCTCGGAGAAATTTTCCTTGATGATTTCTTGGAAGATGGCATCCAGGCTATTTTTTCATCATGACTTATTGGTAGACCAATAATTCTTACATTATGTCTCCTAGACCTAGTTTCCAGGTCAGTTGTTTTTCTAAGGAGATATTTCACATTTTTTTCTATTTTTTCATTCTTCCAATTTTGTTTGACTGATTCTTGACGCCTCATGGAGTCACTAGCTTCTACTTGTCCAATTATACTTTTTAATGATTTTTTTTTCCTCGGTTAGCTTTTGTATCTCTTATCCATTTGGTCAATTTTTTTCAGGGTTCTGTTTTCTCCAGCTGGTTTTGTACTTCTTCATCCATTTGCTCATTTTGCTTTTTATAGATTTATTTTCTTCAGTGATTTTTTTTCATTATTTTGCCATTTGCTTTTTTAAGGAATTGGTGGATTTTTCTTGTGCCTCTCTCATTTGTCTTTTAAAACCCTCCTTGAGCTCTTCCAAGAATGCGTGTTGGGCTTGAAACCATTTCATATTCCCTTTTGAGTTTTCACATATGTGTATATAGTCAAAGTTGACCCTTTCTGAATTTGTATTTTGTTCTTCCCTTTCCCCATAGTAAGATTCTATGGTCTTTGCTTTACTAGGTTACTTCTTGTTTATTGCAATAGCCTTTTTCCTGGCTTTTAAAGTGGACCTCTGCTTATGATGCATGGAGGCTCTGTCCCATACTTCTTGTGCTTGTGGTTATGGGCCTTGTTACTGGTTTTGTGTGCTATGCCCTCTGGTTCTGTCAGTTAGACGTTATATAATGCTGCTCCTCACCAGGTGCTGAGCTGGAGCTAGCTGGTGTGTGCCAAAGTCAGGGCCAACTGATGTCTCTTTGAGTTTCCTTCGCATTACACTGAAACTTGCAATCTAAGGTGTGGGGGAGGGGTTGTCTGGTCACTGGAGGTTTTCTCCTCTCCTAGGTTTGAGTTAGAGCACAGCTGCTGGTTGGCAATGGTCTATCCTTGTTTCTGCTGATTCCCTTGGTGGTGGGATGGCAACTTGGGGTCCTGGTATTGGTGCTTGTCGGCTCCAACCCCCTAGGGCTCAGGATCTCCTGTTGGTTTGCTGAAGTGGGGTTTGCTGGATGCCTCCAAGTCTGCCCTTGTCCTCTTTAGTCACAGCAGGAGGGACTCTTCCCATCGATCTCCTTGGCCTCCCAAACTATAAAACTGCTGCACCCCTTCTGTTGGCTCCTCTATTCCAGGATTTTTTCTGGGGTAGTATTCTATGGGTGTTTCAAAATCAGTAAGGGGGGATGAGAGAACTTGCAGTTTACTCCACCATGTTGGCTCCAAGAAATTCGAATAGGTGACTTTGAAACATTTTCTCTGTTGATTGATAGCCCCAAGAGTAGTTATTGCAGCTGTCACGGTTCCCCTCACCCAGCTCCACCAGAATCCTGTCCTTTGCTGAGAGGTTTGGGAATCTTCACTGCATTGGTGATTCAGTGTACCAGGGCTGTCTCCTGTTCTATTTCAGTCAGGTGTAGACTCATGCACTCTGCACTCTCCCAGCCCAGTAACACTTGATTCTCTTGGACTGAAAATCTGGCACACTGTCCCCTAGTAGATTCTGTCACTCTCAAATTTGTTTAGGTTCACTTCTTAGTAGTATCTAAAGGAATTTGTAAGAGAGCTCAAGTGAGCTCCTGACTTGACTTGGCCATCTTGGCTCTTCCCCCCTGAAATAATATTCTTCTGTTATACCACTGTGTAAGCAGAAATTCTTATGATCTTTGACATTAAATTTATAATAAAATATAATTAAAATGTCAGAAAGATGAAATAAATAATATTTTTAAGAGAGTTAATCTAGGCTCAGGGACTTCCTTTTGGTCATATAACTAGTAAGTCTGTAGTACCAATGTGATATTTATATTGCTCACAGCAGCCATGAATATCATGGCACGATTCTAAATCACAAGATGTAACAGCCTCTCCACATCGAAAACAAAACCAAACCACTTATTCAGACACCAGAAATCCAAAGCCATCATAGTAAAAAAAAAAAATCTATACACAATAGCAATGCAGAGAACAACACCATCCCCATACCTTCCCCCTGTTAGGCTTCTCGCAACTAAGGTCCCTTAAACAAATCACAGGTAGCCTGCCCTTAAACAAAATGCCCTTTTCACACTTACAGCCAGCTGTGGGCTTACCTGCATCCTTCAGTTCTTACTGCTCTCTCACTAATTTCCTCTCAGCTCTGCTCTAGCTCCACCTCTTCCTGTTCTACTCTTCTTGCTTCATCTATTCAGCAAGCT
Source organism: Notamacropus eugenii (assembly GCF_028372415.1). Taxonomy (NCBI): domain Eukaryota; kingdom Metazoa; phylum Chordata; class Mammalia; order Diprotodontia; family Macropodidae; genus Notamacropus; species Notamacropus eugenii. The sequence continues at coordinate 363,320,267 of NC_092873.1, read as the reverse complement.
CTTCCCACCACAGGCTCCATGTGACTCAGACTTTCATGTGATCTAGGAAGGTCACACGGGTCTATTAATGAATGAAAAAGAGCTCCCCATTTAAATTACCATTACAAAGTTTCAGAGGTACAGATGAGCCCAGACCTTCAGAATTCAACGTTCAATATACTATTTCTTTTGCTATACAATTTTTCTAAACAAGATGGAATAAGCCTTCTGTTACTCAAAAACTCTCATATTTGGGGGGGGGGGGCAGAGAGAAGGTGGCAGAGTAGAAAGAAGGACCTGTATAAGCTTTCTCTCATAGACCATCAAATACCTGCAAAAATGACTCTAAACAAATACTAGACCAGCAGAAACCACAAAACGACAGAATGAAACAGATTTCCAGCCCAAAGCAGCCTAGAAGGCCAACAGTATCAGTCTATTTCACCAGGCACAGGGAGGAGCAGCTTAACTTGGGCCCACATGGCGCGGCAGGGACAGGACCCAGAATAGGCTTCAGGGAACTATCAGCAGCAGCAGTTTCCAGATTGCTCAACCCACAGACACCAAAAACAGCTTCAAAGGTCAGTGAGAAAGCTGTTTCACTTGGGTGAGAAGGGAATGCAGTCTGGACTTCCAGCAGCAGCATCCATTTTTGGAGTCCTCTGCCTAAAGCCTTTGGGAAAATTGAGCAGCTGATCTGAGTCTCAGCCCTGAGAGGCGACCCTGGGGTAAGGAGAAGCCCTGGCATAGTGGAGCTGGAGGCACTTGTGGAGAGGGAATTCTATTCACAGATTCTGAGCAGAAAAGTTTTTGGCTGCTCCTAGATCAGTGTGCAGGCCAAGAGAGGAGTAAACTCCTCTCCCTTGATTGTGCCACCTTGGAGGAATTAAGAACTTACGGGTCCCCAGAGTACACCCTACTCTTGACAAGAGACTCTAAAGTCAAGTAACTGGCTGAGAAAATGTCCAAAATATGGGAAAAAATAAGACTACAGAAGCCTCCTTCCTTGATGAGCAAGTATTTTCTTCCATTTTTTCAGATGAGGAAGAACAATGCACAGCATTAGAGGAAATCAGGGCTCCTCCATCCAAAACATCCAAAATAAATATGCAATGGCCTCAGGTCGTGGAAGAGCTCAATAAAGATTTTGAAAATGAAGTAAGAGAGTTTAAGGGAAAATGAGAGTGATGCAAGAAAATCATGAAAAGAGAATCAACCATCTGCTAAAGGGACACCCAAAATGCCAAAGAAAATAAAAACTTTAAAAATAGACTAACCCAAATAGCAAAAGAGGTCCAAAAAGGTAATGAGGAGAAGAATGCTTTAGAAAGCAAAATTAGCCAAAAGGAAAAGCAGGTTCAAAAGCTCATTGAAGAAAATAATCCTTTTAAAATTAGAATGGAGCAGATGGAAGCTCATGATTTTGCGGGAAACTAAGAAATTACAAAACAAAACCAAAAGAATGAAAAGCTAGAAGACAATGTGAAATATCTCAATGGAAAAACAACTGACTTGGAAAATAAAACTAGGAGAGAAAATTTTAAAATTACTGAACTGCCTGAAAGCCATGATCAAAAAATAGCCTAGACATCATCTTTCATGAAATTATCAAGAAAAACTGCCCTGATATTCTAGAACCAAAGGGTAAAATAAATGTTGAAAGAATCCATCAATCACCTCCTGAAAGACATCTAAAAAGAAAACACTCCTAGGAATATTGTAGCCAAATCCCAGAGTTGCCAGGTCAAGGAGAAAATATTGCAAGTAGCCAGAAAGAAATAATTCAAGTATTGTGAAAATACCATCAGAACAACACAAGATCTAGCAGTTTCTATATTAAGGGATTAAAGGCCATGGAATATGATATTCCAGAAGTCAAAGGAACTAGGATTAAAACCAAGAATCAAATACCCAGAAAAACTGAGTATAATACTTCAGGGGAAATAGAGGACTTCCAAACATTCTTGATGAAAAGACCAGAGTTGAATAGAAAATCTGAGTTTCAAACCCAAGAATGAAAAGAAGTATGAAAAGGTAAACAGGAAAGAGAAATCATAAGGGACTTATTAAAGTTGAAATGTTTATATTCCTACACAGAAAGAAAATATTTGTAACTCTTGAAACTTTTCAACATTTGGGTAGTTGGAGGTGTTGTACACACACATACACACACACACACACACACAGGGTGAGTGTGAATAGGAAGGGAATGATATCTCAAAAATAAAATTAAGGGGTGAGAGAGAAATATAATGGGAGGAGAAAGGGAGAAATTGAATGGGGTGAATTATCTCTCATATAATGGGCAAGAAAAACTTTTTCAATGGAGGAGAAAAGGTGGGACATAAGAGGAAAAAGGGAAGCTTATTCTCATCACATTTGGCTTAAGGAGGGAATAACATGCTCACTCAATTTGTTATGAAAATCTATCTTACACTACAGGAAAGAAGGGTATAAGTCAGTGGGGGGAGGAGGAAGTAATTAGAAGCAAACACTTTAGGGAAAGGACAAGGTTACACAAGTGAATACTATAAATGGGGGACTGGAAAGGATGGAGGAAAATACAGTTAGTCTTACACAACATGACTATTATGGAAGTCTTTTGCAAAACTACACATATACAGCCTATCTTGAATTGCTTGCCTTCTCAGTGGGAGTGGGTAGGGAGAGAGGAAGTGAGAGAAGTTGAAACTCAAAGTCTTAGGAACAAATGTTGAAAATTGCTTTTGCAAACAACTGGGAAATAAGAAATATAGATAATGGAGTATAGAAATCTAGCTTGCCCTACAAAAAAAGAGAGAAGATGGGGATAAGGGAGTGGAGGGGTGTGATAGAAGGGAGGATAGATTGAGGGAAGGTGTAATCAGAATCCAAGTTGTTTGGGGATGGGAGGAGAGGACAGATGGGGAGAAAATTTGCAACTCAAAATTTTGTGGAAATGAATGTGAAAACTAAAAATAAATAAATAAACAACATAAAACCTCTTATATTCTCAGCCCAAGTCCTCTATTAACCAGATTAACTATCTTCAACTTCTTTAGGTGATCTTTGTACCACATCATTTTCAATATTTCAAATGTACATTTAACCTCTGAAATTTACTAGTAATGATAAAATAGTGAAATGCAGACAATATTATAATGCCATTTTGTGCTTTTGAAGGAGTAAGAGTATTACTTTTAGTGCCTGATCAGATGAAAAAGAAAGATAACAAAGAGTAGGAAACATTACCCAAGAATTTTTCCCTTGGCTTCATCTTTAATGATTATATGTGAATTTTACTGTCATTCTCCAGTTAAACTGAGACACAAAGGATAAGTGTAGTTGCTAACTAATAAAATACATACTTCTTCAGAAATATAGATTTTTCAGAAAGATCCTGATGTAACCTTTATTTACAGTAACATTATCTAATGCTCCAGAAGGGTAAGATTGGCCTGCATTGACTTGAAGGACTAAGTGTATTTTGGCTCATCTCCTTATGAATGAAATATCACATCCTTTGGGACCAGGTCTGGTGTAAAAAGAGTCAAAAAGAAGGAGAGAGAGAAAATTAAAAATGGAGGTTTTTAGACCTTTCCCAGGCTACATGGAGCAGTAGCAGTGAGTATATTGACAGCGGTGGAAACAACGACTGTTCCCTTCCTCAAACCCAAGCTCATGACAGACTGGAAAAGTGAATGCTAAAGGGGCAATCTTCAAGGTATAAAATTGTTTTGTCTTTGCTTTTATTTTATTTTGTTTTTAAAATCATGAACTCTTGTAGACTGAGGTGGCTAGTGCAATAAAGAGAGAATGAAATCTGGAGAAACAGGTGCTCCTTATTTCTTTTCCTTTATCTCAATGCAAGTGACACTCATTTTCCTCATGTTCTTTTAGCAACTATATCTGACTGATCTGACCTTATTTCTTATAAACACTTGTGATTGGAGCCTTCATTTGCATTTACTTGTATCCCTTTGCTCATGGCATAAGGACATAGAACAGTTCTGAGAGTTGCACTGGGGAGAATGACCTTTCTTACTTCTGGCCTGGAATCTCAATCCCCCAACATATTGACAGAGAATTTTCTCTCTCTAATTGGGAGCCTATGCAAAAGTCATTCATATATTTTAACACTACCCTTTCAATGGCATAGTTACTGTTAACCCAGGTCCTTCAACCTGCTTCGCCTTATCATGAGCTTAAAATAAAGACCCTTATTGTTACTTCTAATTTTTCATGATAATCTCAATTTCAACAACAACAAGCAGACTTTTAGAAAAAAAAATACAAAAGGACCACCTTTTGCCTGATCATGCACCCAGTTTTATGTTACGAATATGTATTCAACACATGCATATATAGCCTGTAAAAATCATCAATACAAAATTAGGTTGAGTTCATTTCCCTAAGAAGATTTCCATAAAAGTAGTAACAATTCATTCAGTCTCACTCATTCAGATTGAAATGGAACTAAAACAGATCTTACACTATTATCTCTTACTGCCAAACATAAACATAATCATTTTTCACCATTAGAGTATATGTGTATCTATAAACTTGTGTACACACAAACATGTGCACATGCACACATTGGCACCTTAATCACCATATTTCTCCACTAGAATTTCAGACTCAAATTATTCCTTTCGAAGAAACACAAGCTAAGCCATCATATCCCTGAATGAATTTTCATGAGAGCTGGCAATAAGATCAACTGTAACTCAAAGAGGAGACTATAGGGAAACATAAAGATAAGTGGATGAAAAACACCTGTTTCAATAAAGTATATGTTTGTTCTATAGTAAATCCAAATTTCATACTACCTTATCCCAATAAGAAGGAAATATTATTCCCATCTCATTTTAGAAGTTATTCATCAAGATGGAGGCAGGAAGATGCTTGTCTCATCCTTGTTCTTCAATTGTTTCAGTAATGTCCTACTCTTTGTGACTCAATTTGAGATTTTCTGGCAAAGATATTGAAGTGGTTTGCCATTTCCTTTTCTAGCTCATTTTGCATATTAGAAACTGAGATACACAAGGTTAAATGACTTAAGTACCCAGTGGAACACAGCTTGTAAGTGTTTGAAGTCAGATTTGAATTCAGGAAGATGGGTTTTCCTAACTTCAAGTCTGGCAGTCTATCTACTGAATCACCTAGCACTTCTATCAACTTGATTTTGGGCATTTAATCTTTCTTTTTAGTCTGAACAGATGATTGTCATATTGTAGAGAACCACCAGGGAGAATTTTCTCTCTACAATTCAGATCAACATTAACTTTGTCATTTAAAATTTCAGAATTTATCTAGGGCACTGAGAGTAAGTGAGATTTTTAGGGACACATGGCTAGTATGTGTTATAACTAGTACTGCAACTAATGGTCTCATGAACTTAAAGGTCAGATCCCTATCCACTACTCCATGCTGCCTCTAATTGCATTAATAGATTCAGTAATAAGCATGTATAATTAAACTAGAAAAATTCATTAAACATCTTACTCTACCATTATCTAGTGAAAGTGACTATCATTAGAGATATTCAGTATTCAATCTAAGCCAACAAACACTTATAGTTATTTATATTTGTGTGTCTGTGAATACATATATGTATATACACATATATGTGTATGCATATATATGTGTGTGTATCTATATCTATCTAATCTATGTATCTGTTTCTATGTGTATGTATATATATATATATATATGTATATATATATATACATATATATATATATATATATATATATATATACATATATATATATATATATATATATATATATATATATATATATATATATCTATCTTTCCTTCAAAGAGCTTATATTCTTCTAGGGAGAGACATATAAGTAACAACTTGTCAGTAGGAACTGAGAAATATGTAAACATTCTAGTAGGATAAAGGAGAGAATACTAAAAATTAAGTTTCAGATAGATGAGATAGAAACAAAAATACAACCAAACCAAAAACTGTAATGTAATAAGGCTTCAAGGTTTTGTCCCCATGTATAAGTCCAGGCTCAAGTACTTATCTAAGTATTAATTGTTCTGAATTTGTCTGAATACTTGGCTATATTACAATACTATGGGGTCTGTAGATCAGGTACTGCTCCCACACCAGACTGCAGCTTTTATATAGATTAATAATTAGAGAGTTGTAGAATGACTTCAATGATTTTTATTTCTAAAGAAATCAACGCTTTGTAGCCAACAGATGGCAATGATCTTCTTTGAACAAAACCCTGCTAATTCTCAGAGAAGGTGGAATAATGGCAAAATTCTGGGCCTCAAGTTATGAAGACCTGAATTCCAATGTTGCTCCTCAGCCATTTGCTAGCTTATTGACCCTGGGTAAGTCATTTAATGTTTGTTTCAGTTTCTCTAGTAAAATGGGAATATTGATAAGACCTACCTTCGAGGATCAAGCTAAATAATATTTTCAAGAGTCTGGCTCAGTGCCAGGCACATACTCATTCCATTCCATTTCTGACAGTAGACATTTATCATACATGATTGAATCTTGAATTTCTAGCCAGAGCTTGTACTCAGCTGGGCAATTCTTTTGTGAGGTGCTAAAAACCACTGATTTTATTACATTAGGGAATTCCCAATGAGAAATCTCCTTCCATCAAGGTGCAACCATTCTGCAATTTAGAAATCTTGGAAAACAAGCATAGACTTTAAGAAACCAGTGTCACTTCTATATGATAATGAGACATCGAAAAATAATAGTCAGGGCATCTAGTGCAGTGAAGCGGCAGAGTGAATAGAGCACCAGCCCTGGAGTCAGGAGAAACTAAGTGTCAGACACTTGACACTAGCTGTGTGACCTTGGGCAAGTCAGTTAACCCCAATTGTCTTACCTTCCCCCTACAAGAACAATAAAGAATAATAATCAATAATAACCAAATAAACTGTAAAACATCGTGCAGAGTGTATGTGGCATTTTTGGTTTAACTTCATTTTGTTGTGTGTTTTTGAAGAGGTAGTTTGGTATAGTAGAGTGCAGACTGAAATTAGAACTAAAAGACAGAGGTACAAATCTTGGCTTCTCCTAATACTCATCATGACCAAGGAGAAATCATTTCACTTTTTGAAGTTTCTTTATTTATAACATGAGGAAAATAATACTCACATTACCTACCTCATAGGGTTGTTTTAAGAGAAACACTTTATCGATGTTGCTATTTAATTGTTACAAGGATTATTTTCTTTGAAAGGGAAGGAATGCTTAGTAGTCTATACTGTTCAATTGATTTTCTGAGCTTTTATATATGTTCTATAACAGCACAATTTCATACATAGAGCAATGGATCTGGAGTCCAGAAGACCCTAGACGAAATCTAGCCTCTGACATTCACTAGCTGTGGAATGCTGGACAAATGATTTAACCTTTCTACCTTAGTTTCCTAATTTATAAAATGGAAATAATAGCATGCCCCTTCTAGCGTTGTACTGAGGATCAAAAAACATAACTTGAGTAAAATGCTTTGCAAACTTTAAAACCTATACAGGTCAGGAAAGTTAAATACCTACTCTTTCCCCTGAGTTCTCCAGTATCGTTAAGGGCAACTAGGTGGTGCAGTGGATAGAACACCAATACAGGAGTCAGGAGGACCTGAGTTCAAATCTCACCTCAGACACTTGACACTCACTAGCTGTATGACCTTGGGCAAGTCACTTAACCCCAATTGCCTCATCCTGGGTCATCTCTAGTCATCCTGATGAATAACTGATTACTAGATTCAGATGGCTCTGGAGGAGGAGTGAGACTGGTGACCTGCACAGCTCTCCTTCACTCAAAACAAAATTCAAGTGTAAGTCATATCATTTTTTCTGATGGCATGGTCTTCTTTGGCAATGAAGGTTGAACACACACCAGTATCCTTAAAAGGATTAGAAAGATTCTAGGATCTCTACAAAGGGCTCCAATGCCCACCGATGGTGTTCCCTCAGTTGTAGAAGACAATCCCCTGTACCTCAGTTACATTTAAGCATTGCTAGTCAGATGAAATTTTACACAGAAATATTTACTTTGGAAGATAAAATAAAAAATATTAACATTTACTTTGGCAGTACCTAGGAATCATAATCCCCTCTCTCTCTTTTTTCTTACCAGTTTAGTCTCTGGAAAGAGGATAAAGGTCATAGTTTAGTTCATCCTATAAAGCATAGTTTCAGTTTCAAACCCCGAACTCTGTCTTGGACTCAAATACCAGGAAACTGATTTCTATTGGCTTCCATTCAGGGCTGACTGGCCTCTCTATCTTGCCTGCCATACTAGTCCCATGATTACCATGGCTTAAACCCCCAGTCCTGTGGGGATCATTGGACACCCCAAACTGGATAAAATAGCACAGAACAGAAACAAATACTCCCAGGCCATTTCTTTCAGAGCAGCGGTGTAAGAGAAGGAGCAGGGAAAGGAAGGAAAGTCATTTTCCACTCAGGTTCAGGACATGGCACCCATGCTGTAGTTGTATTGTGATTTTCACCCTCTTGACACAATAGATGAGCACAATATCACAGACTTAAAGAGACCAATCAGCTCAGTCTTAGCAGTTTTAAAGATGCAGGTAGATAATCAAAGGACACCACACCCCTTTATGAAGTAGGGGAAACAGGCCTTCATATGAGGAGATCTAACCAGAGACCCGCAAAGTCTGTTTGCATTTTAAGAGAAATGAACATGCCCAGAGAAGCCTGGGTTACAATAATAGCAACTGAAACCTGGAAATTCTGGTTATATGCTAATTTCAATTTTGGGTAGCTTTTCAATAATAATATCATTTGGGAGTTTTGGTTACATCAACGGTTTTCCTTGAAAATATTGAGACGGCTTATTTTATTCTTATTTTGATGAGGCAGCCTTAAGTCTCAGATGCATAATAGCGGCATGACACTTAACCTATGTATGTCTCAGTTTTCTAACACATAAAATGGAGCTATTAATAGTACCTATATTAAAAGATCACATTGAGATAATATTTGTAAAGAACTTTCCATAATGCATTAACACTGATTATTATAATTATTATTAATTACAAAGACTATCAGTGACTATTATGATTATTGTCCATTAACCTTGCAGCTCCATCCACTGGCACAAAAGAAAGACAGCTTTGAAAACTCCCAACATCTCCAGTCAACTTTTTCAAAGATTTTCAGCATTTTCTGTTCATGCTAAGTTAAAGTGACCAAATTCTATTTTCCTCTTCCCTGCTTCACTATGCAGAGAGCAAACCCCACCCTCATATCATTAGGACCTCCTAGTGAATTAAAAAAAAAGCACATATATGACTGGGGATGGATAAAAACTACCCCCTTTTCTATTTCCCATCTTTCTTCCCAGTGAATAGAACCAGTCTCTGCAAATTGACTTAAGGCAACAGTAAACCTCATACAGTGGAGAATGTAGGAGCCTTAGGGTTGGCATTCCTGCCACAGTGTAAAGATACATATACCTCTTATACAATCAATCAAAAGATATTTATTAAGCACATTCTTGGTGTCAGGTACTGTGCTAGTCACTAAGGACACATGTACAAAGAAAGAAGAAAACCAGTAGAGACTTAGATTCATTTATTTTATTTCATTAATGCTTTCTCATTCATCCTGCTTTTCCCTTCTTTCAATTCTACAACTATTTAGAGATATTTATAATGTTAAAGAAAAAAAATGTGAGTTGTTGAGCGTTTGCCAGAAGAAATTTTTTAAGTTTTCACACTGAAGAAAATGTTCTAACAGTCAATGTAAAAACCAGTCAAAACCTGCCCTGAATGTGGCTTCTCCATCTCTTGATACTTTTTATAACATCAGCTCAATTGTCTGTTTTCATCAGCCCTAGGAAGATAAATTGCATACTTATCCATCTTCAAGGATTCCAGAATTTCTTGGCTGCTGGAAGATTTTTGCAAAGCATAGAAATGCTAAGTAATCTGGAAAGCCATTGTCAGTTGCATCTCTGGCAGATGGTCTTCGGAATCTCAAAGTGGGTTGTAAGAATTTTATACTCAGTTCTGTGCTCATATATCAGTTGTCATTTAAGTCTGGATTTTGACACACCAGCTGAGGTGTGAAAGTTTGTAGAGGAGCCCAGCCTTTCCATATATTCTTCAGTAATGATATAAAAAGACTACCATGTCAAATAATGATAAAACAAATCCAAAGAATAACATTAGGATGTTCTTTCATTCAGCTTAGGACTGCAGAGAATTAAAAAAAAACATCCTGAAGCTGCAAGTTTGAAAGAGGAGACACTACAAGAAAGTGAGCATGACTTCAGGTGAACAGTAATACCATAACTATGGATTGCCTGGTGGAGAGAGGTAACAGTAGCCAATAGAAGCTCCGTAATCAAGATGGTCAACTGCAAATCTCTGACAAAGAACAATGAAGCCTTCCAGTTCGTTGAACACAGACACAGCAGGGGAGATGGAAGTCAGAGACAAAAGTCCAGGAAATTGAAATTAGAACCAAGGAGGGTCTGACAACTTCATGCAAGAGTAAAATAATGAGCAGATCTTTGCCTTAGAACTCTGTCTCAAATCTGGAACTGTGGCTGGAAATGAGTATAAAGAACTCACAAAATATTCAAGAAATGCCTAAGAAGCAATCTCTCTCTCTCTCTCTCTCTCTCTCTCTCTCTCTCTCTCTCTCTCTCTCTCTCTCTCTCTCTCTCTCTCTCTCTTTCACACATACACACACACATACACACATACGTGTCTATGTGTGTCTGTATCCACAGGAACAACAAGTAGATCCTTAGTGGAAAAAGTAGCTTCATCACAAGTACTAAAAGTGTATTTGGAAGAAAAGAAGCAAAATCTAAAAAAATCAAATGAGTTCTGGAAGGAAAAATATGGAAGAATAGAGAGCTTATAATAGATGGCAAACTTGACAAAACTAGTAGTGATTACCATGAGGCAACAAGAAATATCAGAATAAAAACAAAATATTGAAAAAATAGAAGAAATTATGACTTATGCAGTATTTTGCTAGCATACATACCCACACACACACATGCATGGATGGTGTGTATCTATGTGGGGGAGGGGGGAATGTGTGTATAAGCAAAAACAAATGACCTAAAAATAGATAAAGGCAGGTGAAATAATTTGAGAAATATCAGTGGAAGGTATCCATTCATTACATCTTGAAATGCAAACTATAAGAACTATAATATCCCAGATTCAAAACTTCTAAATCAAAGATAAAATATTGTAAGTAGCCAGAAAGAAAGAATTTAATTTCCAAGGAACCACAATCAGTACCACATAAGACTGGCCAACATCTATTATGATGGAGAGACAATCCTGAGTGTGTGTGTGTGTATGTGTGTGTGTGTGTGTGTGTGTGTGTGTGTGTGTGTGTGTGTGTGAGAGAGAGAGAGAGAGAGAGAGAGAGAGAGAGAGAGAGAGAGAGAGAGAGAGAGAGAGAGAGAGAGAATGAGACAGGAAGACAGGTTTTCAGGCAGGTACTATACTAAGTACTAGAGATACAAATAAAACTAGAGATATTCCCTGCTCTCAGTGTTCTTATATTCTAATGGGAAAAGTCAGTAGATAAAGGGAAACTTCAATGGAAGTAAGTTGAATGGAAGGCTATATGTGCAATTGCCTAGCATGGAGTTAGTCAGGAAATAGCTTGAAGGTTAGGGTTCCAGAAACTGAAGTAAAAATTTCTTTGCTTGTGCTGAATTACACAGTAGAAGATTTTTGGTTGCTAGATGGGAGATCATTGTCCAAGCAGATGGTGACATGATATGAAATGTGTCAAGGAGTGATATTACAAAAGGCAAAAGATAAAGGATTACAATCAATAATAACTGACTCTAAAAAATTATATATAATCCTACAAGGAAAATAAAACAAATATCTCTAGTGAAATAAAGCCTTTTGAAGCATTCCCAATAAAATATCTGAGCTAAATGGAAACTTTGAAATATCAAACTTATAGTGAAAAGTTATCTAAAATAAATAAACAAACAAACAAACAAATAAATGCACTTGAGGAATTGAAGTAACATTCTAATAGAGAGACAAAATGTCCCTTCAAAATACTTATGGCTTCAAAAGTTACAGAGGGAACTAAATAGGATAAATAGAGTGACTGGGGGTGGTGGTTTTGATTTGTACTTACATTTTAAGATGAAAAAATGATTACCATGTTATTATACTATATATAATTACATTACTATAATTATTATGTCTCATCATTGGAGGATAGAAGAGGAAACTATAAAAACAGTCTACTTCTACTGCTACTATCATTCCACCCTCCAAATCAGGCAAGCAGAAGACTTTGTTGGGATGATTTAGATCATTCATCTTTGTATTATCTGGGGACACGTCTTCATCTTCACCTACCATTTTCATACCTGTTTGTACTACTGTTCCAACCATCAACCCTTTAAAATTGAATATTTATAGGTGTTCCAAACAGATGGACTGACTAACTCTGTTATAGATGAATATATTGTGCATCATCAAGTGTATCATTAGTTTTTTTTTTTTGAGCTTCTGAGACAAACTGGTTGAACAGGCCCATTCACCCCAAAAAGGTGAGTGTGAAGAGTGGAGGGCATAGATGGAACTAGCTCAAGTAATTGATGAATCTATAAGTAAATGGATGAGTGAGTTGATCAATGTTTATTAAGCACATTCTATGTGCCAGGCATTGTGCTAAGTGGTGGAGATACAAAAGGTAGCAAAACACAGTATGTGACCTAAAGGAGTTTATAATTTAATTGAGCAAAGGCAGGAGGGCAGGAGAAAATTTGTATCTCAAAATGTTTAAAAAGTTGCAAGTAATTTAGAGATATTTAATGAAATGAAATAAAGTTTTAAAAAACAAGCTATATATAGTATAAATAGGAGATATTAGTTGTCCTTTATTCTCGAAGAGGATCATGACATCAAGGAGGTGATGTCATGACATGAAATTGAATTGGATTTAAGGAAGGGAGGCTTGTATAAAGACACCAGCCTCACTTTCTCCTCTGGAATAATCTGGGTCCAGTGGCTAGATGTGGATCAGGACAACTGGAGATGGCCCAGAATGTAGTGGGGAGCCTTGACCTTTTCAAGTTAAGATCTTTAACAGGTCTCTTGTTAACTGAGACAGTGCACATTCAGTGATAAATAATAAATAAAATAGGAAGTAAATAAGAAAGTTAAGGTACTAGAATTAAGAAGGGTTGAGAAAAGTTTCCTTTGTAAGATCAAATGTTATCTGGGATTTAATGGAAGTCAGGGAAGCCAGTAAGTGTGGGTGAAGAGGGAAAGAATTTTAGGCAAGAAAGAAAATCAGAGAAAATACAACAGATGAATTGTTTTGCTCTTGGGATCACAAGGAGAATGAATGAATGAATGAGTGAGTGAGTGAATGAATGAATGAATGAGTGAAAACAGTTAAATGTTTATAATATGCCAGGCACTATGCTAAATGCTGGGGACAAAGACATAAGCAAGACAGTGCCACATATCAAGGAAATTACATTCTAACGAAGGAAGACAACAGATACTTGATTGTCATACATTTTTCAAGAGATTCATATTGATTTTATTATTATGCTCAGAAAAAATGTAGAAAGACCCAATAGACGAGAGTTGAGGAAAGTTGGTATAAATTATCAAGATTCATTTCAGATCAGGGGGCCGAGTTCCTGAAAATTGTGTTTTTCCTCCATTCTCCAAGAGGAACATGACATCAGGTAGGTGATGACATGGCTTTCAGTTGACTTTGATTTGAGTGCGGAAGGGTTATGCAAGGTCACCAGTCTCACTTTCTCCTCCAGAGCCATCTGATTGCAGTAACCATATATTCGTCAGGACAATTGGAGATGGCACAGGATCTAATGGGAGACCCAGGTCCTTTTAGGCTAAGATCTTTTCAGATTATACAAATACTAAATAGAAACTGTTTCTCTTTTGACCAGGTTCCCTGAGTGTCTTCCCCTCCCACTTTGTTTTTTTTTTTTTTTTTATTAAAGGGCCGTTCCTTGTGTAAAATCCTGAAAGGTTTAAAAAAAAGAACGCTTTTGTATTTTTTTGATATTTTATTGAACAGCATTATCTGTGGACTTTTTGAACATGTAAAAATCAGTTAATGTCAAAGAAAATAACGTATAAAATTCGATTCTTTATTGACCAACATAGGTTCTAAACAACCAAATAAATGTTAATTACATATTTGAGAAGAGTATCATATTGTAATACAATTCTTAATTCTCTTTCTGTATGTATATGTACATATGTATGTATATGCATGTACATGCTCAATTTTGAATAATGGCTTGTGAACCTATTTTGTAGACTAGATATTTCCAAATCTAAATGAATATTTACTTCTGTCCTTTGACAGTGTGATTGGATCATTTCAACTTTCTATAAAATGTAGCTTTCCACTGTATCATAACAACGTTAAGGTTCTGTGTGGATAAGGGGTGACCTTCCTTTTCCAGTCCCCATTTCTCAATTTTGAGTAAACTTTCTCATCCAACCTATTCAATATGAAAATCAATAAATTCTAGAATTTACCATGCCTTTGCACAAAGAAGCAAAATAAAGAAAACTTTATTTCACACATAACAACATTATTATATCCTAAAGTTGTTATTGCTACTATCACCATCTCTCTAATATTTCTGAAAGATAACATGGTTGTTTACCAAACATTCCTTGAACTTTCACAATAAACCTTCTGTACCCTGGGGAAGAGAGGGAGATGCATATCTCAAGTTGGGAACCCCTGATGTAAATGCTCACTTAATCAACAGGATTGCAACCCTTTCATACATTTTGAGATGATTCTTGAGAGTTGTAGTCTCAGACAATTCATCATCTGGTAGCCACACTTGCAGTGATTTGTCTCTTCAAATTTAGCTGTGCTTTTCTTCAGATGACAGATGGGGGATCATGGATATGAAGGTGTAGGAGAGGCTTTCTCTTCTCATCCCTCTTTCCTCCTGTGTAGCCTTACCTGCCTGTGCACTACTGTCCATATATCGTTGGGCTGAGAACTCCCTAATGAGGTTCCATCCAAAAGATTTATTTCCAGCCTAAAGAGCCAGGGACTTTAATTTAAAGTCTCCACTGATACTCATTTGAGCTGTAGCAAGAACCAATTAATGAAAGAACTGTGTATTTTTTTCTTGAGCCAAACTTGGAAACTCAACTGAAAACCTTTAGCCAAGGAGAATGATTCCCCCAGTTCAGGTAATGATGCCATGGTTGGCATTTCTTTTCATCAGGATTATTGAGACACCTTGTGGTTTTTAGGCAAACAGATGTATGTTAACATGAAGTCTATGTCCCTCCACATTTTTCACTTTAAAAATGTAAGTATGAATCATGATTCATTTATTACAATTTGTGTTTGATGCATTTTCAATGTTTTGTCAACAGCAACTAGAAAACTATCAATATTCAGTATTCATTATCAACATTTTGGCATCAAAGGAAACATATCATTACATTCAGATGTTGGTACTGTCTTACAAAAGAGCAGTATTCTCTGGAGACATGTCCTCATCAGATTCCTATGCATAGCATATTAACATTTGGACCTTATGTTACATGGGTTCCTTAATTGATGCATATAAGATATGGCTGAACATTGCTCATGCAAATAAAGCTGTTGGGTTCATGAGTCAGTGTATCTATTGAATTCATACACCTGGTTCTCACTCAGGTTTTTCCTGCATAAGTCAGGTTATGAATTTACAAAAACAGACACATGAGCAATTTGAAATAAACATATGATTATAGTTCTGATGAGAGTCATTCTCTCAGCCTTAATGCCACAAATTGTTTTGTCAATAGAGCTATATGTTTTCAGCACAGTGCACCATATGTTCCCATTTCTAGTGGGTGAGGGAGCGCTCTAATGTTTTTGCTGTCTCTTGGAATGCATGAAAAAAAATATTTAATCACCTGTTTTAAGAATCAAAGAACGAAATAACTTTTTTGCCTCCAATACATATTTCTACCTATAATTATTTACACACTTGCATCTATATTATGTATGCATGTACTCATATATGCATTTTTGTTAGTATATGTGTACCCATATACATACATATATACATAAAGATGGAAGGAAAGAGGGAAGAAAAAAGTAAGGAAGGAAAGAAGGAAGGAAGGAGGGAGGGAGGAAGGGAGGGAGGTGGAAAAGGAAGGCAAAGGAAGGGAAAGGAAGGGAAGGGAAGGGAAGGGAAGGGAAGGGAAGGGAAGGGAAGGGAAGGGAAGGGAAGGGAAGGGAAGGGAAAGGAAGGGAAGGGAAGACAGTAGCAGTCCTCTGGCATAAGGGGTTTCCTCCTGGGTGCACTAAGCATTCTCCTATTCACCCTTGCTTTCTAGAACTGGACTGACAGTGCTATTCTCCCCCAGCATATGTATGGTTCTCAGTAGGTTAAGTACTTATCTTAGTACACAGCTAATGTCTAAGGAAAGGTTCATGGGTTAGCCAGAGATGTAGGAAAAAAGCCCTTTAATGAGTTCTGCTACCAAGAATAACATGCAAAGCAATGGGAATCAATTCAATGGCAAGTTTTATTGCAAGAAATGGAGAAGAAGGGGAAAAGAAAAGGGAGAGAGGAAAAGAGGACATAACATACTACTTCGGCAAAAAGATTAACAGTGCTGTGTTGGGGTGCACAGAGATAATTGCCCATTCTGCAGGGAAAGAGTGCTCCGACAGGAAATTGTGTTCCTACTGGAGGGGGAGAATATTCTCCAATGTATCTTTCTGAGGCTGGGGTTCTTATGTTATTATTTGAGATAGCCTCTCTGGAGCTAAATGAAATGCATATAAGAGATCAGGCCAAGATATCATTTTGGGGGTTTGTTATCAGGAAGGGGAAAAAAACTTTGTGATAGACAAAATATTATTTGAGGGACACAGCTGTACTAACCTTCAAAGATTGTTATTTTCAGTATTTTTCCATGAGTATGTTCTATAAACCTGCAGTCTCCCTTAAGGGGAAAATTTCAAGACCGTCTCAAGACCATTAGGCCCAATCTTATAACACTCATGCATGTCTATATAAGTACATGAACACACAGCACATATATACATACATGTGTGCATGCATGTGGGTACATATGTATATGTGTGTATATGTGCAAGCAATATAACTCTAGAAGGAGAGGGAGGAAAGAGTGAAGGAAGAAGAGAAGGAAAGGAAGGGAGGAAAGAAGGGAGGGAGATCAAAATTTAAGTAGATTCTTATGATTCCTATAATGAAAATTAGACGTGATGTCTGAAAAATAGATATTCATTACTGATTTAATTCTCCTAGAATGTTTTCCTTTTCTTCCTTTACCATATAATAATAGTTGTAAACTATCTTTACATAGCTATTTGTAATAATATAAAGCAAAATACGAGGAGTGAATTCAATAAAGCAAGCAGTCATTTTGAACAGCAACTGGTGGAATACAGAACTGTTTTTTTTTTCCTTCTGTATAATGAGTTGCTTGAATGAAGCAATCTACTTTTTCTTAATGTTATATGAATATACATGTGATATATCAAATTAACTATGGAAGATAAGTAAGTCACATTTCTATTACCATAGCTTACAAATTACTTGAAATTGAAAAATGACATATATTGCGTAAATATTATCATTCCCACTTTACAACTGAAGAAATTGTATCCCAGAGAGGAAAATATCCCTGGAGCACTAAGAAATGACTCCTGGGCCTTAATTTTCTTTTCTGTAAAATGGAAGATGGAAGTTGGCATATATCAGTGGTGTTAAACTCAAATGGATATAGAGTCACTAAACCATACATAAGGATCCTGCATTATTGCATTTTGACTTAGAAAATCACACATTAGCATTGTTTATGTTATGTTGTATTTTTATTTATTTAAAATATATTTGCCATTTAGATTTTAATCTGGTTTCCCCACTAGTGCTGCATGTGACCAAAAAACTGAGTGTTTGAAATCCCTGGCCTAGATAATCTTTAAGATCATCTTCAGCTCCAAACCTAGAAATCTTTACCTTACTCAAGGCCACATAGCTAGTAAAAAATCATGATTCAAACACAAGTTTACTTCACCATTATATTACTTGACATAAAATAATTACTCTTCAAACAAACTTTATTCAGCTTTAATTATCTCTGAGTCATTCATTCATGATTATACCTCATTAGTTGCAAGTGAATATAAGAATAGGAAATGAATTCAATTGGTTGATGACTGGAACAAGTGAATAGACATGACCAAGAGTAGTTTATTTGATGTATGATCCCTTGGAGAACCTACAAACTCTAGCAAGTCTCAGAAATCTCACTACTTCAAAGATGATTGGACAAGGAAAAGACAATTTCCTTTCTCAGTTGTCAGTCCTCCAACTTACCCTAGATGTTGGTACTCTTCTTTCTTAAATTACCTTGCCTGTATTATATCTGTATAGAGTTTCTCTCTCTGTCTCACTCTATCTCTGTCTCTCTGTCTCTCTCTTTCTCTCTCTCTCTCCCTCCCTCCCCACCTCCTTGAGGAAATGAATTTTTTAATTTCTCACTCAGCACAACATAGTGAATTGCACAGATTTGTTTCTTTTCATCTTGACGCACAAAATTTAAAATACTGAAAAATAGAAGTAATACAGGTAAATGGGGAAAGTCTTTACAGTGAGTTTTTCTAATAAAAGTCTCATATATGATAGATAGATAGATAGATAGATAGATAGATAGATAGATAGATAGATAGATGGATGGATGGATGGATAGACAGAGGGCACAGGCTGAGCTGAATATGAAGAGAAGATATATAAAAAATAGATTTAAATGTTGAGAGGAATGTGCTGGGAGAAAGAGAATGGGTGAGGTAGAATGTATTAAATCATGTCACAGAAAAGAGGCAAAAAAGAGCTTTTACAATGGAGGGGTGTTGAGGGCCAGGATGGAGTGCAGTTGACAAGTTCAGGATAGACCTTCTGGAAAACTGTTCTTTGAGAATGTGTTCATTATCATCTGGAATGGCTCTTCATGCCCCCTGACGGTTGCTGTCTCCATGAAATAAACAAGAGAACTGCAGAATACAAGGGATGTGTAAAATAGATGTCCTCTAGGCTAACAGTCTTTAAGACAATAAGACTGAGCAAATCATTATGACCATGTAGGATTTATACAAAGAATGAATGTCTGGTTCAATATTAGAAAACTCTCAGCATAATTGATTATAACAACAAACCTAACAGAAACTGTAAGATTATCTCAATAGATGTAGAAAAAGTTTTTTGGCAAAATACAACATGCCTTCCCATTAAAAGCACTAGAGAGCATAGGAAAAAAATGGCATCTCCCTTAAATGATCAGCAATCATTATATGTAATGGGGATAAGCTAGAAGCATTTCTAATACGATTGAGGGTGAAACAAGGATGTCCATTAACACCATTGTTATTCAATATGGTACTAGAAATTTTAGCTTTAGTAGTAAGAAATGAAAAAAAGAAATTGAGGACTTAGAAGAGGCAAAGAAGAAACTAAGTTATCACTCTTTGCAGTTGATGTGATGATATACTTAGAGAATCCTAGCAAATCAAGTAAAAAAACAATTGAAACAATGAAAAACTCATGCAAAGTTACAGGATATAAAATAAATCCACATGAATCATCTGCCATTCTACATATATTACTAACAAAACCCATAGCTAGAGATAGAAAGAGAAATTGCATTTGAAGTTATGGTAGACATTGTAAAATATTTGGAAGTCTATCTGCCAAAAGAAACCCCACAATTGTATGAAAATAATTACAAAACCTTTTTCAGACAAATAAATTTATATTGAAATTATTGGGAAAATATCAGTTGCTCTTGTGATGACTGAGCTAATATAATAAAATGACAATTCTACCTAAATTGATTTACTTATTCAGTGTCATACAAATCAAACTACCAAAAATATTTTATAGAAATAGAAAAAAATGATACCAAAATTCATCTGGAGGAACAAAATGTCCACAATATTAAGGGAATTAATAGAAAGAAATGTTAGGGAAGGTGTCCTAGATATACCAGATCTTAAATTGTATAATAAAATAGTAATTATCAAAACTATTTGGTACTATCTAAGGAATAGAGTGGTAGATCGGTGGCATAGGGTAGGAACACAAGACACAGCAATCAATGACTACAGTAATCTACTGTTCAATATACCCAAAGATTCCAGCTTCTGGGATAAGAATTCATTATTTGATTAAAAACTGCTGGAATAACTGGAAAATTGTATGGCAGAAACTATGGCAGAAGGACCAAACTTGTGCATCATTGTATTAGCAGTCACACTATATCCACACAGTGGGCTGCTAGCACAGGTTCTTTAATCTGCTTTTCTAAAGGAAAGACAAGTTTAAAGGAGTCAACAATCTTCCTTTAATTACAGATAGGTAGAAAGAAGTGAGTATAAAAAATGCAGGCAGAGAAATTAACACAGAGATGAAACAAATACGGCTCCAAATGTCTGAACAAAATAATACAACCACCTACATACAGCACTAGACTTGAAGAGCACCAACATCTGAGTAGTGGGAGGGGAGGGTTCTTAAGAAACAGCTACTCAGAGTTCCGTCCAGGGATCTAAAGTTCTTTTTCATGAGTGAGCCCCAAAAGCAAAATGCCAACCTCCCAGAATATATAACAAAGACTTGGCCCCTGATCAGCTTACAGCCAGAAGGCATGAAACCTATGTGACTCAGCACAACTGTGAATTATCAGGGTTCAAAGAACATTCATTGTTCAGATGTTTACATTTCAGTCTGAGCCTAGGAAACTGAACTCCAAGAAAAAAAGGAAAATCCTACTTTGCTTGTGCTTATAATAATATATCAAAATAGAGGCAAAATGTGCACATGATTTAGATATGAAGACCAATAGTATAAGCAAACTGGGAGAGAAGTTTACCTGTCAGATTTATTGGGAAAGGAAGAATTTATGACCAAATAAAATATAGAGAATACTGTGAAATGCAAAATGAATTTTGATTACATTAAATTGAAAAGATTTTGCACAGAAAAAGTCAATGGAACCAAGATTAGGATGGAGGCAGAAAACTGGGAAAGAACTTGTACAAGCAATGAATCTAATAAAGGCCTCCTTTCTAAAACACATAGAGAACTCAGTCAAATTTCTAAGAATACAAGTCATTTCCAAGTTGGTAAATGGTCAGGAGATATGAACAGCAGTTTTCAGATGAAGAATTTAAAGCTATCCCTAATCATCTGAAAAACATACTCTAAATAACTATTGATTAGAGAAATGCAATTCAAAATAACTCAGGTATGACATCACACTTGTCAGACTGGCTATCATGACAAAACTGGAAAATTATGAATGCTGAATATGTGGGAAAATTGGAACACTAATGCATTTTTGGTGGAGTCATGAAATCATCCAAACATTCTGGAGATCAATTTGGAACTATGCCCAAAGAGTTGCAAAAATGTCCATACTCCTTGAACCAGAAATGCCACTTGTAGGTCTTTATCCCAAAGAAATCATAAAAATGGGAAAAAGGGACACACATACAAAAATATTTATAGAAGCTCTTTTTGTGGTGTCCAAGAACTGGAATTTGAGGGCTTGCTCATCATTTGGAGAATGACTGAACAAGTTGTGGTATATGAACATAATGGAATACTATTATGCTATGAGAAATGATGAGCATGTGGACTTGAGAGAAACCTGGAAAGACTTAGATGAATTGATGCTGAATGAAGTGAGCAGAACCAAGAGAACACTGGACATAGACATGCAATGATTGAAAGACCTAGCTCTTCTTAGCTGTGTAAGGATCTAAGACAACCCCAGAAAACTCGTAATGGAAAATGTTATCCATATCCAGAGTAAGAATTATGGAATCTGAATACAGATTGACGTATACTATTTTCTCTCTCTCTATTGTTTTGCTTTTTTTTTCCTTCTCATAGTTCTTCCCACTCATTTTAATTCTTCTTTACAACATAATTAATGTGAAAATATGTATATGAGAATATATATGTAGAGCCTATGTCAGATTGAACACTCTCTTGGGGAGTAGAGAAGTAAGGGAGGGGGAGAAAATTTCAAACTCAAAAGATTTTGGGAGTTAATGTTGAAAACTAAAAGTTAATTAATTTTAAAAATGCTTTACTTAGATCATTATCACATTTGAGTTTCAAGATAACATTATTAGCTTACAGTCAACAGGTATCATTTTATCACTTCTACTGAGGAAGTCCAATTGAGCTAAGTGATGAGAGTCCATCTGGGCATTATATGTATGAAGTTTAGTTCTGATTGTTTTCTTTCTAGTATTATATAATTAGACTTTGGTAACCAGTAGGAGAGTGAAAGTGAGAGAAAATGGGAATTCAGACTTTTGCTTTCATCGATGAAAGGAATTTATTGCAGGAAACTTCTCTATCAATCTCCATCTAAAATTATTCCTCAGTTTCTATTTATACAGAGATTGGCAAGGGGGTAGGATGGGGAGTGAAGGGAAGGAACTGAAAGGTTAAGTGATTTGGCAAAATCAAAAGCACTTGAATTCCAGTTTCCTGAGTTCAAGGCCTGTCCTTTATTCACTGCACTGCATGGTTCCTCAATCACAAATATATATTATGATAAAAAAGTATAAACACTAATTTTCCTAGATAGTTTTTTTTAATCCTTTAATGACACAAACAGAAAACCTATAAGAAAATAACCATCTTAAGTTTCACTGGCTTTCTGTGATTACCCTCTAATCTTGTTAAACATTTTATGTGGCATGTTTGAAAATAGATTCTGAAAGAAAATTCACTGTAGATAAATTCTTTTGTGAAAAGAAAGAGAAGTTACTGGTAATGTTGCTATTACATATGGCATGCGTTAATTAGATTCAGTTTATTTCTTGATTATTTTTCTCCATGCTTAACAAAGATAAATTGATCTTCATGCCCTGTTCTGTGCTGCTTATTATCTATAATGCATCCGAATATTGAAGTAAAACATTGGAGCCAAATACTGTTATTGATCTCTCTTTAAAATACAACACACACACACACACACACACACACACACACACACACACAATCATGCCCTCCTCTGTAATTTGCCTTGATGGATCAAATGTAGCTCCATCAGGAAAATGTTGTCTTCTTATTGAACACTTCCCAGTTCTTCATACTTTTGAATAACTACTTGTTTCCTCTAAGCATGTTTTAACTTAGTTTTATAATTATTCTGCCAGATAATCACGTTAAGTGCATTCTAACTTAGCTGAAGTCATTCCCCAACTTAGCTCCTTCCTCAGTTTTCCTCTTTTGTCCCTTAGGAATTCTTCAAAGGTATTTTTTCAGAAGAAATACTCAACTACACCTGACCTCTCCTTTGATTTCTCACTTCATTTTGTTCCCTCTAGGGATCCTTGACAGAATTTTAACCTGAGACATACTTTCTTCCAACAGTTCCCATCTTATAACTTCTTGCTTCTCTATTCTTCAGGAACTAAAGACATCTTCAGAGAGCAGAAGGAGTTTGCTTCCTCCCAAATTGCTGGCTCTAACCCTGTAACCTGGTCTTTGAATATGACGCAGCTGTTAAGGTCATTTTTTATGAAGTTTTCTTTGATCTTAAGCTTTCATTCTCCAGGAAGCCCTTCCCAACCTTTTCCTATATCCCTACTTTGTTCTCGCAAGGACACCTTTTTGTTCCCTTTTGTTTTTCACAGTTGCCGTAGTTGATCAGTTTAAAATATTTGGGGAGTGGGCTTTCAATGCAGTCCAAACAAAATCAGTCAAGTACAATTTTATTCATTGCAATCCTAAAAGAATTTATTTATTCCCTACTAAGTGCAAAGTATTGCAGGGAGGAAAAAAAAAAAAGCCAGCCCCAATTCTCAAGTAACTTGCTGAGCGCATCTACTGGATTCTTTATAGATTTATTTCCTTGTTAACATTCTTGGTTCAAAGGCATTTGTCTCTCTCTCTCTCTCTCTCTCTCTCTCTCTCTCTCTCTCTCTCTCTCTCTCTCTCTCTCTCTCTCTCTCTCTCTTTCTCCCTCTTTCTCTCTCTCCATTTCCCCCCATAAGCTACCTTCTCTGCCAACCTAAATGTTAACCCTTAAAATTATAAAATTGGACACTCTGCAGTTAATGGAGGATAACTTATTATCAAGATCAATTAGCAAAGAAAAATGCTGTGTGGTCCACAGATCTTTGAAATAAGTTTACTTCAAGATTACCAGAACCTCAAACTGCCCTCTTCCACATGTCTGTGTTCATTCTAACCTACAAATTCTCTATACCAAGTGTTCTCTGCTATCTCTATGATCACAGTGAGGTGAAAAGGGGTTCTTAATCAGACTTTATAGCTAAATAGAACCAGAAAGATAACTTGGTAGCAAATATTTTGCCATCTGATAATTAAATGGTTCATTTTATGTATATATTGCAATAACATGCACAACAGGTATTTAAAATGGATATTAAACTTATATTTGTCAAAAACATTCATTATTTGAAATAGTAGTCATGTGGCAAAAAAGGAAAACAAAACTTGCTCTTAAGTTAGGAAATTTGGGTTAAATCGCACTTTTAATAGTATTTCTTGCTTGTGTGACCTTGGGTAAGTCACTTAAACTCCCTGAACATTATTTTCTTCCTCTGTAAAGTAAATGAATTAGAATAGATTATACCTAAGGTGTCTTTCAACTGTAGTTTTAGAATTCTCTCTATTATGATCTAAAAGTCAACTAGTACTGAATTCCTTGAAACACTTGATATTTCAACAGGTCCTCTACTCTTTTCTCTTTCCATCTGATCAATTTTTATTTCTCTCCTAGAATTTCTTATTCTTTCTCCTGTTTTATTGCTCCCTGAGAGTCACTTTTACTTAAGTCACAGAAAGTTGCCTGATACTCCTTTTTTTAATGTCTTTTTCCCCATTTAAAAAAGTGAGCTTTATTGATATCTTCTTTTTCTACCACAGACTCTTTGTTATATATTCCTAATTAAACGTACTCAGCCCCTCTACTCCAATTAAATCTCACATTTATTAAAGGAAAAACAGTTAAGGAAAACACAACTGGTAAAGTGACATCTTATATTGAAAGTGTAGGAATCATTCTTGATGAGGCTATTCTAACAGGTATTGATCATCGCTTCCTTTCCTAAGTGTTAGAAAGTCATACTTTTAGTCATGAAACTGATAATTTTGTTGAATATCAAAGCCAAGATCATTTTTTCTAATTTGCAGAATGCAACCTATTTCATTTTTTTAATGGGATATCATCCTTCTGTGGTTCTCAGCATCTCTTTTATTCTTCATGAGCTTAGCTTCCCAAATGAGAAGGTACGGTATAGCTCATTGAATATGTTTAAATGTCTATTTTTTAAGAGAATTTAATGGTTAGTCTTATCAGAGTGGACTGGCTTCTCTATATCCTCCCAAAGGATCCACATAAGTTAGAGGTGTCAAACCAGAGGTTTGTAGTTCAAGTGATTGAGAGGGGAGGGGTGGTCATTAACAATTTGGTGAATCAAGGAGATACTCTTAACACTGGCACTTGATCTAACTCCTGAAGGGCGGCAAGAGTTCCAAGAAATGGAGGTAAGGAGGGAGAATAATCCTCATTATACAGGATAATCTATGCAAAGGTATGGAAGTGGGAAATGGAACATTATATACAGGGAAAAACAAGCAGGTTGGTTTGACTGGAGAATAAATGGATGGTAATGTGTAATCAACCTGTAAAAATAAGTTGGATCAGAATGTAAATTATCCTATTCATCCTCTGTCTCATTAATTCAATATATATGATCATTTAGATATTGCCAAAACAAAAGCATTACCCTGGGCAAGTCACTTCCCCTCTGTTTGCATCAGTTGTCTTATTTGTAAAATGAGAATGCTGCATTAATGATCTCTAACAAACTTTAAAAAAAATTATATGCTTTTTTCAAATTACATGCAAAAACAATTTCAGCATTCTTCTATTTTTTTTTAAATTTTGAGTTCAAAATTCTCTCCTTCCCTTGCATCTCTCTCCCTTCAATGAGAAGGTAAACAATTTGATATAGGTTATATATGTGCAGTCACTGCAAAACATAATTGCATATTAGTCATGTTGCAAAGGAAAACTCAAAAGTAAAGAAAGTTTTAGAAGTGTGCTTTGATTTGCTTTTAGATTTCATCAGTTCTTTCTCTGTCAATGAAAAACACTTTTTACCCTAAGTTTGTATATCCTGAACACTTAGCATACTTGCCACATAGAAAATACACAAGATGTGTTTTCATTCATCCATCCATAGATTTAGACGAGTGCACTCTGTCGGCCACTTTGTTTTACACAGAAGAGGAAAAATACTTCTATTTCAATGAATGCTTTAAAAAAAGGAAAAACTACTAAGTTCCCAAGTGTGACAGCTTTTTAGAAGACATGTAATAATATTTTATCCAGTACTGATTTTCCCTAGGAATAGAAAAAACAAGACAACCTATACTCTTTGATTTGTCTTCTAAATTCCTCTCCTTACTTTTTTTTTTTATTTTGTAATGTTTAACAATCACTGCCTTACTTTTTGATTTCTTAGAGCTATAGTTTCTGTTAAAGATGGTGAATGAGTAACCAAGCAAATATGTGTACCTAGGGCGCAAAGTTGTATTTCCTGCATTTCTTTATCTTTTAGCTCACAATGGCAAGTAATTTAGAGAGAAGACAGAGTATCTCAGGGTAATCGAGTGTTCTATTAATTTGGGGGTGATATGGAATTCAAATGGCTAGAAAGAGCACTGTTCCTCTGGTTCTGGATGGAGAGAGGAAAGTTTGTAGGAAGCTCCAATTCAAGAAAGAAAGAGATTGGCCTTACTTTTTTCCCTTTTATCCTATGTGATGTGGAAAAGGGACCTTACAAGAATTAAGTGACTGGCTCATTTGACTTCTGGCATTCTCTTTCCTCTGCTTCTCTATTTCTCTGACTATCGAGTCATACAATGAGATGTGTACTCCAGCCAAAACAGTGTCTCATGTAAAGTCTTGGGCATCGAATTAGAATACTGGAATTCCAATTTCACCTCAGGCAATCTTGGTAGTCAACCATAGGTAAATAAGTTCTCACCTCAGAGCTATGTTTCCCTATCTGTGAAATAGAAATAAAATTATTTGCATTAACACCATTTTTAGATGATTTTGAAGAAAACTTCCCAGCTAGATGAAGGAAAAAACGAACAAGTGACAAAAACAAGCAAAAAATCTTTCACTACATACAAAGTCTTATTTGATTGCTGTGGATTATTATAATGATATCACTTTCCCAACATATTATATTACAACTCTGAGAGCTAGCCCTCATATTTGAATCTCTCAAAAGTATTTGTCTATCAATCTTGGACCAGGGATAGGATACAGACTTGTAATTTTACTGATATAAGGAATTCTTTGGTTGAGGAGACTCACTTTAACAATACAGGTTAACACATTTTCTACAACTTACAGTTTTAGAGTTTTCTAGAGCACTGAGAAATTAAATGCCTTATTCAGGGTCACATAGCCAGTACTTGTTAATGGTGGGACACAGGCAGAGGTCTTATTGGGTCTGAGAAAAGTTCTCTTTCTTTCTTTTTCTTTCTTTCTTTTTCTTTCTTTCTTTTTCTTTCTTTCTTTCTTTTTTCTTTCTTTCTTCTTTCTTTCTTTCTTTCTTTCTTTCTTTCTTTCTTTCTTTCTTTCTTTCTTTCTTTCTTTCTTTCTTTCTTTTTCTTTCTTATTGAATTATTTTATTTGTTTTCAGTGTTCGACAACCACTTCCATATCTTAGATTTTTTTCCACTCCCTCCCCCTCATTCCCTCCCACCCTCTTCACTCCCTCCTTGAGATGGCATGCAACCTTACATAGGTTCTACATATACATTCCTATTAAATGCTTGTTGCATAGAAGGATTAAAATGAACAGGATAAAGCATAAAACAAAACAAAACATAATACAAATGAAAATGGTCTGTTTCTATCTGCAATTCAATTCTATAGTTCTTTCTCTGGATGTGGAAGGCATTTTTCTCAAGAAAATTGGAAATTTTTAAGTCCATGCATTTCAATGAAGTACTAAGTCTACTTAAGAAAAATTCCTCACACACTGTGGTAATTGTTGTGTGCAAAGTTCTCCAGGTCCTGTTCCTTTCACTCAGTATCAGTTCATGTAAGTCTTTCCAGTCTTCTCTGAAGTCTTCCTATTCATCTCTTCTCATAGCACAGTATTATCCCATTACATTCATATACCATAATTTGTTCAGCCCTTACACAATTGATGGGCTTCCCCTTGATTTCCAGTTTTTGGCAACCACAAACAGAGCTGCTGTAAATTTTTGTACATATGGGACCCTTTCCCATTTCTGTGATCTCTTTGGGATTGAGTCCCAGAAGCAGCATTCCTGGTATAAATCCTACCTGATCATACATAACGTATTATTTGTGCAATAAGTTGCTGCATTCTTTTTGCTAATATCTTACTTGAAATTGTTGCATCTATATTCATTAGAGAAATTTGTCTGTAATTTTCTTTCTCTGTTTTGGCTTATCCTGGTTTAAGTATCAGAACCATATCTATATCATAAAAAGAATTTGGGAGGACTCCTTCTTCAGCAATTTTCCCAAATAATCTATAAAATATTGGAATTAACTGTTCTTTAAATGTTTCATAGAATTCACTTGCAAGTCCATCTAGCCCTGGAGATGTTTTTGCTAGGGAGTTCATTGATGGCTTTTTCAATTTCCTTTTCTGAGATGGGATTATTTAAGTATTCAACTTCCTCTTCTGTTTATCTGGGCATTATATATATATATATATATATTATATATATATATATATATTAATAATAATAATCATCCATCTCATTTAGTTTGTCACATTTATAAGCATACAGTTGGTCAAAGTAATTTCTAATTATTGTTTTAATTTCTTCCTCATTGGAGGTTAGTTTACCCTTTTCATTTTTGATATTGGTAATTTGGTTTTCTTCTTTATCTAAATCAAATTTACCAGAGGTTTACAGTTTTATTAGCTTATTCATAAAACCAAATCTTAGTTTTATTTATTAGTTCAATAGTTTTCTTAATTTCAATTTTCTTAATTTCTTGATTTGGTAAGTTGTCTCATTATTCTCATTCTCTTGAATGAAGTTGTTGATTTTTTCTATGATTTGTGGTTTAACTCATTCATCCTTTAGGATTAGATTGTTTGATTTCCAATTAGTTTTTGGTTTATATCTCCATTACCTCTGATTACATATAATTTTTATTTCATTAATATCTGAGTAGGATACATTGACTATTTCTGTCTTTCTGCAATGGATTGTGTGGTTTTTATGGCCTAGTACATGGTCAGTTTTTGTATATGTGCCATGTACTGCTGAGAAAAAGGTATATCCCTTTCTATTCTCATTCAGTTTTCTCCAGAGATCTATCATATCTACCTTCTCCAGAGTTTTATTACCTCCTCAACTTCTTTCTTGCTTATTATTAAGTTTGATTTATCAATTTCAGAAGAAGGGAGGCTGAGTTTCCCCACTAATATAGTTTTATTATTTCTTCCTGTAACTCCCTTAACTTCTCTTCTAAGAATTTGGATGCTATTCTACACTTGGAGTGTTTAGTAATGAAATTGCTTGGTTTTCTATGGTGCCTTTTAGCAGGATGTAGTTTCCTTCCTTATATCTTTTGATTAGATCTATTTCTCCTTTTGCTTTGTCTTAGATTAGCATTGTTACCTCTGCTTTTTTTACATAAGCTGAGGCACAAAATATTCTATTCCAATCTTTTACCTTTACTTTGTGTGTATACCCCCATTTTAAATGTGTTTCTTGTAAACAACATACTGTTGGATTGTGGTTTTTAATCCATTCTATTATTAGTCTTAGTTTTATGGGAGAGTTCATCCCATTCATATTCACAGTTATGATTAGTATCTGTGTCTTTCCCCCCATCTTCTTTCCCCTCGTTTATATTTTTAGTTCTCCCTTCCGCTCCAAGTGGACTTTTATTTTTTACATGCTGCCTCCCTCAGTATTCCCTCCCTTCTTTTGCCCCCCACTACTTTTTAATCCCTTGTTTCCCTTACTATTTCTTCCCTCTCTTTTAGCCTCCCCTCCCTTTCCTTTCCCCCTTCCCCTCCTACTACCTAAAGAGGTATTTGTATCTCTATACTTGACTGAGTTTGTTGTACTTTCTTTGAATCCAATCAGATGGGAGTACTTCTCAAACAATGCTCATCTCCCTCCCCTCTTTCCATCTACTGTAATATATTTTTGTGCCTCTTCCTATGTTGGTATTTATTCATTTCTGCCTCCTCCTTTCCACATTTCCCATTACAATCCCTTTCCACCCTTAAATAACATTTATTATCATCACATCATTTAATTTATACCTACTCCCTCTATGTATATCCCCTTCATGTTTCATAATAAACATACAAAAATACAAATATAAAACAAAATACAAATAGACAAATACAGAAGTAATTACCTATCAGTCTTGCACTAGAGACAAGATATGGACTTATAATTTTACTGATATAAGTAATTCTTTTGTTGAGGAAACTCCCTTTAACAGTACAGGTTCACACCTTTTCTGCAACTTACGACTTTAGAGTTATGTAGAGCACTGAGAAATTAAAAACCTTACCCGGGGTCACATAGCCAGTATTTGTTCATGGTGGGAAATGGGCAGAGGTCTTATTGGGTGTGAGATAAGTTCTTTTCACTGTGCCATACTACTTCTCAGTCTTGAGCAGGTAAAGTTTCTGGCAGTATAGAAAAGATGTTTGGAATCCGGGAACCACCTGCATCCCCTCCTTATCCCTCTGAGAATCTTCAGATTTCTCTGAGAGAAGTGTCCTCTAAATATTTACTCCTTCCCCTTCCTTCTTTCCTTCCTTCCTTCCTTCCTTCCTTCCTTCCTTCCTTCCTTCCTTCCTTCCTTCCTTCCTTCCTTCCTTCCTTCCTCCTTTCTTTTCTTTCTTTCTTTCTTTCTTTATTTCTTTCTTTCTTTCTTTCTTTCTTTCTTTCTTTCTTCTTTTCTTTCTTTTTTTCCTTTCTTTCTTTTTCCTTTCTTTCTTTCCTTCTTGGAAGAGTCTTATAAAGTAGTCTGAAGTAGTGTTGTTATTTTTAAAAAGTCTTCCCAAAGCAGTTAAAAGGTCCTACTGGTATACAGAGGACAACCAGGTAGCTTTCTAATATCCCCACCTCTTTCCTTGTCTTCTTGCTCTTGAGCCCAGAAATGCTTTGATCATCTATATAAAAGTTATAGTCCTTTATATGAATCATCTTCCATTTATAGACAATTATCATGCAGCCCAATAATGACTATCTACTTCATTAAATATGGGTCAAATTAACATTGTCTTAAGTTTTATTTGATCACCTATTCTAAGGCTACATTATCTACTGTCCATGTATCATGGTTCACCACTCAAAATCATTCTTATAGTTTAAATGGAATATTGGTAAAAACTGTAGTAAACTTTATTGCTTTTTAACAGATTTTATTTTCTTCCTTCTAATACATTCATCAAGGTTTTCCCCAACACATGGATAGCTTTTGGCCTTAAAAACCTTTTTATAGATTGGAAAGGAGCTATAACATTCAAAAGATGAGAGAGGACAAATCCTGAGATTTCACTGGTGTAAAAAACTCAGTGAGGAAACTCCCCCACCAATATAGATGGTCACCCTTTCTGCAACTTTAGGGAGTTTCAAAGAGCATTTAAAGGATGTCTTTACTCAGATTCACATAGTCAATATATAATGAGAGGCAAGATTTAAAGTCCTAGGTTTAGGCCTCTAAAACTGTCTCTCTAGCCATTACACCACACTGTCCCTCAGTATATTGTCATAGTTATTCTTTCAATCACTCAAAAAATATATAAAGCATATGTTTCCCCCCACATATTCTATATCTTCTTTTTCACATTTATTAAATAGCAAATATGTTCCAGGAACTATGCTAAGTAAAAGTGATACAAAGAAATATAAAAGAGAGTCACTGCTCCCAGGTATCTCAGAGTCTAATGGGGGTAGCAACACATAAGCCACTATGTGAAAATCAGCAATAACTAGTGTAAATATGTGACAATTAACAGAGGGAAGACTACAATTAGGAAGGGGCAGCAAAGGCTTCCTGTGGAAGGTACTAGCAATAAAGACTTGTCCCATCATTTTGTTTCCCAATGATAGTTCTACTTCTTCATATTGCACACTCAGACCTGTGATGAAATACAAACATGATAATTTCCAAATGGAGATTGAATCCAATTCAGAAATACAATGTGAATATTTATAGTTGTATACACACATGGACATAAATGTCATGTGGATATATGAATATGGATATGTTATACATATGCACACAATAACTGTAAACAAAAGAAAGAAGAGGAGACACTAGTAATTTGAAGTGAGGTATCCTGTAGAGGTTGACATTTGAGCTGAACTTGAAGGAAGCAAGAGATTCCCACAAGAGGAAATGAGAAGAAAATCCTACAGAAAGAATGGACAGACAGCTCAAAAGCTCATAGGATAGTAAGAAAGACACTGTGGCTAAACCATGGCATGGTTGAAAGATCAACATAATTAGCCTGGAAAAGTAGGTTGGAATTAGGTTGTGAAGGGTTTTAAATGACAGTAATTTATATTTAACACTGTAGGTAAGAAGCACTAACTGCAATTTACTGAAGAAGTAAAGATCATTGTTGGGTCTGCTCTAAGAGTACAAGGGAAAACAGATTACAAGGGAAGTAGTGGAGACAAGGTAAACACCAAGAAATTTATTAGAGTAGTACACGTGAGAAATAATGAGGTTTTGTATTTGGGTAATGGCAGCAAAGAGAAAAAATGACATGGGGATAGAATCAACAAGTTCTAGCAGGTGATTTCATGCATAGTCAGGGAACAAGAGGAAGTGCCATCAATAAAAGTAAGGATGTTTGGAAATGAGAACAGTTTGAGAAAAGGGGATACTGCTGAATTGTTTTCAGCATGTTGAGCCTATCCATCCCATCTGAAATGCCTAAAGGGCAGCTGATAATGTGAAAGTGAAACTGGTGAGAAAAATTAGGACATATCTATATAGCTTTAGAATCATCTGCATAGAGTTGATCATTGAAACTATTGAATTGCTTTTAATCCCTTAAAGTCCAACTTATACTTTCCTTCTTAAACTTTCCCTGATCCTTGATTGGTAATGCCTTTAGCCCCTTGATGTCACATTACTCTTCATTACTCCAAAATATATTTAAGGACATATACTATAATTGCCTATGTTTTCTCCTATCCCCCAACTAGATTGTATGATCAGTGAGATGGGGTAGTCTATGCTATTTAAACTTTTCATCTCTTCCAAGGCACTTTTGATTAAGAAATGCTTACAAAATAAATGGATAGTTGACCCTATAGTGTAAACAATAAGCAAATTACCAAAACACCAGAGTATGTGATGTAGTATATAATTTCCAGTATTTTATTTTATGATTTTAAACTTTATAAAAGAGATACCACAATGAAAAAGTTGATGTATATATCATATACATTCTCCATTGTTTTATGTGAAATATGTATGGTTATTCTTCAAAGATTATTGTATTTTATGTATCACTGCTACCCGGAAAGATGAATAGCATATCGATATTAAAAAAGAGAATCCTTTGCTTTTGTAGGAAGTTTGGGAACATCAAAGGAATTTATGAGTTTTACAGTGTAGTTCAGCTAACTTTTCTCTGCCTGCTCATTTATGGGCCCAACTTGTGCCCATCTTCACTTTCCATCCCAGCTACACATAGCTAATGGACAAGGATATAAGCTACACATGCAAAAGTAAGTTGAAATAAGTGCAACAGACATTTTTAATTCATTTGGTGAATAGTATTTCCTTTGTGAATGGCAATGGTAAACTCCTATAAGTATGACAAACTCAACTTCCATGGTGCTTTGAAATGTTTCAGAATTTTCAGCCCATAAAATTCATATAAAGAAAAACTCTCAACAAATTCTAGAGCAGCAGAAGCCATGGAACAAAGAGTGCAGAAGATTTCCAGCCCATGGTGACCTGGAAGGCAAACAGGAAAGATCTGTCCCATTGCATGTGGAGCAGAGCACAGTTCAGCCTTGGCCATACAAGCCTGAGAAGAGCAGGACCAGAGCAGGCCTCAGGGGTGGAACCCCCAGCAGCAACAGCACCAATTCACAGATCCCTCAACCTACAGGCAATAAAGGCAACTTCACAGATTAGTGAAAGGGCTTTTTAACCTCCATGACAAGGGAGGAGTATCCTCCCCTAGCTCTGGCCCCAGGTGGCTGTGGAAGCAGCAACAGTGGATGGCAGTAGTGCACTGCAGCACTGGAGTGGAGGTGGCCACATAAGGCAGCAACCAGCTTCTATTGTTGAAGCCCTCAGCTTAAATCCCCTGAAGGAACTGAGCAGTGGATCTGAACCTCAGCCTTGAGTGGCAGCCTGGAACCTGCCTAAAGCACCTGGGGGAATTGAGCAACTGATTTAGATCTCAACCAGGAGCCTGGCTGGGGAGTAAACTCCTCTTCCTTTATTGTGTCACCTTGGAGGAACCTAGACTAAGGAACCAGAGTATTCCCTACTCTTGACAAAGGACCCAAAAGCCAAGTAACTGGTTGGGGAAATGCTCAGAAAAAGGAAAAATATAAGACTATAGAAGGTTACTTACCTGGATGAAGAGCAACAATGTTTACCATCAGGGGACAATATAAAAATCAAGGCTTCTACATCCAAAACCTCCAAAATAAATGTGCAATGGTCCTAGGCCATGGAAGAGCTCAAAAAGGATTTTGAAAATCAAGAGAGGTGGAGAAAAAATTGGGAAGAGAAATGAGAGTGATGCAAGAAAATCATGAAAAGTGAGTCAACAGTGTGTTAAAGCAGACTCCCCCTCCCAAAAAAATGGTGAAGGAAAAAGCACCTTTAAAAATAGGCTAATTCAATTAACAAAAGAGGTCCAAAATGCAAATGAGGAGAAGAATGCTTTAAAAGGCAGATTTAGGCTAGAGACCAGCAGAGCTGAGTGAATGACAGCCACTGAGCCCCAGATATCAGCCACAGCATCTCCTGAGACTTTCAACCCACAGATTAAACGGCTTTAAGTCACCTACTTGAACTTCTGGGAGCCAGGATGGCAGAGTGATCAGTAAACACTCTCTCTTCTATCCTTGTTGACCTAGAAAGAACCATAAAATATTTCCCCAGAAAATTCCTGGATCAGTGGGAACAGTCAAAGGGGCAAACAGTCTCATAACTCTTGAGGCTAGTAAAATAGCTAAGGGGGATTCCTCCTACTGTGGCAGAGGCAAACACTGAACAAGAGGGGCCCCAGGGCAGTGGAAACTTGCACTAAGACTCCGACAAGACTCAGGTCTAGGCACGGAGCTGCAGGGGAGGTTGAAACTAACATTAGGATCCAGGCCTGCCTCAGAGCTCCAGGGGAATGGGAAGACAATAGGGCAGCTGGGATCACCAATCCCTGAACTTGCCTTTGCCTCAGCTCAGCTGAGGACATTTCGTGTGATCCGACCATCCTTTCCCCACACTTAACAAGCTAGCCCTAGGGCTGATTGGAAAAACACAAAAGAAAAACATGAAAAGACACCTGCCCTTAGCTTTTGCACACCAGTGAACTCAAGACCAAGTTCTGCAGCTTGTAACTGAAAGAACCAGAAGCCACAACACACACCATGAGGAAGAAAAAGCAAAACAAGGGCGAAAAAAAGCATAGAATCTTCCTATGGGGACAAAGATCAAAACACGAATACCAAAGAGGTCAGCAGTGAGACTGTACTTCTATCTGAAATTTCAGAAGGGACTATGAACTGCTCGCATGAAAAAAAAATCTCTCCTGGAACAGCTGAAGAAGGATAGAGAAGAGAAACTGACCAATGATTTTAAAAGTATGAAAAAAGAATTCTATGAAGAGAATGTCTCTTTGAAAAGGCAAATGGAAGAAATGGAAAAGGAAGCATAAAACATAACTGGGAAAATTGGACAAGTGTAAAAAGAAGTTCTAAAACTAACAGGAGGAAATAATTCCTTAAAAGGAACAATTGGACACTAGGAAAAGGAGATGCAAAAGTTAACTGAAGAAGACAATTTGATAAAAATTAGAATTGGATAAGTAGAAACTAATGACACTAAGAGACAGCAAGAATCAGTCAAACAAAATCTAAAGGATGAAAATATAGAAGAAAATGTAAAATATCTAATTGGAAAAACAGCTGACCAAGAGAGAAATTAAGAGTTATTGGCCTGCCAGAAAGCCACAATGAAAAAAGAGTCTGGACAATATCTTCCAGGAAATCATCAAGGAAAATTGCCCAGAAGTTCTAGATGCAGAGGGCAAAATAGTCATTGAAAGAATCCACTGTTCACCTCCCCAAAGGGATCCCAAATTCAAAACCCCAATAAATATCATTGCCAAATTCCAGAACTATCAAGTGAAGGAGAAAATACTACAGGCAGCCAGAAAGAAACCATTGAAATATCAAGGATCTACAGTCAGGATCACACAAGACCTTACAGCTTCTACATTAAAAGACTGAAGGAATTGGAATATGATATTCTGTAAGGCAAGAAACTGGGACTACAACTAAGGATAAATTACCCAGCAAAGTTCAGCATAGCATTTCAGGCAAGAAGATGGTCATTCAACGAAGTAAGGGATTTCCTGACCTTCCTGACAAGAAGACCAGAACTTAATAGAAAATTTGATTCAAAGGCAAGTCTGAAGATGTGTAAAAAAGTAAAAAGAGGGAAAAAAGCAACAAACTTGTTACTCAATTTGGGCAAATTGTTTACCTGTCTGTAAGGGAAAATGATACCTGTTAATCTTGAGACTTGTACATCTACTATTAAATATAAAAGAGATATACATAGACAAATGGGTACAAATTAAATGATGTGATGATAAAAATAAGATACAAGCATGCAAAGAGATTAAAGCAGGATATGTGAAAAGGAGGAAGCAGAAAATGGCAAATTACATCACAGGACGAAGTACAAAAATTGTAGTAGAGGGAAAGAGGGGAGGGAGATGAGCACTGTTTGAGAGGTACTGTCATCTGATTTGGTTGAGAGAGGGAACAATAAACTTAATTAAGTATAAAATTCTAACTAGTTCTAGAGGCAGTGGGAGGGGAAGGGGGAAGAAAGGGGAGAGGAAGTTAAAAGGGAGGGACAAAGCAGTAAGAGCAAAGGGGAATAAAAGGAAGGAAGGCTAAAAGAAGGAAGAGAAGGCTGCAGGAGGTGGCGGTGAATAGTGAAAACTATTGAGGAGGAGAAGGGAGATGTCAGAACTAAAAGCACAAAAGGTGGGAAAGAAGATAGAGGGAAACACACAGATTGTTACAATTACTGTGAATGGGAATGGAATGAACTCTCCTATAAAACGGAGACAGATAATAAAATGGATTAAAAGCTATAATCCAGAAATATGTTTTTTACCAGAAACATACTTGAAATGGAAGGATACACACAGGGTAAAGGTAAAAGGTTGGAGAAGAATATATTGTGCTTCAGCTGATGGAAGAAAAACAGGGGTAGCAATTCTAATCTCAGACAAAGCTAAAGCAGAAATAGATCTAATCAAAAGAGATAAGGAAGGAAACTATATCCTGATAAAAGGCACTATAGACAATGAGGCAATATCTAATATCAACATCTAATGAAGCAAAACATGCTACATGTATGCTCCAAGCGGTATAGCATCCAAATTCTAAGAGGAGAAGTTTGGGGAGTTGAAGGAAGAAATTGACAGCAAAACTATTCTAGTGGGGGACCTCAACCTCCCCCTTTCTGAATTTGATAAATCTAACCTCAAAATAAACAAGAAAGGAGATAAATAAAACTCTGGATAAGGTAGAAATGATAGCTCTCTGGAGAAAACTGAATAGGAATAGAAAGGAATATACCTTTTTCTCAGCAGTATATGGAGCATATTCAAAAACTGACCATGTACTAGGCCATAAAACTACACAATCCAGTGCAGAATGGCAGAGATAGTCAATCCATCCTTCTTAGATCACAATGCAATAAAAATCATATGCAATAAAAGGCCATGGAAAGGTAAACGAAAAGTTAATTGGAAACTAAATAATCTAACCTGAACGAAAGAGTGGGTTAAACAACAAATCACAGAAACAATCAACAACTTCATTCAAGAGAATGACAATAATGAGACAACCTACCAAATCTTATGGGATACTGCAGAAGCAGTTCTTAGGGGAAGTTTTATATCTTTGAATGACTACATAAATAAAATAAAGAGGAGATAAATGACTTGGGAATGCATTTGAAAAAGCTAGAAAATGAACAAATTGAAAATGCCCAAAGAAATAACAAATTAGAAATACTGGAAACCAAAGGAGAGATTAATCAAATTAAAATTTAAAAAAATGTTGAACTAATAAAAAAAATCAATAGCTTGTTTTTTGAAAAAAAAAACTAATAAAATTGATAAACCTTGGTCAATTTGATTTAAAAAGGAAGAAGAAAATCAAATTACTAATATCAAAAATGAAAAGTGTGAACTCAGATTCAATGGTGAGAAAATTAAAACAATAATTAGAAATTACTTTGCCCAACTTTGTGCCCAAAATTAGACAATCTAAGTGAGATGGATGAGTACTTTTAAAAATACAAATTTCCCAGACTAACAGAAGAAGAAGTTGAATACTTAAACAATCCCATCTCAGACAAAGAGATTGAACAAACCATCAATGAACTCCCTAGGAAAAAATCTGCAGGGTTGGATGGATTTACAAGTGAATTCTATCAAACATTTGAAGAACAGTTAATTTCAATACTATATAGACTATTTTTGAAAATTGAGGAAGGAGTCCTCCCAAATTCTTTGTATGATACAAATATTGTTTTGATACCTAAACCAGGAAGGGACAAAACAGAGAAAGAAAATTATAGACCAATTTCTCTAATGAATATTGATGAAAAATTTTTAAATAAGATTTTAGTAAAGTGAATACAGCATCTTATCATGAGAACAATGCATTATGATCAAGTAGCATTCATGCCAGGAATGCAGGGCTGGTTTAATATTAGGAAAACTATTAGTATTATCAATCATATCCACAACAAAACTAACAGAAACCACATGATTATCTCAATAGATGAAGAAAAGATTTTGACAAAATACAACCCCCACTCCTATTAAAAAACCTGAAAAATATAGGAATAAAGGGAACTTCCTATAAAATAATAAACAGTATCTCCCTAAAACCTTCCACAACCAGTATATGCAATGGAGATAAGCTAGATGCCTTTTCAAGAAGATTAGGGGTGAAACTAGGGTGTCCATTATCACAACAATTATTCAATATGGTACTTGAAATGCTAGCTGTAGCAATTAGACAAGCTAAAGAAATTGAAGGAATAAGAACAGGCAAAGAAGAAACTAAGTTGTCACTCTTTGCAGATGATATGATGGTATACTTCCAGAATCCCAGAGATTCAAGTAAAAAGCTACTTGATATAATAAACAACTTTGGCAAAGTTTCAGGTTACAAAATAAACCTGCACAAATATTCTGCATTCCTATATATTAGTAGCAAAGTCCAACAGCAAGAGATAGAAAGAGAAATCCCATTTAAATATTTGGGAGTTGACCTGCCAAAACAAACCCAAGGAATATATGAACACAATTGCAAGACACTTTTCGTACAAATAAAGTCAGATTTAAGTAAGCGGGAAAATATCAGTTGCTCATGGGTTGTAGCTTCTACATTATGGGATCAAAAGGCTTGGAATATGATATTCCCAAAGTCAATGTTACTAGAATTAAAATTAAGAATCACCTACCTGGCAAAACTGAGTATAATACTTCAGGA
Organism: Notamacropus eugenii; assembly: GCF_028372415.1. Classification (NCBI taxonomy): domain Eukaryota; kingdom Metazoa; phylum Chordata; class Mammalia; order Diprotodontia; family Macropodidae; genus Notamacropus; species Notamacropus eugenii. Next base: position 363,280,417 of record NC_092873.1, on the reverse strand, counting down.
TAGAAAATGGTCATTCAATGAAATAGAGGACTTTCAAGCATTCTTGATGAAAACACCACAGGTGAAAAGAAAATTTGACTTTCAAACACAAGAAGTCAAAAGAAGCATGAAAAGGTAAACAGGAAAGAGAAATAACAAGGGACTTACTAAAGTTGAATTCTTTATATTCCTACATGGAAAGATTACATTTGTTACTCTTGAAACTTTTCTCAGTGTCTGCATAGTTGGACGGATTGTGTGTGTGTGAGTGTGTGTGTGTGTGTGTGTGTGTTTGTCCTTCATTGCTGAAGAAGACCTTGCCATCAGAGAAATGATGACATGACTTTCACTTTGTTTTTCTGTGAGGGAGAGCTATGCAGGTCACCAGCCTCACTTCTCCTCCAGAGCCATCTGAATCCAATGATCAGATATTCATCAGGATGACTGGAGATGACCCAGGATGAGGCAATTGGGGTTAAGTGACTTGTCCAAGGTCTCACAGCTAGTGAATGTCAAGTGTTTGAGGTGAAATTTGAACTCAAGTCCTCCTGTCTCCTGCACTAGTGTTCTTTCCACTGCACCACCTAGCCGCATCGTGGATTTATATAGTGTTTAAAAGATGTACAAAACTCTGTAAAGTCATCAGACATTTATTAGGTACCTACTATATGTACTTCATAAGCACAGGGGATCCATAATCACAGTGATCATAGAACACCCTGTTATTTATATGTAGGAAGTTGTCATTATTGGTTTAGATAAGATTTTAGGCCTGGGGTTCATGACCATTTTTTGCATGTCATGGGCTTCTTTGACAGTGTCTTAAAGCTTATCAACCCATTCACCAAATAATATTTTAAATAGATAATACCAAATACATAAGATTACAAAGGTAACCAATAACACTGACACAGTTATAAAAAGAAATTTTTAAATTTCTGTCTTGCCTTTTTTATATGCTGCTATGGATACATGGGCTGGTAAAGACGCTTGAATGCTGATTATTGTAACCAACACGCAATGCACCACCACTGTCTCCAAATGGACGGTTTATACACACACACACACACACACACACACACACACACGGAGAGAGAGAGAGACAGAGAGAGAGAGAGAGAGAGAGAGAGAGAGAGAGAGAGAGAGAGACGGAGAGAGAGACAGAGACACACAGGGACAGAGAGACAGAGAGCACAGGGTGAGTTGAATAGAAAGTTATCATATCTAAAAAAATAAAATTAAGGAGTGAGAGATGAATATATTGGGAGTAGAATAGGAAAGATTGAATGGGGCAAATCATCTCTCATAGAAGACGCAAGAAAAAGATTTTCCAATGGAAAGGAAAAGGGAGAGGTGAGAGGAAAAAAATGAAGCTTACTTCCATCACATTTGGCTTAAGGAAGGAATACCATGCACACTCTATTTGATATGAAAATCTATCTTACAACACAGGAAAGTAGGGGAGAAGAGGTTAAGCAGGAGGTAGGGGGACATGACAGAAGCAAGGGCAAATTGGAGGAGGGAGCAATTAGAAGTAAACACTCTTGGGCAGGGACAAGGTCGAAAGTGAGAATAGAAGAAATGGGTGGCAGGATAAGATGGAGAGAAATATAGCTAGTCTTACACAACATGATTGTTGTGGAAGTCGCTTGAAAAACTACAAATATATAGCCTATGTTGAATTGCTTGCCTTCTCAGTGCGAATGGGAGGGGAGGGAAGAAAGAAGAGAAGTTGCAACTCAAAGTTTTAGGAACAGATGTTGAGAATTGTTTTTCCATACAACTGAGAAATAAGAAATACAGGTAATGGGATATAGAAATCTCTCTTGCCCCACAAAAAGGAGAGAAAAAGGGGATAAGGGAAGGGAGGGGTGTTAGAAGGGAGGGCACATTGGTGGAAGGGGCAATCAGAAAGCGCAGCATTTTAGGGGGGAGTGGAGAGATGGTGAGAAAATTCGGAACTCAAAATTTTGTGCAAATGAATGTTGAAAACTTCTAATGAATAAATTCATCTTTAAAAAAAGAAATGTTTCAGAATTTGATGCAATCAGTTACACTGTTCCTCTCTCTGCCACTCTGACTCTCTGTCTCTCTCTGTCTCTGTCTCTGTCTCTGTCTCTCATCATGGTGAAGGCATTTTAAAGAAGAAAAGGAACAAAGTATATTATTAAATAGTATTATATGATAAGAAAAAACAATTGGCTGATTAATGTCATGGGTGAAGGAGGAGAGATAGATAGCCTGAGCACTTCACTGGTACTCTGACAATGAATGGAGAACAAAATGAAATAGCAAGGTGGGTGGGCTGCCTGTGGTGAATTTACAGGGCTATAAGGACAAAATCCACACCAGATAAACATGCCTGGTTGACATACAATTGGGATAGTTGGAGAGAGCTTCCAAATTAGGTGAATTCTAAGATGCATTTAACTGTTTGAGTATTCTAGACAGAATATTTCATGAGATAGTTTTTAAAACTGACATTTTTATTCTGATATTGCCTCTATTTTTCAACATATCCTTTCCCCAACCCTTTTCTAGGGATTTGTCCCCCATTCAACAGAGAAAAAAGTTCAGCAAAAACCAACAAAAACTTCAAAAAAAAAATAGGGTTGTATTCTACTATTTTTTTCATATCTCTTGTTCAACCACAGATTTGGTCGTTATAATTCTAACTATTTAGTTTTAATTGCTTTGTTGTCATTTGCTTCATTTACACTGTTGCAATTATTCTCCTCTTTCCGTTTACTGTGTCTACTATGTCTGGTCTACGTATATCTACCCATGTTTCTCTTCATGCATCATATTCATTATTTCTTTAAAGATAGGTATTATTCCATTACATTCATGTGCTACAACACGGTTAGCTCTTCCCCAGCTGATGGGCATTTACCTCACTTCTAGTTCTTTGCTACTGTACAAATAAGTGTTACAATAAATATTTTGCAATATTTGGTATTTATGTTTTTAATACGGACTTCTTTGGGATATTATATACCCATTGTGCTATGGTTAGCACAATGACTAGCCATTAAATTTTTGAATCAGAGGACATAGATAGTCTAGTTACTTACTTTGTATAATTGTATATATTGTATAATTGTAATTTGTATAATAAAAGTTCAAATTCACAGTTCCACTAACAGTACATTCATGCATTAATGTGTTTGTCTTTCCGTAGCACAGATATGCATACATGCACTCATTCACTATGTCCATCTCTGTCATTTTTACCAGTTTGCTGGGAATGAGGTGAAATCTCAAAGTTGCTTTAATCTACATTTCTCTTTTTATTATTTGAATCATTCTCTAATCATTGTAAATAATTTGTGATTCTTTTGTTGAGTACTGTTTGTTCCTATTCTTTGTTCACTTACTTATTTCTTGGATAATAAACTCTTAACAGAAGTACATGATATTAAGCATTCTTCAACCTCACTCACTGGTTCCCTAGTTGGTTATTTCCCTTTTTTCTGATTAGGGCGCTTTTGTTCATGGATAAGTTCATGCATCAATTGTTCAATTGATACATTTGAAATTATCTATTTTATTGTTTCATAATCATCTGCACTCTTTTTTTTTTTGGTTGAGAATTCATCTTCTTCAAAACTACATTTAAATGAATGGCTTTTAATATATTCATTCACAGTTTATTAAAGTATATGGTTTAAGGTGTTGGCCAAAGTCCCATTTCTGCCAGGTTACTATCCGTTTTATTCTCAGCATTTCTTATGAAATAAGAAGTTCTTTCCTAAGTAACTCATATTTTGGATGCTATTACATATTATATATGTCTTTTTTTTTCTTTTTAAATTTATTTATTTAAGTTTTCAACATTCATTTCCACAAAATTTTAGGTTCCAAATTTTCTCCCCATTTCTCACCTCACTCCACCCCAAAACACCTAGCATTCTAATTACCCCGATAACCAATCTTCTCTCCCTTCTAACATCCCTCCCTTCCCTTATCCCCATCTTCTCTTTTGTCTTGTAGGGCAAGATAACTTTCTATAACCCATTATCTCTATTTCTTATTTCCTAGTTGCAAGAACAATACTCGACAGTTGTTCCTAAAACTTTGAGTTCCAATTTCTCTTCGTCCCTCCCTCCCCACCACCCATCCCCTTTGGGAAGGTAAGCAATTCAACATAGGCCATATCTGTGACGTTTTGCAAATGACTTCTATAATAGTCATATTGTGTAAGACTAACTGTATTTCCCTCCATCCTGTCCTGTCCCCCATTTATTCCATTCTCTTTTTTGATCCTATCCCTTCCCAAGAGTGTTGACTTCTAATTACTCCCTCCTCCCACTGCCCTCCCTTCATCACCCTGCTTATCTCCCTCTCCTCCACTTTCCTGTATTGTAAGACAGGTTTTCATACGAAAATGACTGTGCATTTTATTCCTTCCTTTAGTGGAATGTGATGAGAGTAAGCTTCATGTTTTTTCTCTCACCTTCCCATTCTGTCCCTTCACTGAAAAGTCATTTACTTGACTCTTCTATGAGAGATAATTTGCCTTATTCCATTTCTCCCTTTCTCCTCCCAATTTATTTCTCTCTCACCACTTAATTTCATTTTTAAGATATGATCCCATCGTACTCTATTCACCTTGTGCTGTCTGTCTCTCTCTCTATGTGTGTGTCTGTGTGTGTTTGTATGTGTGTGTCTCTGTGTGTGTGTAATCCCACCAACTACCTAGGTACTGAAAAAAGTTTACAAGAGTTATAAATATTGTCGTTCTATGTAGAAATGTAAACAGTTCAACTTTAGTAAGTCCCTTATGATTTCTCTTTGCTGTTTACCTTTTCACGCTTCTCTTGATCCTTGTGTTTGAAAGTCAATTTTCTTTTCAGCTCTGGTCTTTTCATCAAGAATGCCTGAAAGTCCTCTATTTTATTAAAAGATCATTTTTCCTCTTGAAGTATTATACTCAGTTTTTCTGGGTAGGTGATTTTTGGTTTTAGTCTTAGTTTCTTTGACTTCTGGAATATGATATTCCACACCCTTCGATCCCTTAATGTAGAAGCTGTTAGATCTTGTGTTATCCTGATTGTATTTCCACAATACTTGAATTGTTTCTTTCTAGCTGCTTGCAATATTTTCTCCTTGACCTGGAAACTCTGGAATTTAGTCACAATTTTCCTAGGTGTTTCTCTTTTTGGATCTCCTTCAGGAGATGATTGGTGGATTCTTTCAATATTTATTTTGCCCCCTGGTTCTAGAATATCAGGGCAGTTTTCCTTGATAATTTCAGAAAAGATGATGTCTAGGCCCTTTTTTGGATCATGGCTTTCAAGTAGTCCCATAATTTTTAAACTGTCTCTCCTGGATCTATTTTCCAGGACAGTTGTGTTTCCAATGAGATATTTCACATTATTTTCCATTTTTTCATTCTTTTTGTTTTGTTTTCTGATTTCTTGGTTTCTCATAAAGTCATTAGCCTCCATCTGTTCAATTCTAATTTTGAAAGAACTGTTTTCGTCAGTGAGCTTTTGAACCTACTTTTCCATTTGGGTAACACTGCTTTTTCAAACATTCTTCTCCTCATTGACTTTTTGAACTTCTTTTGCCAATTGAGTTAGCCTATTTTTCAAGATGTCATTTTCTTCAGCATATTTTTGGGTCTCCTTTAGCAAGGTGTTGACCCGCTTTTCGTGCTTTTCTTGCATCTCTCTCATTTCTCTTCCCAATTTTTCCTCCACCTCTCTTACTTGATTTTCAAAATCCTTTTTGGGCTCTTCAATGACCTGAGACCATTGAATATTTATTTTGGATGTTTGGGATACAGAAGCCTTGACTTTTGTATCTTTCTCTGATGGTAAGCATTGTTCTTCCTCATCCGAAAGACGGGAGAATATATCTGTTCACCTAGAAAGTAACCTTCTGTAGTCTTATTGTTTTCCCTTTTTTGGGCATTTTCCCAACCAGTTACTTGACTTTTGGTTCCTTTGTCAAGAGTAGGGTATACTCTGAGAATCTGTAAGTTCCTCCAAGGTGGCACAATCAAGTGTGTACACTGGTCTGGGTGTAGGGAGGGTATTTGTGCCCAGAATCTTAGCAGTTTCCTTTCCACAGCCACTTGGCCTCCAGTTCCACCAAATCAGTGCTGGGGGCTGATTTTCAGATAAGCTGGATGGGCAGAGCCGCCATTCAGTGTGAGACAAAAAGCAGCTCCCTCAGGGCATCTACACAGGGCTGTGGTAATAATTAGCTCCTTGGTGCCCTCAGGGGTTTTATGATCCAACAACGAATGCAGGCTGCTGTAGGTGGCTGCCGTGAGAACTGCTGCTGCCTGCCCGATGTGACCTCTGCAGGCCACTGCCTGAGGCTAGAGCTGTGGGAGAGCCCTTCTCCTTCTTGGCCAGCTGAAAAAACCCCTTCACTGACCTTTAGCACCTGTGTGTTGCGGGATCTGCGGACCCGCTGCTACTGCAACTAGAGATTCTGCCCCTGATGTGTCCTCCTCGCAGTGTTGCACCTCACTGCACAGCCAAGGCTGGACTGGGCTCTGAGCTCTGTGTCCAGTGCAACCCGCATTTCCCATGGGCCTTTCAGGTCACCCTGGGCTGAAAATCTCCTCCACTCTGCTATTCTCCACTTCTGCTGCTCCAAGATTTGTTGAGAGTCCCTTTCTACAGGTATTTATGAGCTGTGTGGGGAGACCCTGCATATGTGTGTTTTTCTGCTCTGCCATCTTGGCTCCACCCCTATATTCTGTGTCCTTTTAAAAAATAATATGTCTTTCCTCACTCTACAGTGTAAAAGTCTACACACAGTGGAAATTTCAAATAGGACTGCTGTTTAATTATTTTAATATAACAGCAATATTGTCAATAACATGAGCATTACTATTATTCAAGCAATACTATTAGTGATGAAACACTGTAAAATTCTGTTCTTTTTTATTTTTCTTTAGTTTTGGGGGGTTTTTTTTGAAACTGAATTTTTATCTCATGTAAGTTGGAAACTAATCAGTCACTCACTGACTTGTTTTTATTGGGATAAGTTCAGAAGTTTGCCTTCTCTGTTTCTCACCAGGCCCTTTCCCCTACCCTAAGTAGCGTAATGGCCCAACCCACTTTCTGCAGTTGCAATGGTTCAACAAATTGATGGAAGTGCAGATGCCCAGTCAGCTTAGTTAGCATACTTTATCTCAGAGCATTCCTCAAAATCAAGGATTTCAGGAAAATAAAACCATGAACCACTAATATTCTTCTTTCTCTTTTAATTTATAATGGATTTCTTATTCAATTCTCAACATTCACTTCCACAAGTATTTGAATTTCAACTTTTCTCCCCATCTATTCCCACCCCCATCCCAGGACAGCATGCACTTCTTCCATCCCTTTCTCTTGTCTGTCATCTTTCCTATTAACTCCCATTCTTCCATCCTCCTTCCCTTCTATTTTCCTGTAGGGCAAAATAGATTTCTATACTCCATTGCCTGTACATCTTATTTTCCAGATGCATGCTAAAACAATTTTTAACATGATTTAAGTGTTGAGTTCCATATTTTCTACCTTTCTCTCTCCCAACCCACTGTCAATTGAGAGAACAAGCAATTCAAAATGTGTCATACATGTGTAGCCATGCAAAACACTTCCATATTAGTTATGTTGCAAAAGATTAACCACATTTCTCTCTATCTTATCCTGCCCTCAGTTTAATCCATTCTCTCCCTTGATCTGTCCTCCCACAATAATGTTTGCTTCTGATTATCCCTTTCCCCAATGTGCTGTCTCTTGAATTGTCTTCCCTCTCCTATCTCCTTCCCTCCTGACTTCTTGAAGGGTAAAATAGATTTCCATATTCAATTGAGTGTGTGTTATTCCTCCTTAAGCAAAATCCCATGACAGTAAGACTCACTTTCTGTCATCTCCCCCCTCTTACTCTACATTGAAAAGGTTCTTTCTTCCCTCTTTTATGTGAGATGATTTGCTATATTCTATCTCTCCCTTTCTCTTACTCCTAGAACATTCCATTCAACGGTAAATTTTACTTTTTAGGTATTCTCTCTTCATATTCAGCTCACCCTGTCCCCTCTGCCTCTCTTTCTCTCTGTCTGTCTCTGTCTCTTTCTGTCTCTCTATATGTCTATCATCTATATGTCTATATATACATATGTATGTGTACAATATATACATATACACACACATACACCCATGTACATATGCTAACCTAAACACATATAAGATACACATACATACATCCTGCACACTTACATATGTGTGTATATATGCATATATATGTGTATGTATGTAGATATATGTGTGTGTTTGTGTGTATATATATTTTCCCTCTAATGATCAAAATACTGAAAAAGGTCTCATGAGTTACAGATAACATCTTTTCACGTAAGAATATAAACAATTCAACTTTAATGAATCCCTTGAAACTTCTCTTTCCTCTTTACCTTTTCATGTTTTTCTTGGTTCTTGTATTTGAAAGTCAATGTTTCTGTTCAGCTCTGGTCTTTTCAACAAGAATGCTTGGAAGTCTTCTATTTCACTGAAATTCCATTTTTCCTCTGAAGTGTTACACTCAGTTTTGCTAGGTAGGTGACTCTTGGTTTTAATCCTATCTCCTTTTACCCCTGGAATGTCATATTCCAAGTTCTTTGATCCCTTAGTTGAAAAGCTGCTAAGTCCTGTGTTATCTTGATTGTATTTCCACAGTACTTGAATTATTTCTCTCTACTTGTATTTTCTATTTGACCTGAAAAAATCTGCAATTTGGTTACAGCATTCCTACGAGTTTTCCTTTTGTTATCTCTTTCAGGAAGTGAATTCTTTCCATTTCTATTTTACCCTCTGGGTCTGGAATATCAAGGTAGTTTTCCTTGATAATTTCTTGTGAGATGATATCTGGGCTCTTTTTTATCATGGTTTTCAGGAAGATCAATAATTTTTAAATCATCTCTTATGGATCTATTTTCCAGGTAAGTTGTTTTTTCCAATGAGATATTTCACATTGTTTTCTATTTTTTCATTCCTTTTGTTTCGTTTTTATAATTTCTTGGTTTCTCATAAAGTCATTAGCTTCCATCTACTCCATTCTAATTTTTAAAGAATTATTTACTTCAGTGAGCTTGTAAACCTCCTTTTCCTTTTGTCCTATTCTGCTTTTTAAAGCAATCTTCTCATTGGCTTTTTGAATCTCTTTTGCCATTTGGGTTAGACTATTTTTTAAGGTCTTATTCTCTTCAGGATATTTTTTGTATCTCCTTCAGCAAGCTGTTTCCTCAGTTTTTATGATTTTCTTCCATCACTCTCATTTCTCTTCCCAGTTTTTCCTCTGCCTGTTTTGATTTTCTAAATCCTTTCTTTAGCTCTTCCACGACCTGAGGCCATTGTATATTTTTGAAAAACCTTAATCTTGGTCTTTTCCTCTGATTGTATACTTTGCTCTTCCTCACCCAAAAGGATGGAAGAAAACACCTTTTCTCCAAGGAAGTAACCTGCCCTAGTCTTATTTTGTCCCCCTTTAGGGTATTTTCCCAACTACTTACTTGGCTTTTGAATCCTCTCTCAAGTGGAGGATTATACTACCCTAGACTTCAGAGATTTTATGCATCTGTTCCCTGAAATATCTCTAGGAAACTGAAAATTTTCAGTTCCTCCAGGGGGGCACAATCAAAGGAGAGGAGTATACTCCTCTCCTGGCCTGTGCTCTGGTCTGTGAGCAACCAAAAGCACTCTTTTTTTTTGCCTTGCAACTGAGAGTAGGATTCTCTCTCCACAACCACCACCAGCTCTGCCATGCCAGAATTCCTTCTCACCCCAGGACCATCTCTCAGGACGGAGACCCAGATCACCTGCTCAATTCCCCCAGAGTATTTAGGCCTAGGGCCCCAAAAGTGGAGGCTGCTGCTGCAGTGACTACTGTTGACCTGGGACCAGAGCTGTGGTAGACCTCCTTCCCCTCTCAGGCAAGTAAAAGAGTTTTCTTACTGACTTTTGAAGCTGTCTTTGATGCTTGTGGGTTGAGAAATCTGGAAGCTGCAGCAGCTGCCCATGATTCCACACCCTGAAGCCTGCTCTAGTCTTGTCTGTGATGAGTGACCTATGCTGGGCCATGGTACTTTCCGAGCCTGGTGTTATAGACCTTTCCTGCTTGTCTTCCAGGCTATCGTGGGCTGGAAATCTTTTTCACTCTGTCATTTTGTGGCTTCTGCGGCTCTATAATTTTTAGAGTCATTTTTACAGGTATTTAAGGGTTATGGGGGAGAGTTAGAGCATGTCTGTCCATCTACTCTGCCATCTTGGCATTTTTTTAATGATAATTTTATAGTGTGATTTCAGGATCTCTCTTCGGTACCATCTTGAACACCCTTCTCTGAATACTGTCCAGCATATCAATGTCCTTCCTAAAATATGATACCTACATAAGGATAGAGTCCTTGATATATTAATACATCAGAAGCTTGCTGTGCTCTATATGCTAAAAAAAATTTTTTCTGTACTGTACATACAAACTGCAAAATGTCTTTGACAATTTAATAAACAAGATGTAATAGAAGTAGAACATTATCTTTTTTCAGTCTGCTTGGGATAGGACTGGGACTGGATTTACTGTGGATACTAGATCAACTTAACCCTGCTGCAACTGAGAACTCCTGAGCTGAATCAATCCACCAATGTCAGGACCTCCTGTAGCAGGGATTATAGGTCTGCACAACCACAATATTTCTTGTTTCTTCTTTAAATACATTACATCAGTAAGTTTATTTCTTTGTTAAGAATAACTTTACTAAATGTAGGTGTGCCCAGTTGTATTTCATTGACCAGGTATCATATTGTCTTATCCAGAGTCCTCATTGGGACTTTTGTTTTGACTTTGGCTCAGGTTCATGACAAATCTATTGAGCAACAGAACAGTGTAAACCTGACCTTTAAAAGAGAAATAGAAAATGAGAGGAAAGATATAAAGAGAGAATATGTAGAGATCTGAATACAAATGTCTATAAAAGGCCTGTGAATCTCCCTCAGAGGCATGCAATGATGGGACTGATTTTCACTTTAATGAATAGCATATATCACTATGCTTGATTTTTCTTTACTTCTCTATCAGGGCTTAGTCTGAGGGCTTCTTTTTATTCTGTTATGTTTTTATCTTGTCTTTGTAATTTTCTGTTTTGTCAAAAACTTGTGCATATTTTGGTCATTTTGTGCTTTCAATGCCAAGTGCCTATGGCACTTATCAATTTTAAGCAGCATTTCCTGTAAGTACCATCAGGAACAGTAAATTCATAAAGTGTATCAAGATGATGAACAACTCTCCATGGTGACCTTTGTTGCCTTCCATATATTAAATTATATAGAGATAGGAAATAAGAAGTGGCATATAAACTGAACTAGAAAGGGGATGATATAGAATCATGGGAATCAATAATCAAACAAAAAATAGACACACAGGCACAATCATATATTAATCATGTATACAGAAAACAAATGACAAAAATAAATACTTTCTTTTTACATAAATATTAGTTATAACTGCTGACTGATGAAATAATCAAAGGATCATCTAGGTTAATCCCGTCAATTTAGAGACAAATTTATGATACTAGAGCTGGAGCGAAGTTAAGTGACTTTTCTGAAGTTATCTAAATAATAAAGGAACAAGAATTGAAACCCAAGCACTCTGACTCCAGATATAGCTTTCTTGTCATGGAACCAGACAGCTACAGTGGAAAGAATATTTACTTTCAATTTAATGGACTGGGTTCAAAGCTGAACCTGTAAGGCCTTCTGCAAGTCACTTGAACTTGCAAGGCCTTAGTTTGTTCTTCAGTAAATTTAAGGCATTCAGCTAGATAACCTGTGAAAGTCTGAAAAGTCCCTTCCAACTATAAGTATGTGATCCCACTATAAAATATTTAACATTTCTATTCATAAGAATATATCACAAATTATTATTATATAAATATCACAGTTATATGAAAGAAAGAAGAGCAGAGTGAAAGGTGGAGATCATTTTTTCTACCATTACTCTCTTTTCAGACCCTAAAGGCTTTCCTAATGCAACAATTTCTTACAATCTTCCCTTCCACAGATTCCAGAAATACCAATATTTAATAGAGACAAACTGGATTGGCTCAGGGGTGGTCAAGCCTGTGAATTAGTCCTTCAAAATCTTATAAAAGTTCAATTACTGACACTGGAGAAACCCTTTGATTATCTACTAGCTATCCTGCTGACTTTCACAGTAAAACAATTGGTTCATACCATAAAAATGAAAATATGAAACTTCATGGATTTATAACCCGTGAAGCTATAAAAATATGCTAGAGGTTCTGACCCCTGATTATCATTATAGCTGCCACCACTCACAGAATCGGAGGGAATCCCACTTCATTCACCATAATGGTTTGGAAATAACTTGAGAGACAAAATAGGTTGCATGATATCCAGAGTATTCCAAAAGTCTCTATTAACTTAGTAAATTAAAATTGCACCAAGACTTTTGGGACACCATGTATTTTTAAGTATTAGGCAAAAGCTGTCTTATTTTGATTATTCAATATCCATAATTTAAAACATGGTTTAGCAAGTTTTAGTAGAAATGGCTAGTCAAAGTCAACTGAAATCACAATATTCCCAAGCATTTGCCATAAGTTTACAGCAAGAAGCTCTGCAGAATTTCTTAATCATGACTCAGTTTTCCCATATGTGAAATGAGGAAATGGTAGAAGATCATCTTTAAGGTCTTTATCAGCTCTAAAACCTATTATTCAATAGTCAATCTGAATACATGGTGAACTAAGGAATAAAATCTCTTACAGGAAATTTGGTCAGATATTGAAAAAAAGAACTTGAAGGCAATATGAATCGTGATCTCAATCTACAATCAGGATCATTTGGATTGCATCAGACATGTGGCCAAAACAGTGGACACATGTTTAAATGATTATACAAAGTAACTAAAATATAGTGGAGGCTAGAAAGAGTGTCAGTCCAGAATGAAATGGATGGTAAAAGTTAAGGACTGAATCAGAGGATGGAGTTTGGCTTTAGATCTAGCACACCATCCTAGATCAGGGTTGTAGAGAAGACATCCAGGAGAACCAAGACTCAACCAATCTCTCCAGAATTGCAGCAGGATAGTAGCTTCCTAGCTTCAAAGAGATCATAACCTAAGACTAATCATCACATTCAAGAGTTTAGTATGAGTAAGAACATGGTCCAAGCATAAAATTCTGATTCAAAAACTGAGGCTGGAAACATTGAAATTAGAAGACTATTCCTAATATAATAAAGAAATAATATGGATTAAGAGACTATTAAGAGGAAAAAGAAATTAACTATAACATGTGCAAATAGAAAATAATAATTTTGGGGCAGCTACATGACAGTATGGTAAGAGTGCTGGGCTCTTTTTCCTTAGATTAAATTTGGTCTCAGATATGTATTAGCTATGTGACCCCAGCTGGGCAAGTTACTTCGACCTGTTTGGTTTAGTTTTCTCATCTGTAAAATGAGCTGGAGAAGGAAAAGACAAAACACTCTACTATCTTTGTCAGGAAAAAGACAAATGGAGCCATGAAGTAGGGAACACAAATGAAATGACTGAACAAAGATCCAGAAATATTACCACTAAACCCATATTTCAAAAAGATCAAAGGAATAAGAAAAGAGATCATATCTCCAATAATATTTTAAACAACTCTTTTTCAGTAGTAAAGTACTAGAAACTAAGGATGTATCCAACCTTTGGGGAATATCACAACAAACTACGGCATATGAATAAAAATAGAATAGTCTTATACTATACAAAATTATGAGGGTGGTTTAAGAGAAGACTCAAAAGACTTTTATTGACCATTGCAGAGTTAAGTGATGAGAACTAGAAGAACAGTTTCAGAATTCTTGCACTTCTACTACTTGAGGTTCAAAGGTAATTTATGAACATGAAAAAAAGTGTCTGTTATCTATAGAACAACAGATTTTTCATGGAATTGCTAACAATAATTTATATTCATATGCATTCATTCTTCACAGTAAACCAGTGAAATAGATATGATGTTATTCAATCACTTTTCAGTTGTGTTCATCTCTTTGTGATCCCATTTGGAGTTTTCTTGGCAAAGATACTAGAGTTGTTTGCCATTTCTTCCTCTAGGTTATTTTTACAAATGAGAAACTGAAGCAAACAGGACTAAGTGACTTGCCCACGGTCAAATAGCTACTAAGTGTCTGAGGTCAGACTTGAACTCAAGAAGATGAACCTTCCTGACTCCAGGCCCAGCACTCTATCCACTGTGCCACCAGCTATATAGATACATTTACTCTATATATTTTACAAATAAGGACCCTGGCTTTCAAAAGACATTGAGTGACTAGAGCAGGATCATACAGTTCACATGTATCTGAAGCAGGATTTAAATCTAGGGTGTCCTGGGTCCAATTCTAACACTTTATACACTATACAATTCTGAACCTCATGAAATAGTTCCATATAGATCTCTCTCTCTCTCTCTCTCTCTCTCTCTCTCTCTCTCTCTCTCTCTCTCTCTCTCTCTCTCACTCCCCCTTCCCTCTACTTCTTACACACACCTACACAAACACACACACATACACACACACACACACACACACTCTTTGAATACCATTATGATGCTATAGAAAACTTGGTATGCAATTATTCTTTTAAAAATATTGTTCCTTGCAATATTTTACACAAATTTGATGAATGTTACAGTTTTTCAGTTCCATTTGTGCAGCATAAAGAAAAAAAAGCCAAAAAGGTGATAGGAAAAACTTTTTGAAACTCCCTGAAGTAATTATGAAAATATATTCCAACACCAAATGAACTGAACATTTGCATAATTTAATTGGTCTGAACTATCTACCTATATAGCCCATAGCAGCTCAGTTTGCTAGAAATACAATATCTATATACACATGGGATGTTTGTCAATTACATAGGCGAAATGATCATCTGAGTCAACTTGTGATATGCACAGTTCGTTTGGTTCCATTGCATTAACCAGAAACCTAGTACAAGTTATGAATGATGCAGCAGGGGCAGCATGCATATTTTAATAACTTCTGTAAGTACTTTTTACTGGTACTTGAAGAGAATTTCAGATAGTTAAAAGTTAACTGTTTAAAGAGATCTTATGAAACTTAAACTGGTAAATATGGGAATATAGGTGCATCTGATTTGTTTAGATATTAGTGATCATATTAGATGATGTTTGATTTTCCTAAATATAGTTCAAGTATATAATACATTAGGAATGAGTAAGGAGAAAGATCCTTATTATTCCAAGTCCAAAGCTAGGTTTGGCTGTATGGTTGCATGGCCATAATTTGTCCTCTGGAATATATTCATATGCTGGCAAAAATGTTTAGAGGTGACCCAGATGGTAATACTTCATGGAGTTAGGAAGACATGGATTCAAAACACATCTCTGACATTTACTGGTAGAGGGATAATAGGCAAAGTCACTGAACCTCCCTGAGTTTCCATTTCCTCATTTCTAAAACTACAAAACTAATACCTAGCATGCCTACCCCACATGGTGGATGTGAAGCTAAAGGAAAATAACATATGAATAGACTCTTTTAAATGTACAGCTTTTTATAAATGTGAGTTATTTTTATTGTTAATATTGCTATCTCAATTTTTGTTGAAAGGCATTTGTTGATCTTCCTTTATTGCCGATGACGAATAAGGCAGATACTATTTGGAAAGATCATGGAGAGGGGTAGGAGGATTAGAAGCACAGAAAAGGATGTGAGGAGCAGACTATAACTATTATGAATGCCCATAATCAAAATGGTGACAGAGAGGGATTACTCATGGCCCAATTAGCATTATATAATTTGTGTCTGAATTCAAAACACTTGAAATAGTATTTGTTGGTTTTCCCTTTATTCAGCATGCCAGAGTCCCATTCTGTTATTTGTAATGAGGCATCAACAAAAGTTGTTGAACTGTCCAATAGGAGATCTGGAGGGATGATGTACTACATTGTATGGGATGGTTTCTAAAGTGATCATAATAATTCAAGGTCTGTGGAGTGAAAAGTTTCCCAAGAATAACAAAAACAAAAGTCATGCCAGAAGAGGATGAGGTACATACCATTTTTGTTGGCCCTTAGGGTAAGTTGAAGTTTTCAAGACCTGACAAGTTGTTTACTCTGGGGTTCCTGAATAAGGTAGAGACTCTTGAAAGTCCTATATGCTTCACTTTTTTAGAGGTCCTTGGGCCTTGACTTCTCATCTAACTCATGAGAGACATTACTTTGCGTTAAAGGTTGATTTCAGCTCTTAATTTATGTTCCAAAGATCCCATGATTCTGACTTATGTAACAGGAATTAAAGCATAGCCACTTACATTGGAATAAAGAGAAAAGGGGAAAAAAGAAAGGTATAGAAAATTGCATGATCAGAGAGACAAGGAATGTTCTAACATGAAATAGGGAAAAGGTTTCTAGAAAAAAAGTGATGAGTACCTAGGTGCTTGGTAATTAAAGGAAAGATAAGGATATATGGGAGAGGTGGGAAGAGACTTGGAAGGTCTTCTACGTAAAGTACTAGGTTCATTATCATAATGTATCTTAAAGTTGGCCCTAAATGGTGCCCTTATCTCCAAAGGCAGATTTTAGGGAGAACCATAAAGCAAGTGCTGACTTACATTCATGCAAACTGAATCAATAGTACCACATGCATTTACTGAGTGCCCTTTATGTTTAGGAGACTGTACTGGATTTTGAGGGACACACAACTGGATTTTGAGTGATTGGTCATAATCAAAACTGAGAAGATATTATGTCCCACTCTTCCTTCCTGGGGTGGTATTCAATGAGATGTATTTTTTTCTTTACTTTTTAATGCTCTGGTTGTTTGCAATTGTCTTGATTTTGCAACCTGGACTCTGAGAGGTAGAGAACATAATTTAGAGCAAGTAGACATATTTTTTTTCTTTTTTTTAGTAACGGTATTACAATTTAGTTCCATAATTTCATGAGCTACTCTTTGCTCATCAAATAAATCAGCACAATTTGAACACACCAGTCTTGCAGAGCACAAAGGTGATAAGAGGAGGCAGGCATCCTACCCCATCACTAAGAGTCATGGGAATCATAGATTGGTCACATGGGAAGCTTTCAAAACTGTAAAAATTGGCTCCAAAATCTTATATTAGAGATATTGCCAGGAAAATGTCTTCTCTATGGCTGAATGCAGGACAGAATGGCAAAATAGAAATGGCCTTCAAAACACAGATTCTAGTATAATCTGATTTCATTTCAAAGGATACCTATTAAGAAGGAAATTAAAAGGATTAAAGAGTCAGGAGGCTGAGAAAGTATGAGTATGAAAAGAAAATAGTATTAACACTGATAATTAAGATTCTGAACTCTGAATTCAATGATATCAGATCAAATTTTGATGTTAATTCACATTTTAGAAATGCAGTGTAATGTGTTGGAAAGATCACTAGGCCAAAGAGTCAGAAGAGTTTATATTATAACTTAAAGCTTCTTGTCTTGGTCCCAGGTTCACTTTTTGTAAAACAAAGCCATTGAGTAAGATGATCCCTAAATTCCTGCTACTTTTTAAAAAAATAGAGAAGAGGAAAAGAAGAAGAAACAAAGGAATGAAGGAAGAAAGAAGAAAAGAATGAGGGGGAAATAGGGAAGGAATGAGGAAAGGAAAGAAAGAAAAGAATGAAGGGAGAAAGAAAGGAAGAAAGAAAGAAAGAAAGAAAGAAAGAAAGAAAGAAAGAAAGAAAGAAAGAAAGAAAGAAAGAAAGAAAGAAAGAAAGAAAGAAAGAAAGAAAGGAAGGAAGGAAGGAAGGAAGGAAGGAAGGAAGGAAGGAAGGAAGAAAGAAAGAAAGAAAGAAAGAAAGAAAGAAAGAAAGAAAGAAAGAAAGAAAGAAAGAAAGAAAGAAAGAAAGAAAGAAAGAAAGAAGGAAGGAAGGAAGGAAGGAAAGAAAGAAAGAGAAAGGGAGGAAGAAGCAAATAAGGAAGTTGGAGAAAAAAGAACAGGATAGGGTTAATCATATTATAATTCAAATAGAAATTTTGGGAATGACTACAGTCTGAAGTCAAGCAAGAATAGAAATTCTAAGGATCTTTTTAGAGTCTTCATATCCCCTTTCTTTTTCTCTACATCTTTTATAAAACCTACTTCTAAAGAGAAAAATCAATAAATAGCAGCTTTATGGAAACTAAATCCTATATTTGAGATTGTTATGGTTATAGCAGTGAAAAATAATTATTGTCAGGCTATTGTATATGAAATTGAGGCTTTTGTAAGTAATTTGTTTTAGACAGAAAAGAGGCTGTTTTCTGCCAGCAATAATTACATTATGTCAAGCAGAGTCTACGTAAACAAAATTGGGACATATCTTCCTGAAAACTTGGATATCATGGGTCTCTTCAACTTTACTTAAGGAGTTACTCCTTCCTTCATCTATCTATCTATCTATCTATCTATCTATCTATCTATCTATCTATCTATCTATCTATCCAATTTATTTATTTGTATACTCTATCCATTTATTTAACCATTTGTTGCTTCATGTACTTGTTTGCTTTTTTATGTATTCAACTACATATTTATTTATTTATTTAGCTATTCACCTATTTATTCACTTTATCAATCTATCAGTATCTGATGTATCTGTTTTTTTGTCTATTTATTGAAACTAATTCTCTACATCATCCATTCACAGACCCTATCCCACTGTAGGCCCACATGGAAATATGATCTTCCACCTTGGGGTAGTTTGCCCCTCCCTAGTCAGTCTTATGGCCTCCAGTCCCAAGGGCTCACCATATTTGCACTAGACTTAGTGTGGACACATAGTCAACTTTAATCCTACTGTTGCTCAGAGTTCCTGAATTCAATCAGTTCTTCTGCTCCAGCCTTCTTGGTATCAAGAATTGTAGGCATGAGCCACCACTCAGATTTCTCTATTTTACTCTGCTTCAGAGATATGATAATTGTTACCAATTTTTTGAAGACTCAATTCAGTGATTGAGCTAGCTTTAGTTTTTTTGAGATCTATGTAAATCTATGAAAAGTGCTTTGAAAACTTTAAAGTGCTTCATACATGCTAGCTTTTATTTTTTAAAAGCTGTGATGCCCAACGAATTCCCATTGGCACTTGGGCAGACATATCAAAGGTGGCCAGCATATAGAGAAAAACATATACAGATTAAAAATGGCATTGGAGTTACAAATATTGCTCACTTGTCCCAATATCCTTGAAGTAACAATTCAGAATATGTCAATAATGTAGATTGCTGAGTTGAACTTTCCATAAGCATTGATGAAGCACCTACTATATATAAGGGATCATGCTTAATGCTAAAGAAACAAAGGAGAAAACATAACAATCCCTTCCCCTAAGAAACCTATATTTGATTGGAAGTATAAAATATGTTCACAGATCGACAGATATTAAATCATTTGTAACTCATTCTCCCAGCATTAATAATTGGAGTGAGTGGGAAATTCAGGAGGAAGGAAAGATTAGGATAGTCAACACAGAGTGTCATCTCTTGTGAGTGAGCCTTGAATATAGATAAGAATTCTGAGACATGTTAGCCAAAGGGCACTACCAAAAGTCTTTTTGTTTAGGTAGCATACAGTTCTGTAAGATGTGGGTTCATGAAAATGTGAATTTAGAAAATAAAACTAATTTTAAAATTAGTTTTAAAAACAAAACCTCCTAAATGAGGAAAAGAAAACTAGACATTGATATGAGAGAGGTACCGAGGCTGTACACAATTAAATGACATATGAAGAGTATGGGCCATAAATGTTATTAGAGCTTTTAAAAAAAGGTCATCATTGTCAGAATGTCAGTTGGGGTTAGCTGGAAGAAGTAATGAGTTGTTTCTTGAAGGATGGAGTGCTAGAAAAGAAGGAAGACATTTAGGTAGGGAGAATGTTGTTCACAAAAATATGAAATGCTCAGACCATGCTCAGACATGACATGCTCAGACCATGAACAGAAGAGTTTAGTTGGAAAAAAAGAGAAAATAATGAGAGTTTGGGGCCAAATTAGGGAGAGCCTTAAATGATAGGCTAAGGAAGTAAACCTTTGTCCTTTGCATAATGAAGCTTTTAGAATAAAGGAGTAATGTGAATGGGGACAGTATAATAAAAAAAGTATTTTTGGAAGATTATTCAGGTATTGCTGAGAACTGACTGAAAGGGGAAAAATTGAAAGTAGGGAAGACAAATAAGAGATCAGTGTAACATTATTATATATTTGAAGGAAATAGAAAGTTGTATATGGTAGATTTACAGTTTTATGTGCAATCTGTTCTTATTATTATTGTTATTATTAATTATTGTACTGTGCTATGGAAATGGTTGTTTTATTCCATACACTACAAATAAAATAAATAAATATTTTAAATAGCTAAAAAATAAGAACAATTGTTTGACCAGTTTAAGAAGGTTATTTTGAGGGTCTTTTGAGCCTTAAAAGGTGATAAGATTTTCAAAATCAGAGGCTTTTACTTCTTTGCTGCTCATTCTTCATCTCAGTACTCTGCCAGAACATCAGTTTTGTAGTCAGAAGACTTGAGTTCAAATCTCACCTCTAATTATGATTACTGACATGAATTTGGCCAGTGACTATATATCACTTGGTCTCAGTTCCCTCATCCATCTGTATGTCTACTATTCTATACTGATAGAACTGGAATTAATAATTGATAATTACAACTTATTTGAATTAATTATTCTTCTCATATTTTAATGATTCAGTGATATCTCCAGTGTGATTCCTTTCAATGATAGAGACTGAGACCAATCTATCTATAACTTCTTGTTTTTCTCCTCCTATTTATATCTTATGAGAGTGTCTACCCGTCATTTTGGAAGCCTTTCTCTGGATGTCTAAACATCTCATGGATACCAATGTAATAAACATTTTCATTCCTTAACTGATTAGTCTGTATGCTTGAGTCTATTATGATGGTTTTTCTACTATTTTTATGAACATTTCTTCATTGATGATGAAGGAATGAATACAAAGGGAGGAATGAATTTATTAAATGATAATGTTTATGTTTAATTAATAAAATATTCAATGAATTATTGAACAAATGAAAGAAAAATATTAAACACTTACTTTGTGCCAGGCACAATAAATATTAAGGATATAAATTTAAAAAAAAAGCAATGCAAACTCCACTTTCAAGGACTTTACATTATGATAAGGAAAGACAACACAGACTGAGGAGCCACGGCTAGAGACAGGAATTATAATTAGAGACAACATAAGCATGGTGAGTAGAGTTATAGGACAATTGATTGGCATTATAGCATTATACTTTAGAAGAACTGTAGGTGTATTTGATTTCATTTCTAAAAGCTAGAAATATAAACTGTATGAAAGAGGTAGAGCTGGAGTAAAACACATATTGTATGTACATGTCATGAGGATATTCACATAATAGCAGCAGCATGGTGGCTCTGGGCTGCTCTAGTTATGATGAATACTTCCCAGTCAGAAGTCTGACTGGTGACTACAGTATGTCAGTACAATCCTGGTAGTTTGGAAGTAAAAGCTAGAAATCAGAAGCATGCATGAAGATGAACACAATGTCATGTATAACAACTTGGAGATCAATCATGCTAACCATGAAACTCTTTATTTTCCTATGAATTGTCCCCAATTTTTACTTGAATTCAGTACTGGATAGTCTATCAAATATTGCTGCTAATCATGTATGTCACTATTTCATGTTTTGCTTCATAATAATCAAGAAAGAGAATCAATTTTTTCTTTCTCACATCTTTCAAGAACCTCACAATCCAGTGTAGAAAGGCAGAAATAGTAAATGTACCCTTCTCAGAACAAGATATCTCACAGGATTTTAATATACATGGATATGTATGCATATCTATGTATGATAGATTATTCTCATAAACATTTTGTAGATATGGGAAAGCATATAAGTTTCCAGTTTTATATTCTGTTAAACAACTTTGGGGGGTAAAATAAGATCTATCATTCTTTTTTGGAAATAGTTTATCTATTCCCTTCATTTGGATATCTTCAAATTGATCTCCCAAAACTCTGCAAAAGACCTCACCTATAATACATATAAACGTAATGTATATTTTCTATCTATACTAGCCAAGCTGTTGTTTCCATTTCTTTGCTTTCTTTAGTTCAATTTGTATTTACTTATACAATACATTTATTCTTGGGACATTAGAGAGCAAATAAGATGGTTCCACTTAAATTAATAGTGGAAAACAGGCTTTTAAAAATTAAAACAAAATACCAAATACTTTTTTTTTCTGTTTTTAAATATTCCCTACTTTCCTTCCATTTTCATCCTTAAATTATCTCACAATCATTTTATTTTGTTGGGTCTCTTGCCAAACTTTTAGGAATTTTTTTTTTCCAATTGTTTCTTACTATTTTATGAGATGAGTGCTTATAATATTGCTCCTTCCTGGTCAGTAGGATTTTACAAATAAATTTAGGCTCTAAACTGTCTCAGCTCTTGGTTGTCATCTCTACTTGATTGACAAGGATTTCAAAAGTTTTAAACAGAAACAGTTTTTGAACTTATCTTTTGTTTCTCTGTTTCCACATGGTGGTAACTGATTTGCTTTAATTAAAATTTCTTAGTTAGAGGTGACACTCTTTGTCAGTTTTTTCATCCTTCTCCAATTTGTCTACATCAATAGTTTATTTAAATAGGTCATATTGCCTCAGTCATGTACAATATCATCTATTTTTTTCTCTTTTTCTTCTAATTTGGATTTTTAAAATCTTTTCTCAAATGAATCTATGTTGTGACTATAAACAGACAGGTCATACATAAATGATATTCCAATTTATTTTTCTATTTACATTGTTGCAGTCATTCTGTATATTTTTTTCTTGTCTATGATTACTTCACTTTGCCTTGTTCCCTGTGGATCTGCCCCATGCTTCTTTCTATTCATCACATTTTTCCACTATGATTTTATAGAAAGTATGGAAGTATATGAATTCTGTAAAATTTATACTTATTGTGTCGCTCATACTTCCTACTCCTAAATCAATTTTTCATTATGTTTATTGCCTTCTTCTATACTCATCCGTGTGGTAAAGTCCCTATGTATTAAAATATTTGCTAGATTGATTTGAAAGTTCCTGTCAAGTTTTTCAAAAAATTTCTCTATCTTCTCATTCTGTGTAACAAAACTGGCAAAAAAAAAAACAAAAAACAAAAACAAAAACAAAAACCCTGCAAAGGTATTGTAGTCTTTTTGGAAATGCTCATCAAGAGCCTTGCAATGTGAGATAACCACATACCATAAAATGATGTATCTTGTTGCCTTGATTCAAATGATAATACAACACTACTACTAATCTTAAAAGAATTAGCTCTTCAAGAATAAAGACTACCATCTCCTTTCATTCTGCAACTCGTTATCTTCAAAATTTATAACCTAATTCTTATGCACTTATAGTGATCACTAGACAAGTATTTAATATTTAGAGCATCAATGAACAAATTAAGCGGACTCACTTTTTGTAAGAGCGTCTGTTTGGACAGATGAAGACTATGGGAAGTCATTAAGGAGTCCCCCAGCTTTCAGAAACCAGATGTCGTACTTCCCTCTCTGGTAACTATGGTGAGGCAGTTAGGGTCCATATGTCTCTTGAATTCAGGCAGAGGAAGCCATGTTTGTCGACTTTTAATTTCTCTCTATTTTCTTTTAGGTTCAGGGTATTGACTCCCCTGAACTAGGTGAATGATATACGTGCTTGACTAAAGAATTATACATGTGATTGATTAAAGTGATTGTTAACCCCCCAACAATGGGCAAATTAAGGCTGAGAGATATTTTACATATTCCATGATTCTTATGGAATCTTCTGTCTCTTTCTCAGTCAACCTGACATCATCACAAGGTAAGAAGAAAGAGACCTCACAGAAATGAGATTTTGTATATTTTAAATTTCATGGGGCATATTTGAGGTTTCCCTATCTCATGTCAGTCTACTGATTCAGACTTGGATTATGAATACAATGAAACATTCAGGTACTGTAGAAGGCAATATAATCACTTTACATATAATAAAGTATAATTATTAAAACAGAAAAGCTACTCCCCCTTTAACTCCACATTCATTAGGGAAACATTGATGCCAGTGTCAGAAAGCGACTCTAGCAAACCAACAGAGACATTAGAATGGCTATAGGCTTCATTTGTATGCTCCAAAACCTCCACACCAACCAAATCCTAAGGCTACATTGTTTGCCTCCTTAAAGGAAAATCAACTCGATCTTCATATGTTCCTATAAGTCTGTAATGGTCAAAGAGTAAAAAATCAAGCAGCCAGCATATTGGTGATAACCTTTCCCATAGTTATGTAGATCAATCCTTGGAGAGCCTTTCCAATATGGTAGGATCTAAGTTTATAGTCCAATACTCTTCATGAACGCAGAGTGTCCTTGATGGCTCAGAAAGAAGTTAGAGGATAATTTTATTCTTACACATGTGTTATCAACAAGTGCAATTTATAAAATAAATAAATTGCTTTAAAAATTTCCAAAATGAAGATGATGGAGTAGGAGGACAGACCTGGAGAAGCTCCCCCACAGCATAGCCCATAAAATACCTGTAAAAAATGACTCTAAACAAATTCTAGGGCAGCAGAATTCACCAAAAGAGAGAGTGAAAGAAATTTCCAGCCAAAAGCAGCCTGGAAGGTAGACAAGAAAGGTCTATTGCACCAGGCACAGACGACAGTGCAGCCCAGCCTTGGCTGCATGACAGCAACAGGACTACAGCAGGCCTCAGGGCACGGGAAATCCCTGGAAGTATCTGTGGTTCCCAGATTCCTCAATCCACAATGTCAAATGGAGCTTCAAAGATCAGTGAGAAAGCTCTTTCACCTGAGTGAGAAGGGAACCAGGTCTGGCCCCAGTGGCCCGAGGGTGGCAGCAGTTGCTGCACCACAGTGTCCATTTTAGGAGCTCTCAGCCTAAAGCCCCTGGGGTAATTGTGTGGGTAATCTGGATCTCAGTCCTGAATGGTGGCCTTGGGGTGAGGAGGAGCTCTGACTTGTCTGGTGGACCTGGTGGAGGCTCTAGAGAGGGAATTGTATTCACAGATCCTGGGCAGAAAATAGTGCTTGTGGTTGTTCCCAGACCAGAGCGCAGGCCAGGAGAGGACTAAACTCCTCTCCTTTGATTGTACCACCTTGGAAGAACTGAGAATTTACAGGTCCCTAGTAAACCTTCTTCTGATAAAAGACTCAAAATTCAAGTAACTGACTGGGAAAATGCCCCCAAAAGGGGAAAAATATGAGTATAGAAGGCTACTTTCTTGATGAAGAAGTATTTTCTTCCATTCTACCTTATGAGGAGCAACAATGCATATCATCAGAGGAAGACATAAAAGTCAAGGTTTCTGCATCCAAAACTTCCAAAATAAATATGCAATGGTCTCAGGTCAGGGAAGAGCTCAAAAAAGATTTTGAAAATAAAGTAAGAGGGGTGGAGCCAAGATGGAGGAGTGAGAGTAACTACTCACCTAAGCTCTTAGACAGACTCCTTCAGATACCTCTAAAAAGAGAAACTGACCAAATTTTGGAGATACAGAATCCAATAGGGGGCAGACTGTAGCAGATTCACAGCCCAGGAGAGATTGGAAGGTCGATGGGAAGGATCTATTCTGCAGGGAAAAGGAAAGTGCCCAGAGCACACAGCACAGTGCGTCCCATCTCAGGACAGCTGAGCAAGAAAGCCACAAGGCAGCTTCAGACAGTAACAGCATGGCAGAACAGCAAAGAGAGAGCCCAGGGAGGCAGACCAGAGGAGCTGAGTGAGTAACAGACACTGATTCCCAGATATCAGCACCTGCTCTTGAGACTTCCATCCCACAGACTAAAGGTCTGCAAGTCACCTACCTCAACTTTCAGGACCAAAATGGCAAAGTGATCAGTAAATAGTCTCTCCCTCTCCCCTTGTTGAGGTTGAAAGAATAATAAAATATTTTCCCAGAAAAATCCTGACTCAGTGGGATCAGCAGAAGGGGCAAACAGGCTTGTAGTACTTGAGGCTACGAAAGTAGCTAAAGAATATTCCTCTTACTGTGGGGGAGGAATGAAGCTGTCCCAGATAATCAGAGCTCTAGGGGGGTGAAGACTCACACTAGGACTCAGGTGTGCCTCAGTGCTGCAGGAGAAACAGGAATTCAGTAGAGCAGCCAGATGATCAAGCACTGAGTTGCTGTTGCTTTAGCTCAGCTGAGGAGATCTCCCGTGAACACACCACCCCGCCCCCACCGTTACCAAGTTAGCCCCAGGGTAAATGCAGGGAAACACAAAACAAAAAGAAAAAAGGCAGCTGGCCTTTGTTTTCTTACACCAGCCAGCTCAACACCAGGTTCTCTAGCTTCTAGCTGAGAGAAACAGAAGCCGCAACTCACAAAGCCTCACCTTCATGAGCAAGAAACAAAGGAGGAAGGAAAAGATCATTGAATCTATGGGGACAAGGACCAAAACACAAATACCAAAGAGGTCAGCATTGTGACTGTACTCTCATCTAAAACTTCAGAAAGAACTATGAACTGCTTGCAGGCAAAAAGTGCTCTCCTGGAAGAGATGAAGAAGGAAATAGAAGAAAAACTGGCCAAGGATTTTAAAAGTAGGAAAAAAGAATTCTATGAAGAGAACAGCTATTTAAAAAGGAAAATTGAACAAATGGAAAAGGAAGCACAAAACCTAACTGGGAAAATTGGACAAATAGAAAAGGAAGTATAAATACTAACTGGAAAAAAACAATTCCTTCAGAGGAATAATTGGAGAGATGGAAAAGGGGATGAAAAAGTTAATTGATGAAAACAATTTGATAAAAATTAGAATTGGGCAAGTAGAAACTAATGACTGTATGAGACATTAAGAATCAGTCAAATAAAATCTAAAGAATGAAAATATAGAAGAAAATGAAAAATAAATAATTGGAAAATCAACGGACCTGGAAAATAGATCTGGGAGAGAAAATTTAAGAATTATTGGCCTACCAGAAAGCCACAATGAAATAGAGTCCAGACAATATCTTCCAAGAAAACCTCAAGGAAAACTGCCCAGAAGTGCTAGATCCAGAGGGCAATCTAGTCATTGAAATAATCCAACGTTCACCTCTTGAAAGGGATCCCAAATTAAAAACAGCAAGAATATTGTTGCCAAATTCCAGAAGTATGAAGTGAAGGAGAAAATACTACAGGCAGCCAGAAAGAAACCATTCAAATATCTAGAAGTTACAGTCAGGATAACAAAGGACCTTGCAGTTTCTACATTAAAAGATCGAAGAAATTGAAATATGGTATTCCATAAGGCAAAGGAGCTGGGACTACAAGTAAAGGTCAATTATCCAGCAAGGTTCAGCATGACATTTCAGGCAAGGAGATGGACATTCAATGAAAAAAGGGATTACCAGACTTTCCTGATAGAAAGGCCAGAACTCAATAGAAAATTCAATCTTTAAAGGCAGGGGTGAAGAGAGGCATAAAAAGATAAACAGGGGAAAAGAAAAACTTGTTACTTAATTTCGGCAAACTGTTTACATTCCTATAAAATGAAGATAATACTTGTTAATCTAGAGAATTGTACATCTATTGAGAAATACAAAAGGGTATAAAATAAATGATGTGATGATAAAAACATGATTTCAGCATGTGAAGGGATTGTGAAAGGAGATATGAAAAGGAGGAAGCAGAAAATGGTAAATTCCATCAGAAGAAGAAGTACTAAATTATATTATAGCAGAGGGAAAGACTGGAGTGAGATCTAACAAGCTCTATAGGTGGTAGGAGGGAAGAAGGAAGAAAGAGGAGGGGAAGCTAAAAGGGACAGAAGAAGGTGTAAGGGTAAAGCTAAACAAAAGGAGAGGGGCTGAAAGAAGGAAAGGAAGACTGCAGGAGGTGGTGGTCAAAATTGAAAACTCTATTGAGGAAGGGAAGGAAGACAGGAGAACTGAAAGCACAAATGGTGGGAAAGAGGACAGAGGGGAAAGAAACAGATTGCATTCATAACTGTGAATGTGAATGGAAGGAATTCTCCCTTAAAATGGAGACAGATAGCAGAATAGACTAAAAGTCACAATCAAAAAATCTGTTGTTTACAAGAAACACATTTGAAATGGGGGGACACACAGGGTAAAGCTAAAAAGTTGGAGAAGAATATATTGTGCTTCAATTGATGTAAGAAAAGCAAGGGTAGCAATCCTAATCTCAGACAAATCAAAAGCAGAAATAGATCTAATCAAAAGAGATACAGAAGGAAACCATATCCTGCTAAAAGGCACAGTAGACAATGAAGCAATATGATTACTAAATGTATAGGCTCCAAATGATATGCCATTGAAATTCTTAGAGGAGAGGTGGGGGGAGGTAAAGGAAGAAATAGCCAGAAAAACTATTCCGGTGTGGAACCTCAGCCTCCCCCTCTCTGAACTTGATAAATCTAACCTTAAAATAAACCAAAAAGAAGTTAGAGAGGTCAATAAAATTCTGGAAAGGTTAGATATGAAAGATCTCTGGAGAAAATTGAATGGAGATAAAAGGAATATACCTTTTCCTCAAGGGTATATGGCACATATGCAAAAACTGATCATGTTCTACGGCATAAGAACCTCATAATCTAGTGCAGAAAGTCAGATAAAGTCAATGCATTTATCTGAGATCACAATGCAATAAAAACTACATATGTATATATGTATCTCTCTCTCTCTGTATATATATATATATATATATATATATATATATATATATATATATATATATATATATATATATATATATATATATATATATATATATATATATATGTATATATAAAAGGCCATGGAAAGAGAAATCAAAAATTAATTGGAAGCTAAATAATCTAATCCTAAAGAAGGGGTGAGTTAAACAACAAATCATAGAAACAATCCGCAACTTTATTCAAGAGAATGACGATAATGAGACAACCTAACAAATATTATGGAATATGAAAAAGCAGTTCTTAGAGGAGCTTTATATCTTTGAGTGCCTACGTGAATAAAATAGAGAAAGGGGAGATCAATTACTTGGGCATGCAGTTGAAAAAGCTACAAAAAGAACAAATTTAAAATCTTCAAGTATATACCAAATTGGAAATTCTGAAAACTAAAGGAGAGATTAATCAAATTGAAATTAAGAAAACCATTGAACTAATAAATAAAACTAATAGTTCATTGTTGGGGGACAGCTCTGGACCGGGGTCCCCCGTGAGGACTGTGAGACGTCTGAGGGTCCAAACTTGCTTACGTGGCAGGCTAGCTGGTCTAGCAAGCCACGAGGTACTGGGATGGCCCTGGTAACAGGCTGGCTCTACCCACGGGGAGGCACTTGGGAGGAGCTCGCCCACCCATGGGAGGTACGGGGGAGGAGACAGGGTTTAATAAAAGGGGATGACTATGAGAGCTGGAAAGAGAGAGAAACGGAATAAAGCTTGCTGGCTGCAACTCCTTTCGGGTGCTCTGCCTGTTTATTCCCCTTCCCCAACAGGGAGAGGGAATTCCCTCCCCCGAACCAGGAGGAGGGCCGGAGACGTCCGAGGACTGGGGATAGGTAAGTAGAAGGCGAAGGCCCGGGAGTCGCCCCGGGCAGTTCATTTTATGAAAAAACTAATTACATTGATAAACTTTTGGTCAATTTGATTAAAAAAAAGAAAACCATCAAAAATGAAAGGGGTGAACTCATGTACAATGAGGAGGAAATTAAAACAATAATTAGAGATTACTTTGCCCAACTTTATGCCCATAAATCCGACAATCTAAATAAGATGGATGAGTATTTTAACAAATAAAAAATTATCCATATTAACAGAAGAGGAAGTTGAATACTTAAGCAACCCCATTTCAAAAAAAGAAAGCAACAAGCCGTTAATGAACTGCCTAGGCAAAAATCTTTAGGGCTGGATGAATTTACAAGTGAATTTTATTAAACGTTTAAGGAACCATTAATTCAAATATTGTATAAACTATTTGGTAAAATTGGGGAAGAATAAGTCCTACAAATTCATTTTATGATACAAATATAGTTTTGATACCTAAAACAGGAAAATACAAAACAGAGAAAGAGAATTGTAAACAAATTTCTCTAATGAATAAAGATGCAAAAGTTATAAATAAGATTTTTAGCAAAAAGCATACAGTAACTTATCATGAGAATAATATATTATGATCAGGTAGGATTCATACCAGGAATACAGGGCTGTTTCAATACTAGGAAAACTAATAGCATTATCAATCATATCAACAACAAAGCTAAAAGAAATCACATGATTATCTCAATAGATGCAGAAAAAGCTTTTGAAAAATGCAACACCCATTCCTATTAAAAACACTGGAGAGCATAGAAATAAAGGGATCTTTCCATAAAATAGTAAGCAGTATCTACCTAAAACCTTCAGCAACAAGTACATGCAATGGAGATAAGCTAGAAGAATTTCTGTTAAGTACAGGGGTATAACAGGTATATCCATTATCACCACTGTTATTCAATATGGTACTAGGAATGTTAGCTGTAGCAATTATAGAAGATAAAGAAATTGAAGGAATTAGAATAGGGAGAGAAGAAAGTAAGCTATCACTCTTTACAGATTATATGTTATATACTTGGAGAATCACAGAGATTCAAGTAAAAAATTACTAGAAATAATAAAACCCTTTGGGAAAGTTGCAGGCTACAAATTAAACCTGCAGAAATCTTCTGTATTTCTCGCTATTAGTAACAAAGCCCAACAGCAAAACATGGAAAGAGAAATTCAATTTAAACCTAGGGTAGGCACTCTAAAATATTCAGGAATTTACCTGCTAAAACAAACCAGAGACCACATGAACATAATTACAAGACATTTTTCACACAAAGAAAGTCCGACCTAAGCAGGTGGTAAAGCATCAGTTGTTTGTGGGTAGGCTGAGCCAATACAACAAAAATGGCAATTCTACATAAATTAGTTTATTTATTTAGTGCCATACCAATCAAACCATCAGAAAATTATTTTCTAGAGCTGGAAAAACTAATATCAAAATTCATCTGGAAGAAAAAACAGTCCAGAATATCAAGGAGACTAATGAAAATAAATGTGCTTGGGAAGGTGACCCAGTGCTACCACACCTCAAATTGTATTATAAAGAAGCAATTATCAAAGCCACTTCGTACCGTCTAAGAAACAGAAGGGTAGACAAGTGGAATAGGCTAGGTACTCGAGACATAGTAAGTAATAAATACAACAATCTACTGGCATAAGAACTCACTGTTCCACAAAAATTGCTGGGAAAACTGGACAACAGTGTGGCCGAAACTAGTCATAGACTGGTGCCGGACACCCTACACAAGAACAAAGTGTAAATAGGTACGCAGTCTAGGTATAATGATCAATAGTATGGACAAATTGGTGGAGCAAGGAAGAGTGCATTTATCAGCATTATGGAGAAGGAAAGAATGTTTGACTAAAGAAGGGATAGAAAGCATTATGAAGTGCAAGATGGATAATTTTGATTACATTAAACTGAAAAGTTTTTGCACAACCAAATCCAGTGCAATGAAAATTTGCAGGGATGTAATATTTTGGGAAAGAATTTTTACAGCTAATTTTGGGGATAAAGGCCTCATTTCTAGAATATATAGAGAATTGAGTCAAATGTACAACAATACAAGTCATTCCCCAATTGATAAATGGTCAGAGAATATGAACAGGCAATTTTCAGAGGAAGAAAGTAAAATTATCTATAATCATATGAAAAAATGCTCTAAATCACTTTTGAGTAGAGAGATGCAAATCAAAACAACTCTGAGGTACCACACCACATCGATTAGATAGACAAATATGACAGAACAGGAAAATGATAAATGTTGAAGAAAATGTGGGAGAGTTGGAACACTAATTCATTGTTGGTGGAGCGATGAACTCATCCAACCATTTTTGAGAGCGGTTTGCAACTATGCCCAAAGGGCTACAAAAATGTGCATACCCTTTTATCGAGCAATATCACTTCTAGGACTGTATCCCCAACAGATCATAAAAGTGGGAAAGGATCCCACATGTACAAAAGTATTTATAGAAGCACTCTTTGTGGTAGCCAGAAACTGGAAATCAAGGGGATGCCCATCTATTGGGGAATGGCTGAATAAATTATGGTATATGAATGTAAGGGAATACTATTGTGCTATAAAAAATGAGGAACAGGAAGACTTCAGAGAGGCCTGGAAAGACTTAGTGATCTGATGCTGAGTGAAAGGAGTAGAACCAGAAGAACTTTGTGCACAGAAACGACCACAGTGTACTAGAGTTTTGGTTTTTGTGTTTTTTTTTTTTTCTGATAAACTTGGAACTTCATTGCAATGCAAGGACTTAAAAGAATTCTCAGTGTTCCTCTAAGGCAAAATGCCTTCCACATCCAGAGAAAGAACTATGGAATTCAATTGCAGAATGTAGCAAGTCATTTTCTTTTGTATTACGTTTTGGTTGGCTATATGATTTCTCCAATTCATTTTAATTCTTCTATACAGCATGACTATAGTGAAAATGTATTAAATAAGAATATATGTGTAGAACCCATATAAAATTTATGCCATCTCGGGGAGGGAGGAGGAAGTTAGGAAGGAAGGAGGAGGAAAAATATGTTATATGGTTGTGATTGTAGAACATCGAAAATAAATAAAATTCACTAAAAAAAAAAGAAAATCAAGTAAGACAGGTGGGAAGAGAAATGAGAGAGATGCAAGACAATCATGAAAAGTTGGTCAACAGCTTACTAAAGGAGACCCAAAAAATACTGAAACAAATAAAATCTTTAAAAATAGTTTAACTCAATTAGAAAAAGAAGTCCAAAAATCCAATGAGGAGAAAAATGCTTTAAAAAGAATTACACAAATGGAAAAGGAGGTTGAAAAGCTCAATGAAGAAAATAGTTCTTTAAAAAGAAGAATGGAGCAGATGAAAGCTGATGACTTTTGAGAAACCAAGAAATTACAAAACAGAACCAAAAGAATGAAAAAATAGCAGATAATGTGAAATAAGCCGTTGGAAAAACAAGTGACCTGGAAAATAGATCCAGGAGAGACAATTTAGAAGTTTTGGCACTACCTGAAAACCATAATTTAAAAAAGAGCTTAAATACTATCTTTCATGAAATTATCAAGGAAAACTGCCCTGATATTCTAGAACCAGAGGGCAAAATAAATATTGAAAGAATCCACCAATCACCTCCTGAAAGAGATCTGAAAAGAGAAACTCCTAGGAATATTGTAGCCAAATTCAAGAGTTCCTGGGTCAAGGAGAAAATATTGCAAGCAGCTGGAAAGAAACAATTCCAGTACTGTGAAAACACAATCAGGATGACACAAGACCTAACAGTTTCTATATTAAGGGATCAAGGTCCTGGAATATGATATTCCAGAAGTCAAAGGAACTAGGATTAAAAACCAAGAATCACCTACCCAGCAAAACTAAGTATGATACTTCAGGGGTACAAATAGTCATTCAGTGAAATAGATGACTTTCAAGCATTCTTGATGAAAAGACCAGAGCTGAACAGAAAATTTGACTTTGAAACACAAGAATCAAGAAAAGCATGAAAAGGAAAACAGGGAAGAGAAATCATAAAGGACTTACTGAAGTTGAACAGTTTACATTCCTATGTGGAAAAATAATATTTGTAACTCTTGAAACTTTTTTCAGTGTTTGGGTAGTTAGAGCAATTATAAATACACACATACACACACACACACACACACACACACACACACATAGACAGAGAGCACAAGGTGTGTTACATAGGAAGGGATGATATAGAAAGGGAGAAATGGAATGAGGCAAATTATCTCTCATAAAAGAATCAAAGAAAAACTTTTTCAACGGAGGGAAAAAGAGAGGAGGTGAGATGTAATAAGTGATGCTTACTCTCATCACATTTAGCTTAAGAAGAGAATAACATGCACAATCAATTTGGTATAAAAATCTATTTTACATGAAAGTAAGGGAGAATGGGACAACAGGGGTAGAGGGGAATGATAGAAAAGAGGGCAAATTGGATGAGGAAGCAATTAAAAGTAAACACTTGAGGATAGACAAGGTCAAAAGAGTGAAGAGAAAAAATCCGGGGCAGGATAGCATGGAAGGAAATATAGGTAGTCTTACATAACATGACTATTATGAAAGTATTTTGCTACACTACACATATATAGCCTATATTGAGTTGCTTGCCTTCTTAGTGGGGATGGTTGAGGAGGAGGAATTGAGAGAAGTTCATACTCAATGTTTTAGGAACAAATATTCAGAATTGCTATTGCATGCAACTGGGAAATAAGAAATCCAATTAATGGGGTATTGAAATCTATCTTGCCCTACAAGAAAAGAGAGAAGATGAGGATAACGGAAGGGAGGGATATGATAGAAGGGAGGGCAGGTTCGGGGAAGAGGTAATCAGAATGCACAGCATTTTGGGGGGTTGGGGTTAGTTGGGGAGAAAATTTGGAACTCAAAATTTTGTGGAAATAAATGTTGAAAACTAAAAGTAAATAAGTAAATATTAAAAAAAAAAGAAAGAGAAAAAAATTTCCAAAAGATACTCAAATGTAACCAATTGAATTGCCTTTACAATAATACAAATCACAACCCTACCCATCTGTGAGATTATGGTCCATATCCTCCTATTATTTGGGCAACACCGACAGCTTCATTCTGAAGACCTTCCTCACTTTCTCCTTGAATTGGCCAGGAATTTCATGCTAACTTCAAAAAGGGATCAGACATTTAAAACCTGTATTCTGCTAATGCATGTGTCGCCATCACTGTTTCAATGCCTATAACTGTTTACATCTTGTATCCACTGGTCATCATGGAAATAAGTTAGGTATGTCAAAGTGTAAGTTACTTTGAGCCTTCTTTGGTATGGCAAGTGTGATGCCTATGTGGTACCTGGAAAACCCAACAGAAATCTGTCAGGTAAAGGCATCTTGTTTGATTATAATTAGAGGTGACCATATATTTTGTGGATATCTATTTAACATCCGAAAAATTCATCAGAGACGATTTTCAAGGGATAATAATATGTATGATGGACTACCTGGAAAAATGTTGAACCATCCGCCTGCCTCCTTAGTCATTAACACTCACTTCCAGTGCTTCACTTGTTGTGTAATTACCTGAAGGAGAGGAGAGTTACTACATCCCCTCAGGTTTCCTAGTATAACCTATATTTTTTCTCCATCATCCATTCACTCATTTCTTGAATACCAGACCAGAAAAACACTGCAGGATACTTGCAAAGTTATTTACAGTGGAGACCAGAAAAACACTGCAGGATACTTGCAAAGTTATTTACAGTGGAAGTTTAGGTAGCTACATCAGATATAGCACATATATCAACCTGCGTTATACAATCAATTTAGAGTTTTATAGTCCATGATTCATGTTCAAGATTATAAATGAGGACATTGATATGAGCCTCTAAATTATGAACTATGCATACTATGGAGTTGAGTATGGTACAAGCTACAAGACAGAACACAATTTCACAGAGAGGAAAGAACGTATGTTTCTCTACCACAGCATGTTGTGGCATTTTTCCAGGTGGGGAAGGAAAAGAATGGAAGAAAAGCAAAGAATTCCCAACACAATTTCCACATATTTACAGGACTTGATTTTCACAGGTTTTCAGTTTGTGGATGCTAACTGCTAAGATCTGAGGAAGTGTGAAAAAGCCCACATGGCAAAAATTATCTCTCTCTCTCTACTTCACCCCATCATACCATCATGACTCATTCAGATATTTAGACAGTCTCTTTGTTTGGGTTTAAAATGTTTTGTTAATGCCTTTTGTTTTTGTAATATGTAATCATTTTAAACCATACCCCATGAGGTCGACTTCCTGACACATAGCAGACAGAAAACAAATGTTTGTTCCTTCCCCCACTACATGACCCCTTCCCTTGTGAAAATCAACAACAAAGGATAAAATACCCAATACTATGACTGCACCTAACAATGTATATTATCTTCCATCTCAGTTTTGTTCCACCTTTTTGCCAGGGAGTTGTGATTTATTATCTATTGTCAAAGACCTTTAATGGTTTACCAGTTATTCAGAAATTGACTTCCTGTTAATATTTTTTTTAAAATTTGCACTGTTGTATTCATTAAATACATATGTGTGTGTGTGTGTATATATATATGTATTTCTCTTAAATCTTATTATTTCATTTTATCAATTTTGTAATTTATATAAATATATGTGCATAATTATAAAAATTACATTTTATCCTTGAATTCCTCATATTCATTTTTTCTTACTTCTTTGAATTCCTCATATTCATTTTTTTCTTACTTCACAATAATATTCCATCATATACCATACTGCTGTTTTTCAATAATTCCCTATTTGATGAGTACCTAATTTGATTGAAACTTTTTGCTACTACAGTGTGGCTATTAATATATATTTATTTCTGTATATATATATATATATATATATATATATATATATATATACATGCATGTATTTGTATAATACACCTCTCTCTCTCTCTCTCTCTTCTCTCTCTCTCTCTCTCTCTCTCTCTCTCTCTCTCTCTCTCTCTCTCTCTCTCTCTCCCTCTCTCTCTCTCTCCCCATATATGTAAATATGTATTCCTTTCATTTGATTTTCTTGGAATATAAGCCCAATAGTGGGATTGCTGGAACAGAAGGCAGGAGAATCAGTTTAGTCACTTTTATTGCATAATTCCAAATTGATAGTCAAAATGATTAATTATGGCGCTGAAACAGTGCATTTAAGTATCTGTCTTTAATAGTCCTTTCAATTTTTACTGTTCTTGTGTTTTCCTTTCTTTTTTTTTTTTTTTTGGTCATATTTACCAGTTTGCAAAATGTCAAGAGAAACCTCAGTTTGATTTTAACTGACATATCATTTGAATTATTGTTATTGATTTGGACCATGGTTTTCTGCACCTATATAACTTGCAATTATTTGGGAAAATTTACATAGTATCATCTACTGAGGAATAACTTTGGGTATATATTTGTATAATTGCCACTTTATTTTTGTATCAGATTTCTAATTGGTGATATTTGATTCAAAGGTTTGTTTCTACTCTCTATTTTTACCAACCTCATTTTTCTTCTGGAGGCCTAGCCCTTGTGTCCCTTCCCCAACACTTGCTGCATGGTCTCTGTTATTCTCTTTTTACCACCATGATTTGACAAAGTTTATTTCATTCAGAGGATGAGGGTGAGGTACTGGGACAGTTTTGGGAATACTTCAAGTGGTTGCTGTAGTTGAGACTCTTTTTTTTTTTTTTTACCATTTTCCATTTGGTAACTGACTTTTTTCTATCTGTAGGTCATGATTTTTATGGAAGAAGGGTAGAACCCCAGGACACTTCTAGGGATTGGAGTTTCTTTTTTCTTCAGAGACCTCTAAATCTTTGCAATTGGGTTTCTTCTTATCTTTCTGCCACTCTTTCTGGATGATTACTTTATTCTGTGATGTAGTAAGGGTCACCCAGAACTAGCATTCTGGGTATGTTAAAGGGCAAAAGCTCAGGTGGAAAGTGCAGAGCAACAGCACCTCCGCACTTGCCCTGGTTACAGTGGGCACCCGAATAGACTAATAAGGGGTTATTTTAAAAATTGTCTAAAACTGCTACTCACAGAGGTTACAGAACTTCCCTAAGCCAGTATGATGTACATTGCAGACCAGTGGAGGTAGGTTCAAAAATGCCTTCAGATAGAAAGGAACTGTTTTAATTTGTTTCTGCAAAGAACTGCCTTGTGGTGTATGTTCCTTCACTTTTCCCCTTTCATCATTGCTGATTCTGATGCATTTACAAATATTTCACTTGTTTTATTTGGTCAATAGGGAAAAAAATTGTCCCTAAGAAACCTCCCATTTATGTCCAAAGTAGCAGAAAATATAGACTTTATTTCCCAGATCAAAGGGCCTGAGTTTCAAATCCTTCTCATCTGATGTTCACTACCTGTTTGGCCTTGTTAAGTCCCTTGGTCTACTTAATCCTGTTCTTTCTTGGTAAGATATGAAAAGCAAAATAAATGACCTTTAAAGTACCTTCTACAACTCCCCTGTCTCCACTACCACTTTTTTTTGAGGCAGTATGTCATAGCTGAGAGAATGCTGATTTGAAGTCAAGAAGATCTGAATTCATATTGCACTCCAGAAGGACACACTAGCTCTGTGACCCTGTACACAAGTTGGGGAACCTCTCTGAGCCTCAAATTATTCATATATAATGAAGAGGTTGACCTTGGTGATCTACAAAATCCCTCTCCGTTCCAAATCTATGATCTTATAAATGTCAGCTCCTCTCCTCTCTTCCTCTCCTCTTTCTCTTCTTTTCTTCTCTCTCTTTCGTATAAACAATACACACACATATGTATATATGTGCACACACACATACATATATGTGTGTATATGTGCATATACACGTGTACATATGTACACACATATGTGAGTTTATATTTTGTGTGTATGTATATAATTTAGTAATAAAACCATGTATGATTTTTCAGAGTTTCTAGTGCCTTGATTTAGATTTTTCACATTTATTTCTGAATGCAATCCCAACTGTCTAGTACTATAATCAAGAATATATCAGCAAATGTTTAACAACTTTTCCTCCCTCCCCCCAAAATATACACTTGACACTTTTAAATTTACTGTTTTATTAAATTTTTTTCTCATCACTTTAAGTCTAGGTAATCAGCAAAATGATAATTCAACCCTTGATTTGTAGCATTTCAGGATTTCCGAACTATAAATGGTCAAACTGAAGATTTTACAATTGACTGTCTCTGTTTCAAATTGGCTCCAATACATCTTTTATTATAACTTTCACTTGTAAAAGCAATAAAAAAACAACCACAGCAAAAGAAATCAACAAAAATATTCAATATTTCACATCAGCCTCTTTAATGAAATTAAGAAGAGTCAAATGCATATTATTTGAGATATTAAAGCAATGATAAAGCTAAACACTCCATACAGGGGCTGTTAACATTTGTATAGCACTTTATACTTACATAGTGTTTACTAAGCATTTCAATCATTTGATCTTTGAGCTTCACAAAACCTTCATGAGGTGGTTAATATATTATAATTATGAGAAAATGTGAACATATGCACATAGGTATATACACACATATATATGAACACATGTGCATACATATGTATGTGTATATGTATGTATACACATATCATTAATACATGAGCAAAGTGAAACTCAGAGGTTTTGTGATTTGCCTACAATCACAGAGATAATAAATGATAGACTCATGACTTGAACCCAAATCCTCATGTATTAAGTACTTACTAAAGATCACACATTATGCTAAGTACTTTACAAATATGTCATTTGATCCCCACAACAATTCTAGGAGATATATACTATTATTATCTTCCTCATTTCATAGATGAAAAAACTGAGACAAAGCAAAGCTCAATTATTTTCCCAGGGTAACACAGCTAGTAATTGCCTGAGGCTGTATTTAAACTCAGATCTTCCTGGTTCCATGTCCAATACTCTATCCATTGAGCCATCTAGCTGTTTGAGGGAAAAGAGAGTCACTCAGTTCAAACTGAATTTCCCTGCAGGACATTTACATAATCATATAAAAGGCAACAAAGTAATGTGAATAGACTTATGGCTTTTTTGTCAGAAAAACTTGATTTCATATCTAACTTCTGACATATATTTATTAGCTGTTTATTAGCAAGGCTATTTATTACCCTATTTTTTTGTTCTTCATCTGTAAAGGGAGGAAAATAACAGCTGTGCATAACAGAAAGCCCCCCAACATTAACCCGAGGGTCTGCTATACAGGTTCTTTTATCTGCTTTTATAAAAAGAAAGCAACTTTTGGGGGTCAACAAGCACTTTATTTAAACACAAATATCTTTTATTTGGTTCAAGAGCAAAAGTCAGCACCCTGAACTTTAGAGAAAATACAGAGCAGTCAAAATCAGCAGACAGTGTTTCCAGCTGTCTGACATATCAACAGACAGAGGCAACTGTCTGATCAAATATAAGTAGTTATCAGAGAGAGAAACACCAACATCTAGGTATTCAAAGTCTGGGGGCTTCTTTGTGGATGCTCAGAGTCTCGTCTGGTCAAACCAAACACTTGCAATCAATCAGTAAGCCCCAAAGTAAAACCTTACTCTCAGAATATTTACCTATTATTTTTGTAGTCAGAGGGAATCACAATCCTTGAGAACTAGTGCCTCATTAGAAATTGAACCAAAGGCGTGGGCCTTCATATAAATCTTCCCTAATCAAACTTCCATTAAGAGGCAAGCTTATTAATGAGTGGGGATAAACTTTAATCACATTAAAATAATTAATAATACAAACACATTTACTGTTTCTAGTTAAAGAGACTCTTGTGTCTGTACTTTACTGGTAATAAAGACTCTTGGTTGCTAACAGCAAGATTCAATCAGAGGCACTTGATTGTACTAAAACAAAAAGAACAAAAGATACTGCTTTGCTTGTCATCACACTGTAATACCTACCTTACCCAGTTGTTTAGAAGTTAAAAACAGATTGTGTATGTAAGGGACTTTACAAACCTTAAATACAATATAAATAATAATTACTGGGTTTGTTTTTTGGTTTTTGGGTTTTTTTTTAAGATGATGATAGTGGTGGCAGTGGTGAGTATAGTGGTACCTTAATGCCTACAAGTAATCTGCAAATATATTCTTGCAAATGACACCCACAATATCACTAGGGGATAGTCAGAGCATGTATATATCATTCACCCCCATTTTATATAAAATGAAATGAAGTTGCGATTCAGAAGAGGAATTCACACTTAGAAAGTATTTTTGAGATAACCTGGTCTAAACTCATCATTTTAAAAAAAAGAAAATGAGACCTGCAGAGGTCTTAGACCTCCAAAGTCACTCAAATCATAAGTAACACAACCAAGAGGTAAATAAAAATCCTCTAATTCCCATTCCTGCACTCTATTCATTTTTCCACAATGCCTGTCATTAATTGTATTGCCCCAGGTTGTATGGCTGCTAAACAGTTGACCCTGAATTCAAGCTGAGGCTTTTCCATTCTTATATTATTTCTTTCTCTCCTCTACCATTTCATCTTATCATATCAGAATCCATAACTCTGTATCTTAGTATTGACACCATTGGCTAATGATGTGAGGAAGTGGCTAAAGGAAATACAACTGTGTTTCACTTGTTCAGGCAGGTAGATGACACAGTGGGAAGCAGTTAGTCTTGGAGGTGTGATGAGATGAGCTTAAATCCTGCTTCAGTCATTTTCTTGTATTGTGTCTCTGAGCAAAACAATTAACCTTTGCTTACCTTCACTTTCTTCCCCTTTAAAATATGAAACATTAGGAGGGTGGGGCCAAGATGGCCAAGTAAAAGCAGGGACTTACTTGAGCTCTCCCCGAAAACCATTCTAAATGCCTGTAAAAATTACTCTAAAGAACCTCTAGACCTACAGAATCCACAAAATGACACAGCAAAACAAATCTTCAACCCAAAACAACCTGGAAGGTTGGCAAGAAGGGTATATTGAACCAGGCTGGGAACAAAATCCCATATGGGCTTCTCTGGGTCAGGCACACTGGAGCAGGCCTCAGGGGACTGAACACTACCAGCTGGACGAGTTTCCAGATTTCTCAACTCACAAATGCCAAAGAAAGCATATAAAATCAGTGAGAAAACTTTGTGGGACCTGAGTGAAAGGGAAGTGCGCAACCCATCTGGGGTTTGGCTCCAGCCTGGGGATGGGGGAGGTGATGTCTTAGGTGGCAGCAGCAACAGTAACAGCAGCAGCAGCAGAAGCTGCTTCCAGAGTTCTGGGCTCACAGACAATGGGGGATTGTGAGGCTGCTACAAAACCCCTGAAGCCTGGGACAGTATAGCCACTTTCATACTCACCCACACTGAAAGCAGAGTCCTGCCTTGACAAAGAGTTAAAAATTCAAATATTTGGCTGGGAGGATGAGCAGACAGAGGAAAAAAACCCAGACTACAGAATATTACTTTGGTGACAAAGAAGATCAAAACATATAATCAGAAGAAGAAAACACAGACAAAGCTCATACATTAAAAAAGCCTCTGAGAAAAATATAAATTGGTCATAGGCCATAGAAAAGCTCAAAAAAGATTTTGAAAATCAACTAAGAGAAGTAGAGTAAAAATTGGGAAGAGAAATGAGAGTGATGCAAGAAAATTATGAAAAACGAGTCAGTAGCTTGCTAAAGGTGACCTAAGTAAATACTGAAGAAAATAACACCTTAAAAAATCAACTAACCCAAATGGCAAAAAGAGATCTAAAAAGCCAATGAGGAGAACAATACCTTAAAAAGCAGACTTGGCTAAACGGAAAAGGAGGTCCAAAAGCTCACTGAAGAAAATAATTATTTCAAAATTAGAATGGAGCAAATGGAAGCTAAAGACTTTGTGAGAAATCAAGAAATTATAAAACAGAAGCAAAAGAATGAAAAAACAGAAGACAATGTGAAATATCTCATTGGAAACACCACTGACATGTAAAATAGATCCAGGAGACATAATGTAAAGATTATTGAACTCCCTGAAAGTCATTATCAAACAAAAAAATAAAGAGCCCAGCCATGATGTTTCAAGAAATTAAAAAGAAAAACTGGCTTGATACTCTAGAACTCAGAATTTTGTTGAAATGAACGTTGAAAAGTAAAAATGAATTAATTTTTAAAATGTAAAACATTAAAAAATCATAATACAACCTACTTCACAGGCTTATTTTGAGATCAAATAAAATAGTATATTTTAATAGTTTTTAACCTTAAAGTATTATATAAATGCTGTTTGGTTGTTATTATAGTCATCCTCATGCTCATCATTGTCAATGCCATCACCAGATCTCCAAGAAACTTTGGTGTAAGCCTTGTTTTTTCTAACGTAT
Organism: Notamacropus eugenii; assembly: GCF_028372415.1. NCBI lineage: Eukaryota > Metazoa > Chordata > Mammalia > Diprotodontia > Macropodidae > Notamacropus > Notamacropus eugenii. Next base: position 363,237,479 of record NC_092873.1, on the reverse strand, counting down.
TAGAAATACTGCACAATGATGGTTCAGTCCTTAGCTTAAAATATGCACAATATACTCTACTTTTTCATAGCCCACATGGTGAATTAGTGAGCCTAGTTCAGAATTATATGTTGGAGAGGCATTTTCCAGTCTCTTCCGCCTCACTCCCAGTACCTATTCAAGAGTCCCAGGCTATGTCATCCTTATGCTTGAAATGCATATGATCAATTGATAGACAACGTGGTGTAATGGATAGAGAACTAAACTCTGACTCAGGAAGGTTTGAGTTCAATCTCTGCCTGTGATGCAAACCAGTGTTATGATTCTGGGATAGTCAATCTCTTATTACCCTGGGCAATGATCTAAGATTACATTTTGAGGATCTAGCTTGAAAAAGAAATCCCTGACTGGAATGAAATCACAAGGTCAATCCCAATTCTCATTTTGTTCATAATATTAGAGAGGCACTGTATACATTAGCAGTAAAGATATTGCAATGATAACCATGGTATCATACACTTAGGGATGGAAAAGTCCTTAGAAATGTTCTGGTTCAACACCTTCATTTTGTAAATGAGGAAATTGAGGCTAAGTGGATGAAAGATGGTTAGTCATTCTTCAGGTAAAAAGTATCAGAATTTTGGGGGGCAGAGCCAAGATGGTGGAGTGAGAGCAACTACTCACCTATGCTCTTAGACAAACTCCTTCAGATATCACTAAAAAGAGAATCTCAGCAAACTTTGGAGGTGCAGAATCCAGTAGGAGACAGACTGTGGCAGATTCACAGTCCAGGACAGACTGGAAGGTCGACGGGAAGGATCTCCTCCACTGGGGTGAGCCCACAGTATCCAGCATAGTAGAATAGGAGGGCCCTGTGGAGATCTGAGACAGCAGCAGGCAGAACCAGTGGAGCAGCAGCCCAGGGTGAAAAACCAACAAAGTTGAGCAAGTGACAGCCACTGAGCCCCAGATATCAGCCACAGCAGCTCCTGAGACTTTCAGCCTGCAGATTAAACATTTGTAAGTCACTTTCTTCAACTTCCGGGAGTCAGGATGGTGGAGTGATCAGTAAATGCTCTCTCCTCCCCATTGGGTGACCTCTAAAGAACCATAAAATATTTCCCCAGAAAATTCCTGGATCAGCAGGAACAGCAGAGGGGGCAAATAGTCTCATAACACCTGAGGCTACGAAAATAGATAAGGGGGATTCCTCCTACTATGTCAGAGGCGACCTGGAAGGAGAGGTGCCCCAGAGTGGTGGAAACTGGCACTAGGACCCAGGTGAGTCTCAGGACTAGGAGAGGAGACCCAGGAGGGGTGAAAACTCTCACTAGGGCCCAGGCAAGCCACAGCGTTAGGAGAGGAGCACCAGGAGGAGTAGAAACTCATACTAGGATCTAGATGTGCCTCAGCACTCCAGGGGAAATGGAAAGACAATAGGGAAGCAAGGATCACCATCCCCTGAGCTTGCCTTTGCCTGAGTTCAGCTGAGGAGATCTCCCATGACTAGACCACTCCTCCCCTACACTTACCAAGCTAACACCAGGGCTGATTGGGGAAACACAGAACAAAAACATAAAAAGACATTTGTTCTTAGCTTTTTCATACAAATCAGCTCAAAACCAAATTTTGCAGCTTCTAATGGAAAGAACTAGAAGCCACAACACACAATCACCATTATGAACAAGAAAAAGCAAAACAAGCATAAAAAAAACCATAGAATCTTTCTATGGGGACAAAGATCAAAACACGAATACCAAAGAGGTCAGTAGTGAGACTGTACTTCCATCTAAAGCTTCAGAAGGGACTATGTACTGCTCCCATGTACAAACAGCTTTCCTGCAACAGAACAGGGGATACACACAATGTAACGGTCAAAGGTTGGAGCAGAATATATTGTGCTTCAGCTGATGTAAGAAAAGCAGAAGTAGCAATCCTAATCTCAGACAAAGCAAAATCAAAAATTGATCTAATCAAAAGAGACAATGAAGGAAACTATATACTGATAAAAGGCACCATAGCAATGAAACAATATCATTACTAAACATGTATGCTCCAAGTGGTATAGCATCTAAATTCTTGGAGGAGAGGTTGGGGGAGTTGAAGGAAAAAATAGACAGCAAAACTATACTAGTAGGGGACTGCAACCTCCCCTTCTCTGAACTTGATAAATCTAACCTCAAAATAAACAAGAAAGAGGTTAAGGAGGTAAATAAAACTCTGGATAAGGTAGAAATGATAGATCTCTGGAGAAAACTGAATGGGAATACAAAGGAATATACCTTTTTCTCAGCAGTACATGGCACATATACAAAAACTGACCATGCACTAGGACATAAAAATTTCACAATCCAGTGCAGAAAGGCAGAGAAAATCAATATATCCTTCTCAGATTATAATGCAATAAAAATTATATGCAATAAAAGGCCATGGAGAGATAAATAAAAAATCAATTAGAAACTAAATAATCTAATCCTAAAGAAGGAGTGGGTTAAAGAAGAAATCATAGAAATAATCAAGAACTTCATTCAAGAGAATGACAATAATGAGACAACCTACTAAATTTTATGGGATATTGCAAAAGCAGTTCTTAGGGGAAATTTTATATGTTTGAATGCCTACATAACTAAAATAGAGAAAGAGGGGATCAATGGCTTGGGCATGCAGCTGAAAAAGCTAGAAAAAGAACAAATTGAAAATCCCCAAGTAAATACCTAATCAGAAATAGTGAAAACTAAAGGAGAGATTAATAAAATTGAAATTAAGAAAACTGTTGAATTAATAAGTAAGACCAATAGTTGATTTTATGAAAAAACTAATAAAATTGATAAATGTTTGGTCAATTTGATTAAAAGAACGAAAGAAGAAAATCAACTTACTAATATGAAAAATGAAAGAGGTGAACTCACCTCCAGTGAGGAGGAAATTAAAACAATAATTAGAAATTACTTTACCCAACTTTATGCCCACAGATTTGACAACCTAAATGAGATGGATGAGTATCTTAAAAAATACAAATTGCCCAGATTAAGAGAAGAGGAAGTTGAATACTTAAACAATCCCATCTCAGAAAAAGAAATTGAATGAGCCATCAATGAACTCCCTAGGAAATATCTCCAGGGCCAGATGGATATACAAGTGAATTCTATCAAGAATTTAAACAATAGTTAGTTCCAATACTATATAGACTATTTTTGAAAATTAAGGAAGCAGGAGTCTTCTCAGATTCTTTTTATGATACAAATGTGGTTTTGATACCTAAACCAGGAAGAGATAAAACAGAGAAAGAAAATTATAGACCAATTTCTCTAATAAATATAGATGCAAAGATTTTAAATAAGATTTTAGCAAAACGAATACAGAATATTATTATGAGTATAATATATTATGAGCAGATAGGATTCATACCAGGAATGCAAGACTGCTTCAACATTAGGAAAACTATTAGTATTATCAATCATATTAACAACAAAACTAACAAAAACCACATGATTATCTCAATAGATGCAGAAAAATCTTTCAAAATATACAACACCCATTCCTATTAAAAACACTGGAGAACATAGGAATAAAGGGACCTATCCATAAAATACTAAGCACTATCTACCTAAAACCTTCAGCAAGCATTACATGCAATGGAGATAAGCTAGATGCATTTCCAATAAGATCAGGGGTGAAACAACGATGTCCATTATCACCACTATTATTCAATATGGTACTAGAAATGTTAGCTGTAGCAATTAGACAAGACAAAGAAATTGAAGGAATAAGAATAGGCAAAGAAGAAACTAAGTTATCACTCTTTGCAGATGATGTGATGATTTACCTAGAGAATCCCAGAGATTCAAGTAAAAAACTATTGAAATTATACACAACTTTGGCAAAGTTGTGGGTTACAAAATAAACCCGGCACAAATATTCTTTAGTCCTATATATTAATAATAAAATCCAAGAGATAGAAAGAGAAATCCCATTTAATACTAGGGTAGACACTATAAAATATTTGGGAGTTTACCTGCCAAAACAAACCCAGGGACTATGTGAGCACAATTACAAGACACTCTCCACAAATAAAGGCAGATCTAAGTCAGTTGAAAAACATCAGTTGCTCATGCTTAGGCCGAGTCAATATAATAAAAATGAAAGTTCTACCTAAATTAATTTACTTATTTAGTGCCATACCAATCAAACTATCAGATAATTATTTTCTAGAGCTGGATAAAATAATATCAAAATTCATCTGGAAGAACAAAAGGTCCAGAATATCAAAGGTGTGAATGAAAAAAAAATGCTAGGGAAGGTGGCCTAGCACTACCAGATCTCTAATTATATTATAAAGCAGAAATTATCAAAACCACTTGGTACTAAGAAACAGAAGGGTAGACAAGTGGAATATGCTAGGTACTCGAGACACAGTCGTCAATGAATATAGCCATCTCCTGCTTGATAAACCCAAGGACCCCAGCTTCTGGGATAAGAACTCCCTGTTCCACAAAAATTGCTGGGAAAACTGGCTAACAGTGTGGCAGAAACTAGGCATAGACCAATGCCTGACAACCGACGCAAGAACAAAGTCCAAATGGGTACAAGATCTAGGTATAAAGATTGATACCATGGACAAATTGGAGGAGAAAGGAATAGTGTATTTGTCAGATTAACAGACAAGGGAAGAATTTTTGACTAAAGAAGAGATAAAAAGCATTATGAAGTGTATGATGGATAATTTTGATTATATTAAACTAAAAAGCTTTTGCACAACCAAATCCAGTGCAATGAAAATTTGGAGGGATGTAATATTTTGGGAAAGAATTTTTACAGCTAATCTTGGGGATAAAGGCCTCATTTCTAGAATATATAGAGAATTGAGTCAAATGTACAACATTACAAGTCATTCCCCAATTGATAAATGGTCAGAGAATATGAACAGGCAATTTTCAGAGGAAGAAATTAAAGATATCTATAATCATATGAAAAAATGTTCTAAATCGCTTTTGCTTAGAGAGATGCAAATCAAAACAACTCTGAGGTACCACACCACATCGATTAGATATACAAATATGACAGAACAGGAAAATGATAAATGTTGGAGAGGATGTGGGAGAGTTGGAACACTAATTCATTGCTGGTGGAGCTGTGAGCTCATCCAACCATTCTCGAGAGCGGTTTACAGCTGTGTCCAAAGGGCTACAAAAATGTGCATACTCTTTTATCCAGTAATATCAATTCTAGGACTGTATCCCCAAGACATCATAAAAATGGGAAAGCGTCCTACATGTACAAAAGCATTTATAGAAGCACTCTTTGTGGTGGCCAAAAACTGGAGATCAGGGGGATGCCCATCTATTGGGGAATGGCTGAATAAATTATGGTATATAAATGTAAGGGAATACTATTGTGGTATAAAAATGATAAACAGGAAGACTTCAGAGAGGCCTGGAAAGACTTACATGATCTGATGCTGAGTGAAAGGAGCAGAACCAGAAGAACTTTGTGCATAGAAACGACCACAGTGTACTAGAGTTTTTTTCTGATAGACTTGGAACTTCATTGCAATGCAAGGACTCAAAATAATTCTCAATGGTCCTTTAAGGCAAAATGCCTTCTACATTCAGAGAAACAACTATGGAATTCAATAGCAGAATGTAGCAGATCATTTGTGTGTGTGTCTGTGTGTATTATGTTGCTCCCATTTATTTTAGTTCTTCTACATTGCATGACTATAATGAAAATGTATTCAATTGGAATGTATGTGTAGATTCTATATAGAATTTTATGCCCTCTTTGGGAGGGTGGGGGATAGTGGGGTGCAGGTAGGAGGAAAAATCTAAATTTTATGGTAGTGATTGTAGAACATTAAAAATAAATAAAATGTATATATTAAAAAACAAAAAACAAAAAAAGTATCAGAATTTGCAATGGTTCTGAATTAGAATTAACAGTTCATGGAAAGCCTGGAGTTAATTTTGATTTCTTTTGCACTTGAAAGATATCTTAAAAATAAAAGAACCCATCCCCTTTCCTCTTTTAATAGGTGAGGAAATGAATACCCAGAAAGGCTAAGTGATTTTGCCTAAAGCCACACAGGTAGTCAATGGCAGTGTCAAGATTTGCAACCAAATATAATGATTCCAGAATAAGTTAAGCTTTTACTATGCCCCCAAATTGGTCATTCCTATACAGAGAGTGCTACTTTTGCAAAAGGGTGTGGATTTAAATGAAGGTCTTGAAAAGCTATATTAAATCATCACAAAATAGCCCTAGAGTCACAGATCCATGGAAATAAAACCAGAAAGGAATTTAGAGGTCATATACTCAGACTTCATCCTTTTATGTATGATAAAACTGAGCTCTAGAGATGATAGGTGACTTGCCCCAGGTCACACCTTTAGTGCCACAGGCAATTTTCACACACACACAGATCTTGTGACTGAGTTCAAGGCCCTTTCTACTACACCAATCTCACTCCCAATCAAGTCACTGGAATTGTTATGGAAAGTTATTGGTTGTTGTTCACCTTTATATAGTCCAAATTGAAATTTCTATTTTTGCATTATTACTATTAAATTTGTCTCACCTTTAAATACTGCATTCTCCTGTATTAGACTGAAATGAATATTCTTAAAGCTAACTCCCTGCATTGTAGCAGAAACCAGGTGAAAGATGTGCTGTCCACAATATCTACCTAATGAAAAGCAGAATGGAGCAGAAAATAAAGACAAAATGGAGATGTTTTGGAGGAGAAAGTTCCTGGGTATAATGGAAGAAATTTGTTGGGGTATAACTCCAAGTAGTTTATGGTACCTATTTCTCAACCATAGACCAAAGAAGGATCAAAAAAATAATCATGGATTCAGAGGTGAAAGAGACTTCAGTAGCCGTCGAATCCAACCCTATCATTTAGCAGATGTGGAAAATGAAGATAAGAAAGATTAAGCAATGTGGTTGTTGTTCTTACCCTACACAAAGACCCTCCAGCATGAGAATCCCCAGCATGTTTCCAGGAGTTATATATAGTACTCTCTAAAATGACTCTGTAATTTCACCTATTTAAGAGTTCCTTCCAAGAATGTAGAAGAAAATCCATTCATTTCTCTTCTTCACGTTTGACTTTTATTCATGTCTTCCCACAAGGTCCTCACAAGGAAATTCACCCACCCAACATGGTGATACGGTATACACTGTATATCATACGGGTTCTGATAACTTCAATTTGTATCAGTTAATGTCAGTCTTTCCAGGTTTTTCTAAAAGCATCCTGTTTATCATTTCTTATAGAACAATAATATTTCATCACAATCATTTACAACATTTTGTTCAGTCATTCTCCAATTAATGGGCATGCTCTCAGTCTCTAATTGTTTGCCATCACAAAAGAGCTGCTGTATTTGTTTGTACATATAGATACCTTTGCTTTTATTTGTTTTGTTTTTTTTATCTCTTTAGGATATAAATCTAGCAGGGTATGCATGATTTTATAGCCCTTTGGGTACAGTTCCAAATTGTTCTCCAAAATAGTTGAATTTTATTTTCTTTTACATATTATTCCATCATAGTCTACTCAGACCTCCACCCTCTGTTACTCCTTCAAATACTCAAATACTGATAATGTTCCTAGGAGTTACAAGTATCATCTCATACAAGAATGTAAACAGTTTAAACTTATTGACTCACTTACAATTTCTCTTTTTCGTTTACCTTTTCATGTTTCTCTTGATTTATATTTGAAATTTATGTTTTTTTCAGCTCTGGTCTTTTCATCAGCAATATTTGAAAGTCCTCTATTTCATTAAGTATTCATTTTTCCATGAAAGAATTATGCTCAGTTTGCTGGATAAATGATTCTTGTTCATAATCCTAGCTCCATTTTGAACTCTGGAATATCTTAAGTCAAGCCTTTTTATCTTTTCATGGAGAAACTTCTAAATCTTGTTTTATTCTGACTTTGGTTTGACAGTATTTGATTTTTTTTTTCTTTTTGTTTCTCTGCAATATTTTCTCCTTAATCAGGGAGTTCTGGAATTTGACTATGATAATCCCCAGAGTTTTCATTTTGGGCTCTCTTTTAGGAGGTGATTGGTACATTCTTTGAGTTTCTATTTTATCCTCTTATTCTAGCATGTCCTTGATAATTTCTTGGTTCTTTTTCTAAAAAATCATGACTTTCAGATAGTCCAATAATATTTTAAATTATCTCTCTTCTATCTAGTTTCCATGTCAGTTGCTTTTCCAATGAGATATTTAACATTTTTTCTATATTTTATTTTTTTCTTCATACATCATGGAGTTTTTATTTCCCCTTGCCCAATTCTAATTTTTAGGGAATTATTTTCTTCAGCATACCTCCTTTTCCCTTTGGCCAGTTAAACTTTTTGAAGTAGTTCTTCTCTTCAGTGAATTGCTGTACATCCTTTTTTTCCCATTTGACAAATTCAATTTTTTAAGAAGTTTTCTTCAGTGATTTATTTTTGCCTCTTTTACCATTTGTTCTATTCTGTTTTTTAATGTTATTTTCTATAGTATTTTTTGTGCTTCCTTTACCAAGATGTTGTTTTTTCATTATTTTCTTACATCACTCTCATTTCTTTTCCAAATTTTTCCTCTATTCTTATTTGATTTTCAAAATTCTTTTCCTGAACTTCCAAGTATTCTTTTTATACCAAATCACTTTTTTTTTCTTTCAGGGTTTTGTATGTAGCTGTTTTAACTTGGTTGTCTTTTTCTAAGTTTGTGTCTTGAGCTTTCCTATCACCATAGAAAATTTCTAAGGTCAGATTATTTTTGTTATTGTTTTCTTATTTTTCCGACATATTTATTGACTAGTAATGTTATGTTAAAGCTGAATTCTGTTCCCCAGGTGGATGGAGCACTGTCCAAAGCTTCAGGTTCTTCATTCTGCTGTATTCAGAGCTAGTTTGGGGAATCTGTATGCTTTCAGTTCTTCCAAGGTGGTATAAGGATAAGTTTAGCCGGTGCTCACCTGGCCTCTATTCTCATTTATGAGTGACCACTATTTTCTTTCCTAGAACTGTGACCAGGGTGTCAGATTGCCTGTGGCAGGGACACACCCTCTGCTATGCTATTGCTCCTTCTCGACCTGGGATTGTGACCTTTCTTTATGTATGGGCAATAAAACAAAGTCCTATACGTAGTGCCAACAAAAGTTCCCCTATCATTCTCCTCCTGACCAGCTGTCCAACTCCTTTATCATCTGTGGTCCAAGAACCCTGGAAGCTGTTTATTCATCTGTCCCTCAAGGAATATTTCTGACTTGTTAGAATGGAACATATACCAGACTGGACTCCACTCTCACTTCAGTGAGAAAGACATTTCCTGCCAACCTTCTAAGTTGTCTTCGTCTGTAAAATTGTTTTACCCCATCCTGTTGGTTTTGTCATTCCAAAATTCTTTTAAGTCATTATTTTAAAGCTGTTTGAAGGGAAATTGGAGGAGCTCAGTAGAGTCCTCCACCATGATAGACCATTAAGTTCATACTATATTCCTTATACTTCACCTGTAGGACATAAAGATATATAGATATTTTGTATTCACCTGAGTTCTGTTGTCTCTGAGTAACTCACAATATGCACCTTTTGGGGGGAGGGGGGGTGGTCAGCCATGGTGTCACTCATTTTGGTCCTTCAGATATAATAATCATGGAATGGTCGTTTTTCCACTAAGAATCTGACTGGGAAGTCCTGTCTGGTGTGTGACTTGGAAATTCACAAATTCCCAAGGTAATGCTCAGGTTTGGAGATAAATATTATCAGAATTGCTAGTTGCTGACCCATGCTTGGGGAAGGCAAGAGAAGCAGCCAGAGAATCAAGCTCCTTTCTCAGGACTTCCTAGGCATTCAAAGACTTGAACAGCAAGGCACCACTCCCACTCCCACCGAACAAGGCACTACTCCCACCACTGACGGGGTGGGAGGGAGAAGAAAAGGATGAACTTTATCCCTACCCCCTATCTTTGTAGAAGACAAAGGGAGAGGAAGCACCAAAAAATAGTTGCAAAACAAAAGTATTCTTCTGTTTTTGATAAAATGAATATTTTTTCAAAATACAGAGATTAGCCCCTAAATTAGCTTTATTATTAAAATTAAACGTTGATCAGTTTGTTCTAGAAGATCAATGTTCACATGTTTGTATATGTTTACACATACACATACACACATATTAAAACCTGTGTGAAAGAAATTATTTCCCTAATAAATGGTCTTCAAAATCATGGAATTCTTATATAGGATCTCACAAGTAAGTATTCATGGTAGAGAAGGGCAAAGTCTAAGCAGCTGGTCATCTCAGCATTAACATCAAAAGTAAGTAATTTCTGAGTCCTTAACAAGCTTTTTCACAGTCCTTAAGTCAACCATCAAGTCATTTTGCAAGTTCCTGGCTATTATACCCACATTCATTTGTCCCAGGGAGTCCAGGAAATCTCTGGGTCCCTCTTCCTCATGAGTGATTTCTCCAGTAGGTCACTTTATGGAGAATTCAAACATCTCTGTGCTTTGTATCCAGAATGTTAGATGAAGGTCACAGATTTATCTAATCTAAACGAAGCAGACCACAAATTTCTTTCTTTTTTCCTTATCTTCAGTGTTTGGTTACTTGATTAATTGAAGCTGATTTCCTCAAATCTCTACTTCGCTTCATAATTAAATACAGTCTCTGGTTCTTAGCTTCTCAGAGCAGGGTTTCCTTACACCCAAGACTTAGTCCTAAAGTTCTTTTTAACAATTGAAGGATAGTGACTCATGTTCTGTGAAAGTAGAGCCTTTTGGTGCTTGTATAATAATAACAATAGTGATAATGATAATAATAATAGATGTGTATATACATATATGTATATGTGTATACTCACACACACATGCATATACACATGTGTATATACACATGTTTTGCATGTGTGCATAGACACATATATGTATGTGTGTGTACATACATGTGTGTGTGTGTTCAAGTTTTCCAGAGAAAACAAGAGACCAAAATTTCTTGTCAAGGTACAAAAAATTTTTCTGACCAGTCACCTACTTTTTCTCTACTCTGATTTTCCTATTAAAATTGTTGACTCGAATGGATGTCTGTTACGTATAACATATGTTTATTTGCTTTAGTACTAAAAAGAGTAACCAGATAACTTTCCCCATGTAGGTAACATTTGGATGAATTTATTCATAAAGAAAAATATTGTATAATATTTATATATCTTGTGCTTTTCTTGGGCTGTGGAATGGTAGTTTCTCTGAATATTGGAGATTATTTTTTTTTTTGAAGCAAGAGCTCTACTGAGGTCCTGATCTGTTATATCATGGCATGGAAATGAATAAATTGTAGTTATTAAAGAATAATAATGTGGAATGTTGCCTTTGGCAGATTCTATCAAATTGCTAAGACACAAAGCACCAACACGGTATTTTGTTGTCTAAGGACAAGTCTAGCTAAATTCAGATACTTTTATCATCAAATTAGCTCTATTCAGATGGAATTGTAATTTACAATCACTCTAAAAACCTTTATCTTAAATCAAAGAAATTATTATCTACATCACTGGTCATGAAATACACACACATACAAAATTGGTTTTCCATTAAGTAATGAAGCAGAAACTTGGGAGAGACTAGATACCCTAGTGAGTAGTACTAAAGCTTTTGGTGAGTATGCTTCTTAATTAATGCCTTTAGATCAGTTAAAAAGGATTTTTAAATTATGAATTCTCATAACATTGATTTATCGAGGATAACCAACTATTTCAAGAGTAAGAGATGTAGGCTCCACAAATTACGGAAGATTCCTGCTATAACCATCTGGCTGCATCACCTTGAGAAATGAACGATCAATGTGGCACTAAGGAAGGTCATAATATGTCTTCCTACTTGATGCTATTAAATCCATTGTGGAGAGGAGGGAGGGAAGGAGGCAGGGAAGGAGGGTGACAGAGAGAGAGAGAGAGAGAGAGAGAGAGAGAGAGAGACAGAGACAGAGACAGAGACAGAGACAGAGAGAGAGGAGAGAGAGAGAGAGGACGAACTAGATTTATAGTCAGAGAAACTGAATTCAAATCCTGCCTTTTCCGCTTTATACACATGTAACTTTGGCCAAGTAACTTCATCCCTATACTAGTCCCCTATATAAGGAAACTAAAGTGTTCTTAAGTGTTCTTATCTATACAATGAAAGAGTTTCATTAAATGATTTTTAAGGTTACTTATGGTTCTGGATACATGATTTTCTGATCCAATGAGAATGGCACACAAGCAAAACTCTTTGAAGTTTGGAGAACTCCAACAAAAGAAGGGAAGCACTCCAACTGGGCAGACGAAATGGTGAGTATTTTCCAGCTGTAGTATTGGAGCTAAAAGCTTTGGTTTCACCAACTGTTACTCAAATTAATCGCATAATTTCTTTGAGATGTTTCTCTCTTTGCAAAATATGGGTAATGCTATACTACCTAACTCAGTGTTTCTGTTAGACGAACAAAGTGCTATATAAAAATCAGCTAATATTAATATTGCTATTTTGAGGATAAAGTGATTCAATGGAACTTTAGTCTATCAGGGACATACAAATCTCTCAGGGGGCTATCTAAGGCATTCATCCTAAAACTCTCTTTGACAAGAATACTCTAATTTGTGCCTTACCTACATGCCTCTGACTTCCTTGAACTTCAGTATCTTCATTTTAAGTGTTCCTTATTATAGTTTAGGGACCCAATTCATGCCCTTGTTTCATTATATCTTTTCTCTGGAGCCTGCTCCAATCTCTGTCATTCCAAACTTAAGAAATCTTTTGTTTCATTTCTGTCATGCCCTGCCATGAGCCTCTCTTTACGTGGACTACTGCATGTTCCTGGCATCTGTTCTCCAAACTAGTAGCTTAGTTAACAAAACAGATATGCAAACTGTTGAGAAGTCCTTAGTGGTACTGGCTTGAAAAAAGTAAACTTATGCTCCACTATAGAGTATTATTTTTTTCTTAACTATAATCATACAGGACTGAGTGGAACCAGCTTTAATATGAACCACACCTATTTTTAAACCTTCCTTCAAGTGACACACATTCTAATAGACTTAGACTGCCTAGCATTAGGACACTAGCATTAGACTTGGACACTCTAGCATTAGAATCAACACGGATGAGATTATTGAAATCTTTCCTAAGACTTGAGTGAACCAGCAATATCAAAGGTAACATGATAAAAGATATCTACAAAGGTCCAAAGCATAGTTCATAAGACAGGAAATGAGTAAGAATAATCAAATGAACATCTATATTAAATATTTAATGAGAAAGGTAGATCAGAATTAGTTTGCCAATAAAAGCAAATTAAATGGATTGAGACTGACCCCTCCCCCCCCCCCAAAGAATTAAGTTTATTTTAGGGCAAAGAAATAGAGATGGTGAATGAAATCTATTATCCATTTGGTGATTGATAATGGTAATGATAGATTTGAAGTCTAAATATTTGTATTTGAATTCTGATTTTGGTGGTTGTTACTTGTGTGAGTTTTCCAAATCGAGTTAGCTTCTTTGTGCATCACCTTCATTTTTAAAATGAGGGGACTAGTGAAGATCTAAGATCAATTTTGGTTTAATACCCTATGATCCTATGAAAATGCACAAGAGCCCTATTTCTGCCCTCGAGGGAACCCTGTCTTACATTGAAAAAAAATGTCATCTTCATTCCTTAAACTGTGGCTCATATTGCACTTCAACAATAAAAGTAATTACGCTTTTATTTTTTTTATTTTATTTTTCATTTTTGACACAGTTCATATCACATAAACGAATTCCAACTTTTGATCAGGAGATGTTTCTCTTTAAAGCATTTACAATATAGACTACAAAAGATTTTTTTTTAAACATTAACCAACTGAGACTCAAATAATATTTATGTGTGCTAACTTCACAAGCCCTTGACCTAATTGCCTCCACAGCATTACTAAGAATTAAAGGATCTTAACTTATTGTTGTTGGTCTAAAGTCCTAAGCCTAATAGATTAATTTTAAACTTAACCTCAGATGTTCCCCTACTAACAATCTATAATTTAATAGATCTAGTATTAAGCTTGCAAACCTTGTGACTATAGGAAATTGCCACTAAGAGTAGGGATATTGCAGGGAAACAATATCTCCCCAACTTCATGTCAGTTCTAGGTAGGAATAGATTGTCAACTCACATTCAGTCAGGCTTAAAGTCTGCCAAGTGTCAGTGGGGAAACTGAGTCAGAAGACTCTTAACTCAGTCCAGGCTGAACAGCCACTCTCCCACCCTTCCCATGAGATCACCTTTTTCAGTTCATACCAGCATCTCACAGGTTTACTGGCATCATGGGTTGGAGGCTCAGACTGCCTTTCTTCCTATCAATACCTGGAGTTAGACTCAGAAGAACAGTTACTTAATAGTCCCATAGCATCTTAAAATAGCAAGTTCCAATAACCAGGTTTCAAATATGACTATAATTTCACTTTGGCTAAGGAACATCTTTTGAGGAAAGTCTTAAGTGGCTTACATGCCTTTCTATACATGTTCTAGTTTCTGATTAAATAGCATTCATAAAATCAAATTTACCACTAAAACCTCAATTTTTCTATCAATGCCAAATTTTGCCCCAGGTTACCTTCCTCTAGGAAATTTTGACTAGAATTATTTTCTCCAAACTAAAGATGTCTTTGAATTATTCTCAGTAATTAATTCAGTCAATTGTTTTAATACTAATTGCTTTTACTTCACTTTGTACCATGTCCAATTTTTCTCCTCATCACTGCCCTCCCCCCATTTCCTAATACCTTGCATTTTGATTACTCCTTCCCTCAAGGTACCCTCCCTTCTATCACACTCCACCCTTCCCTTAGTCCCATGTTCTCTCTTTTCTTGTAGGGTAAAATAAATTTCTATACCCCATTCCCTGTATTTCTTATTTCCCGGTTATATGCAATAAAAGTTCTCAATATTCGTTACTAATATTCTGAATTGCAACTTGTCTCCCTCCCTCCCCATCCCCACTGAGAAGGCAAGCAATTCAGTACAGACTAAATATGTGTTGTTTTGCAAGTCTTCCATAATAATCATGTTGTGTAATATTAACTATATTTCCCTCTATCCTACTCTATCCCCCCCTTATTTTACTTTTTATTTTTTTATTCCCTCAATTGGCCTTGTCCCTTCCCCAAAGTGTTTACTTCTAGTTACTCTCTTCTCCCATTTGCCCTCCCTTCTATCACTCCCCTCACCCCACTTGTCGCCTCCTCTCCTACTTTCCTGTAGTGTAAGATAGATTTTCATATAACATTTAGTGAGCATGTTATTCCCTCCTTCAGCCATATGTGGAGAGAGTAGCTTCACATATCCTCTCTACCCTTCTCCCTTTTCTCCTCCACTGGACAAGAGTTTTCTTATCTCTTTTATGAGTTATAGCCTGCCCCATTCTATTTCTCTCTTTCTCCTCCCAGTTTTTTCCTGTGTCACCGCTTAATTTTTATTTTGCTTTTTTTGTGTGGATATCATCTCTTCTGATTCAACACAACCTGTACTCTCTGTCCACATATGTGTGTGCATGTGTGTGTGTGAGAGCACGTGCGTGTTTGTGTGTGTGTGTGTGTGTGTGTGTGTGTACAATGCCTCCACCTACCCAAATACTGAGAAAAGATTCAGGAGTTATAAATATTTTCTTTCCGTGTAGAAATGTAAACAGTTCAGCTTTAGAAAGTCTTTTATGATTTCTCTTTCCTGTTTGCCTTTTCATTCTTCTCTTGATTCTTGTGTTGGAAAGTCAAATTTTCTATACAGTTCTGGTCTTTTCATCAATATGAATGCTTCAAAGCCCTTTGTATTATTGAATGACCATTTATATCCTTGAAGTATTACACTCAGTTTTGATGGGTAGGTGATTCTTGGTTTTAATTCCAGTTCCTTTGACTTCAGGAATATCCTATCACAAGCCCTTCAATCCCTAAATGTTGAAGCTGCCAGATCCTGTGTTACCATGATTATATTTCCATAATACTCAAATTGTTTCTTTCTAGTTGCTTGAAGTATTTTCTCCTTGATCTGGAAACACTTGAAATTTGGCCACAATATTCCTAGGAGTTTCTCTCTTCATGTCTCTTTCAGGAGGTGATTGGTGGATTCTTTTAATATTTATTTTGCCCTCTGGTTCTAGAATATCAGGGCAGTTTTCCCTGATAATTTCATGGAAGGTAATGTCTAGGCTCGTTTTTTTGATCATGTCTTTCAGGTACTTCCATTACTTTTAAATTGTTTCTCCTGGATCTATATTCCAGGTCAGTTGCTTTTCCAGTGATATGTTTCACATTATCTTCTATTTTTTCAAACTTTTAGCTTTGTTTTTTAACTGCTTGGTTTATCTCATTGTCATTCATTTCCCTGAACTCTATTGTCTCTTTCAATGAATAGTTTTGTTCAGTGAGCTTTTGAATCTTCTCCTCCATTTGGCTAATTCTGCTTTTTAAAGCCTCCTTCTCCTCATTGGCTTTTTGGACCTCTTTTTCCAACTGAGTTAGCCTCTTTTTAAAGGTGTTATTTTCCTTAGCATTTTTTGGTTCTCCTTCAGTAAGCTGCTAACTGGCTTTTCAAGCTCTTCTATTGCCTGATTCCAGTTTAAGTTCCCTTTAGAGACCCTGGAGGCAGAGACCTTGACTTCCTCTGACAGTATGCCTTGTTCTTCCTCATCTGAAAGGATGGGAGGGGACACTTGCTCACCAAGAAAGTAACCTTCTATGGTCTTACTTTTTTCCCCCTTTTTTAGGCATTTTCCCAGTCAGTTACTTGATTTCTGAGTTTCCTCTCCACAACCACTTTGCCTCTAGTTCTTCCAAGCCAGAACTGGGGGCTGAGATTCAGATGAGCTGCTCCAAACCCCAGTGATTTTAGGCAGAGGAAGGGTGGTTATTCAGTGTGAGATTAAATTCTGCTGCTCAGGTGGGGGCAGCACCACCACACAAGGCTCAGTTCCCTCAGGGACTTTCTGCTGACGCCTTCAACAATAGATGTGGGTTTCTGCCTGCCTTGGGAGCCCCCTTCTGCCCCTGCCTCTGCTGCTACCACCTGAGGAGGTCTGAGTTAAAGGGACACCCTGCTCCCTTCTCAGCCAGCAGAAAAAACCCTCTCACTGACCTTTAGCATCTGTTGGTTTAGGGATCTTTGCTGCCACTGGAGATTCTGTCCTTGAAGCCTGCTCTGTAGTGCTTCTACCAGAGTGGCCAAGGCTGGGCTAGGCGCTGCTCCCATCTGGTGCAACAGGCCTTTCCCATAGGTCTTTCAGGTCACTCTGGGCTAGAAATCTCCTCCACTCCATTGTTCAGTGACTTCTGCTGCTCTAGAATTTGTTTAAAGAACTATTTTCTTCAGTGAGCTTTTGAACCTCCTTTTCCATTTGGCTAATTCTGGTTTTTAAAGCATTCTTCTCCTCTTTGGCTGTTTGAACTTCTTTTGTCAATTGAGTTAGTCTATTTGAAACTCTTTATGCTTCTGGTCATTACTTCATATCTATGGAGTATATTAAAGAATGTGCTGTAGGACATAATTCAAAACTAATATTTATAATTTGGGGATTCTATAATACTCCAGACATGCTGATGGTGATGCTGATAATGATAATTGACATTCATATAATGCTTTTATGCTTAACAGAGAATTTTACATAGGATCCTGTTTTGAGAGCTGGTAAGAACACTGGAGGTTATTAAGCACAATTCTCTTCTTCACCAATAAAGAAACTGAAGTCCAGAGAGGTTAAGTAATGTATCCAAGGTCAAGTAGATAGTCAGTCTGACATGTGATTTAAATCCAATTCTTCTGGACTCCAAGTCTAGCACTATTCACTACATCAAGTTGCTTGCCAGGAGCTCCAATAGGAGGTGTGTGAGATAAACAGTGCAAATCCCATTTTATAGTTGAGGTAACTGACGCCCAAAGGAATAAAGCAACCTATTGTCATCTCGCCAGTAAGTGGCAAAAGTTAGTCTCAAACTTGAGTCTTATTACATACCAGAGCTTTCCATTATTTCAAGTGAATTTATTGATTTGTGATGACTTGAACACTGACAAAACTTAGAAAAGAAAACATGAAGTTCTTTTCACTGTTTCTCCATCAAGCTCCTTCTACTCAAGGAAGATGTTTTAGATAGATATATATATATAAATATATGTGTGCATGTTTATGTATACATGTATGTACACATACATGTATACATATATGTACACATACATGTATACATATATGCCTATACATATTTGTAAATATACTTATATGTGCATGTGTGTATAAACACACACACTATGTATATTTGTATCTCTGGATGTGTGTGAGTGTATGTTTCATGAGTGGCAGAAAGAGTAACTGAAGCCCCTAATGCTGTCATAATTTAATGTTTAATTAATTCCTATAACGGAAAGTCTAAATATAATCATCAAGGTCAATTCAGACAGAAATCTCAGAAGGTGATATCCGACACAACTGTCCCTTCAGAAGAATAATGATGTAGGCATACATTTACAGTTAGGAAGTTAATGGAATCATTACCCTTTGAATAAAGGCAGAGTCTTTTAGGTTCTCCATCTGTTTTGATTTTGATGTATCATAGAGAAAGAAGGGAATATTGATCAGCACTGAACAGGGGAAAAATAAGTTAAAAGAAGTAACTCTATGTTTGTCTTCTAACTGAGCCCATGGAGAGGTAGTCAGAGCACCTTGGCAAAAGAATTGAGTTTGAAATTAGAGTATTTATTTTGGTTTCTGGCACTTCTTGTTGCTACTTCTGCATCTTTATTAAGTCATTTAAACTCTCTGGGCTTCAAGGTCCTCACATATAAAATAAGTTGGCTCAACCAGATCAATTCTGAGGGTCTTTTCCTCTCCAAATCCTCACTCCAATTTGTTCTTGAAGCAAACTCTTCACTAGGCAACTCTTGGAGGCATTGATGTACTAGGCATGAAGGAGAAATTTTATAGAGGAGATAATATTTTATAAACCTTCTGAAAAATATCTGTTACTTCACAATCTAGATGTCTGTGTTTGGAAATATTAATTTACATGAGAATTCTGCCTATATGACTTCCCACAATCTCAGTTAATTCCCATGGGGAGTTATTTTCTCTACAACCCGAAAAATGATTCTTTGAACTGGAGAAAAATACCAAGATGACTAATGCACAGCAATCTAAAGATTAATTGTGTATGCTTAGGATAATAGTTCTAAGCAATAACTTTGAAAAGAAAATGACATTATGCAGTACAAAATGAATAATTTTGATTACATTAAATTGAAAAGTTTTTGTGAAAATAAATTCAATGCAACCAAGATTAGGAGGGAAGAAGAAAACTGGGAAAGAATTTTTGCAACTAGTGTCTGTGAGAAAGGCCTCATTTCCAGAATATGTAGAGAACTGAGTCAAATTTATAAGAATACAAACCATTCCCCAATTAATAAATGGTAAAAGGATATGAACAGGCAGTTTTCAGAAGAAGAAATTAAAGATATCTATAGTCACATGAAAAAATGCTATAAAGCACTATTGATTAGAAAGATATAAATCAAAATATCTCTTAGGTAACACATAACATCTATCAGATTGGCTAATAGGACAAAACAGGAAGATGATAAATGTTGGAGATGATGTGGGAGAGTTGGAACACTAATTCATTGTTGGTGGAGCTGTGAGCTGATCCAAACATTCTGGAGAACAATTTGGAACTATATCCAAAGGGCTACAAAAATGTACATACCTTTTGACCCAGCAACACGGCTTTTAGGACTGTGTCCTAAAGAGATTATAAAAAGGGGAAAGGGTCCCAAGTGCAAAAAATATTTATAGCAGCTCTCTTTGTGGTGGCCAAGAACTGGAAAAAGAGGAGATGCCCATTAGTTGGGGAATGGCTAAACAAGTTTTGGTATGTTTTGTGGATTTTAGGAGATTGTATTAGCCAAATAATTGAAAGGAGTGTCCTATAACCATAGGAATAAGTATGTGAATGTAATGGAATACTATTGTGCTATAACAAATGATGAACAGGAAGACTTCAGAGAGGTCTGGAAGGGCTTATTTGAACTGATGCTGAGTGAAAGGACCAGAACCAGGAGAACTTCATACACAGCAACAACCACAGCGTGCGAGGAATTTTTCTGGTAGACTTAGTCCTTCACAGTAATGCAAGGACTTAAAAAATTCCCAATGAACTCTTGAGGCAAAAGGCCTTCCACTTCCAGAGAAAAAACTATGGAATTGGATTGCAGAATGAAGCAGACCATTTTCTCTTGTGTTATGTTTTGTTTTGTTTTATGGTTTCTCCCATTCATTTTAATTCTTCTATGCAACATGACAAATGTGAAAAAGTATTTAATGGAAATGTATGCATAGTACCTATATAAGATTACATGCCATCTTGGTGACTGAGTTGGGAGGGAGAGGGGAATTAGACGGAGGGAGTAGAAAAATCTAAGGTACATGGAAGTGATTGTAGAAAACTGAAAACAACTAAAATAATTAAAGAAAAAAATGGCACATTACTGAAAATTTAGCTGTAGTACTTGAGGCATAATTAACAAACAAGTACATGACCAATATTCCTTTCATTATTTAAAATGAATTTTATTTTACTTCTGGGATCCAAGATGGCAGAGTAAGCAATAAATCACTACAGCTCTCCCATATTCACCTCCAAATAACCATAAAATAGCCACCAAAACAAATCACAGGACAGTAGAACTAGCCAAAAGACAGAGTGAAATAATCTTATAGCCCAAGAAACATGGAAGATTGGCAGTAAAGTTCTCCTTCACTTGAAAAAAAGAGGAACACAGTCTAGTACTGATATCATTCCAGCAAGCTAGCAACAAGCCCTACATCAGCAAGCCAGTGATAGATCTTGAGCCCCAGTGCTGCAGATTAGGCAAATGCCAACCCCAGGACCCTCCACATCCCTCAGCTTAGTCAGAGAAACAGGCAGACTTTAACTCTGAGAACTGCTATGGTTTCAGCTTAGCCCTGGCAAATAGATAACGTCCAGCAGCTAGACTTCAACTTTCAACTTGCTTCTGTGTATCTTTGGACAAATGCAGAAATACCCCACTGGACTCTACACATGCCAAGATATCACCATAGGAATCCAACTCAGCACAAGCTAACTTGCCAGGCCCCAAAGGCCTCCAGCAGCACCAGCCAATTACCATTCCACTCCATCAGCAAAACACCAGATAAGAGAGTCCCCTATGGGCCTCAAGACAACATCAGTACAGTACCAGGTATTCAAACAGGGCCGGCAGACCCTGACAGAAGAAACCTGACACAGTAACCCTTCCACTTTAAATGCAAAGGTCAAATTTAAAAGAAAAGAAAAAAGGCAAAAAGAAGAGCACATAGCAACAAAAAGAAGAATCTGACCATAGAAATTCATTGTGTTGACAGGGAAATCCAAGGTATAAACTCAGAAAAGGACAATAATATCAAAGCACTTATGGGGAAAACCCCAAAGAAAAACATAAAGAACTCATTAAAGACCTCAAAAAAGATGCTTAAAAATCACATAAGACAGGTAGAAGAAAAACTGGGGAAAGGAATGAGAGAGATGAAAGAGAATTATGGAAAAAATAGTTAACACTATGGAAAAAGAAAACAATAGCTTTAAAAGTAGAATTGGCCAAATGGAAAAAGAGATGCAAAAATTCACTGAACAAAGCAACTCCCTGAAAAGTACAATTGACCAAATAGAAAAGAAAATATAAAAGCTAATTGAGAAGAATAACTACCTAAAAGTTAGAATTTAACAAATGGAAGCTAATGCCTCTATGATACATCAAGGATCAATTAAACAAATCCAAAAGAATTTTTTTAAAAATGTAAAATACCTTGTGGGAAGAGCAACTGACCTGAAAAATAGATCCAGGGAAGACAATGTCAGAATAATTGAAAGACCTGAAAGCCAGAGTCAAGATGAGGATCTAGACTACATCTTTCAAGAAACTATTAAAGAAAACTACCCTGATGTCCTGGAATCAGTGAGCAAAATAGTCATTGAAACTATTCACTAATCACCTAAAGAAAGAAATCCCAACAAAAAACACCAAGGAACATTATAGCCAAATTTGTGACTATCAAGGAAAAAAATCATGTCAAGGAAAAAATACTGCAAGTGGTCAGAAAGAAACAATTCAAATATTGGGGAGTCACAATCAGGATTATACAGGACTTAGCAGCTACAACATTAAAAGACTGGACATCACGGAACATGATATTCTGGAAGGCAAAAAATCTAGGCCTGTAACTTATAATTACCGATCCAACTAAGTTAAATAGAATGCATGAAAGGAAAATTTATCGTTTGATGAAATAGAAGGATGTCTAGCTTTCAGAAGAAGACCAGAATTAAAGCAAAAATTTGATCTCCTGTATCAAGACCCAAGAGAAGCATAAATGGATGAAAAAAGAAAAGAATACATAAGTTATTCAATGGAGCAAAATGGTTTATATCTCTACATGGGAAGATGATACTTGTAATTCTTAAAAATTGTACCAATAATAGGATAGCTAGAAGTAATATGCACAGACAGAGAGTATGAGTATAAGGTAAATTTGACAGAATGACATAAAAATAATTGAGGCTTAAGAAAGAGCACATTGGGTGCAGAAGGATGGGAAAGGTGGGGTAGATTATTATACCTGAAGAGGTATGAGAGACCTATTATAGTAGAGGAAAAGATTGGAAGGTTGGCTATGGGCATCATTAAAACCTTTCTCTCATCATTATTGGCTCAAAGAGAGAATAATATACACAATCAATTGAAGATATAAATCTATCTTGCCCAACAGGGAAGTAAGAGTGCAGAGGTTAAAGCATAGGGGGAACAGAAGGGGGAATGACAGAAGGGAGGGCAGGTCAGAGGAGGCTGTAGACAGAAGCAAAATATTAGTGACGAAACAGAGGGTGAAAGGAGAGAGAGGAAAAGTAGGGTGGAGGGAAATACAAAGTAAGTAATCATAACTATGAATGTGAGTGGGATGAATTCTCCCATGAATGGAACTGGATAGCATAGTGCATCAAAAACCAGAATCCCACAATATGTTGTTGACAAGAAACATACTTGAAGTGGAGAGATACACACAGAGTAAAGGTAAAGAGATGTAAACAAAGGAAAGGGCCTAGAAATACCAGATCTTAAACTATATTATAAAATATCATTAATCAAAACTATCTGGTGGTGGCTAAGAAGAAGAGTGGTGAGTCAATGGAATGGATTAGGTATACAAGACATTGAAAGTAGTTAATGACCATAGTAACCTAGTGTTTGATAAACCCAAAGATTCCAACTTTTGGAATAAAATCTTACTATTTGACAAAAATATTTGGAAAAACTGGAAAACAATAAGACTCAAAATAGGTAGAGACCAACATCTCACACAATATGCCAAGATAAGATCAAAATGGGCATAAGATTTAGACATAAGTGGTGATGCCATAAACAAATTAGAAAAGCAAGATTGGTCTACCTGTCAGATCTATGAGTGAGAGAAGAATCCATGCTCAAACAAGAGATAGAGCACTACGAAATATAAAATAAATAATTTTGAGTATAGTATAGTTAAAAAAAAGTTTTTGTGAAAACAAAACCAATGCAACAAGTATTAGGAAGAAAGCAAATAGATGAGAAGCAGCCTTTATAGCAAGCATCTTTGATAAAGGCTTCACTTCTTAAATATAAAGAGAATGAAGCGAAATTTATAAGAATTCAAACTATTCCCCAATTGATAAATGGTCAAAGGATATGAACAAGCAGTTTCCCGATGAATCAGAGCTATCTATAGGTATTTGAAGAAGTACTCTAAATCACTTTTGATCAGAGAAATACAAATTAAAACAACTCTGAGGTACTACCTCCTATCTATCAAAATGGCTAATATGACAAATAGGAAACTGATTCACAATGGAGATGATGCGGGAAAATTGGGACACTAATA
Organism: Notamacropus eugenii; assembly: GCF_028372415.1. Lineage (NCBI taxonomy): Eukaryota > Metazoa > Chordata > Mammalia > Diprotodontia > Macropodidae > Notamacropus > Notamacropus eugenii. The sequence continues at coordinate 363,213,529 of NC_092873.1, read as the reverse complement.
CATGTTGGTGCCTATCATTTTTGGAAGAGAGCAGGAGAGGAAGGAAAAATTGGAAATCAAAATCTTGTAAAAATGAATGTTAAAAGAACATTATACACAGTAAGAGCCACAGTGTGTGAGGCCTATTTCTGCTAGATTTAGCCTTTCACAGTAATGCAAGGACCTAAAACATTTCCAAAGAATTCTTGATGCAAAATGTCATCCAGAATTCAAAATGAAGCAGACTATTTTCTCTTTTGTTATGTTTTGGATTGGTTTGGTTTGTCTCATGATGTCTCCCATTAGTATTAATTCTTCTATGCAACATAACTAATGTGAAAATATGTTTAATAGGAATGTATGTGTAGAACCATTACAAGATTTCACGTCATCTTAGGGAGGGAGGCAGAAAATTTAAAACATATGGAAGCTACAGTTGAAAACTGAAAACAAATAAATTTAAAAATAAATAAAATTAAAAATTAAAAAAATGCTAAGATTTTCATGATGTAATTGGGAAAGAATAAAATACTATTAAACAGAAAAGGATAAAATGTATTTTTAGAATAACTTTAACATTTTTTGAAGTGGACATCCTCAGAGTTGGGAGTTTTGAGTTTCTCTTAGATTATTAAAATCTTTTCTCCCATGTCATCTTTCTGTCTGTTCTACTTCAGTCAGACATGATGATGGCCTAAGAGCACCCTGATGGACAACCATCCAGATATCCACAAGAAATTTAGCCATCTCCAATGTTGGGTAAAGATACCTATTTACTTGTTCATCATTATTGAACATATACCAATTCTATTATCAATGTCCCTACAACATCTCTTTAACATTTTAGTCTCATTTGTTCAAAATAATATGCAATTATTTTTGTGACCAGAAAGTTTCTATAATTTGTCAATGCATGTAGATATAACAGGAGGGTAGAGGAGTAGGAGAAGAAAGCACCTGTATCATTGGAGACAGTCTTGACTTGAAAGAAATGGAAAAATAAAAGAAAGATGGAGGGGAGTTTAGAGGTCATTGTACTGCCACCTCCCCCCCCCCCCCCACTTTAAGTTTTTTTTTTCTTTATTAGGATTGAATTAGATTATCTAATCTGGATGCATTACTTATTTTGAGGAACAAAAAATTAAAAGGTTTGGCACCTCTGGTATAATGTGGGCTCAATTTTAGAGATCTTAATCAAAAGTGAGACTTTAAGAGAGCTTCAGTGAAATTCTGTTCTTCAGTAGCCCTAAACACTTTATGAGTCACAGAATCTGTCTGAGTTGGAAGGGAGCTCTCAGAGACCATTTAATCTGACCATATCTAAAGAGTTCCCTCTGTAATATACCCAATAGAGCCTGTCCCCTTCCTTGAATGAGTAAACCATGACTCTGAAAGGTCAAGCAATTTACCCAACCCCTCACAAGTAGTAATTGGGAGAGGCATGTCCTCTTACTCTAAATCCAGTGTTCAATATAGAAAAAAATTATAAAGGACAGAATTAATTTTTTGTACTCTCAGTAACAGTCATATCTTTGTTTGCTTACTCTCCATATCTCCTCTTACTCCCCAACCCCACCCCAGAACATACTATTTAATGCTGACCTGAGTATTCATATGCATAATTTCACACAGAAGTGAAACAAATCAGAAAGCATGTAAATAGATACAAAGCACATTATAACATCAAAATAGTACCTCTGCTAAACATGGTAACATTACCATATTCATGTAATAATTTCCTTAATTAGATATCCAAATTTTCTCTTTTCCCTACCTTTTGTGATCCCCTAAAGAAAATCAAAACACACTTTTCCACATCTCTTTTTTATTGACCCATTATTGTATTTTGGTACTTTTCTAAAAACAGATGTCAAAAAACAATCTTAATTGCTTATACTTTAAAAAATAAATAAAATGAAATTGAACCAACTAGGATGATACTGTAATTTTTTTTCATGTGTCACCTGAGATAGTTCAATCTTAATTTGACCCTGGCAAATTATGCATGGATACCAGGAATCAATTAAGCAATAACAATGAAGTTGGGAAGTTGGCTAATTACCGTTGCTATATTTGGTAGAAGGTGGGGTTACTTTAGCAAAAGAAATGTTACTGAAGGCCTAACTGCATTGATGTGCATGTTTTGTGGATTTTAGGAGATTTTGTTAGCCAAATAATTGAAAGAAGTGTCCTGTAACCATAGGAACTTTCCCTTTCCTACAGAGATGGATACTGATCCAAGAATTTTGCCTGACAGTGACCCTGAGGGATATTGTGAGGCAGACTTTATAATTTGCTTCCATCACCCTGAAAAAAGTTATCAATGTACCTGACTTAGTAATCCTAATTACCCTTCATAATTTATCAGCCATATATCCTATCTATTCTGAAGCCAGTGTAGACCTACTCAACATCTTTCCAGGACACAAATGAATTTCATTGAAAAATAAACATTCAACAATTGCTTAAAGTAATCACTGTTTTGTCTGTTGCTAATTTAGTGACAGACCTTCAAAGTTTGCATCAAAGTACTTAGATCATTCATTCAAATTGTGTTAAGCACCTACTGTGTGCAAGGTACCATATTTGGGGTTAGGGATGATAAGACAAAACAAAACAAAATCCTTACCCTCAGGGAACCTACATCTATTGGGGATAAGGGATATAACATGTAAATTGCTAAATTAAAGCAAAGTTACTTAACATAGGAGCTTTTACAAAGGAATATTTATTTTATGAGAAATGATCACAAACATACAAACTTATACACCCTACACATAGGAGGTGTCTTTCCCCTCCTATTTTGCATGACCTCAGTGTCTGGGGAGGGAAGATGATTGAAGGAGCCTAATCATTTTAACAATCCCCTCCACAATACAAGTCAAGCCTATCCATACTTACCCCTTTTTAATGTCTCTGTCCAATATCCTCAAAAAAGTTTACAATGCTGAGTTTATCCAACATGCTTCAGCCTTCCTTCCTTTTTCTTAATGTCAAGAGTGTACACATGGAGAACTCTGGCTCTTTTTCTGTCATGTCTGACTTGGATCATTTGACTTGTTTAGATTTAGAGATTAAAGAGGTTTAGAGATTAAAACTTCTTTGGTTTACATTTCTTTTGATATTTTAATGGCATCGTTTGTTGCTCTTTCAAGTTCCTCTTAGGTTATTAATTGCAGCCTGCTCTCACCTACCATAAACCTTTCTGTGGCCTTCTGTGTGACACTGATTTTTAGTTCTCCAGAAACTGGAGTATTCAAGTTCTCAATGCCACACCGAAAGATCAGCAAAATATTTGTGTTAAAAATATTAGCTTTCACTATTATAGGAAGCTTGGAGTCTTGAAAAAGTGTTGTAGTTTCTTGAAAACAATCCAACCTGCTTTCTTCCATCTTTTTCAGCTCATTGTCCATCTATACCATCTGTACCAGATATATATTCTGCTTGATGAGGTCTATATTGAGTCCGTCCAAATACATGCTTTAATTTGGGCAATTGATGTTATCCATCCATTTGATTTTTCTTGTATAGATGGACATGTCAAAACTGAGTGATTATATATCTCTTCTAGGAGGATCTTAAATAGCTTGGAACATTATGTAATCAATAGACTATCCTCTAACAAAGTCATCTAGAAGATTGATACAATTAACTCAAATGAAAGAAATTTGCAAGGTGACGTATTAAGGTGAAATATTATACTACTGTAAAACATACCCTCCTCCCCCCCCAAAAAAAATAACTGACATGACTCTTTCTCACATACCAGTTATCTCTTTGGACCCTCTAAGGATATAACCCACAAATATGTATTCCAAGTTCAGAAGTTGGGAGGTAAGCCAGTGTGGGCACTTTGTATATATTTACACTTACTTATCCATGTTTATATTGTTCCTCATTCTCAGCAGATTGTGAGAATCTTGCAGGCAGGTACTCTTTCAGGTGTGCATGTGCATCCCCAGTATAGAGAATAGGATCTGGCATATAATAGGTACTCAATAAATTCTAGTTGATTAAATGAATATCTCCATTTTTATCTGTGAGTACATTTTTATTGTTATTTTTGTGTATCTCTAATATCTCCTGTGGTTAATGCATGTAAAAAATCACTCAACTTTTCTAGGGGAGCATAATTCAAAAGGCAAAATTCAAAAAATGCAGAATGCTCTTAGTAAGAGTCCCCCTTTAATAAACCTGCATCTTAGGGTTTTAATAATATTTGAGAAAATATAATCCCCATCTCCTACCTCCACCATGCCCCTCTCTCCAACTATTTTGCACTTTTTTCCTTGCTGAGCCTGTCTCTTTAAAAAATAATTCTAAAAAATTAAATAGTTAACTTAAAAATGTATCAAACATCAATAAACCTAATGAACTTACTTACTAGTTATTTACATTTAAATCAGTTTTATAGTCAACATATAGCAATGATAACTAAAATACATAAAATGTTGTTACAATATTTTATATAATTTTCTGTAAGTATCCATTATGATTTATTGTCCATCCATTCATTCTCATTCCTTTTTTCCTCTTATCTGGTCACTGTTAATGCATATTCAATTCTTTTGGTTCTGCTTTTTTCCCCAACTTTATTTTACAAAGGTCTTTCCAGTATTCTTTGGATTATTCACACTCATTGAATTTAATTGCATTATAGTACCACATTGCATTATTGCCCTATAATTTATTTAACCATTCCTACAAGATTTAGACATTTAAGTAGCTTCTAGTTGTTTGTTTTGTACATTGAAAAAATGTCTGATGTGGCCATGAAAGACATCACATAGAGTGGTTAGAAAGGCAAGGAGTGGCAGAGCCAAGATTGTGGAGCAGAAGTAGGGATCTGCTTGTGGTCTTCCTCTAAACCCCTGAAAATACCTGTAAAAATGACTCTAAACAAATTCTAGAATAGCAGAAGCCACAAAATGACAGAGTTAAACAGATTTCCATCCCAAGAGAATCTGGAAGATGGACAGAAAGAGTCTATTGCACTAGGCTTGGAGCAGAGTATAACCTAGCATAGGCTGTGCCAGCACAGATGGGACTGGAATAAGCTTCAGGGCTCTGAATCACTAGCAGCTGTGGTAATTTCCAGACTTCTCAACTCTAAAAAGCCTAAGATAGTTTCAAAGGTCAATGAGAATAATGGGGGCAGAGCTAAGGTGGCAGAGTGAAAGCAAGGACTCACCTGAGATCTTCCACAAATTTCTTCAGATATCTCTAAAAAGTGAATATGAACAAATTTCAGAGTGGCAGAATCCAATAGGAATCAGAGTGTGGCAGATTTCCAGCACAGTACAGTCAGGAAGATTGATGGGAAGGATCTGTTACAGCAGGCTAGGGGAGTGCAGAGTACGTGGGCTGCACCAGTTCAGACTTGGCCATAATGGAGCAGGAGAGGTCTGAGCAGATTGAAGCAGCAACAGCAGCTACTACTGCGACTATCAGACCACAGACTAAATGCTTGAAAGATACCTATTTGAACTTCCAGGAGACAAAATGGTGGAGTAAACTGTAAGTGCTCTCACGCTTTCCCTACTGACCTTGAAAAAGCCAAAGAATATTACCCAAGGAAAAATCTTGGAATAGAGGAGTCAGCAGAAGGGATACAGCAGGCTTTCATCTGAATCCCTCTTCCTGTGGCTTAAAGATATCAGTGCAGGACCAGAGACATTCCAGCAAGTCCCACTTCAGGGGATCCTGAGCCCCAGGAGGTTGGCATCAGTCCGCACCAACACCAGGACCCCAGACATGCCTTAGCACAAGCAGGGGAATTGGGCAGATGCCAGCACAGATGTGGGTCTATCAGCCACTTAACCTGCCAGTGCTGTAGAGCAACCCTAGGGGATGAAGAGACCTCCAGGGACCAGAACACCCCTCCCCCACACCTGGCACACTGAACTTCAATGTAACCCTCCAGAAACTCAGAAAGACTTCTCCTGGCCTTGGTCTTGGCCTTGGCACACACCAGCCAGCTCAGCACCAAGTAAGCTACAGTATTATATAGATGCCAGCTGAAAGAACCAGAGGCTATAACACACAAAGCCAGTAACCTGGCCCTTAGCTCAAAGAAAAAGAAGTATAGAACAGAGCCCCCTGTGCCCCAGAAGCAGAGACCCACTTTAAAAGCCAAGAAAAAGACAATCACCATCAGCAAGGAGCAAATTAGAAAAACAAAGACCATAGAATTTTATTACGGGGACAGGGAAGATCAAAATATGAATTCAAAAGAGAACAACATTGACATTATACCCACATATGAAACCTCAGAAGGAAATATGAACTTCTCTCAAGGCCAAAAAGCATTCTTGGAAGAGCTCAGGAAAGATTTTTAAAGCCAAATTAGAGAGGTGGAAGAAGAATTGACAAAATGAAAAAAAAGCATTCACTGAAGAGAAAAACTCCTTATAAAATAATATTGGTCAAATGGATAAGGAGGTACAAAACCTAACTGGAGGTGATAACTCCTTAAAAGGAAGAATTGGTCAAATGGAAAGGAATATACAAAAGCTAATTAAAGAAAACAATCTATTAACAATTAGAATTGGGCAATGAAAAATTAGTGACTCTACAAGACATTAAGAATCAGTCAAACAAATTCTAAAGAATGAAAAAAGAAGAAAAGTAAAATATCTCATTGAAAAAATAGCTGACCTGGAAAAATAGATCCAGAAGAGAAAATGTAAGAATTATTGGTCTACTGGAAAGGCATGATGGAAAAAAAAGAGCCTGGATTTAAACTTCCAGGAGCCAAGAGGGTGTCGTAAACTGTAAATGTTCTTAACTTCCCCTTCTTGATCTTTTAAAACTCAAATAATATTTTCCCAGGAAAAATTCTGGAATAGGAGACCCACCAGAAGGGATATAGCAGTCTTTCAGCTGAGGAGGCTAGGGAGATTGAGAAGAAGAGTTCATTTTGCTGTGGCTGAAAGGGAGCAGTGCAGGACCAAAGGCATCCCAGAAAGTCTCACCTCATCAGACCAGGAAATCCTGAGCCCCAGGGGTTGGTGGAGCCAGTATGTTCCAACACCAAGACTCCAGAAGTACCTTAGCACAGCCACGGGAATAGGGCAGACACCAGTGAAGACAAGGATTCATCATCCATTGAGCCTTCCTGTGCTCTAGTGCAGCCCAAGGGGAGGAGAACTCCAGGAACCAGACCACCACTCCACCACTCCTCATTCCATGAGCTTCAGTGTAACCACAGGGAAATTCAGAAAGATTACATCTGGCCTCAGTCTTGACACACATCAGCCAGGTCAGCACCAGGTAAGCTGCAACATTATACAGATTTAAGTTGAAAGAACCTGAGGTCACAACAAACAAAGCTAGAAACTAGACCCCAAAGTCACAGCATAAGAAATGTGTGACAGAGCCCCCTATCTCCAGAAGCAGAGATCCACTTTAAAAGCTAGGAAAAAGGCAATCACCATGAGCAAGAAGCAAATCAGAAAAGCCAAGTCCATTGAATCTTACTAGTGAGACAGAGAATATCAAAATCCAAATTCATAAGAGGATAGCACTGACAATATACTGACATCTGACACTTCAAAAAGGAATATGAACTGGTCTCAAACCCAAAAAAGTGTTATTCAAAGAGCTCAACAAGGAATTTTTTTGGGGGGTGATTCTACCTATACATTCTTATTAAATACATATTCACATTAGCCATGTTACATAGAAGAATCAAAATTAATGGGAGAAACCATGAAAAAAAAAAAACAAACGTAACAGAAGAGAAAATATTCTGCTTCATTCTTCATTCCTATTCCATAATTCTTTCTCTGAATGTGAATGTCATTTTGCCTCAAGAATTCCTTTGGAATGTTTTAGGTCTTTGTATTACTGTGAAAGACTAGTTCTACCAGAAACAGTCCTTGTACACTGTAGCTGATACTGTTTACAATGTTCTACATGTTTTCTGCTCCTTTCACTCAGCATCAGTACATATAAGTTCTTCCAGAACTCTCTGAAGTCTTCCTGTTCATCATTTCTTATAGCATGATAGCATTCCATTACATTAATATACCAAAATTTGTTCAGCCATTCCCCAATTGGTGGGCATCCCCTCCATTACCAGTTCTTGGTCACCACAAAGAGAGCTGCTATAAATATTTTTGTACATGTGGGACTTTTTCCACATTTTTATGATCTCTTTGGGATACAGTCCTGGAAGTGATATTGCTGGGTCAAAGGGTATGTACATTTTTGTAGCTCTTTGGGCATATTTCTGAATTGCTCTCCAGAATGGCTAGATTAGCTCACAGCTCCACCAATAATGAATTAGTGTTGCAACTCTCTCACATGTTCTCCAACATTTATTATCTTCCTGTTTTATCATGTTAGCCAATCTGATAGCTGTATCGTGATGCCTCAGAGTTGTTCTAATTGGCATCTCTCAAATAAATAGTGATTTAGAGCATTTTTTTCATATGAATATAGACAAGTTTAATTTCTTCCTCTGAAAATTGCTTGCTCATATGCTTTAACCAATTATCAATTGGGGAATGACTTGTATTCTTTCAAAATTGGCTCAATATTCTTTTTATTTTAGAAATGAGGCCTTTATTACAGACACTACTTGCAAAAATTATTTTCCAGTTTCCTGCCTCCTTCCTAATCTTGGTTGCTTTAGGTTTGTATGTGCAAAAACTTTTCAATTTAATGTAATCAAAATTATTGATTTTATACTTCATAATATTCTCTATTGTTTGTCTGGCCATAAATTTCTCCATTTTCCATAAAAATGACAAACTATTCCTTGCTCCCCTAATTTGTTTGTAGTATCAGTCTTTTTACCTAGATCATGTATCCATTTGGACTATATTCTTGTGTACAGTGTAAGTCATTGGTCTATGCCTTGTTTCTACCACACTATTATCCAGTTTTCCCAGTAGTTTTTGTCACACAGTGAGATCTTATCCCAGAAGCTGGGGTCCTTGGGTTTATCAAACAGTCTAGTTATATTCATTGACTACTGTGTCTTGAGTACCTAATGTATTCCACTCATCTACCCTCTATCTCTTAGCCAGTACCATGTGGTTTTGATGATTGCTGCTTTGTAAAAGAACTTGAGATCTGGTAGGGCTAGCAGATCTCATCCCTACCATTTTATTTCATTAATTCTCTTGATATTCTGAACCTTATGCTCTTTCAGATTAATATTTATATTATTTTTTCCAGCTCTGGAAAATAACTTTCTGGTAGTTTGATTGGTATGGCACTGAATAAGTAAATTAACTTAGTCATATCAGAGAGGTAGGAGGAAAACTGAGCAATGATTTTAAAAATATAATTGACAAAATGAAAAAAAGAATTGACTAAAGAGAACAGCTCCTTAAAAGGAATAACTGGCCAAAAGTTGAAGGAGGTACAAAATCTAACTGGAAAAACTGGACAAATGTAAAAGGAGGTATAAAACCTAACTCAAGAAAAACAATTTGTTAAAAATAGAATTGTGCAAGTAGAAGCTAATGACTCTATGAAGCATTAAGAATCAGTCAAACAAAATATAAAAAATGAAAAAATTGAAGATTTGAATTGAATTGAAAATGTAAAATATCTCATTGGAAAAACAACTGACATGGAATATAGATCCAGTAGAGAAAATTTAAGAATTGTCTCCCAGAAAGCTATAATGAGAAAAGAGCCTGGACAATATCTTCCAAGAAATCATCAAGGGAAATTGCCCTGAGTTTCTAGATTCAGAGGGGAAAATTTTCATCCATAGAATCCACCAAACAGTTCCTTAAATATATCCGAAATTTAAAATGTCATGGAATATTGTTGCCAAATCCCAGAACTATCAAATCAAGGATAAAATACTGCAAGCAGCCAGAAAGAAACAATTCAGATATCAAGGAACTACAGTCAGGTTCATGGAAGACCTTGCAGCTTTTACATTAAAGGATCAAAAAGTGATTGGAATACCATATTCCGTAAGGCAAAGGAGCTTGGACTATAACCAAGGATCATTTATCCAGCAAAACTGAGCATAATCTTTCAGTCAAGGAGATAGACATTCAAAGAAATAAGGGCTTTCCAGACCTTCCTGATGAAAAGACCAGAGCTCAATAGAATATTTGATCTTCAAATAAAAGACTCAAGAGAGGCATGAAATTGATGTACAATATTGAACTTCTCCAGGCAACCAAATTTTGACATAATTTTCCATAAGCCCTCATGACTGACAGTGTCAAAGGCCTTGGTCAGATCCACAGACGTTCTGTACAGACCTCTGTTCTATTCCCGGCATTTCTCCTGGAGTTGTCAGGCAGCAAACACCATATTGACTGTTCTTTGGTTCTTTCTGAAGCCACACTGGCTCTCAGGAAATGCCCATCTTCCAGGTGAAGGATCAGCCTATTAAGGAGGGCTGTAGCAAGAATTTTGCTAACAGTGATTAAGAGAGATCGCCCTGTGATTATCACAGGACAATCTATTCACTTTACCCTTATAGATATGGACAATGGAGGCAATCTTGAACTCCTAGGGGGATAACCTTCTCTTGCCATGTAACCTAGAAAATTTCAGTCAGCTTTTGTATGAGCAATGCTCCTCTTATCTTGCAAATCCCAGCTGGAATAGAATCAGCACCAGGTGCTTTGCCACAGAAAAGGAGCCTAATGACCCTCAAAATCTCTTCTTCAGTTGGAAGTTCAGCTAAGGAGGGATTGACTTCAATCTGAGGTAAACGGTCAATGACCAACCAACAGATGATGGTCTGTTGAGAGCACTATGGAAGCACTCAGACCATCTCTCTAAGATCATGTCCTTATCACTAATCAATGTGGCTTCATCAGCACTGAGTAGTTGTGATGCACCATAAGTTTTTGGTCCATAAATAGCTTTCAGGGAATTATAAAAGCACTTTGGATTGTTAATATCAGTATAAAACTGAATTTCTTCTGCCTTCTTACTGAGTCAGGAATCCTGCATCTCTCTAAGCTTTGCTTGTACTTTGCTTTTGATGGAATTAAATGCTACCTTCTTAGAAGTCGATGAACTATCCTGCTGGCAAATCCTGTGGAATTCTCAATTTTCCTTTAGCAGTTCCTAAATTTTCCCATCATTTTCATCAAACCAGTCTTGGTGTTTTTGAGTGTTCTGACCCAGATGACCAAATGCAGTGTTGTACACTAAGTCTCTGAGACCTGTCCACTCCTTTTCTGCTCCACTATTTCCAGTTGTATGTTGGCTCAACTTTCCCTCCAAGTCAAAAGCAAACTGTTCAGTCTCAGAGAAGAGCTCTAATATGGTTGACATTAATTCTTCTGATAGTCACTTTGCCTTGGGTGCAGCACTTTTGATGAATGTGAATATTTGTTTTGGAAAGGATAATTCTGTCATCAGTCCAGCATTCGGTGCTACATAATGCCTTTGTCACTCTCACATCTTGTCTGTCTCTTCTCCTTACAATCACACAATCTATTAGATCCCAGTATTTGCTGGTAGGGTCTCCAAGAAGCTACAGCATGCACAGAAGTCACATCCCAGGAAACTGTTTCAGCAGATGGGCCAAACCAGGCTGAGGGTAACCAAGGGTTCTCAAACCCATTGATGAGTTAAAGGAATGTCTACCCCAAGTATGTGAAGACTTCATCTGGTAGAATGGGCAGATGAGAACAATTTGTTGCAACAGCCATGAAGGCAGATGAAGCAGGTGATGTGGAGCTCTTAGAGCTTGGTGAGACACTGAAGTCATCCACTGTATTTTGAGACATCATCACCCATTTTGACTCTGTCCTGCCACTGGACTGTGATGACTCAGGAGGAGAGGGTGAGACTGATGACTTCATGCAACTCTGCCTGATTTAAATCCAATTTATGTACGAATCAAAAGACATCACGCATACCATTTCACTATTATGCCTCAAAGTCCTGTGGCAGCAGGCAAGTGATGAAACAGCAGGTGTGGATACACTGGGAGCTATAGTCATGACCCTGCACATAGGTGGCCCAGGCCACAGGGTGGTTTCTTCCTGGAAGCAGCAGCGAACTCGGCAGCCCCCTAGGTTTCTGAGAGGCCTTTTAAGGATTGCACTGCTCACCTCCTAGTGTGAGAATGAGGGCTAGTAAAGGTTCCTTAAACATTGCGTGCTTACCCAATTCTGGCTTGATTACCGTGGCGGGCAGGAAATCCCACTATGTGGTCAAAACACAAAAAAATGTATGAAAATATCTGCAAAGAAGATTCATTGGCATGTGGATCATGGGCATACTAATAGACAACACAAAATCCAATAGACCTGAAAGAGGAACTGCTTCTATTGCAAGAAAACTCATCACATATCACATCCAAATAGCAGCCCTGAGTGAAACAAGGTTGGCGAATGAAGGCCAGCTTACTGAAATTGGAGCTGGATACACCTTTTTCTGGAATGCACGCAGTAAAGGGGAGCTCTGCGAAGCTGGCATGGGTTTTGCAATCAAAACTAATCTAATCAGCAAGCTGGTATGCCTGCCAAGAGGAGAGAATGACAGGCTCATGACAATGCGATTACCACTCACAGGAAAATGCCATGCCACCATCATCGGTGCCTATGCTCCCACCATGACAAACCCTGATGAAGTAAAAGAAAAATTTTATGAAGACCTAAAGACCTTTATCGTCAATGTGCCAAAAGAGGACAAGCTTATAATTCTGGGTGACTTTAATGAAGGGTAGGCTCAGACTACCAGACTTGGCAGGGAAACCTAGGTTGGAATGGAATTGGAAACAGCAACAGCAATGGTTATTTACTGCTGAATACTTGTGCATGGCATGATCTTCTCATCACCAACACTGTCTTCCATTTACCTAAATGCAATAAAACATAAAAAAGGTAAACGGGAAAAAAGCAAAAAAAACCAAAAACAAAAACCTTTTTATTCAATATGGGCAAAGTGTTTGCATCCTTATGTGAGATGATACTTGTTAATCTTGAGAATTGTATATTTATTATGACATTTAAAAAGGATATATATAGATAGAAAGAGTGGTCATAAATTAATTGATGTGATGACTAAAACCACAATTAAGGGATGCAATGGGATTGAAATTGGAGAAGAGGAAAGGAGAAGGCAGAAAAGGGTAAATTCCATCACATGAAGAGTCATAGAAACACCTTATAATAGAGGGAATGAAGGGAGGTAGAAAAGCATTTTTTGAGTTTTACTTTCATTGGATTTGGTTCAAGGAAGGAACAACATACTCAGTTAAGTATAGAAATCTAATTTGTACTACAGGCAGTAGGAGGGGAAAGGGGAAAGAAAAGAGAAGAGGTGGTTAGAAGGGGTAAAGAAGTGGTAAAGGGACAGGGAAAATAAAGGGTGGGAGGTTGACAGAAAGGAGGGAAGATTGAGGGAGGTGGTGGTCAAAAGTAAAACTATTTTGAAGAGGGAAAGGGATAAAGGACAAATAAAATCATAAAAGGAAGGGGGATTCAGGTGGAGAGAAAGACACAGACAGCAATCATAACTGAAAGTGAATGAGATGTATTGTCTCATAAAAAGAAGTTGGATAGAAGAATAGATTAAAAATCATAATCCTACAATATGTTGTTTAAAGAATCCCATGTGGAATGGGGATATGCACAGAGTAAATGAAAAACCAGGAGTAGAATATATTATGCTTCAGCTGAAGTAAAAAGAAAAATAAAATAAAATAAAAGCAGAAGTACCAGTTCTGATCTCAGACAAAACAAAAAGAAAAATATGTACAATCAAAAGACATAAGAAAGGAAACAATATCCTGCTAAAAGGCACCAGAGGCAATGAAATAATGTCATTACTAAACATATATGCCACAAAGTGGTATAGTATTCAAATTCTTAGAGGAAAAGTTACAGGAGTTACAGGAAGAAATAGAGAGCAAAACTATACTAATGGGAGTCCTCCAACTCCCCTCTCTGAACATGATAAATCTAACCTCAAAAAAGAAGTTAAAGAAGTGAATAAAATTTTAGAAAAGGTAGATGTGGTAGACCCATGGAGAAAACTGAATGGGGATAGAAAGGAGTATCCCTTTTTCTCAGTGGTATATGGCACATACACAAAAGTTGATCATGCATTAGGGCATAAAATCCTCACAGTTCAGTACATAAACGTATCAATAGTCAATGCATACTTTTCAGGTCACAAAGAAATAAAAATTACATGTAATAAAGGACCATGGAAAGACTGACCACAAGTTCATTGGAAATTAAATAATCTAATCCTCAAGAATGAGTGGGTCAAACAACAAACCACAGAAAGAACTAATAATTTCATTCAAGAGAATGACAATGAGTCTACATATCAAAATTTATGGAACACAGTGAAAGCATTTTGTAGGGTAAGTTTTATATCTTTGAATACTTACATGAATAAAATAGATGAAGAGAAGATCAAAGAACTGGTCATGCAACTGAAAAAGCTAGAAAAAGAACAAATCGAAAATTTCCAACTAAATAACAAATTAGAAATACTAAATACAAAAGGAGAGATTAATAAATTAAGAAAATTGTTGGACTAATAAATAATTCTCAGAGATGGTTTTATGAAAAAAATAAAAAATGATAAAACTTTAATCAATGAGATTAGCAAAGAAAGAAAGAAAGAAAGGAAGGAAGAAAGAAAGAAAGAAAGAAAGAAAGACAGAAAGAAAGAAAGAAAGAAAGAAAGAAAGAAAGAAAGAAAGAAAGAAAGAAAGAAAGAAAGAAAGAAAACCAAATTACCAGTATCAAAAATGAAAAGAGTGAATTAACCTCCAATGAATAGGAAACTGAAACAATAATTAGAAATTGCTTTTCGCAACTATGTGCCCATAAATTTGGCAATGTTTGTGAAATATATAATATTAAAAATATTTAAAATATTCTAATGTAATATAACATAACATAAAACAATATAACATAATATAATATAAATATAATATAATATATATAATATAGCATTTAAAATATTTTAAAAAACTAAATTGCCCAGATTACCCTTAAATAACCCTTTCAGAAAAACAAATTTAAGAAGCCATCAATGAACTCCCTAGGGTAGATCGGTAGAATAGGTTAGTTACACACGACACAGTAGTCAATGATTATAGGGTCATTCCACTGTTGGAAAACCCCAAACTTGTCTCAGTTTCTGGAATAAGAACTCATTGGCAAAATCTGCTGGGAAAACTGGGAAATAGTGTGGTGGAAACTGGGCATAGAGCAACGCCTGACACTGCAAATGAAAATAAAGTCCAAATGAGTACATGATCTGGGTATAAAGGCTGATACTAAAAACAAATTACAGGAGCAAAGAGTCGTTTATTTTTCAGATAAATGGATAATGGACGAATTTGTGACCAAACAAGAGATAGAGAGCATTATGAAATGCAAAATGGATAAAATGGATTACATTTAATTGAAAAGTTTTTGCACAAACAAAATCAATGCAACCAAGATTAGAAGGGAAACAGAAAACTGAGAAAGAGCATTTTATAGCTAGTGTCTCTGATAAAGGTCTCATTTCTAAAATATGTAGAGAACTGAGACAAATAAACAAGAATACAGGGCATTCCCCAGTTGATAAATGCTCAAAGGATATGAACCAACTCTTTTCAGAGGAAGAAATTAAAACTATCTATAATCATATGAAAAAATCCTCTCACTATTGATTGGAGAGGTATAAATCAAAACAACTCTGTGGTACCACTCCACACCCATCAGATTGGCTAACATTACCAAACAGGAAAATCATAAATGTTGGTGAAGATGTGGGGGAGCTGGAACACTAATTCATTGTTGGTGGAGCTGTGAGCTGATACAATTCTGGAGAGTAATTTGGAACTATGTCCAAAGGAGTATAAAATGTGCATACCTTTGACCCAGCAATACCATTTCTAGAACTATATCCCCAAGAGATAATAAAAATCGGTAAAGGACCCACATATACAAAATATTTATAGCAGCTCTTTTTGTGGTAGCCAAGAACTAGAAATTGAGGGAATGCCCATCAATTGGGGAATGACTGAACAAGTTGTGGCACAGCAATGTAATGGAATACTATTTTGTTATAAGAAATGATGAACAGGCAGACTTCAGAAAAACCTGGAAAATTTAGATTTCAAAATCTTGTTGAAGTGAATGTTGACAGCCGAAAATAAATACATGATATACACACATATATATATAAACTATAGATAATATATATATATTTGTATGTATATATATGCATACATATACATACATATATATAAAGAATATCAGAGAATTTCAATAGTGAGTCTGAGTCACTATAGTCTGAGTTTTAGAGACTGAATGACCTAGCTTCAAATTCTGCCACTATATATGCACATATACATATGCATATATACATATACATACATATACATATATATTCACATGCATGTACATATATATGCACATAGATAGATAGATAGATAGATAGATTTGTATCTCTAGCAAGTTACTTAGCTTCTAAGTGCTATAGGTATCTCTTTATGTCTGTCAATCAATTAAATGATAAATATGTATTAAGTTCATACTACGTACTCTGCATAGCACTAAGAATTCCAAAAGAAGCAAAAATGATCTCTGCCCTCAAGAATCTTACAATCTAAAGGGAGAGAAAACATGTAAACAAGCTTTATCACCAAGGCAACATTCACAGCATTGGTGGTAACTATGAATATGCAGGTGTAGTTCTCAATTGCAAAGTATAACAGACTTTCCAGGCAGAAGAAAAACATTTATTTAGACACCAGAAAGTCAAATCCCAGAACCAGAAAGCAAAATCAGTTATAGTGACCAAGAAGTCAATACAGGTTATCACTGCAGGGGGAAAAACCATTCCCAAGACTCCCTGCTCCTCACTGGGACCTTCTTACAAACAAACACTCATAAGCCTAAGCTGTGCCTGCCTGCCTTCCTAGCTCTATCCAGCCTGACCAACTTCATCCCAGCTGTGCCCCACTCTTCCCGCTCTATCCATTCAGCAAGCTTCTCCCACCACATGGACTTAGGCTTCCATGTGATTTAAGCAGGTCACATGGGTCTACTAATGAATGGGAAAGATTCTCTCATTTAAATTACCATTACACAAGTGTATACACACATATACATACACAGATACATACATACAAATATATTTATAAAACAATCTATACACAAGATAGATAAATGGAAAATAGTGAACAGAAGGAAGGCACTAGAAAAGGTGGGATTGGGGACGGCTTCCAATAAAAGATAAGCTTTTTAATTAGCTTAATTAATTTACTTAAGACTTAGAAGCTAGAGAAATCAATAGGCAGATTAGGGGAGAAAGGGATTTCCAGGTATACAATACAGTCAGTGAAAATGTCCAAACTGGAGGGATGGGATGTCTTCTCAGTGGAATCAACCAGGAGACCAATGTTACTGAATGGAAGAGTATATGTCAGGGAATAATGTGTAAGAAGGCTGAAAAGGTAGGAAGATTATCACTGTCTTTGCATTTGAAATAGAGTATAAGTTGGAACATACTTTCTGTTCTGCATTGGTAGAGGAGGTTTCCACACCACAAGTCTCTGATCCATTGAAATTACAAGTCTGGACCAAGACATGCTACAATGAAATCTTTAAAGACAGAATTAAAACATTTGTACCAGGATATATATAAGTGTATTATATATGTAATATATATATATATATATATATATATGTACCATATATGCACATGCATACATATCTGTGTGTGTGTATACACAGACATTGGTCTTTGGTAAATGGGTTGAAGCATAGTATGCTGAAGTCTATCTATGCTGATATTCCACAAGCACAAACATTCATGGAATATTGGAGCATGTGTAGAAAAGCATTAGAAATCCAGGAACAATGAAAGGAGAGAAAGTCAATTCTCCTAAGCCTTCTACTAAAGCATTTTCCACTTCCCCACTGCACACTCTGCATCAAGGTGAGCTTTACCTTCCTAGTGTAATCCTCTATTCCTTTTAATCTTTTATTCACTGCAATCATAATAATAAAAAATAGTTTTATGCTTTCTAAAAGTAGCCCCATATGTCTGCTCTCGTGACTGATCTGGAGAGTCTCAAAAAAGGAAATCATTTACAAACATGATGCCCTACTTAGTCTTTCTATACAAAACAATGTACTTTCAGCTGAATCATAGATACACCCCACCATCATTCCCCTTTGTTTCATTTCATGTTGCATAGAACTAGTAAACATCTTCCCCTATCATTTTTGCCTCTTATCTTAGCATCTACAATTCCCATTTCATTATTGTTCATTTCAAGCCTGGCTCAAAGCCAGTGACATTGAGTCCTCCAGAATTTATGCATTTTGTAATTAACAGGGCTTTGCTAAGTGGGTAAGTAGTAAATCAGGATGAATAAGTTGATGGAAGTAATCGCTGCAGGAACTGAAATGGCAACAGCAAAAATGTAGACTATGCAGGATCCATCCCTCCTTTTGCCTTCAGCACTGATAACCACGGAGAGCAGTGGTGCAACCTGCAATGCTGTGCTCACTAGCAAACCCCAAAACACTCCAGAAAAATCATAAACAGGAGATCTGAGAACCCTCTCATGTGCCAATGCTGCTATTGCCATATCCTTTGCTGCCATTTCCACCACCTTCTAAGGCTCTACTCCTTTTTCCATCTTTTGCTCCTAGGGAACAGAGAGAGAGAAAGATCCATACAATCCACCTCATTACAGATAAGTGCATTAAACTTGCATAAAATATGACATTTTTTAATATGGACAATGTAGGAATTTTTTTTGCTTGATTATATTTTTGTGCTAAAAGAGTTTCCTCTTTTTTCTTTTAATTTGGGGTTTGGAGAGAACTTCAATAAGACAAAATAAATGCTTGTTAATTGATATAAGTAAAAAATATATTTTAAGAAAAGACAATGAGATTCACATTGAAGGGGGACCAGAAAGGTTAATATCTATCAAGGCAGTTATCTGAATCAATGAAAAGAGTCTATCTAGGATAAAGAATTCTAATTCTAAAGAAAGGCTCAACAAGGTTAGAAGATGTTCTGGGACATCAAAGATGATGCCCAAAGTAAGCTTATTTGCTGTCAACTTTCCTTAAAATCAGTGGGTTAAAAGTAAGGCTCCAGGTTCCAAGTGCCTGGTACCAGGCTTTCCATTAAAACAATGAGTAACTTATTCAATCCATCTGTTCTTATTGTTTTCTCTAAGACTAGGGAAGGGAAATAGAGGAAAGTAGGAAAGAAGAAAAGAAAGAAAAAAGGGAGGAAAGAGGGAAGGAAGGAAGGAAGGGAGGAAGGAAGGAAGAAAAAGGGGAGAAAGAACAAATATGAGGAAAAGAGAAAAGCAAGGAAGGGAGGGAGGAAAGAATGAAGGAAGGGAAGAGACAGGAAAGAAGGAAGAAAGGGAGGGAGGGAAGATGGAGGATGGGAAAAATGGAGAGGGGAAGGGAAGAAGAGGAAGGAAAAAAGCATTTTATAACTATGTACCAACCCTTGTGCTTCAGTGCTAGGACATAACACAAAAGCAAAGATAGTCTCTGGTCTAATGAAACTTACACTTTAAAAGAAAACAACATATGTAGGGGAGTGGTGAAAGAACATGGTGAGTATGTCTTACTATTTCAATAATGCAGCACATATTTAAATACAGCAATTAACTTTGAATTAAGAAGACCTAAGTTCAAAGTGCAGCTCTTATATTGACCAATTTTGTGGTGTTTTAGGCCTCAGATTCCTCATCTATAAAATATCTGTTGCATTTGATGACCTCTAAGCTTCCTTTCTGTGATTTGAAGTATCTTCTATGTTTTAGGGAGATTAAACTAATTCTATAAAATTCCAAAGGAGCACTTACAGGTCCAAGAGAAGAAAAATTACAGAGATTTTCAAATTTGGTCTTAATATAAAAGAGAAATTTTAAAAATAAATTATCCTCAGCAGCAACTAAATATGTTTTGGAGGGGATCAGGTTCGCTTTCAATGCAGTTATGTAGTACAGTCTAGGAAACTGACTGTTGGACATATTATATAGAAGATTTGTGTTTCAGGTAAAAGGCAAGAGTAGGTAACATCTGAAAGCCTTTCCAATTCAGGGTTGTTTGTTGTCATTGTGGCTGCTGTTGTTGAGTCTAAGGTACTCAGAAACCCTGTCCCAAGGGTCATGATCTCAAGCACTTATTTCTGGGTAGAATACTTATGACAATAGAGACAGATACTCTCTATTACCTTTCAAAACTCTGTCAAGAAGTTTCCTAAAACACAAATCTAATTATGCCACACCGTTATTCAAGAAGTTCATTAGTTCTATATTACATTTATGCCTCCCCCACTCACACACACACACACACAAAAACCTTCTTCCCTCCTTCCTTTAATCCCTCCTTTCCTTGTTGTCTCCTTCTTTCCCTCTTTCCTTCCTTTCTTTCATGAGAACTCTTCGTTGATATGTTTTGACTACTTGCCTATTGGGGAATGGTTCCTGATCATGCTTGCTTGTGTATGTGTTTCTGTGAATGTTATTTCCCTGTGTATCAAATTTTCATCAGAGATGTTTGATACAACTATGTTTTTCCCTGATCAATAGCTTCCCTTCCTACCTAGCTACACTGATTTTTTTTTTACATTCCAAAGTTTTTACTTTCATGGAACTGGGCTTACCTCTTTTATCCTTTGAGTGTTCTGTAATGCTAATGAGAGTTATTTCATTAGGGGAGGCTTGTTTTGTAGGAAGGCCCACACTTTTTGTTAATTGTTAATGAGGCACTGGGTCATGAGAGTCTTCATGCTCTTCATCTCTGAAAAAAAAAACCATATATATATATATATATATATATATATATATATATATATATATATATATATATATATATATATATATATATATATATGTATGTATGTATGTATGTATACTCTGGGGTAAGGTTTTGCTTTGGGGGCTTACTCTTTGAAAGAAGGTTTTTGTGCCAGATGAGACTTTAGGTAGCTGTTAAGGATCTTCCCCCTTCATCACTGATTTGAAAATCCAAATGTTGGGGCTTCTCTCTCTGGTAACTATGTATGTACTGATGGTCATATAGTTGGATCTGTCAACAGATCTATGATGCATGTATTACTTATGGTTAGACAGTTAGAAGCCCTGTCTGTTGGTATATTCTGATGTAATTTATTTCTCTACTTGTAATTTCTCTGTTGGTATATGTGATTAAAGAAGATTGTTGACCACTCAAAAGCTACTTTCCTTTTAGAAAAGCAGATCTAAGAACCTGTGCTAGCAGGCCATCCTAAATGTGTCCAGGCGCTTGCTGCTACACATTCTTTTTTTTTTTTTTATTTAACTTTTAACATTCATTTTCACAAAATTTTGGGTTCCAAACTTTCTCCCCTTTTGTCCCCTCCCCTCACCCCAAAACACCGAGCGTTCTAATTGCCCCTGTCTGCCAGTCTGCCCTCCCTCCCTCCCCACCCCTTCCCTTTGGAAGGCAAGCAATTCAATACAGGTCAGATCTGTGTAGTTTTGCAAATGACTTCCATAATAGAAGTATTGTGTAAGAACTAATTATATTTCCCTCCATCCTATCCTGTCCCCTATTACTTCTGTTCTCTCTTTTCATCCTATCCCTCCCCATGAGTGTTGACCTCATATTGCTCCCTCCTCCCCATGCTCTCCCTTCCATCATGCCCCCCACCTTGCTTATCCCCTTCTCCCCCACTTTCCTGTATTGGAAGATAGGTTTTCATACCAAAATGAGTGTGCATTTTATTCCTTCCTTTACTGGAATGTGATGAGAGTTAACTTCATGTTTTTCTCTCACCTCCCCTCTTTATCCCTCCACTAGTAAGTCTTTTGCTTGCCTCTTTTATGAGAGGTAATTTGCCCCATTCCATTTCTCCCTTTCTCCTCCCAATATATTTCTCTCTCACTGCTTGATTTCATTTTTTTAAGATATGATCCCATCCTCTTCAATTCACTCTGTGCACTCTGTCTCTATGTGTGTGTGCATGTGCATGTGCATGTGTATGTTTGTAATCCCATCCAGTACCCAGATACTGAATAGTTTCAAGAGTTACAAATATTGTCTTTCCATGTAGGAATGTAAGCAGTTCAACTTTAGTAAAGTCCCTTATGATTTCTCTTTGCTATTTACTTTTTCATGCTTCTCTTCATTCTTGTGTTTGACAGTCAAATTTTCTTTTCAGCTCTGGTCTTTTCATCAAGAATGCTTGAAAGTCCTCGATTTCATTTAAAAGACCAATTTTTCCCCTGAAGTATTATACTCAGTTTTGCTGGGTAGGTGATTCTTGGTTTTAGTCCTAGTTCCTTTGACTTCTGGAATATCCTATTCCATGCCCTTTGATCCCTTAATGTGGAAGCTGTTAGATCTTGTGTTATCCTGATTGTATTTCCACAATACTTGAATTGTTTCTTTCTAGCTGCTTGCAATATTTTCTCCTTGACCTGGGAACTCTGGAATTTGGCCACAATATTCCTAGGAGTTTCTCTTTTTGGATCTCTTTCAGGCAGTGATCTGTGGATTCCTTGAATACTTATTTTGCCCTCTGGTTCTAGAATCTCAGGGCAGTTTTCCTTGATAATTTCATGAAAGATGATGTCTAGGCTCTTTTTTTGATCATGGCTTTCAGGTAGGCCCATTATTTTTAAATTGTCTCTCCTGGATCTATTCTCCAGGTCAGCTGTTTTTCCAATGAGATATTTCACATTATCTTCCCTTTTTTCATTCTTTTGGTTTTGTTTTGTGATTTTTTGGTTTCTCATAAAGTCATTAGCCTCCATCTGTTCCATTCTAATTTTGAAAGAACTATTTTCTTCAGTGAGCTTTTGAATCTCCTTTTCCATTTGGCTAATTCTGCTTTTGAAAGCATTCTTCTCTTCATTGGCTTTTTGAACCTCTTTTGCCAATTAAGTTAGCCTATTTTTCAAGGTGTTATTTTCTTCAGCATTTTTTTGGGTCTCCTTTAGCAGGGTGTTTACTTGTTTTTCATGCTTTGCTTGCGTGTCACTCAATTCTCTTCCCAGTTTTTCCTTCACCTCTCTAACTTGATTTTCAAAATCCTTTTTGAGCTCTTCCATGGCCTGAGCCCATTGGGTGGGCTGGGATACAGAAGCCTTGACTTCTGCGTTTTTCCCTGATGGTAAGCATTGTTCTTCCTCATCAGAAAGGAAGGGAGGAAATGCCTGTTCACCAAGAAAGTAACCTTCTATAGTCTTATTTTTTTTCCCTTTTCGGGGCATTTTCCCAGCCAGTGACTTGACTTCTGAGTGTCCTCTCCATCCCCACCTTGCCTCCTGATCCTCCCAGCCAGCACTTGGGGTCTGAGATTCAAATGCTGCTTCCCAGCCTCAGGGCTTTGGGCGGGGGCAGGGTTGCTGTTCAGTGTGAGATTAAGTTCAGGTGCTCAGGTCAGGGCAGGGCCACCTCACTGGCTCAGTTCCCTCAGGGGATTTATGCAGAGACCTTCAACAATGGATCCAGGCTCCTGCCTGCTTGGGGAGCCTTGGTCTGCGGCTGCGTCAGCTACTGCCTCCTGAGGGGGCCTTAGTTATGGGGGCACCCCACTCCCCTCTTGACCCGCCAAAGAGACCCTATCACTGACTCTTGTCACCTGTGGGTGGAGGGACCTGCACGGCTGCTGGAGATTCCATCCCTGAAGCCTGCTCAGATCTGCTCCTTTCCACACCACGCTGCCAAGGGAGGGTTGCCCTCTGCTCTGGGTCCGGGGCGCGAGGGTCCTTTTGCAAGAAGTTTTCAGGGTCTCTGGAGCAGAAATCTCATCCGCTCTGTTCTGTGGCTTCTGCTCACTGGTGGTTCTTTTTTTTACAGCTATTTTATGGGCAGTGGGTTCGGAGGTAGCGTATGTGCGTCTTTCTACTCTGCCATCTTGGCTCTGCCCCAGTGCTACACAGTCTTAACCAAACAATCAGTAAGACAATCACAAAAGATAAAATAGTTCATTTTGAGCCTATTATGGCATATGATATAAATTGCTGATCTAAACCTAATTTCACTTCTGATTTTGTGACAGCTAACTGAAAGTTGTTCTGAAATATGTACTGGAGTTTTCTATGTGGTAGCAAAGAACTGGAAATTGTGGGGATGCCCATCAATTGTGGGATGCCTGAATAAATTATGGTATTATGTGGAATACTACCCTACTGTAAGAAATGATGAACACCACCATCTTAGAAAAACATAGCTGGACTTGCAAGAAATAATGGAGAGTGAATTGAACAGGACTAAGAGAATATTGTATATGGAAATAATAATATTGTTTTAAGGAAAAATGCATATTGATTCACTGATCTCACAGTCTTTTCTAGATTTTATTCTGTTACATCCTGTAAGGTAATGGCTGGCTGTGGATTTCATTGCCTCTAACTGCTCTATAGTCTGCAACACTTATCTAGCATACTGCTATATTCTTTAAGCAAACAGAAGAGTCTTAAATCAGAAGAAAGTCTGCCTGTTTCTGTTTTCTTCAAGTTTTGGTTTTTAGGTCTGTCATCTTCCAGACAACAGGACTCCAGTCCAGAGGGGTGCTGGTAACTCAATCATAAATTGTTCTTTTAAAAAAGTGCATGATACCTTTTAAGTTAAATCAGGATATTAGCATATTTTCAATTTTTTTTTAGTCTAGACAATCAACAGATCAATGAATCAAGCCCTGATTTGCAGCATTTGATGTTTTTTGAGGTGCAAATTCTTACGCTGAAAATTTAACAATCAAACAAATAACATTTGTTAAGCATCAGTGTGTTAGCCACTGTACCAAAGAGCTAGGAATACAAAAAGTAGCAAATGTTCCTCTAGAAACTTATAATCTAATAGGTCCCAAATGGCTCCCAAGAACCTGTTAAGCTGCATCCAGAACAACTTTGCCTCAGTGTCATACATAATGCCTAATTATTGACAACTGGTTTGGAATAGGAAACTGAATTCCCTGGATCTAATCTTTTTTGGCATGATATCTCTTTCAACCATGGGCTTCTGCTATAAGACCCCATTGCAGAGACTAGAGTTCATAAAATGGGAAATATTCTTTAATCAATTGAGAGGAAGCCATTCTCACTGTCTCCTCCTTAGTTTTAATTCTCCATATTGATTTCTGGGAGGAGTTCCATTGATAACTTTAAGGGAGTAGTTCAGGAGGAATAGGATAGTGACTTGGTTATTCAAATGTTTTAAATATCAAACCAAAACTGGAACACTACATGCTTTGATTCTCTTTCTTGGGATTCCTATAAATGTTACGTAAAATTTTCTTTTAGGAAGAGTCAGATAAATTGTAGGGCACATGGGACTATGTAAGTTTGGAAAATGCTCTCTCTAAGCTAGAAAATATTGGATATAAAATCAGATATTAAATTAAATTCACTTGTTTATGGTAATTACCTCTTGTCACCAAAACATATATTTTTCTTTCCTGCTCACCCCCAGGGGGTGATTTAATTGCAGCTTTCTGTGGCATGGACAAAAATTAGAAATATTTTTAGATTGTCAATTATTTTATAAGGACAACAGCCAGAATTCTGTTTACCTATGTGAAGTCCTAAACAAGGAGATAAGAACTTTTAGTCTATCAGATTCAGAAAACAAGATTCTATGTCAGGAATATGAAAGATGAGAACTATAAAACCACATCAAAACTGAGAGCAGAAGAGGGCAGAGCCATGTTCCCAAACTAAAAGCCAGGGCCATCAGATATCAACATCTGAAGGAACAAGGGAAACAATATTGCATAGACTGTGAAGCTGAAATAGGGTAGATATGGAAAGTCCAACCACCATCAAGAAAAATTGTCTTCATCTATCTTGGGTCCTTATTTTATATACATATATATTTGTGTATGTGTATATATACATGTATGCACACACATCCATATACATATACATATGCATACATGTGCGCATGTGTGTATATACATACATATACGTGTGTATATATGTATGTATGTGTGTGATTGAATCTTCTCTGTTTAACCTTAAACTTAAGCTCGATGTCTTTCTGCTTAGTTTAGTAGGTGTAGAAAGGCTAAATAAGAATAAAAGAAGGTTAATACTTAGGCAAATTTTGTAACTCCATTCTCTGTCATCAGCTCCCCCTACTCATTCCAGTATAATTCAATATTCATAATAATACTAACATCTTACACACACACACACACACACACACACACACACACACACACAAACACACTTTTCTTTTTTTCCATCAACGAAGGTAGCATGGTACCGTAAAAAGAGGGCTGGATTCGGACTCTGGGATCTGCGTTCGGAATATGTGTTCTAATCCTGGCTCAGGTAGTTAATACTTGTCTGATTTTGAGTAAGTTACTGTTCTCTTTTACCAACAGCATCACTGGTTCCCCTAATGCCTTCTCAGAAATTAAGCCCCATTTACACTAAATATGTCATATATATATATATATATATATATATATATATATATATATATATATATATATATATATATATACGACATATTTATGTATTATTGTATGTATATATTGTATATTGCATATATTGTATGTATATATATATATAGCTGTTTGCATACTGTCTTCCCAGCTAAAAATGTAAGCTCCTTTAGAAAACAGTGTTTTCCTCCCTTCTTTGCAACCTCAATGATTAGCACAACTGACATATTATTTTTCAGTCATTTCTGTCAGGGCCAACTCTTAGTGACCCCATGGACCATTTACTTCTCCAGGAGCAAACAGAAGTTAAGTGATTTGCCCCAGGTGGTATGCTTAGTAAATTTCTGAGATTTGAATTGGATTTGAATACAGGTCTTTCTGACTCCAATGTCAGAACTTTATCTACTATGCCAACTAGCTGTCTACCTGATACATAGTAAATATTCATAATAAAATAATAAATGCTTATGGATGGACTGACTGCTCTGGGCCTAAAAGACCTGGCTAAAATAATTAAAAGGTTAGACTCAATGACCCCCCCCCGCCCAGGTCTTTTATAGCTAAATCTATGACCCTGTGACAAGACTATTTCTTTGTCTTCATTTATCTTGTGTCTTTATTTTCTATAGTCAATTTTTGTCCTCCATTTTCCCAGCTATTGAGTCTCTCACATACCTCTCATTTCTTTTCCCAATTTTTCTTCTATCTCTTTTATTTGACTTTTAAAATCCTTCTTGAGTTCTTCCAAGAAGGCTTTTTTGGGCTTGAGACCAGTTCATATTCCCCTTTGAGATTTCAGATGTGACTATATTGAAAATGTTGTTCTCTTCTGAATCTGTGCCTTGATCTTCCCTGTCTCCATAGTAAGTATCTATGATCATTGTCTGTTTCTACTTTTTGCTCATAGTAGTTGTCTACTTCCTGGCTTTTAAAGTTGAACTCTCCTACTGGAGTGCAGGGGTAACTGACCTAAGCTTCTTGTGCTGGGAACCAGGGATCTGATCAGTGACTTTGAGTCCCGGGATCTCAGGTGCTGGCAGCTGGAGGCTGTAGGAGACTGGCAGCTTACCTGATGTTGAGTGAGATCAGCAGTACTGGAGCTATCAGGGTGGGGGTGGGGAGTCTGGCCCCTGGGGGATGCCTGCTAGTCCAGGCCTTGCACTCAAATGTTTGGCTCCTGGTAACCCAGGCTTTGCACTCAAATATTTGGCTGCTGGAGGATGTCTACCAACCTGGAGCTGTACCACATGGAGGTGTGCCTCCTGGAGTTGTGCTGAAACACCAGGAAATTTGGCTTTTGGAGAACACTGGGGAACATGGTGGCTTTCCAAACTGGTGTCTGCCAGTTTCCTTGCCTGTGCAGAGGCACTCAAAGGGTTCCTGGTATTGGCACTTGCCTGCTCCACTACGCTGGGACTCAGAATCTCTCCCAGTTTGCTGAGGTAGGACTTGTAGCTTACTTGCTGACATGCCTCTAGTCCTATAGGAGTTCCCCTCTCCCATAGTGAGAGGGGCCTTTCCCATTATTCCCCCAAACTTCCTGGGCTACAATAGTCCTGCCCCTCATCTTTCTGCTGGCTCAGTTGTTTCAGGGCTTTTCCTGGGGCTATATTTTCTGGGCTGTCAGAGGTCAGTAAGGGAGGGAGAGAGGGACTTACTTCTTACTCTGCCATCTTGGCTTATCTTGTGTCTTTATGACAATGAAGTCACCTGTCATAAAAGGAAGTGTTTAGTCAACTGACTGGTTTATGTATATAATGCGTGAGTAACTGGAAAGTGCCTGTTTGCCTGATTTCTTTTTTTCTTTGAATTGAGTAATTAATTTGGAATTCTGTAGGTGTAGGCTAGTTTAAAAATGAACAAATAAATACAATATATTTCTCTTTTAAGTGTTTACTTTCTCAAACAGACAATAATGGCAGACATAACTTCTTCATGACAGTTTATAGAAGGTAAGCAGTCATTTGATTTTTTTCAAGTGCAAGCCCATAGTATACTTTATTTGCACAATAGTTTTCAAATACAGGGCATCATTCATTTGCATTCAATGGTAACTGTATCAATTACATTGCTTTTATCTATGAATTATGATCAATTAATAAACATTAATTTTTATGAACACCAGGTCTAGCAAATAAAACTTTACTTAGTTACCTAAGCAATAGGATTACAAACAGCAGAAAAAAACCCTGTTCCTTCTTTCATCTTGAGTGAATAGAGCTCTATTAGTCATAGTGTGTTGCCCTATATATTTTGCACCATAGAAGAAATTGCTAGAATTTTGAAGAAAGCCAATATGCATTTTTTTTTTGGTTTTCTAATGTTTCTTTAGAGACTAGAAGATTCTTGGTCTGAGACCACATACCATGTGAAAAATCGTTGGGATTACTGCAGAAATCAGCTATTAATTTCAAATGCAATAATCACTGATTATTCAAATTTTTAAAAGATATTTCTACCTGTGACTAAATAGATGGTCAAAATCAACTTTAGCTTTGGATGGATGTTGAATTTTTCAATCCAGAAAGAGTCCTCAGGTATCAGTTTTGAAGAAAGTGCTTACTATCTGAAATGTCATCTGATGGGTCCAATACTAGGATGTTAGTTGCCCTAAGAATGTGAGGAAAATTTAGAACTCAAATTTAAACAGAATCACAACCTATAATTATAAATAATAGATGCAGTCAGCCTACTTAATCATCCAATTTTAGTTAGATTCTCTGCAGCTATATGTCTCTGATGTGGACTAAGTTCAACGTATCACAAATGTATAATGTTTTTTAGTCAAGTGAATGTGTGTGTGTTAACATAACTTAACCAAAATGAGTACAATAATAAGAGGAAAAGAAGACTAAATGGACAAAATCTTTTTCATCTATACCCTCCTTTCCACTTTCATAACTTTTACCTTAGTTCAGGTCCTCAACACCTCATTCTAGGACTATTAAAGTTACTTCCTAATAACTCACTTTGTTCCAGTGTCTCCCCTCTCCAACCTATCCTCCCTACTGCAGCAAAATTG
This sequence comes from Notamacropus eugenii, assembly GCF_028372415.1. NCBI lineage: Eukaryota > Metazoa > Chordata > Mammalia > Diprotodontia > Macropodidae > Notamacropus > Notamacropus eugenii. Next base: position 363,184,143 of record NC_092873.1, on the reverse strand, counting down.
GTTTGTAAAGCACATATCTTATCATGCTCCTACCCTAAGCAATAATCTTCCATAGTTCCTTATTATTCCCGTGATAAGACACAAAATTCTCAGCCTGACTTCACCTACCACTCTCCCTCCCAACTTTTTTTCATATGATTCCCCTTAATACACTTTTAATTGCTGTCAAATAATCCTCACATTTTGCTATTGTGGGTAAGGTGACCTATCCATCTTCCTTCTCTTCAGTTGGTTGATTACACATACACCTCTTTGGGTCAAGTCCTGGTCCTCAATGGAGTTGTATCCTGCATTTTAGAGATCATTGATCTAAATTACTTCAATGGTCCTTTAAAATTCTCAAAGATTTTTGTTTTTTTGGTAATATTATATAGAATTATAATAGAATAATATTTGCACATATGCATATGAGTTCTTAATGGGTTCTAAGGAAGAAGATTCGAATGGACTGTCTCAATAACCTAATCCAATATTGCAATTATTTGACAAGTCAAGAATATCTCTCCCCCACACACCCAAACCTCAACTATATACCATACAAAACGACAAGGTCTCAAATGTACCCACACACAGAGTAAAACAGCAAAAATCAACATTAAAAGATAGCAATACTCTATGTTTTATAGTTTCTGTTCAGTTTTAATCATTATAGCCAATTAAAATATGTTAGAAATAAAGATTCAGTCCTGTCATCCAAATGCAGTTCTAAAAATTATGTTAATTTAAGATAGGACACACAGTGGTAGCAGTATGTCAATGTTATATACAGCTGCTATATTAGAAGTCAGCATTTAGAAGTAATATTAAAGCATAAAATATTTCAACATGCTGTAAAATAACATAGAGTATAATTATTCTCTCTGTAGACTATCACACAGTATAATTACTCTAAGTCTTTATTTATTACTATTATAAAACCATTTCATTTACTCAAAGTGTAACCATACTACATACATAAAGCAACTGATGAAGGGACTGATTTGGAGTAGTGCTGATGCTATTCCATAAGGAATTCATTCTCTTTTTAGGCAGTTAGGAATCAACAGATCAGTGATCATTTCCTGTCAGATACCAAAAACTCTAAAATGTAGCTGTGATTTTACTTGAGCAATTGAATCAAGACTTTCAACAATGCATTACTATGACCTAAGAATCTGAGTATTCTATTTTCCCAAACAGGACAGTGAAATATTATGTCAAGTTTTGGGTTTTTGGGCTATTTAGAGGCAGTCATGATGCTATTTATAGTATTTCTCTGTGTCTACTCATTCTCATTACACGACTGTCAAAAGAATGGTGTTGTCATCAGAAATGCGCCTCACAAACAATTCATGCCTTCACCAAATGATTCCACAAGTTGCTGTGATGGAAACAATTTATTACTTGGTCACCAAACTTCTGATGAAGAATTACTCTGGAGCCAAACTGTCCCACAGTCAACATTTCACAATCTGAATTTAAAGTATTTCCATCTTGTTAGGAACTGCATCTTTTATGTTCCAGTAAAGCTGGTTTATTTGCTCTTCCCTGTATATGGCATTGTTTCCCTATCTAAAAGTCCTTTAAACTAGTTGTTCCCTCTTAGCCTTTGCCTCCTAGAAAATCCAATTCCATTCAAAGTACAGCCCAAGTGCCTTTTCCTATGGTAAAGAGTTTAAAATATCTGATGAAATTGTCTAATCAACCATTTTGCTAGTCATTGCTTTCTGGAAATAATTTGAGAAATTAATAGCTTTTGGTAAGGTACCAGAGGACAAGTTAATTCCACACAATACAAAAGTATTTTTGTACAAATAACAAAATCCAGAAGGGAATAATATAAGGGGAAATTCTAGCCCCAATATATTTCAAAAATATGTAATAAACATCAGTTAATAAACATATATAGAATTCCTACTGTTTGCAAAACACTATGCTAAGTGCTGGGAATACAAAGAAAGGCAAAGGACAGTCCAAACTCTTAAGGAGCTCACATTTATTGTTGTAACAAAGAACTAGAAACAAATTAATCATCCATTTATTGGGTAATGATTATAGTATTTGTGGTGAATGAATGCAATGTGATATTACTGCATTATTAAAAGATAGTATGTATAATGAATATAAAGAAGAATGGAAAGAACCACATGAACACATGCAAAGTGAAGCAGAGGTGGGAAAACAATATACACATTGACGACAATGATATAAATTTGAAAGAATGTTATAAAAAACTAAAAAATGAATGTAGTAAAATTATACAAAAAGTAAGCATGGCCCTAAGAGAAGAGATATGGATGAGAAGTTACCTTCTTGCATTCACTTGTGGATACAGGAGGTCCAATGTTATGGAACATTGCTTATAGTTTCAGATTTTTTTTCAGTGTATTGACTGTTACTGCTGTGTGGTTTTTCTTCCCCTATTTTTAAATAAAAATTAGAATAATTCAGCAGGTGGGACGAAAGGGAAGGCTTTGGGGAAAATGTTAGTGATGTTAAAAAAAGAGAACAAAATTATCTTTAAAAAGAAAGGGAAACTACAGTAAAATATTTCAAATTACTAAAATATTTGGGGGTCACCTTGCAAATGCAAATTCAGTAACAATGTAGTTGCAATTACAAATTACTCCTTTAATAAATAGTGAGTAATAATTGGCTAGATATTAGTCTTCATTACTCTTCATTTTCCAACAGCAACTCTACTTGGTTTTGAAACATCACTCCTCACCACCTATCCCCATCTCCCCAATGTTTTTCACTTTCCTTTTGGGTATTATTTTTCCCCATTTGATTATAAGGTCCGTGAGGTAAGAAATTTTCTTTTTCTTTTTTGCATTGCCAGCACTTAGGTTAGTGCCTGGTATATAGTAGACAATAGATATTACTTAATTGTTAAATCATGAGCGAGTTATACCAGTAAATTAAAAATGACGAGACTCCCAAAATTAATTTACAAGCTTAACACTATGACAGTTAAATTTCTAAAGGAATACTATAGTCAACAAGTCTTTCAACAAGTATATTTTATACATTTACTATATGCCATAAACTTGGTTAAGAGCTAGTTTATAACAATAATATTACAAATAATTGCAAAATTTCTTTGGAAAAAATTTGATTTGGTACCTCAAAGAAAACAGTGAAAGATTAGAAAAGAGATAGAAGTTTAGAGGATAGCCTCAACCTAGTTTATAAAACAGTAATCACAAAACTATTTGGTTCTGGTTCAAAATGGATAGGAGTTCAAAAGAATAGGTAAGTAAAGAAGAATCAGAATTAGTGGAATTCAAAATCATAATACTTGATAAACAACAAAACAAAAATTACCCAGGAAGGAACTCCCTATTTGATAAGAATGTCTTGTGGAAATCATATTTGATTAGATTAGAATTTAGTTTTATAGAAATTAGGTTTATAACAAGATATTATACAATATAATATATAATATTATGGTATACCCTATAATATATACTATATTGTATATGCCACAATGAACTCAATAAATTCATGACAAAAATATTCAAAATTATAACACAAAAATGGAAGAGAACCATATCAGGCCCTCAAAATGTTAAGGAGTTAAAGTATAAATTCATAATTTAACAAAGAATGGATGTGACTCATAAGAATCCAAGAATAGATATCTCTAGGATTTCTTCTACGTCTCTTCTCCAAGACTTTGATTACTGATGGGAAGGGAGAATAAGTTTGGGAGCAGTGGATGGCTACTCTGCACTTTTTCATAGTGTGTGTGTGTGGGGGGGGGCAATACTAGACATGAATTAAATATTTTTATCTTCTTTAAATATTGTTGGTCTATAAGGGGTGATTTTGGGGTCCAAGATAAACACTTTTTCTCAATACTATTTTTTCCCCAACTACATGTAAAGGTAGTTTACAACATTCATTTTTGTAAGATTCTGAGATCTTATTCTTTTTTCCCTCCCTTCTTTCCCTCCCTCCTCCCCAAGACAGCAGGAAATTTGCTACACATGTACAATCATGTTAAACATATTTCCACATTAATCGTGCTGTGAAAGAAGGATCAGAACAAAAGGGAAGAACCACAAGGGAAAAAAGTGATGATTATACTTCAACCTGTATTCAGAATCCATAGTTCTTTCTCTGAATGGAGTTAGCATTGTCCATCATGAGACTTTGGGGAGGTATCTTGAATCATTGTATTGCTGAGAAGAGCTAGGTCTATCATAGTTGATCATCACACAGTGTTGGTATTACTTTGTACAGTGTTCTCCTGGATCAGCTCACTTCATTCAGCATCAGTTAATGTAAGTGTGTCCAGGTTTTTCTGAAATCTGCCTGCTCATCATTTCTTATAGAACAATCATATTCAAGGTAAATTCTTGAATTCTATACAGGTTTTGACATCTTCCTCACCAAAAATCACTTCCACCATGGATAAACAAAATAAATAGTAAAGAAATTCATTTATCTAAGTTAATAGCAAGACAGAAATCAAAAACATCTATATCTATACCCATCTGTGTGTGTGTATGTGTGTACCACCAAACGATAAAAATTGAAGGAGCTCTCCTATTGGCAGTGAGATATCCCAGTTTAACCAAGAGCAACAGAGTACCAAGTCTTGCCCAAAAAGAAAATTCCCAAAGCTGGCAATGGAGACATCATCCTGGCTGTACATTTGAATTTTTCCCAGGCACTTTGAATCCTTTCATCAATCTGAAGAGAACTTGGAATGACTGCTTTCCTTACCAAAGCTGGAAGCCAGAAGAACACCAGAACTGTATTCTGGCTTACTCTTGCCATCTTTGGTCTACTACTTGGGCAAGCTCAGGGCACTGATTAATCAATCTCCACCAATTAGGAGAGAACCCCATATAATCAGCCCTTTTAGCTGAGAGTTTTACATAAACTGGGGAAAACATTTGTATGAAAAAAATATTGCAACTAGAATAAGAAAGGAAGGAGCTGACTGGAGTAAAAAGAACAAAGGTTTGAATCAAATATGTTGTTTTTGTTGTTTATCCTTTGTTTTTGAAGAAGACCAAGGACACCATGGGATGATGTCTTGACTCATGCATGAATTGGATTTTAGTGAGGCAGAGTTACATAGTTATCAGTCTCATTCTTTCTTTCAGTCACAGATGTCTAGTAGCAAGATAGAAGTCAAGATAACTGGCAGTGTTTCAGGATGCAGTATATGACCTTGACATCTTCCATGTCTGACCAGGCTGTAAGCATTCCACAATACCTGCATCAGTCACCAACATGGATTTTGAAACAAATTGTTCTCATTCCCCAACTGTATCAGGGAAGACCTTCACATACTTGGGGCAAACACATCCATGGTTTTGAAACCTAGTTTGGCCCATTTGGTGACATAGTTTTTACTGGGGTGTTGCCTCTATCCATCCTCTAGCTGCTTGTGACAACAGAAGAGAACAGAGGACCAGGCAGATACCAAAGGTAGACGAGCAGCCCTAAAAAGGGCTCAGCAAGACATCACACCAGAAATATTAGTTCTTGAACACCTTAAACACCTCTTTGATTTAAATAAAATGTGTCTGATAAATACCTGAAAACAAACACATATATGTAACTAATAGGAATGTGTAAAAACAGAAGTCATCCTCTCACGGAGAATGGTCAAAGGATATGATCAACCATTTCTGAAAAGAATATTAGCAACCACATGAAAGAATGTGCCAAATTACTAATGAGAGATAAAGAAATTAAAACCACTCTCAAGTTTCATCTCATGTCCTGAAAATCATCAGAAATGACTAAAAATGGGAGCAGCAATAATTGTAGGAATAATAATAAAGATGGAGAACCCAATAAATTGTTGATGCAGCTGTGAATTTTTTTAGTAATTTTGAAAATAGATTTGGAATTATGAAAAAATAAAGTGCCTAAAATACCATTGCCTAAAAGCTCAAATATTCCATTGTCAGTCATATACTCCAAGCAAATCATCAACAGAAAGAAAGGAACCAAACACATGGAAGTATTTATAAAAACAATATCATGATTAAAAAAGAAGTGAAAATAAATATGACAATTGATTACAGAATGACTACACGAATGGTATATAAATGTATGCATTGTGTTATGAGAAATTATGAATATATTGAATTCATAGAAGTATGAAAATGTTCATATTAACTGATACAAATTGAAATAAGCAGAAACAGAAAAAGCCATGCACATGACAATGAAAATGCAGGGAGAATAATAGCAATAAAATAATCAAAACATTGCAAAATTATAGTGACCAAATTAGTCCACCAAAAAGAGATATGAGAATATTTAATTGGAGGTGAATATGAAAAACCATTTACTTAGTTGGATTGTTTGAATGTGTCAGTTTTATTGAACTGGTTATTTATTTACTCTCTTCTTATTCCTTGTTCTAAAGAATTGTTCTTTGTCTGTAGGAGGGGTAAAGGTAGCTGATGAAAAAATAAAAAAGAAGTCATTAAAATATATTTGAAAAAGTAATTTGCACTGAAACAAACCCTTTGTTGGGTTTTTAAACAGAAATTTCAAAGGCAGTCAAGTTAACTTAATTGAAAAACTACTGAATTAAGGGACGTTTTTAAGTGAAAAGAATAAAAAGCTTTTCATTGGGATCATGAAAATGCAATTATTTCCTCTAATTTTTTTTGACATTCATTACTTTTAACCAAGGAAATGCAATTTTAAACTACATTAATTTTTGTCCCCAAACATTTTTTTCTCTTCTGAAAATCTTATAAGTCATTTTGCAAATGCATCTTTGTCATCACATGGGATGTAATTTATACATAAATGTGAAATAAGTACCTCTTTTTCTTATCTAAAGATACTAATATGTTTTTTTCCAAGACATGGAAATAAAAAGTCCTTAAAATGCACTACTTTATATATAATTAAAATTTAGTAACTGTCCACAAATGTTTAATTAATATTACCTTATAATCGTTATTGGAGTAAACATTATATATTTTATATGAAGTATCTGAGATACTCAATTTGTACAATTTAATCTACAGCACTTATATAACTATAAAGGGATTGCAGTGCATTTTTTATATCCCACAGTAGTACTTAAAAGGAAGAAAAAGTGTAATCAGCAAGTAGATGTGTTTATTAAAAAAAGTATTCCATGATCTTATACTCTTGCATAATGGTGTGTAAAATGTGCTGCAATTTTGTGGTCAGAGGACATGTAATATGGCATGAATGACAGAATATTAATCACATAAGCACCATCTACTACTCATGTTAAAACCTTGGTAGTTAAAGTATCACTATAATATTCCCCCTTGACCAATTTAAACAGCAAAAGTAGTAACAACAACAAAGACAAAGAATTTTTCATATCAGATTATCAACTTGATGACTTATTCCATCAGGGAATAAAAGCATTAGGAGCATTTGTAATATTGCATTCATGCCATCTTAGGCTCAATAATTTTATTTTATTTTTTTATTAAACTTTTAACATTTATTTTCACACAATTTTGGGTTACAAATTTTCTCCCCTTTTTTCCCCCTCCCCCCCCAGACCCAAGTTTTCTAATTGCCCCTGTGACCTATCTGCTCTCTTCTCTATCCTCCCTCCCTGCCCTTGTCTCTGTCTTCTCTTTTGTCCTGTAGGGCCGGATAGCTTTCTTGACCCCTTAACCTGTATTTCTTGTTACCCAGTGGTAAGAACATTACATTTGGTCCTAACACTTTGAGTTCCAACTTCTTTAGCTCCCTCCCTCTCTACGCCTTCCCCTTGGAAGACAGGCAGTTCAATATAGGCCATAGCTGTTTAGTTTTGCAAATGATTTCCATACTAGTTGTGTTGTATAAGACTAACTATATTTCCCTCCATCCTGTCCTGTCCCCCATTACTTCTGTTTTCTTATGGTCCTTTCCCTCCCCATGAGTGTGGACCTCGTATTCAATTCTCCTCCCCATGCCCTCCCCTCTGTCCTCTCCCCCATCCTGCTTGTGCCCCTGTCCCCCACTCTCCTGTATTATGAGATAGGTTTTCCTATCAGAATGAGTGTGCATTATAGTCTTTCCTTTAGTGGAGTGTGATGAGAGTAGATCTCATGTTTTTCTCTTGCCTCCCCTCTTTATCCAACCACTAATAAGTCTTTTGCTTGCCTCTTTTGAGAGATAATTTGCCCCATATAACTTCTCCCTTTCTCCTCCCAATATTTCTCTCTCACTGCTTGATTTCATTTTTTTTTTTTTAGTATATGATCCCATCCTCTTCAATTCACTCTGTGCACTCTGTCTCTATGTATGTGTGCGTGTGTGCATGTGTGTGTGTGTGTACTCCCACCCAGTTCTCAGATACTGAAATGTTTCAAGAGTTATAAATATTGTCTTTCCATGTAGGAATGTAAACAGTTCAACTTTAGTAAGTCCCTTATGATTTCTCTTTGCTGTTCACCTTTTCATGGTTCTCTTCATTCTTGTGTTAGAAAGTCAAATTTTCTTTCCAGCTCTGGTCTTTTCATCAGGAAAATTTGAAAGTCTTCTATTTCATTGAAAGACCATTTATTCTCCTGAAGTATTATACTCAGTTTTGCTGGGTAGGTGATTCTTGGCTTCAGTCCTAGTTCCTTTGACTTCTGGAATATCCTATTCCATTCCCTTCTATCCCTCAATGTAGAGGGTGCTAGATCTTGTGTTATCCTGATTGTATTTCCACAATACTTGAATTGTTTCTTTCTAGCTGCTTGCAATATTTTCTCTTTCACCTGGGAATTCTGGAATTTGGCCACAATGCTCCTAGGAGTTTCTCTTTTTGGATCTCTTTCATGCAGTGTTCTGCGGATTCCTTGAATATTTATTTTGCCTTCTGGTTCTAGAATCTCAGGGCAGTTTTCCTTGATAATTTCATGGAAGATGATGTCTAGGCTCTTCTTTTGATCATGGTTTTCAGGTAGTCCCAGAATTTTTGCATTGTCTCTCCTGATTCTATTTTCCAGGTCAGTTGTTTTTCCAATAAGATATTTCACATTATCTTCCATTTTTCGAATCTGCGCGGTATGTTCTGAGATATCTGTCTTTCTCCAAAAGTCCAAAGCTTCCATCTGTACCATTCCAGATTTGAGAGATCTATTTTCTTCAGTAAGCTTTTGAATCTCCTTTTCCATTTGGTTAATTCTGCTTTTGAAAGCATTCTTCTCCTCATTGGCCCCTTGCACCTCCCTTGTCAGCTGAGTTAGGCTAGTTCTCAAGGTGCCAATTTCTTCAAGATTTTTTTGGTTCTCCTTTAGCAGGGAGCTGATCTGTTTTTCATGCTTCTCCCTTATCCCTCTCATTTGCCTTCCCAGTCTTTCCTCCATCTCTCTAACTTGATTTTCAAAATTCCTCTTGAGTTCTTCCATGGCCTGAGCCCATTGGGTGGGCTGGGACACAGAATCCTCGATTTCTGTGTCTTTGCCTGATGGCAAGCATTGTTCCTCCCCATCAGAAAGGAAGGGAGGAAGTTTTTTTTCTCCGATAAAGTACCCTTCAATAGTTTTATTTCTTTTCCCTTTTCTTGGCATTATCTCCACCTAGTGGCCTGACCTCTGAATGTTCTCCTCACACCCACCTCGCCTCCTGGTCCTCCCAGCCAGCATTTGGGGACTGAGATTCAAATGCTGCTTCCCGCCTTAGGATTTTTGGCGGGGGCAGGGCTGCTATTCAGTGTGAGAATTAAGTTCAGGTGCTGAGGTCAGGGGCAGGGCTGCCTCTCTGGCTCAATTCCCTCAGGAGGTCTATGCACAGACCTTCCACAATGGATCCAGGCTCCCGCCCATTTGGGGAGCCCCCGTCCACAGCCTGCCTCTCAGCCCCCACCTCCCGGGGGGGCCCGAGCCATGGGGGCACCTCACTCCCCTCTCAACCCGCCAAAGAGACTCTCTCACCTACCCCGTCAGTCACCTGTTCGTGGGGGGCCCTTGCAGCTGCTGAAGATCCCGCCTCCAGATCCCTCTCAGAACTGTGTCTCTCGGAGCCGAGGCTGCCGTCGCCGCCGCAGGTCCGGGCTGGGCACCGTGTCTGCAGCGCAACGGACCTTTTGCGAGAGGTTTGCAGGTCTCTCCGGAACAGAAATCTCCCTCGCTCCAATATTCTGTGGTCTCTGGGTGCAGAATTCGCCCTGGGTTAGTCCCCTCTGCCGTTCTGTGGGTTGTGGGTTCGGAGCTATGTGTATGTGCATCTTTCTACTTCGCCATCTTGACTCTGCCCCAGCTCAATAATTTTATTATCATTATCACCATTTTTTCCAGTAGTTTGTCTTAAATTGCCAAGTTACACAAATGGGATGCACAGTGTGGAACACTTCTCTTTTACTCTGCATTCCCTACCTAGCAATCTTCTCTTTGAAAAATGAATGAATGTGACTTGATAACTACTTTGATGTCAACTTCTAGTTGCTCAATTTAACCTGTATCCATGAATTTTGCCACATGTTCATTTGCTTTGGACTTGCCATTCCTTAATACTAAAATAGAGATGGGAATAGTTATTTCAATGGTATATGGGACTTCAGAATGAGGAAATTCACCATACCAAGATAGGTCAGCATCTTCTTCACAATTTACAGCCTTAGAAAGTTGCCTAGAACACTGAATGGTTAAAAGATTTACCCAGGGTCACAAAGGCACTATGTATCAGAAAAGGAATTTGACCATAGATTTCAAAGTCAGCTCTCTATTTACTAACTATATCGATTTTTCTGCACGATAATATTTGGAGTGATTTTCTATAATGTAAGAGTAACAGTTAAAGGCAAACAACGTTTATGCCCAGAGAAGAAACATTTGTAGAAGATTCATTCTCATTTGCATTCATGAGTATTTTTGAAGATCATTATTTTTTTTCAAATTTATCAATTAATTTGTTTTCAGTTTTCAACAATCACTTCCATAAGTTCCAAGCTGTCTCCCTTTACCTTCCCAAGATGGCATGCAAACTTATGTAGGTGTATCGCCAAGGCAATATTCACAGCATAAGTGGTGACTATGGATATGCTGGTGTAGCTCTCAATCACAAAGTATAAAAGACTCTCCATATAGAAGGCAGAAGAAAAACATTTATTCAGACACCATAAAGTCAAATACCCAAACCAGAAAGCCAATTCCATCATAGTAGCCAAGAGGTCAATACTCATTATCACTGAAGGGGGACAAAGCCATTCCCAAGTCCCTGGCCCCTCCCTCACCCCCCAATCCCCTGCTACTGGGGCCTTCCCACAAACACTCATGAGCCAAACTGTCCGCTTGCCTGTGTCCTCTCTCTCTCTTTCTCTCTCTCTTTCTCCTCTCTCTCTCTTCTCTCTCTCTGTGTCTCTGTCTCTCTCTTCTAACTGCTCTCACTCACTTCCTTCCAGTTGTGCTCTACCCTTCCTGTTCCAACCATTCAGCAAGCTCCTCCTCCATATGATGTATGCTTCCATTTGATTTAAGCAGGTCATATGAGCCTATTAATGAATGGGAAGATCTTCCTATTTAAATTACCATTACAATGAGCTCTACACATATACTCCTATTAAACACATTTTCACATTAGTCATGTTGCATAGAAGAATTGAAACAAATGGGCGAAATGATGAGAAAAACAAAATAAAAAATAAAAGAGGAAATAGTCTGCTTCATTCTGTGTTCTGAGACTCCATAGTTCTTTCTCTGGATGTGGATGGTATTTTTCATCATGAGTTCTGTGGAATATTTTAGGTCCTTGAAGATCATTATCTCGTTAGTGAATCTATCTGCCCTTACCATAATTATTTCAAGAATGCATGAAAGATCTATGATTTCTTTAGCATGAGGGAATTCTAGTGTGAGAACTTCCTCTAGGATTCAAAAACATAGCCAAGCTATAATGTAGTGCAGAGCCTTAGGAAATTGTCTGAAGTATACAGAGGTTAAGTGACTTACCAAGGACCAAATAGCTATTAAGTATCAGAAGTAGGATTTGAACCCAGTTCCTTTCTCTTTTTCTTTTTTTGCTTTTAGCTATACCTTTAATAAATCATGTAGCCACAGCTAAGTTTGGGGAGCTACCCACTATAAGACACTAGCTAGTAGTTGTCCATAGATATTACTGCATAAATATGCTTGATGTGTCCAACTTTCTACTGTGTAAGCTGTAACATTCCACTATGTGGGTAAAAAGCCTTCGCTCAAAAAAATATTACTATCATGGGAAAAAATACAAGCTTGAAGAATGAGCTTTATTAATAGAAAGACAAAGACATGAATTTACTAATTGCCTTCTGCTAGAAGTAACCTGTCCTTAGCAAGTGACATGTAAACAGAAGCCCCTCAGGTAATTTTTTGAATGTGTCTAAGATATTTTCTCTTTATCCTATTTTAAATTCTTAAAAGATTTTACTGTTCTATTATTTTTTTCTGATTTTCCTTGAAATAAGAATATTTTCAGATCTTCAAGTTAGTCTTAACTTGTCCCTCTTGCCCCACTCTTTCTACATCTCTTACACATATTCCTTTCTCTCACTCATGCAGTCACCATGCACTGTAGTACAGGTCCTCATTATCTCTCCCCTAAATTATTGCAGCAGATTTCTAATTGGTCCTTCTGCCTCTAGTCTCTCTCCATTCCAATCAGTCATCTACTCAGCTGCCAAAGTATTTTCCCTAAAGTGCAAGTCGAACCATATCGCCATCCAACAAACGTCAGAGGCTTCCTATTAAATACTTTCTTGCCCAGTGGTAGTTGGTCATCAAAGAGGATAGAACCCTCAATTTGGAGCTATGAAGACCTGTGTTCAAATCTGCTCTTAGACTCTGATTAGCTATCCATCATGGTCAATTCACTTAAACTCCGTCAATCTCATTTTCCTCATTTGTAAAATGAGGACTATAATACCACTTCACAAAGTTATTGTGAGGATTAAAGAAAATAATATTTGTAAAGAGCTTAGGACAATTCCTTGCACATAATGGTGCCAAATAAATGTGTTTTTTAATTTTTTTGTCATATACAGCTTTTCAAAGCGTAGCCCCTTCCTACTTTTCCAATTTTCTGACATTCTACTCCCTCCATGCACTAGTCATATCAACCTACTTTATATTCTTCACACTTGACATTCCATCTCCTTTCTTTGCTTTTGCCTGACTGTTTCCTGTTCCTGTAATGTTCTCTCTTATTTACTCATAACAGAATATTTTGCTTTATTTAAGACTCATCTGAAGTTCCCAGTCCTCCTGAAGGCCATTCATCATTCCCTAAGTTTCTACTGTCATCTCTTCCAAAGTTATCTTCCATTTGCTCTGTATTTCTCTTGTATGTTCAGAGAGAGAGAGAGAGAGAGAGAGAGAGAGAGAGAGAGAGAGAGAGAGAGAGAGAGAGAGATGTTAGAATATAAACTCCTTGATGGTGGAGATTGTGCTTTTTTGTATCTTCATAGTATAGTGCTTAATAAATGATTATTAATTGATTGTAAGCTAATGAAACTTCAATAATATACATAGGTTATTTTATAGGAAGATCACTAGTGTAGAAAGCAGGGGATTCTGGATCTGGGTTTTGCTTCTCAACTAATTAATTATATAACCACGAGTAAGTCATTTTACCTTTCTCTCCATTTACCATATGTATGATAAGAGGATTTGTCTTGATCTCCAGATTGAAAGTTTTCTGTGACCATGGAGTGAACAGAATGTGGGACTTGATATATGTCTAAGCTGATAAAAGAGGTTTTTTCACTAGTTTATACAGCCCACATCACGACATGCACTGACTTCTGCAAACCTACATAAATACTGGCTATCACTTTACCTCTAACTATCTATGCCTATTTTAAGATGTAGCAATATTTTTTTTGCCAACAAGGTAGTGTATGACTCTACCCACCAACCCAGAGGTCAACCTTAATGCATGTTCTAATGACCACTATCAGATAGAATAAAAAGAGCTAGGAGATTATCTGGGATTTTCCTGAAGTTGAATTTAGATATGATTAGAAGAGAAAGATTTTTTAATACCAAGATATATCTGAATCTTGCTGAAAATTTCCTTACTATAAAATTAATTAGAGAACATTAGTATGTCGACTGCTTGAGGAAAGAGATTTTATTCTCTAATATTCTCTGTGCTTAGCACAGTGTTAGGAATATAATAAGTGCTTAATAAATGTTTGTTGACTGACTGATTAACTGAAGAGACACTGGACAGAATAAATATTTGCCCCATTTGAGGAACTAAGAAGAAAAATTCCAAAGAAATCACAAGATAACTATAGTGAATACACTTGTGACTTTTTACATGGAGGAAAGTATAAATTTATTGGCAAATGTTTTAATGAAGAATGATGGTGAAGCTCACTGTGCTAATAGGATGTTTCCACCAGCTTCTAAAGAGAAAAGTTTTGGTCAGTTATTTCCCCTACATATCAATCCAACTCTACTATATAGATGTAAGTACATAAATGATTTTTAAAGTCCTAACAAGACCTGAGGGGAGACTTGTCTTGCACATTCAATAATATAAAATGAGAGAAATGACAGAGTATCAGAGAAACTCAGAGTTGGCAGGAAGATCAGAAGGCATTTAGTCAGAATTGGACCTGAAACAGATTCCCCTCTCTAACATATCTAACAAGCAGTTATCTAGCCCCTTTGGTCAAAGCGTTTCAGTGCAATGGAACACACTTCATCTCAAGATAGCCTAGTATACTTTGGGATAGGTCAACTTTTTGGAAATGTTTTCCTCTCTGTTTCTATCTCCTTTATACATTGCTCCTATTTCTGCCTGCTGGAGTCAAGTCTAAGCCCTCTTCAATTCAACAGCCCATAAAATACTTTAAAGCTAAATATCATATTCCACCCTATTCAAACCAGATAATATTGTGAAGCATTTAGCATAGTACCTGGCACTAACAAAGCGCATTATAAATGCTTATTCCATTCCTTTCCATTCCACCCTAAATCTTTCCTTGAGATTAAACAAGTCTAATTCCATGATCAGTCCATGGTACAGACTTCTCATCTCCATTGTCCTTTATCTAAACTCCACCCACCCAGCTTATCAATATTATTCCTAAACTGGGCACATAGAAATGAACATAGATCTCCAGATACGGTCTGACTAGACCAGAGTACATCAAGACTATCACTTCCCTAGTCTTGGACATTATGTCATAATCCCCCGAGGAGTATATTGAGCATGAACATTAGGGTGACTTGGATAGCATAGTACTGATCACAATGTAAACACTGAATGAACACCTGTAGGTTCACTGATCATTACCATCATCATTCCATCTTGCTGTTTTTAAGAGCTTTATGCATTATTAGCACTGTATGAGGGAAGCAAGTATTTCTCTGATTACTTTACAAGAAGAGATCTGGTATACAAAGAGGAGTGGAATATCTGAAAAAGGCAGTGTCAGAATGGGAACTAATCAGTGAATGAATCAATTAATCAATAAGTGTTTAGATCTTCCCTCCTCCAGCTGAAATCTCAAGTATTCATGTAGCTATAGTTCATGGAGTGTGTAAATGACTTTTTCCAGTTTTTTCTTTTCTTTTATATTTTCAATTTTACAAATATCAACAGGGACGTTTCCATATTCCAAGATGAACAAAAAAGAGAATTGTATATGAAAACATGAATGTCTGTTATTTTTTCTCATTCTAAGGCATATATTCAGTTTAATTTATAAACAACACTGACTGCTTGTTTGTATCTTTTGCTTCTGCTTTCCTTACTGTAATTTTAAATGTTTCCTTGATCTTTCTTTTAAAATATACTATAACTACCCCCTCATTCTTCCTCTAATAACAAATTAATCTAGTCAAGCTAAATAAGTTCACACATTGGCCATGCCTTATACTGGACCTCTAGTTCTTCACCTTTGTGCCAAGAGGTAGGAAGCACAATGTATTATCAGTCTTCTGGAATCTGAATGCATCATTGCATAGTCTTTGACCCTGATGAGTTCTAATAAGCAATTGACAATCACTCTAATCTCTGACCTCCTAGAAGTTTGTCCAATATGTTGACTATGTGGATTCCACATTGTCCCTGTTTCCTATTGTGCCTTTAATAGGAGTTTCAATTACACATCTTTCAAGCTTTCTAGACTGCCTCAGGCTCTGACTTCTTGTACAATGATCTATTAAGTATCTTTACATTTTTCTGATTCTTTCACAAGGCACTTGCTTCAGATCATATTTGCTAGGGCAGCTAGGTGGTACATTGAATAGAGCACTAGACTTGGAATCAGGTAGACCCATCTTCATGAGTCCAAATCTGGCCTGAGACACTGAGTAGCTGTGTGATCCTGAGGAAGTCAGTTAATCCCCTTTGCATCAATTCCTTATTTGCAAAATGAATTAGAGAAGGAAATGGCAAGCTACTCCATTATCTTTGCCAAGAACACCAAAATTGAGGGTCATAGAGAGTCATACATGATTGAACAGCAGCAGGTCCTATTTCTTGATGAGACTCATTTCCCAATCACTTTTAGTTTATGGGATGTATTTTTCTGTCTTGGACTAGACAGTGGAGACTTCTTGTATACTTTTTGGATTTTAAATCACCATTCCTAGCTGTGCCCTATAATATATTTGTGGGGATATTTGTAATAGACCCGGGCTCTCTTCTCTCAATCCTATCTACTATTTTGCTTGGTGAACTCATAAAAACTCATAGATTCAACTGTTTGATTATGTTTCTCAATTCTACTTCTCCAACCTTTACCCTTCTAATGATCTTGTCTCACATCTCTAACTGCTTTCTGGACATGTTGAACTGTGTGTCCCATGGAAATCTTAAATTCAGTATATCCAAAAATGAGTTCATTATCTTTCCCCCAGGAATGAATTAATTATCTTTCCCCCAGGCTCTTCCCACTTCACAATTATTGTTATTGTTTTTGAGGGCACCACAGTCCTTCCAGTAATCCAGGTTCACAAATTAGATGTCAACCTGGATTCCTCATTCTTTCTTATACCATCCCCATAACTAGTTGACAGTTCCTGCCAATTTCATCCTTCTTAATATCATTCATATATATCCCCTTTTCTCTTCTGGTAAAGTAAGTACTTTTTGCAGTCCCTCAACACTATTCCAGGATAATTGCAAAATCCTGCTATTGGGACAACCTGCCTGAAGTCTATTCCACTCCAGTACATATTCCATTCTTTTATCAAATTGATCTTCCTAAATGACAGGACTAACCATGTCACCCCTCTATTCAATCAACTACAATAGCTCTCTAATACCTACCAGATCAAATATAAAATTAATCTATTTGTTTTATAATCCCCTTCATAACTTATCCACCTATTACCTTTCCAGGCTTTTTAAACCTTAACCCTCCCACTTTCCACCCAACTCATGTATTTTATGATCAGTTAATCTTGGCTTTCTTGCTATTCCTTGTATATGATGATTTATTCCATGCCTGGAATTCTTTCATTCTTATCTTTTTTCTGCTGGCATCCCTGATTTCTCTCAAGTGCAAGCTAAAATTCTAATCTTCTACAGGAATACTTTCCTCATGCCCTTTAATGTTCATTCTTTCTCTCTTAGATTACAATTTATCTTGCATATACCTTGCTTTGTGCATAGTTGTTTACTTATTGGCTACCACATTGGAATGTGAGTTCTTCAAAAGCAGGGAAAGTTTTTTTGGGGGGTGAGGGGGTGGGGTATGGGGGGAATTGTTTTGTCTTCTTTTTTTGTATGTCCAGTCTTAAGCGCAAGTACTTGCCACATTTGCTTTCTCTCAGTTGTTTCAAACTCTTCACAACCCCATTTAGAGTTTTCTTAGAGATCCTGCTGTAGTTTGCCATTTCCTTGTCCAGATCATAGTAAGTGATTCATAACTGTTTGTTGACTTCACTTGCCTTGAGCTGGTTCTTTATAAGATTTTTCATGTGTTCTTCTAAATGGGAACTTACTTCTTTAGTTTGCTCATAAAAAAAAAGTGCAACAAAACTAATTCATGCATGTTTCTTCAAACAAGGTAAGAACTACATCATAACTTCCAATCATTCCTAGTGTGGTCTTTTTTTTTTCTAATTTCAAGACAGTCCAAAGTAGCATCATTTCATCAAGTATAGATGTACATGTCAAGTAATGTAAAAAAATAGTACTCAGCATGTGATAAAGGAGAGATCTGAAGATATAAAGGCTTAATGGAAACATTGTCAAAAACATTACAGATGTGATTGAAAATTCATGAAGTTTATTCCTTTCTTTTATATCTTGTCCAGAAAATGAAACAATTCAGTTCTCTTGGAATCCTGCTTGTATTAACTATGGCATTTCCTCTGTTCATACCCAATCTCTTATCTTAAAGTACCTAAAATTTTCTAGTTAGCTTAATGTGTTCCATAGAAATGATTTAGTGAAAAATGCCCCAGGCTGGGGAACAGGAGACCAAGCTGTTAACCATGCTTCAAAATAACGTTTATTTTTTCCCATCCTAGCTCTGAGTGTAAAGTAGATGTCAACAAGATGATCTCTAAGGTTTCTCCTAGCTCAGACATTATATAATTCTATATTTAAAAAGTATAAGGAAACTCCAAATATCCAAGTGACCTATATGTCATTTGTATAACTATTGTTAAAGGAATATGAGGAGGAAAAGGGCTTATATCTTAAAAATTCCCATACTCTAAGAAAAATGATCTTTTTTCATTCTAAACTCACACAGTGTCCTTTTCCCTGTTAGAATCCCTTTCAAATCAAAAATGTCTTTCCAAGTGAGGAAAAATTTTGGCTCCAATAAAGACACTGAAATTATGTCTTGGAGGATGATGAAGTTAGGCTACCTTCACACAGACTTTTGTAATTGCCCCCCACACTACCTTGCCATGGAACAGAGTGTGCAGAACAATGAATGCAACGGTGTTACATAATGATTCGCTGTGTAAATATACAACAACATCTGAAAGCTAACACGGAAGCTAGGCCAAGAACAAGGAAGAGGATATATTTCACAATACAGACTTCACTTCTGATTATCAAACCATAACTCAGCACTTAGACTAAGGGAACTTTTTTGGCTGGAAAAAGTGAGGTCAGAGGTTAGCAATGTCTTTCTCTATCAGTTGGGAATCTGCCTAAGAGAGAGATGGGGAAGGAGTAAAAGCCAAGGAAAGGAGAGGAAAGAAAGTAAAAAGAGTAGTGGGATGAGGGAGTAAAATTAAAGAGAGAAAGGGAATGAGGGAAGAAGAAAGGGAGGAAGGACGGAAGGAAGGAAGGAAGGAAGGACGGAAGGAAGGAAGGAAGGAAGGAAGGAAGGAAAGAAAGAAAGAAAGAAAGAAAGAAAGAAAGAAAGAAAGAAAGAAAGAAAGAAAGAAAGAAAGAAAGAAAGAAAGAAAGAAAAAAGAAAGAAAGAAAGAAAGAAAGAAAGAAAGAAAGAAAGAAAGAAAGAAAGAAAGAAAGAAAGAAAGAAAGAAAGAAAGAAAGAAAGAAAGAAAGGAAAAAAGAGGGAGGGAGGGAGGGAAAGGGAAGGAAGGGAAGGGAAGGGAAGGGAAAGGAAAGGAAAGGAAAGGAAAGGAAAGGAAAGGAAAGGAAAGGAAAGGAAAGGAAAGGAAAGGAAAGGAAAGGAAAGGAAAGGAAAGGAAAGGAAAGGAAAGGAAAGGAAAGGAAAGGAAAGGAAAGGAAAGGAAAGGAAAGGAAAGGAAAGGAAAGGAAAGGAAAGGGGAAGGAAATGGTTTTTAAGATTTCTTCCAACTCAAACATATAATTTTATTTTAAAAATTATAAGGAATCTCCAAGCATCCAAATAACTTACATGAAATCATTTGCATAACTATTGTTAAATGAACGTGAGGAGGAGGAGGAAAGAAGACAAAAGGAAGAAAGAAAACAGAAAGGAAGGAAAAATAAAGGAAGAAAAGGAAGGAAGGGAAAAATGAGCTATATAATAGGGATTTGACATTCATTCAATAGGTCACAGTCTCTATCCCACATCTTGTTTATAACTTTATGATGCCTTAGTAAAATCTTACATAGTTTTAGTATTTCATAGTTTAATTGTATTATTCCAATGCCTTGCTGCATTTTTGGTTTCATGCCTACCAGGACTCTTTTTCATCCACGCAAAATGGCAACACCAACCAACTATTATGCTTTCTTCTTTCAATTTCAGAGTATAATTTCTCATAAAGACCTCATCAAGGACCTAAAAGAACTTGATACAGTTCATATATTTTTCTTTGGTACCTTAGAGCTACCAATGTGTACGGCTAAGACTGCAAGAAAAGTAAAGTGCGAAAATTATACCTCAATTTACATTCAGAGTTCATCTGTTCTCTCTCTGGAGGGGGATAGCATTTTTTTTCATGGGTCCTTTAGAAATGTTTTGGATCATTCATAAGACGGACCAGAAAACTCAAGTCTTTCACATTTGATAATCATTACAACATTGCTGCTACTGTACACAATGCACTCTCAGTCCTTCTCTCTTTACTTTGTATCAGTTCATAAAAGTCTTGCCATTTTTTGTTTTGGTTTTGTTTTTCTTTTTCTTTTTTTTTTTTTTCTGAAACCATCCCACTCATCATTTCTTTGGGCAAAATAGTACTCCATCACAATCATATGTCACACCTTATTTAGTCATTTTCCAATTGATGACCATCACCTCTATTTCCCATTCTCTACCATCACAAAAACAGCTGTTATAAACATTTTTCCACATGTCACTCCTTTTCTTTTTCTTTTGATCTCTTTGGCTACAGAACAGTTAGTGGTAATCCTGGATTGATCAAAAGGTATGCACAATATTATAGCCCTTGGGGCATAGTTCCAAGTAGTCCTCCAGAATGGTTGGACCAGTTCATTACTCCACCAGTAGCTCATTAGTGCACCTACTTTCCCTTCAACCACACTACTATCAGTGTGACTAATATTACATGTTAATATTTGTAGTATCAACATTGTGAAAATCATCCATTTTGAAATATTTAAGAACTGTGATCCACCCAATAGCTAACCACAGTTACAGAGGAAAAATGATGAATATTTTTACCTACCTCCTGAAAGAGAGGTAATAGACTCAACATGTAAAATGAAATACACATTTGAACACAGCTAATATGAAAATTTGTCTTATTTTACTATGCTTATTTCTTATAATGGTTATGTTTTTCTTTTTTTCCACTATTCTTTATGCAGGGTAAGAAAAGGAGAAAAATAGAAGATGGTGGAGTAAAAGCACAAATTTGTTTGATCTCTCTCCCCAAACTCAGCCAAATACCTGTAAAAAATGACTCTAAAATTCTGGAACTTCAGAACCCACAGAATGATGGAGTGAAGCAAATTTCCAACCTAAGGCAGCCTGAAAAGTCAATGAAAAGTGCCTATCACAATGCACTGAGAGCAGAGTGAAAGTCCAATACGCATCATGCTGGCAGAAATGGGACCTGAGCAGGCCTAGAGGTGACTGAGTCCCAGGCACCTGTGGCAGTTTACAAATGCCAAACACAAATTGTAAGTTCAATGGAAAAAAAATCCTGTCAAACCTATGTAAAAAAGTAAAGGTGGTCAGGGCAGCAGAGGGAGTGGAGGAGTCCACAGCAGCAGCAGGGGTAACAGCAGCTGCTATTTCTGGAGCTCTAGGCACACGGATTGTGGGGGGATAGAGCATCTGACAGTACATCCCCTACCCACACTGGACACATACAATTGCATTGATAAAGACCTCAAAAGTAGTTGGCTGTGGAAATTAACAAAAACAGGGGGGGAAATCACTCTATAGAATTTTACTTTAGTGAAAAACAAGACCAAAACATACAACCAGAAGGAGACAACAAAGTCAAAACTTTTACATCCAAAGCCTCCAAGAAAAATATGAATTAATCTCAGATCATGGAAGAGCTTAAAAAGGATTTTGAAAATCATTTAAGAGAAGTAAGGCAAAAATTGGGAAGAGAAATGAAAGTGACGCAAGACAATCAAGAAAAATGAGTCAACTGTTTGGTGAAGAGTTCCTAAAAAATTACTGAAGAAAGTAACACCTTTGAAAATAGACTAACCCAAATGACAAAAGAGATCCAAAAAGCCAATGAGAAGAATTTCTGAAAAAGCAGAGTTGACCAGATGGAGAAGGAGGTCCAAAAGTTCACTGAAAAAAATAATTCCTTCAAAAATTAGAATGGGGGCAGAGCCAAAATGGTGGAGTAGAAAGACACACATACGGAGGCTGCCCCCACACAGCGCATAAAACACTTGTAGAGAAGGACTCTCAACAAATTTTGGAGCAGCAGAAGTGGAGAACAAAAGAGTGGAGGAGATTTCCAGCCCATGGTGACCTGAAGAACCCACAGGAAATGTCAGTTGCACCAGATGCAGAGCAAAGCTTGAAGCACAGAGCCTAGCCCAGCCTTGGCCACTCCCGTGGCTAGTGAAAAACCCCCTGGGGCAGAATCTCCAGTCGTGAAATCCCCAGTCTCAGCAGCAGAGGATCTGCAGATCCCTCAACCCACAGGAACCAAAGGTCAATGACAGCGTTTATTCAGCTGGCCAGAAAGGGAGAAGGGCCTTCACATTGGGCAGGTGGCAGGAATTCTCAGGGCAGCCCCTACAGCGACCTGAGACCATTGCTGGATCACAAAAACCCCTGGGGGCACTGAAGTGCTGGGTCTTACCTCAGCCCTGTGTAGATGCCCTGAGGCAGCTGGTCTTTGTCTTGAACTGAATGGAGTCCCTGCCCCCACAGCTTGACTAAATCACACACACACACACACACACACACACACACACACACACACACACACACACTGCTAGCTTGGAGGAACTGGAAGTCAGGTGCCTGTGGAGAAGAAATGCTGCTAAAATTCTGGGCACAAAAATCCTTCCCTGCCCCCAGACCAGCACACACTTCATTGTGACACCTTGGAGGAACTGACATCTTACAGGTGCCCAGAGTATGCCCTACTCTTGGCAAAGGACCTAAAAGTCAAGTAACTGTTTGGGAAAATGCCCCAAAAAGAGGAAAAAATAAGACTATTGAAGATTACTTTTTTGGTGAACAGATATCTCCTCTTGTCCTTTCTGATGGGGAAGAACAATGCTTACCATCAGGGAAAGACATAAAAGTCAAAGTTTCTGTATCCCAAATATCCAAAATAAATATTCAGTGGGCTCAGGCCATGGAAGAGCTCAAAAAGGATTTTGAAAATCAAGTAAGAGAGGTGGAGGAAAAACTGGGAAGAGAAATGAGAGAGATGCAAGAAAAGCAGGTCATCACCTTGCTAAAGGAGACCCAAAAAAATGCTGAATAAAATAACACCTTGAAAAATAGGCTAACTCAATTGGCAAAAGAGGTCCAAAAAGCCAATGAGGAGAAGAATGC
The DNA here is from genome assembly GCF_028372415.1 of Notamacropus eugenii. NCBI lineage: Eukaryota > Metazoa > Chordata > Mammalia > Diprotodontia > Macropodidae > Notamacropus > Notamacropus eugenii. The sequence continues at coordinate 363,160,868 of NC_092873.1, read as the reverse complement.
TTTCAAAAGCAGAATTAGCCAAATGGAAAAGGAGGTACAAAAGCTCACAGAAGAAAATAGTTCTTCAAAAATTAGAATGGAACAGATGGAGGCTAATGACTTTATGAGTAACCAAAAAAATCACAAAACAAAACCAAAAGAATGAAAAAATGAAAGATAATGTGAAATATCCCATTAGAAAAACAACTGACCTGGAAAATAGATCCAGGAGAGACAATTTAAAAATTATGGGACTACCTGAAAGCCATGATCAAAAAAAAAAAAAAAAGCCTATACATCATCTTTCATGAAATTATCAAAGAAAACTGCCCTGAGATTCTAGAACCAGAGGGCAAAATAAGTATTGAAAGAATCCACAGATCACCACCGGAAAGAGATCCAAAAAGAGAAACTCTTAGAAACGTTGTGGCCAAATTCCAGAGTTCCCAGGTCAAGGAGAAAATATTGCAAGCACTATAAAGAAACAATTCAAGTATTGTGGAAATACAATCAGGGTAACACAAGATCTAGCAGCTTCTACATTAAGAGATCAAAAGGCATGGAATATGATATTCCAGAAGTCAAAGGAACTAGGACTAAAACCAAGAATCACCTGCCAGCAAAACTGAGTATAATACTTCAGGGGAAAAAATATTCTTTCAATGAAATAGAGGACTTTCAAGCATTCTTGATGAAAATACCAGAGCTGAAAAGAAAATTTGACCTTCAAACTCAAGAATCAAGAGAAGCATGAAAGGGTAAACAGCAAAGAGAAATCATAAGGGACTTACTAAAGTTGAACTGTTTACATTCCCACATGGAAAGACAATATTTGTAAATCTTGAAACTTTTTTCAGTATTCTGGGTAGTTGGTGGGATTACACACACACACACACACACACATACACACACACACACACAGAGAGAGAGAGAGAGAGAGACAGAGAGACAGAGAGCACAGGGTGAATTGAATAGGATGGGATTATATCATTAAAAAATGAAATTAAGTGGTGGAGAGATATATTAGGAGGAGAAAGGGAGAAATGGAACGGGGCAAGTTATCGCTCATAAAAGAAGCAAATAAAAGACTTTTCAGTGGATGGAAAAAGAGGGGAGGTGAGAGAAAAAACATGAAGCTTACTCATCACATTCGACTAAAGGAAGGAATAAAATACACTTTCATTTTGGTATGAAAACCTATCTTACAATACAGGAAAGTGGGGGAGAAGGGGATAAGCAGGATGGGGGGATGATAGAAGGAAGGGCAGTGGGAAGAGGGAGCAATTTGAAGTCAACACTCTTGGGGAGGGACAGGATCAAAAGAGAGAATAGAAGCAATGGGGAGCAGGATACAATGGAGCGAATTATAGTTAGTCATACACAACACGACTGTTATGGAAGTCATTTGCAAAACTACACATATATGGCCTACATTGAATTGCCTGCTTTCCCAAAAGGAATAGGTGAGGAGAGAGGGATGGGGAGAAGTTGGAACTCAAAGTTTTAGGAACAACTGTTGAGTACTGTTCTTACTACTAGGGAACAAGAAATACAGGTAATGGGGTATAGAAAGTTATCTTGCCCTACAGGACAAAAGAGAAGCTGGGGATAAGGGAAGGGAGGGGTGTTAGAAGGGAGGGCAGATTGGTGATAGGGGCAATTAGAATGCTCAGAGTTTTGGGGTGGGGGAGGGGAGAAATGGGGGGAAAATTTGGAACCCCAAAATTTGTACAAATGAATGTTGAAAAGTTAAATAAATAAATAAATTTTAAAAAATTAGAATGGAGCAGATGGAAGCTAATAACTTAATGAGAAATCATGAAATTACAAAACAAAAACAAACGAATGGAAAAAAAGTCAGGCAATATGAAATCTCATTGAATAAAACTGACCTGATAATAGATCCAAGAGAGGCAGTTTAAAAATTATTGGACTACCTGAAAGCTCTGATCCAAAAAAGAGCCTAGACATCATCTTTCAAGAAATAATCAGCATTCTTCAGCTTGTTCTCTCTTCCTCCCAACTTGTCTGCTGAGCCTAGCTGTTACTTCAACATGTCTGCCGGCAATGCCAAGATTGGGTGCCCAGCCCCCAATTGCAGAGCTGCAGCTGTTATGCCGTATTGGCAGTTCAAAGACATCAGCCTTTCTGATTACAAAGGGAAATACTTGTGTTGTTCTTTTACCCCTTGGATTTCCCCTTTGTGTGCCCCACGGAGATTATTGCATTCAGTGACTGAACTGAAGAATTTAAGAAACTCAACTGCCAAGTGACCAGTGATTCAGTGGATTCTCACTTCTGTCACCTCGCCTGGATCAACATGGTCAAAAAGAATGGTGGCCTGGGAGCCGTGAATATCCCATTGATGCTTGACCCCAAAAGTATCATTGCTCAAGACTACGGAATCTTAAAGGAGGATGAGGGAATTTTGTTCAGGGGTCTCTTCATCATTGATGAGAAAGGGATCCTTCACCAGATCACCATCAACAACTTTCCTGTGGGCCGCTCTGTAGATGAAACTCTTCGGTTTGTCCAGGCCTTCCAGTTCACAGACAAGCATGGCAAAGTATGCCTTCTGGCTGGAAAACTGGGAGTGACACCATCAAAACTGATGTTCAGGGGAGTAAGGAATACTTTTCCAAGCAGATGTGAGCTGCTCTCTGCAATCATGGATGTCTCTTCCCACCCCCATGAAGCCTGTGGACTCACTATCTTCTATCTGCAGGACCAACGTGCTTGATCTTCCTCAAGCTTTGAACTGGAAGGCGTTTGTAGTGGGAGCTCAGACAAAGTGGGGTAGCTGGGCATGCCATGTCCTTCTAGGGCCTGATTCATTGAGATCATTTCTCCCTTCTTTGGGGCAGCAGCCAGCTGGCTGAGCCTGCCAGCTCTCTTTCTCACTCATAATGACCAAATGCTGTGGTGTTTGTACAAGCATAGTCATCCCATTTGAGGTCAAGCCCACCTGATGTTTTGTAGCTCTATTAAACTTGTTCAAAGGAAAAAAGTTATCGAGGAAATCTGACCTGATATGCTAGAACTAGAGGGGAAAATAGCTAATGAAAGAATCCACGGATCATCTCCTGAAAGAGATCCCAAAAGGAAAACTAGGAATAATGTAGACAAATCTTGAGTTCCCAGGTCAAAGAGAAAATATTGCAAGCAGCCAGAAGGAAACAATTCGAGTATTATGGAAATACAATCAAAATAACACAAGTTGTACTAGCTTCCATGTTAAGGGATTGCAGGGCTTAGAATATGATATTCCTGAGGTCAAAGGAGTTAGGATTAAAACCAACTACCACCTACCCAGCAAAGCTGAGTATAATACTTCAAAGGAAAGAATGATCATTCACAGAAATAGGACACTTTCAAGTATTCTTGATGAAAAAACAGAGGTGAACTGAAAATTTGACTTCCAAATAAAAGAATCAAAAGAAGCATGAAAAGATAAACAGGAAAGAGAAATCAAAAGGGACTTACTAAAGTTGAGCTGCTTATATGTCTACATGGAAAGATAATATTTGTAATTCTTGAGACGTTTTCTCAATATTAGGGTAGTTGTAGGGATTATATATATATATATATATATATATATGTATATGTATATGTATGTATATTTTTGCATGTATATATTATATATATAATATTATGTGTGTGTACATATATATGTGTGTGTGTGTGTGTATATATATATATATATATATATATATATATATATATATATATATGGCACAGGGTGAGTTGAATATGAAGGGGTATCTAAAAATAAAATAAAATTAAAGAGTGAGAGTGGAACACATTGGGAGAAGGAGAAAGTGGGAAAGAGAATGCCGGTAAATTATCTCTCATATAAAAGAGGCAAGAGAAAGCTATCTCAGTGGAGGGAAAGAGTGATCTTACTCCTTTTTAAAGTAAAAATAATATGTTTTTGTTGGTTTTATAGAGAGGTTTTAAATGCCACAACTGGCTTTTTCAAAATTAATTTATGCATTTATAATTTTCAATAGACACTTCCACAAGGTTTTGAGTTGCAAATTTTCTCCCCATCTCTCCCCACCACTCACCCTGATATAGCATGCATTCTGATTACCACTTCCTCCAATACACCTTCCCTTCTACTAAACCCCTTCCTTCTCTTATCCCCATTTCCTCTATTTTCTTGTAGGGCAATATAGATTTCTATACCCCATTGCCTGTATGTCTTATTTCCCAATTGCGCGTAAAAAATTTTTTTTGGATTCATTTTTAAAACTTTGAGTTCCAAATATTCTCACTTCCATCCTCCTCACCGATCCTCACTGAGAAGGCAAGCAAATAAATATAGGTTATACATGTGTAAACATGCAAAACACTTCCATAACTGTCATATTGTGAAAAACTAACTATATCTCCCTCCATCCCATTCTGGTTCCCATTAATTCTATTCTCTCTTTTGCCCCTATCCTTCCTCAAAAGTGTTTGCTTCTAATTACTCCCTCCTCCCATTTGCCCTCCCTTCTATCATCCTCCCTCCTCCTGCATACCTTCTCCCTTACTTTCCTGCAGTGTAAGATAGATTTACATATCAAATTGAGTGTGCATACTATTCTCTCCTTAAGCCAAGTGTCATGAAAATAAGCTTTGCTTTTTCCCCTCTCACCTCCCCTCTTTTCCCCTTTATTGAAAAAGCTTTTTCTTACCTTTTTGACGAGAGATAATTTGCCCCATTCCAGTTCTTCTCATCTCCTCTCAATATATTCCTCTCTCCTTAATTTTATTTTTTAGGGGGCAGAGCCAAGAGGGTGGAGATGAAAGGCTCTCCCCACACAGCCCATAAAATACCTGTAGAGAGGGACTCTGAAATAATTTTGGAGCAGCAGAACTGGAGAACAACAGAGTGGAGGAGATTTCCAGCCCACGGTGACCTGAAAGGCCCATGGGCAACACTGGTTGCACCAGATGCAAAGTGGAGCTCAGCCCACCCTTGGCCACACAGCACTGCTCCCGAACAGCCCTTGGGAGTAGAATCCCCAGTCATGGAATCCCTAGTCCCAGTAGCAGCAGTTCGTAGATCCCTCAACCCATAACAGCCAAAGGTCAGTGACTGGGTTTTTTCAGCTGGTCAGGAAGGGAGAAGGGCCTTCCAAGAGCTCTGGCCTCAGGCAGCAGCCATAGAGGCCACATTAGCATATGGCAGAAGTTCCCAGGGCAGCCCCTACAGCAGCCCACATCCATTGCTGAATTGTAAAAACCCTGGGGACACCAAGGAGCTGATCTTTATCTCACACTGACTGGCTGTGGAACTGGAGACCAAGTGGCTGGGGAGAGGAAACTGCTAAGATTCTCGGCACAAAAATCTCTTCCTACTCCCAGACCAGTACACGATTGATTGTGCCACCTTGGAGTAACTGAGATCTTACAGATCCCTAGAGTATACCCCACTCTTGACAAAGGACCCAAAAGTCAAGTAACTGGTTTGGAAAATGCTCAAAAAAGGGGAAAAAATAAGACTATAGAAAGTTACTTTCTTGGTGAACAGATATCTCTCCCATCCTTTCAGATGAGGAAGAACAATGCTCACCATCAGGGAAAGACATAAAAGTCAAGGCTTCTGTATCCCAAACATCCAAAATAAATATTCAATGGTCCCAGGCCATGGAAGAGCTCAAAAAGGATTTTGAAAATCAAGTAAGAGAGGTGGAGGAAAAACTGGGAAGAGAAATGAGAGAGATGCAAGAAAAACAGGTCAACACCTTGCTAAAGGAGACCCAAAAAAATGCTGAAGAAAATAACACCTTGAAAAATAGGCTAACTCAATTGGCAAAAGAGGTTCAAAAAGCCAATGAGGAGAAGAATGTTTTAAAAAACAGAATTAGCCAAATGGAAAAGGAGGTTCAAAAGCTCATAGAAGAAAATAGTTCTTCAAAAATTACAATGGAACAGATGGAGGCTAATGACTTTAGGAGAAACCAAGAAATCACAAAACAAAACCAAAAGAATGAAAAAATGGAAGATAATGTGAAATATTTCATTGGAAAAGCAACTGACCTGGAGAATAGATCCAGGAGAGACAATTTAAAAATTATGAATCTACCTGTAAGCCATGAAAAAAAGGAGCCTAGACATCATCTTTCACGAAATTATCAAGGAAAACTGCCCTGATATTCTAGAACCAGGGGCCAAAATAAATATTGAAAGAATCCACCAATCACCTCCTGAAAGCGATCCAAAAAGAAAAACTCCTAGGAACATTGTAGCCAAATTCCCAGATCAAGGAAAAAATATTGCCAGGAGCTGGAAAGAAATAATTCAAGCACTGTGGAAATACAATCAGGATAATATAAGATCTAGCAGCTTCTACATTAAGAGATCAAAGGGCTTTGAATAAGATATTCCAGGAGTCAAAGGAACTAGGATTAAAACCATGAATCACCTACCCAGCAAAACTGAGTATAATACTTCAAGGGAAAAAATGGTCTTTCAATGAAATTGAGGACTTTCAAGTATTCTTGATGAAAAGACCAGAGCTGAAAGGAAAATTTGACTTTCAAACACAAGAATCAAGAGAAGCATGAAAAAGTAAACAGCAAAGAGAAATCATAAGAGACTTACTAAAGTTGAACTATTTACATCCCTACATGGAAAGACAATATTTTTAACTCTTGAAACTTTTATCAGTATCTGGGTAGTTGGTGGGATTACACACATGTGTGTGTGCGCGCACACACACACACACAGCACAGGGTGAATAGAATAGGATGTAATCATATCTTTAAAAAAATGAAATTAAGTGGTGAGAGAGAAATATATTAGGGGGAGAAAGGGAGAAATGCAATGGGGCAAATTATCTCTCATAAAAGAGGCAAGCAAAAGACTTATTAGTGGAGGGATAAAGAGGGGAGGGGAGAGAAAAACATGAAGTTTACACTCATCACATTCCACTAAAGGAAGGAATAAAATGCACACTCATTTTGGTATGAAAACCTATGTTACAATACAGGAAAGTGGAGGAGAAAGGGATAAGCAGGGTGGGGGGGAATGATGGAAGTGATGGGAATTGGGAGGAGGGAGCAATTAGAAGTCAACACTCTTGGGGAGAGATAAGATCAAAGGAGAGAACAGAAGAAATAGGGGGCCAGAGAGGATGGAGGGAAATATGGTTAGTCTTACACAACACAACTATTATGGAAGTAATTTGCAAAACTACACAGATATGGCCTATATTGTATTGCTTGCCTTCCCAAAGGTAATGGGTGGGGAGGGAGGGATGAAGAGAAGCTGGAGCTCAAAGTTTTAAGAACAACTATTGAGTATTTTTCTTGCAACTAGGAAATAAGAAATACAGGTAATGGGGTATAAAAAGTTATTTTGCCCTACAGGGAAAAGAGAAGATAAGGATAAGAGAAGGGAAGGATGTTAGAAGGGAAGACAGATTGGTGATAGGGGTAATTAGAATGCTTGGTGTTTTGGGGTGGGGGGAAGGGAGAAATGAGGAGAAAATTTGGAACCCAAAATTTTGTGGAAATCAATGTTGATAACTTAAATAAATAAATTTAAATTTAAGTTAAATAATTTTATTTTTTTAGATATCATCCTTTCCTGTTCAACTCACCCTGTGCCTTCTGTCTATATGTATATAATCCCTCCAACTACCCTAATACTGAGTCTCAAGAGTTATAAATATGATCTTTCAATGTAGGAGTATAAACAGTTCAACTTTAGTGAGTCCCTTATGATTTCTCTTTTCTTTTTACCTTTTCATGTTTCTCTTGATTCTTGTGCTTGAGTGGCAATTTTTCTATTCAGCTCTGATCATTTCAACATGCTTGAAAGCCTTCTATTTCACTGAGTGACCATTTCTTCCCCTGAAGTATTATACTCAGTTTTACTGGGTAGATGATTCTTGGTTTTAATTCTAGCTCCTTTGACCTCTGGAATATCACTGGAATATCATTGGAATATCATATTCCAAACCTTATGATCCCTTAATGTAAAATCTGGTAGGTCTTGCGTTATTCTGGTTGTAATTCCACAATATTTGAATTGTTTCTTTCTTACTGCTTACAGTATTTTCTCCTTGACCTGGGAGCTCTGGAGTTTGACTCCAATATTCATAGTTTTCCTTTTGGGATCTCTTTCAGGAGGTGATTGGTGGATTCTTTCAATATCTATTTTCCCTCTTGTTCTAGCATATCAGGGCAGTTTTTCTTGATAATTTCTTGAAATCTGATGTTTAGGCTCTTTTTGCGATCATGGCATTCAAGTAATTCAATAATTTTCAAATTGTCTCTCCTGGATCTATTTTCCAGATGAGTTTTTCCAGTGAGATATTTCACATTGTTTGCTATGTTTTTTCATTTCTTTTGCTTTGTTTTATAATTTCTTAGTTTTCATAAATGTGGTGGATGGCCAGCATCCCCATGTGGCTTGGTGAAAGAGGTGAAGAAGAAAGACATGGACAGGTGGGAGAAGATAGGGCAGCTCTGTTTATTGCTCCAAGGGTCTGGGTTTCTAAAGACAGAGACTACAAGTCTACATGACAATTTATTCATCTCCCATCCTAATAATTTCTTCAGTTTTATTGTCCTAAAAGAATGTTATCCTAGAGGGCATCAGTCTATTTTACATATCCCTTGTATTCTGTAGTTCTCTTGCTTATCTCATGGAGACAGCAACATCCAGGGGGCCCTGGAGAGCCATCCTGGACTATAACGAACATGGTCTCAGAGAACAGGTTTCCCAAAGTTATAGCCTGAACTTGTCACTGCACTCCATCCTAGCCCTCAACACATAAAGTCATTAATTTCCATATGCTCCATTCTAATTCTGAAGAAATCGTTTTCTTCAGTGAGCTTTTGAATTTCCTTTTCTATCTGGCCAATTTTGCTTTTCAGAGCAATCTTCTCCTCATTGGATTTTTGGATTTCTCTGGCCACTTCAGTTAGTCTATTTTTTAAAGTTTTATTTTCTTCCGCATTTTGGGGGTCTCTTCTAGCAAGCAGATAACTCATTCTTCATGATTTTCTTGCATCATTCTCATTTTTCTTCTCAATTTTTGCTCTACTTCTCTTACTTGATTTTCAAAATCCTTTCTGAGCTCTTCCATGGCCTGAGAACAATTCACATTTTTCTTGAAGGGTTTGAATGTAGGAGCTTTAATTTTGTTGTCTTCTGTTTGTATACTTTGGTCTTCCTTGTCACCAAAGTAAGATTCTATAGTCTGATTTTTTTTCATTTCTTTGCTTATTTTCCCAACTCTTTACTTCACTTTTGAGCTATTTGTCAAGGTATTTCTCTGCTTCCAGAGGGGTGGGGGTGGGTGTACTGTAAGCCTCTTGATCCCCCTACAATCTATGGGTCTAGAGCTTCTGAAACTGCAACTTCCGCTGCCCCTGCTCCTACCCCTGCTCCTACTTTGGGATCCTCCTCTGTGACCTCCTCCACCCCACCTCCACCTCTCTACTCTCTCACATAGGTGCCATGGTTTTTTTTCCACTGACCTTACAATTTGTCTTTGGTACTTCGGCATGTATTGTCTGGAAACCCCACAAGTGCTCAAGATTCATTCCCCCAAGGCCTGCTTGAGTCACATCTGTGCTGGCATGGCCCACACTGGACTGAGCTCTTCTCCCAGTGTGGCACAATAGACACTTCCAAGGAAACTTCCAGGTTGTCTTGTGCTGGAGATTTGCTTCACTTTGTCATTCTGTAGGTTCTGCAGCTCCAGAATTTGTTTAGAGTCATTTTTACAGATATTTGGCTGGGTTTGGGAGTAGAGCACTAGCAAGTCCATGCTGCTACTTCATCATCTTGACTCTGCCCCCATGAAGTTTACTCTCATTGGATTTGGCTTAAGGAGGGAATAACATGCACACTCAATTTGGTATGAAAATCTACTTTACATTACAGGAAAAGTAGGGGGTAAAGATAAGTGGGGGCTGTGGGAATGATAGAAGAAAGGGCAAATGGGAAAAGGGGGTAATTAGAAGTAAATCCTTTTGAGGAGGAATAGGGTCAAAAGAGAGAATAGAATAAATTTGAGGCAGAATGAGATGGATGGAAAATATTGTTATTCTTTCACAACAGGACCGTTTATGAAAGTGTTTTGCTTGACTACACAAGTATAACCTATATTGAATTATTTGCCTTCTCAATGCAGATGGCTGAGGAGGGAGGAAGGGAGAGAATTTAGAACTCAAAGTTTTAAAAGTGAATATTAAAACTTGTTTCTACATGCAACTGGGAAATAAGACATACAGGCAATGGGGTCCAGAAATCTATCTAACCCTACAAGAAAATAGAGGGGAAAGGGATTAGAGAAGGGAGGGGTATGATAGAAGGGACAGTAGATTGGGGGAATGGGGTAATCAGAATGCATGCTGTCTTGTTGCGGGTTAGGGGAGAGATAGAAAAAAAATTTAGACCTCAAAATCTTGTGAAAGTGAATATTGAAAATTAAAAATAAATTGATTAATAAAAAAAAATAAAATCTCACCTAACAAAAGAAAAAGAGAAAAATAAATGAATTAAAAGTGTAAAGAACAGAATCAACAAAAACAATAATAAGCAAAAAAGATAATATTTCTTTTTTTAAAATATAGATAATATAAGCCTTAAATCTTTACTCAGTCATCAATATTATGTTATTTTTAATGTGTTCTAGTCATCCTTTTAAAGTGTACTTTGCTGCATGCATGTATGCATTCATGGATACACAAAAAATGTGTTTTCTTAATAAAGAATATTGACTTCTAAAAGAGGACCCATTTTGGGGGGAGGGTGGATCTGCAAGAAAGAGTTTTTTTTCTTCATTCTCTCTGTCCCAAAAGTAATCTTATTTTATGATTTCCAAAGGTTACTTATTTTCCTTAGGACTTGCAGAAAAAGAATACCTGTAGACTGAAATTCAGGAGAGAGACTTTGAATTTTTAGCAACCAGTCCAATTTATGCTGGATGAAGAATGAGATGCTGAGGTTTCTGGAGCAAAATGCCCAGTGGGTATCTTTCTTTTCTTATCAAAGAAAACTGTAAGTCTATCACAAGATGGAACTGGAATCTAAGAAGAAAAAAAGAGTGTCTATCTTGCTGACCAATATACCTAAACCTGAAAGTCATTTTCAAACTTTCCAGATGTCTAAGCTCTTCACTGAACAGGAATAATTCTCTGTTTTAAGGAAGAGCAGCCAGGGTATATGACCATTTCAGTAGTTATTTCTTAACATCACAACTGGGCAACCAAAAGAGCTTTGCAAGTGTATCCCTTTCCTTAGAGAGTTTTGATTGTTCTTTTGAAGAAAATGGAAACAGTGTAATGAAGGAATTGCTATATCTTCTTCCTGGTATGCAAATTTGGCCTGTAACTGCTGTCTAGGGCAACTAGGTTTTATGTTCCTGGGCGGACATTGCTTAAAGAAACAATGGATGAATCAATAACAGAAAAAGAGAGACTGAATACTAAAAGGGCTCTGATAACAAGAAATTAAAGGTGCAACAAGCAGAATTGATATAAAACAAATTGTTCCTTAGAATCCCTATTCATACCAAGTTCAACACTTAAAACAATTATAAGATCTAAGGTATTATGGCACAATGAAACAATTTGAGAAAGTTCTTGACCTGGTATTAGGATACGTTTGTATTAGAATCAGTCAATCAATAAATAAACATCTCCTACTACATATTAGGCAGCATATTGACCCAGGACTTAGGAAAACCTGAATTCAAATCTAACCTCAAACACTTACTAGCTGTATGACCTTGGGGAAGTCGCTTAACCTTTGTTTGCTTTAATCCACAGGAGGAGAAAATGGTAAACCACTCCAGTATCTTTGTCCAAAAAGCTCATGACTAATATTGACTTGCTAAGGTGCATTGGAGAGTCCAAGAAGACTGAAGTACTGAAAGATAACAACATGCCTGAAGCATTATACTAAGTATGGGAGGGGTTACAAAGAGTGGCAAAACATACTCGATGCCTTAAAGCAACTCACATTCTAATGAAAGAGATAACAAAGAAATATATACAAACCAGCTCAATACAGGACAAACGGGCATAAAAATTAACAGACACACTACTCTAGAACTAAGAAGGGTTAAGAAATGGAATTTTAGATAGTATTCATTTGTTATTTCTTTTTTCAAATGTTAATGGCTTTATTTTATTTTTAATTAATTAATTTTTAGTTTTCAACATTCACTTCACCAAGATTTTGAGTTCCAAATTTTCTCCCCATCTTTCCCCTCTCCCCACCCCAAGACAGCATGCATTCTGATTATGTATTCCCCCAATCTGCCCTCCCCTCTATCATACCCCTCCCTTCCCTTATCCTCATCTCCTCTATTTTCTTGTAAGGCAAGATAGATTTCTATACCCCATTACCTGTATTTCTTTAGTTAGTATTTAAAGGGAGCCAGGGAAGGCAGTAAGTGGAAATAAGGGAGAAGGTATTTCCTGGGGGGAGTCACAAAAAATTCCAGGAGTCAAAAGATGGAATATTTTGTTTGTGGAACAATAAAGAGAGCAGTGTCAAAGACTACAAGTTAGAGAGTTAGATATAAGAAGTCTGGAAAGATAGAAAGGGATTAGCTTATGAAGAGCTTTAATGGCTAGCCAAGTATTTTGTATTGATGCTGGAGGTGATAGCAAACTTTGAAGTTTATTGCTTACTAGAGTGAAGTGATTGTAACTATGCTCTATATAAGTCCTTTTATGGCAAAATAGACTATGAATTGGAAAGAGGAAAGACTTGAGGCAGGTAGATTCACCAGCAAGCTATTGCTACAGTCTATTTCAGCAGTGGGGAACCTTTTGTTCTGTTAAGTTCAGATTCAGTCAAAGGGCTGCACTTGAAGACCTACATGTGATCTTGAGGCTGAAGGTTCCCTATCCCTGGTCTAACTGTATGGTGACTAGTGTCTGTACTGGATGGTGGCAATGTCAGAGGACAGAAGGGGGCACATTCAAGAGGTATGGCAAAGATGAAATTGTCAGACCTTGGCAACAGAAGGTATATGGTGGGGATGGGGTGAGGGAAAAACACAATTTCTCTTAAGTTGCAAGCATGAGAGACTGGGAATTTAGTTTTGTTTTCATATTTTTTCTGAAGGCATCCTGGTCATCATTTCCAATAGCAAAATAGTATTCTGACACAAGCATATACCAAAATTTGTTCAGCCAAGCCTCAATTGATGCATATCAATTGGATGGATATTAGAAAATAAAAATAACAAATGTTAGAGGGAATTTGAAAAGTAGAGACACAAATGCAATATTGGTAGAGTAATGAACTGATCCAACTATTATGGAGTATATTTGGAACTATAGTCAAAGGGCTATAAAACTGCTCATGTCCCTTGACCCAAATATGTCATCACTAAGTCTGTACTTCTAAGAGATTATAAAAAAAAAGGAAAAGGACTAATAAGTACAAAAATAGTTATAGAAATTCTTTTTGTGGTGGAAAGTAATTGGAAATTAAGGTGGTGTCTATCAATTGAGGAATGGTTGAACAAGTTGTGGTATGTGATTGTGACAGAGTACTATTTTGTTATCAGAAATGAGGACCAGGATGCTTTCAGGAAAAAAAAAAAAAAGCTTGCAAAAAGTCATGCAAAGAGAAGTGAGCAGAACCAGGAGAACAGTGTGTACAGTAATAGCAATACTGGAAAGGGTGACCAAGAAGGCTGTCATCATCAGGGACCCAGGTTTCACCTAGTAGATGAAAAGAGTGGGAAATAAAATTATTTAGAACAAAAGGAAATTTACTGCCTATGAAAAAGGAAATAGGGCACAGTGGAAAGTCTGGGTATTATTTAGTTTAAGTTTGGGGTTGGAGGGTTGAGAGGTAGGGGAATAAGGAATTGGGAGGTGAGGTGAGGAAGGGAGTTTCAAAGATGATCTATGGGGGTGAAGGGTTATGCCAGATGTAAGAATGGAGAAATGAATGGAGGGCTCCACTCCCACTTCCCTCAGGAAGCTGGAGATCAGGCTAGAGGCAAGGGCAATATGATATAGCAGGCACATGTTCAGAAGATCAAAGGAAAGATTCTGCTTTACTTCTCCACTTCCTTTTTAAGGGTGAATATTAGCAGCATATGAAAATGGGACCTGCACAGCAAGAGAAAGAATTAATGCTCCTCACCAACTTTCCTGTTCCTCTTCCTTCAAAGGTCAGGCCCAGAAGGAGATGGAAAACTTGAGATGAAAAATAGTAATAATAATAATAGTGATCTGAATTTAGAAGTGACTTGACATTTACCAGCTGCATTACCATTAGCAAATCAGGATGAACACGCACCATTAGCAGATCACTTGATCTTTCTGGGCCTCTGCTTCTTCATTTGTAAAATGCTAAGTATATCTCTATTAATTGCTGCAGATAAAGATGCTGTGTATATGTTCATCCTGCATTGCCGAAGACCATGCCATCAGAGAAATAATGATATGACTTGCACTTGAATGTTTTGAGTGAGGGAGGGCTGTGTAAGTCACCAGCCTCACTTCTCCTCCAGAGTCATATGAATCCAGTGACCAGATATTCATCAGGATGACTGGAGATGACCCAGGATGAGGCAATTGGGGTTAAGTGACTTGCCCAAGGTCACACAGCTAGTGAGTGTCAGGTGTCTGAGGTGAGATTTGTACTCAGGTCCTCCTGACTCATGCACTGGTACTCTATGCACTGCACCACCTAGCTGCCCCAAAAAGATATTGTATGACCTAGGAGATAACTATAGCTATAGCAGATAGAGTGCCTGAGTGGAGTCTATAAGGCCTAAGTCCAAAATTTCCCTCTCACACTTAAAAGCTATGTCTCTGTAGGTGAACCATGTTACCTCAATTGTGTTTGTCCACTTTACTGATTAGATGTCATCAGAGTCACATATCTTTGGAGTATTGAAATATTTAGCTCACAAGTTTGTCATGAGGCTCAAGTGTGCTAACATATATCTAACAATAAGAACCTTAATTTATCTTGGGGGGCCTGGGTTGCTATACTGTCTCCTCTATTACAGGGTCCTTCTGCTATGAACCTACATATGTAATGGCCAGATTAGTTTATTGCTGTGGGATTCTGATCCTCTAGAAGTAGAATCAGATTATTTTTCTTGCATGTCCATGTCTTCTGGGTTGAAGTCTTCCTTCTGTTGGTACTATTTTCTCCAGTTCAGAAATTCTCATTTTCATTAGTAAGCTCATGTTCCTAGGATCTTCAACCTCCTAAAGTCACAATGTTGTTTCTAATATTGGACATTTCCATTTCAGTATCACTTTTTAGTCACTCGTGAGAAAAAAGAAACACAACAGGAAAGGGAGTCAGTGCCCCAAGGCCCAAGTTCACCTCACCTAGCCTAGTATCGACTGTAGCTGTCATGTGGGACCAGTTGCCTTCTGCCCTGATTCCTTTACGAAGAGATTCAAGTGTGCCTGATAAAATCACTGGAAGGGAAGGGGAAAAAAATTGGAGGGGAGAGGGATACGGGATGGAAGCGGGGAGGAAGGAACAGGAAGGAAGGGGAAAGAACATTTTAAACAAGTCACTTTACTCCTTTTAAGATCCCCTGAGTCACTGGCTCTTCCTGATTAGTGGCTAATAAAAGGATACTTCCTTTTTTTAAGGTGTCTTTATCTCTCAAGGCTGAGTTGATTTCATCTGGTTGGAAGTAGTCAGAGGTTCCATCATTCCTAATGCTCCCAAGAGCTTTGTTAACAGACAGTTAGCAGCAAGTAAATAGGGAAGCTATACATATGCCCTATTACATATATAAAGTACTTGTTATATAAAGGTCAGAGATTATTGTCCTAAGCCTGATGTTTTTTTCCTGTACCTCTGCTCCTGTCTCCTTGCTTTCCTCAATTTGCCCCTTCTTATCAGAGAAAATTCTCCTGTTTGCCTTTTAGGTTGATTGCTCCAGTGCATTTCTGTTAAAGAGTCTACTCTTCTTTCTATGATGAATCTGTCCACCCACACCAACCCTATTTATGTCTGCTTTTTCTAACTTTTTTTGTTCCAGGACACAAGGTTTCCAATTTCAAACTGTGCCTGATGGGGCTAGTTGGCAACACTAGATGTGTTAGATAGATGGAAGGGACGTGTCCAGGGTCTTCATTTTACAGATGAAGAAATTGAGGCTGACAGATTTTAAGTGACCTTCCTAACTCACAGGAAGTAATTGTCAGAGGTAGGATTTGAACCCAGTTCTTTTATTTGCTGATTCCAGAGTCAATGCATTTCTCACTGTCTTCCACAGTAAGGAAACAGGGAAAAAAATGTTTAGATTTACTTGACTGATGGAAGCCACCATCTGAATTGTTTCTTCGAGTTCCAGGAAAAGTAGATGGACACTCAGTCTTCCTGATCACTCCTACTCATGTCTAAAATAAAAATCACATATGTCTTTTCCAATATAGACTACAAAGTGCCCTTAAAGGAGGGTAGGCTTGACATGCTATTGAAATTGACTGAATTGTTTCTTCCTTCTATAAAGCATTTTTCTTTTAAGTGTTAGATGGTCCCCTGGATGTTGGGTTGCTAAGCTAAAGACTAGAAATAGTGCTTACTAATGTAAATGACGTGTGAAGAAGAAACAGTAAGGAAATAGAGAATTTAAAGACAGATAGTGGTGAGATTAACATCATTCTTAATCACCAATAATTTTGGTTTAAAATTGTCATGTAAGTTGTTCAGTCATTTCAAACATGGCAGATTCTTCATGATCCCTTTCTGTGGTTTTCTTGGCAAAGATATTGAAGTGGTTTGCCATATTTTTCTCCAGCTCGTTTTATAGATGAGGAACTGAGGCAAACAGAGTTAAGTGACTTGCCCAGGGTCACACAGTGAGTAGGTATCTGAAGTCAGATTTGAATTCATGAAGATGCCTTCCTGATTCCAAACCCAATGCACTATCCTAATATTTCCTTCCCATTACCCCCAGACCCCCCACCAAGTAGCTTCTAAGTACCTGTTTGTGCTTCCTAGTTAAGGCTATCCTGAGGCTGAATTTTAGCTCATTATATCCATAACTTGTCAGGGCATTGTTTGTCCTAACATAATAACCTGTGTAAAGACAAGGTATTTTGCAGCATAATGGAAGGTGTTGATATAATAGGTATAATGGTTGAGGGGAGGCAGGAAAAGAAAAAACAACTTTTATCTTACGATTTGGAGTCATTTGGCACCTCCATGCCCGGTTCTGGGAAAGCTTGTTTAAACGAGTCGATAAGAGCAAACCAATTTACGACTTGAAATAAGCACAACTCATGTTTCCACACTGCTGAAGGGCAGGGCCAGACAAACACTATATAGTTATCATAAAATTTTTATCAAGAAGCCACAGTAACTTTAATAATTCATAATTTTACCTTCTTTCAAGAACTCCTCTATATGCTTTTAAAACATTTTCATTATACTGGAAGAAAACTGAAAGCAACAACAGAAAGGAAGAACTGGTTTCATAGAATAGCCTTTCTATAAGTACAGTGCTATGTTCAATCTCTTGTGCTAAAGTTAAAATTAGTATAAGCTGATTTTACCCCTCCCTTTTATATATCTTTTGATTGTTTGAATTAGGAAAACAGTCTTCTCAGAGATCACCAGCTTAAAAAAATAGCCATCCCAATCTAGGTCAATACAGCTATTTTCAAGGTGCTGTTCCAAGTGATGAGAGTATAAAGAAAAAAAAAGACAAAAACTAAACACTCTACCCCCAAGGTGTTTATATTCTACTAGGGAGATAAAAATCTATAACTTATATTTCTTTAGCACTTTCAGGTCAGGTACTTTCCCCACAAAAATCCTAATTTTACAGATGAGGAAACCAAGTCTGAGAAGGGTGAAGTAGTTAACAGCCATGGTCACACAGGTTAACTAATTGTCTGAGACAATTACTCAACTTAAAATTTAGTGTTTTCCCATTTTAACACACTAATTTAAGGACAATTGTTATAAAACATGCAGAAAAGCAACAAACATAAGTGTCTTGATGTTAGGGGGAATAAAAGCTCAGGCAGATAAGTAGTTTAATGGATAAAGGGTCAGAGTTGGAGTTGGAAAGATCTCAGTTCAAATCCTAGCTCAATTTCTATGTGTCTTAGGGCCAGCTGCAAAAGGGCAAAAATAACAGCATATATTTCACAGGATTGCTGTCAGGATGAAATGGAAATATACATGCCTCTTATCTAGATTATTGCAATGTTCTCCTAATTAAAACTTTCTACCTGAAGTCTTTCCCCATCTATCCTACACCCTACTGCCAGAGTAATTTCCTTAAACCTGGATTCACCTATTTGATTTCAGGAGTCAATCAATTCCAATGGCTTCCTATTGCCCCTAGCATCAAAATACAAAACTTTTAAAAATTTGTACAATCAGACTCATTGGACAATACTCCCTCTATCACCTCTTGTGATCTAGCCAAATTGTATTTTTCTCTAGTCTTCACCAATGACATTCCATATCTAGTCCCACTTGCCTAAAATGCACTCTTTCTTTATCTAATCTTTTTACAGAAGTTATCTAAATCCCTCTCTTCCCTTTAAGATGCAGATCAAGGATTCTTTTAATATGAAGAAGACTTGCCTAATTTGCCCATTCCCTCAGGTACCAGGACCCTCCCCCCTAAACTACAGTGCATTTAGTAACTTTGTTTAGACTTGTATTTATTGACATTATATTTCTGCTACATGATTTTATATATGCATTTGTTGTCTCCCCTATTACAATGTAAGCCTATAGTTAGTAAAAATTGTTTCATGCTTCTTTTGTTATGTTTGCTTTTCTTTAGTTTTACTCATGATTTCTCCCAGTCCTTTTAATTCTTCTCTGCAAAATGACTAATGTGAAAATGTGTTTAGTAAAAATGTGTATCCCAAACCTATGTAAGTTTGCATGCTATTTTGGGAAGGGAAGGGGAAAGGAAGGGAATAAATTTTAAACTTACAGAAGTGGTTCTTGAAAATGGAAAACAAACAAATAAATAAATAACTTTGAACGAAAAAAATTGCATAGTTGTTTGTACTTGTATAGCTAAGCCAAGGTCTACCATAGTATCTGATACAGAGTAAGTGCTGAACAAATGCTTGTTGATTGACTTATTGATAGCACACTGCTCTTACATGAGAGTAAATATGTCACTTGGCTGCCTTATAAAAAGTTGCTGTATGGTAAAAACTTAAATGATGTCACATGTACTAGAATCATATCTGCTTTAGATATGTGTTTAGCACAGATATGTCCTAAACATGTGTTTACAGTTAGTTGTTCAATCACTCACAGGTGCAGGGAATTCATGAGGCTTTTGTTAAATATAATTTAGATGTATAATGCCTCAACCTAACTGTCATTGGGCTCTAGACTTAGATGAATCTTGTCAGATTATTCTGTCTCTCAGAAATTACTTACTGAGAGAACTAAGTGGAATAAAAAGACAAAAACAAAGGAAAACAAAACAATAAATGTTCAATCCCAGGAATAACAAGAAAATTAAAAGACAAAAGGGTTTATTTGTAATAAAATTGATTGCACTCTACTTGTCCTTGAAAACTAGCTATTTTTGAATTTATTTGGTAAAGGATTTCACCAACTTTGCTATGGATTCATAATTTGCAAACTCTAAGATAGGCTATAAAATAGATTGAGAGTTGGAGGACGGAGAGAACACTTATTCTCAATATGCTACTTTAATGACAAAATATATTGTTGTTGCTGTTTTTAACCAGCTGGACCCATGACTTCTTTGCCATACACAACTTTCAGACAATTATGCAATAAACAAGCATTTATTAAGCACTCCCTGTGACCCAAACTGGGCCATGCATTGGGACTACACAGAAAGACACAACTATGATCTCTGCTCTCAAGATCACATTCTAATGGGGAAGAAAACAGGCAAATAGCTATGTAAATAACATGTATATGTATTTGCATATATATATTGTAACTTAAGGATGCAAAAGCAATCACAGAAGAAAGGGACTGGCATCACTAGGGTGAAGGGGGAAACAGAAGCCTGGGAAAGGCTTCCAACTGATAGTGAAATTTGAATGGAAACCAGTGAAGTCAGAAGGCAGAGATGAGTTGGAAAAGTCCATTCCCCCTCCCCATACCACCCCCAAACATGGAGAAAAGCCAGTGAAAATTCATAAATGGGGTACCTTGTGAGGAGAACCACAAGTATACCAATGTAGCTGGATTACAGCGTGCATGGAAAGGGGTGTAGTACACACTTATTTTTTTTCTACATTCTATCGTCCTTCTCCCATTCCAGCCAAAAGAGAAAAAATAAAGAAAAAAAAGGAAAGGGAAGGAAGACACTTGTAACATATACCGACTCAAGCAAAGCAAATGACTTTATTTACTAAGATAAAGTCAAAGTGGATATGTGACATAGATGTTAAAAAGAGATACTACAAGAAAATATAAAGAACATGGAACATATTGATTATCAGGCTTATGGAAAGGCAAATAATTTGTGAATAAAAACAAGAGATAGAGAGCAGTATGAGGTATAAAATGGATAATGTTTTTGTACAAATAAAACAAATCAACAGACACACTTAAAAGTTCTCTACTTCACTGAATATTCATTTTTCCCTTGAAGGATTATACACAGTTTCGCTGGGAAACTGATTTTTTTCCCTATGGAATATCATATCCCAAACCAAATAAAACAAATGTAGTCAGCATCAGAAGGAATGCAAAACACTGGCTAAAAAATGTAAACAGTTTTTCTTTTTTTCTTTTTTTTTCTTATATTTATTTATTTATTTATTTTAAATTTATTTATTTGACATTCATTTTAACAAAATTTTGGGTTCCAAATTTTCTCCCCTTTTGTCCCCTCCCCCCAAAAAAACCAACCATTCTAATTGCCCCTATGACCAATCTGCTCTCTCTTCTATCATCCCTCTCTGCCCTTGTCTCCATCTTCTCTTTTGTCCTATAGGGCCAGATAACTTTCTATACCCCTTTACCTGTATTTCTTATTTCCTAGTGGCAAGAACATTACTCGACAGTTGTTCCTAACACTTTGAGTTCCAACTTCTTTACCTCCCTCCCCCCCCACCCCTTCCTTTTGGAAGGCAAGCAATTCAATATAGGCCAAATCTGTGTAGTTTTGCCAACGACTTCCATAATAGTTGTGTTGTATAAGACTGACTATATTTTCCTCCATCCTATCCTGTCCCCCATTACTTCTATTTTCTTTTGATCCTGGCCCTCCCCATGAGTGTCGACCTCAAATTGCTCCCTCCTCCCCATGCCCTCCCTTCCATCATCCCCCCTACCCTGCTTATCCCCTTATCCCCCACTTTCCTGTATTGTAAGATAGGTTTTCATACCAAAATGAGTGTGCATTTTATTCCTTCCTTTAGTGGGATGTGATGAGAGTAGACTTCATGTTTTTCTCTCACCTCCCCTCTTTATCCCTCCACCAATAAGTCTTTTGCTTACCTCTTTTATGAGAGATAATTTGCCCCATTCAATTTCTCCCTTTCTCCTCCCAATATATTTCTCTCTCACTGCTTGATTTCATTTTTTTAAGATATGATCCCATCCTCTTCCATTCACTCTGTGCACTCTGTCTCTATGTGTGTGTGTGTGTGTGTGTGTGTGCATGTGTGCATGTGTAATCCCACCCAGTACCCAGATACTGAAAAATTTCAAGAGTTACAAATATTGTCTTTCCATGTAGGAATGTAAACAGTTCAACTTTAGTAAGTCCTTTATGACTTCTCTTTGCTGTTCACCTTTTCATGCTTCTCTTCATTCTTGTGTTTGAAAGTCAAATTTTCTTTTCAGCTCTGATCTTTTCAACAAGAATGCTTGAAAGTCCTCAATTTCATTGAAAGACGATTTTTTTCCCTGAAGTGCTATACTCAGTTTTTCTGGGTAGGTGCTTCTTGGTTTTAGTCCTAGTTCCTTGACTTCTGGAATATCCTATTCCATGCCCTTCGATCCCTTAATGTAGAAGCTGCTAGATCTTGTGTTATTCTGATTGTATTTCCATAATACTTGAAATGTTTCTTTCTAGCTGTTTGCAATATTTTCTCCTTGACCTGGGGACTCTGGAATTTGGCCACAATGTTCCTAAGAGTTTCTCTTTTTGGATCTCTTTCAGGTGGTGTTCTGTGGATTCCTTGAATATTTATTTTGCCCTCTGGTTCTAGAACCGCAGGGCAGTTTTCCTTGATAATTTCATGAAAGGTGATGTCTAGGCTCTTTTTTTGATCATGGCTTTCAGGTAGGCCCAGTATTTTTAGATTGTCTCTCCTGGATCTATTTTCCAGGTCAGTTGTTTTTCCAGTGAGATATTTCATATTATCTCCTATTTTTTCATTCTTATGTTTTTGTTTTGTGATTTCTTGGTTTCTCATAAAGTCATTAGCCTCCATCTGTTCCATTCTAATTTTGAAAGAACTATTTTCTTCAGTGAGCTTTTGAATCTCCTTTTCCATTTGGCTAATTGTGCTTTTGAAAGCATTCTTCTCCTCATTGGCTTTTTGAACCTCTTTTGCCAATTGAGTTAGCCTGTTTTTCAAGGTGTTATTTTCTTCAGCATTTTTTTGGGTCTCCTTTAGCACGGTGCTGACCTGCTGTTCATGCTTTGACTGCATATCTCTCATTTCTCTTCCCAGCTTTTCCTCCACCTCTCTAAGTTGATTTTCAAAATCCTTTTTGAGCTCTTCCAACTCCTGAGCCCACAGAATATTTAGTCTGGATGTTTGGGATACAGAGGCCTTGACTTCTATGTCTTTGCCTGATGGTAAGCATTGTTCTTCCTCATCAGAAAGGAAGGGAGGAAATGTCTGTTCTCCAAGAAAGTAACCTTCTATAGTCTTATTTCTTTTCCCTTTTCTAGGCATTTTCCCAGCCAGTGACTTGACCTCTGAATATTCTCCTCAAACCCACCTCGCCTCCTGATCCTCCCAGCCAGCACTTGGGGTCTGAGATTCAAATGCTGCTCCCCAGCCTTGGGGCTTCGGCAGGGGCAGGGCTGCTGTTCATTGTGAGATTAAGTTCAGGTGCTCAGGTTGGGGCAGGGCCGCCTCTCAAGCTCAGTTCCCTCAGGGGGTTTATGCACAGACCTTCAACAATGGATCCAGGCTCCTGCCTGCTTGGGGAGCCCTGGTCTGCCGCTGTGTCAGCTACTGCCTCCTGAGGGGGCCTGAGTTATGGGGGTACCCCACTCCCCTCTCGACCTGCCAAGAAGACCCTCTCACTGACCCCCGTCACCTGTGGGTGGAGGGACCGGCACGGCCGCTGGAGATCCCATCCCTGAAGCCCGCTCAGATCTGCTCCTCTCCATGCCACGGCCGAGGCAGGGCTGGGCTGGGCTCCGCGTCCATAGCGCGACGGACCTTTTGCGAGAGGTTTGCAGGTCCCTCTGGAACAGAAATCTCCTTTGTTCCACTGTGCTGTGGCCTCTACTACTCCAGAATTTGCCGTGAGTTCCTTTTTACCAATGTTCTATGGGTTGTGGGTTCGGAGCTATGTGTATATGCGTCTTTCTACTCCGCCATCTTGGCTCCACCCGGAGTTTTTCAAATAATGGTTTCATATCACACATATATGAGGAATTTTATAAAATTTTTAAAAAATAAGAGTTATTCCCCAATTGATAAATGGTCAAAGAATATAAATAAGCAGTTTTCTGATGAAGTCAAAACAACTTATAGTCACATAAAAAAATGCCCTCAATTGTTATTGATTAGAGAAATGCATATTAGAACAATCTTGAGTTATTATTTTACCCTTATCAGATTGGCTAAAATTATTGAAGGGGAAAGAACTAAATGTTGGAAGGGATGTAGAATGTTCATTATAGGTGGAACTGTGAACTAATCCAACCATTTTGAAGAACAATCTAGAATTATGCCCAAAGAGTTATCAAACTGCCTACAGCCTTTGACCCAGCAATACCATGTTAAGTCTATTTCCAAAGACATTTAGGGAGAAAGGAAAAGAAGCTATATGATCTAAAATATTTATAGCAGCTCTCTTTGTGGTGATGAAGATGTGGAAATTCCATGGGTGCCCATGAATTCACGAGTGGCTGAATGACTTGTGGTATATGCTTTGATAAAATCAATGACCTTAGTAAAACATGGAAAAACTTGCAAGAAATAATAAGGAGCAAAATGAGCAGAACCAAGTAAATACTGTATACAGGAACAGTAATATTGTTTTAAGAAGAACTTAGAGCAAAAAATATTCTTACTACTGTGATAACCAAATTAACTACAAAGGACAGATGATGGAAAAAAAGAGAAAGAACTGAGAAATAGATATATAGAATGATTTTACATATATGTGCGTATGTATATGTATGTATGAATATATTATGTGTGTATATTTGTGTGTATGTGTGTCTAATGATAGCTATCTCTAGAATGAGGGAAAAAGAAAAAAAGAAAGAAATTTACATGATAACTTTATTATATATTTAAGAGGAATATCTAGTTTTACATAATTGATTTGCAGTTTTATATGCAATCGTTTTTTATTACATATGTTATGTAAATGCTTGTTTTATTCTATAAAATTTAAATAAAAGAGAGCATTATCTATAATGGGGATAAACTAGAAGCCTCTCCAATAAGATTAAGGGTGAAAAGAGGATGTTCCTCATTACTATTGGTGATAATGCAGCAAGAGATAGACAGAGATAGAAGTTCCACTTAAAATAACTGAAAATACCAAAAATTGAGAGCTTTTTTTTTTTTTTTTTTTTTTTTTGTGGTAGCAAAGAGATGAAAGGTGAGTGGATGACCATCAACTGGGTAATGACTGAACAAGTATGATTGTAATAGATTACTAATGCACTTGAAAAATGACAAATAGGATGGTTTCACAAAAAACTTAGGAAGACTTACATAAATTAATGCAAAGTGAAGTGAGCAGAACCAGGATATATTCTGTATGGTAACAAATATTGCAAAGATGATCACTTAGCTACTCAAGACAATAAGATAATTCTAAAGCATGCATAATGCAAAGTGTTATCTATCTCAGAGAGAGAAGTCATGAACTCTGAGTGAAGATTAAAGCATATCGTTTTTGACTTTCCATATGTTTATTGCATTTTGTTGTCTTTTTTTTTTTTGTAAAGTGGTTAATATGGCTATATTTTTACGACTTCACAAGAATAATTTGTATCATATTGCTTGCCTTCTCAATGGATGGAGAAAGGATAGGAGAGAGGAAAAAATTGAAACATTTTTTGATGTTAAAAAAATGAATAAATTTTACAAAAAGAATTCTGATCAACATAATGATCAACCGTGTTTCCCAGTAATCAAGGTATACAGAATTTAGTCCTTGAAACTTCCATCCCTTTTAAACAGACATTCCCTTCAAAATATGCAATCATTAGGTTTTCGTTATCCTTGGCTGAATGCTTTGAAATCTGTTCTTCTAAAATCTTTCATGTGAACAAGACTCTTCATGAAGTTTTTTCTTCTGCTTTATAAATTTTATTTATAGTAAAGTCATCACTTGCTTCCAAAGTTCCTATCATTTCTACTTGAACAAATCATTTCCTGATACTTGGTCAAAATTAGGTCAGTAAGAGGAGATTTTTTTTTGTTGTTATTGCTTCCTCCAGGAAATTATAAATATAATAATCCACAAATGTAGTAGTTGCTTTGCTTCTGATAAAAAGAACATCAACAGATATTGAAACAAATGAATACAACTATCACTACAATATTATACTCTCTGCTAGATTTATGATCTATTTCCCAGATTCATCATTTAATTCTTTCAATCAGATAATCTATAGGATTTTGTTAATGGAATATTATTATTTCTGCCTGATTTGATTTGCACTCAATTGCTCTCTACAGTGTTTCTCTCTTGAAGTTCATAGATAACCTCACGTGGAAAATACACACACACACACACACACACAACCTATATACATACATATATGCACATATATGTGTATACATGCTCATATGCATGTATATATATCAATTTATATGTACATTATACATACATATACAGACATAGATAAACAAATATAGACATAAACGGAGACATACAAATATAATATAGATACAGGTATTGATATAGATATAGATATAGATATAGATAGATCATCATAACCATTACTCACTATATTCCTTAGAGGCAAATTACATTATGTCAGAATCAGGTCTTGAACCCAACCTCTTCCCACAAGATTTCATTGCTATGTTTGTGGACATATTATCCTCTTTGAATTAAAAGCTATAGATTTTTATTTTTTAAAAACTGTTATATAAATGCTTGATTCTATAGGTTTTTTTTCCTAGCTCTGTTCTTGGACAATATCTCCTATGACTTATTCATTCTACCAGCTATCTCTCTAATGTTGTCTCTGCTACTCTCTGCAGTACCATGTTGGTCAAAAAAATCAAGCTAATATAGTGCAGGAGTTCTCAAAATGTGGTCTGAGGATTCCTGAGGATCCCCAATACTCTTTCAGTAGATCTTTCATGTAAAAACTATATGCATAACAATACTCAGGTGTTCTGATTTTTAATATGGTCAGTTATGATAGATATAACCTACTAAAACAAAAGCTTTATGAGAGGTGTTCCTCAATAATTTTTACATGTATAGAGGAGTACTGAGACCAAAAAGTCTGAGAACTGCTCATATAATGTAAGGACCACTGGAGTTTGAGCCGAGGCACTTTGACCGTGCTACTTACTTTGTAACATAGGCAAGCCATTGAACATCTTTGGATCTCAGTTTCCTCATCTGTGAAATGAGGGGACTATTTGGTTCCTTCTAAGGTTTAAAAGATTCCTTCTAACTCTTATGCTATGATCTATGGATCCATTTTCTCCTTCCCTTTGATATTATAAAATTTCCTCAACCAGTTTCATAAAGAAAAAAATGAAAAATGAAAAGAGATGGCCCACATTCCACCTCAAGAATACTCTTTATTAAGGAGTGATCTTCAATACAGAAGTGGGTTCTAAATTTTGATGATTAAGCTGTAATGGCAAAAAAAGATTAATCTATTATTTCTTAAATACTATGTTGTTACTCCTTGTTTCAGATCTGTTCTACAGTTCTAATTAAGTTGTGCTGTTGTATGTAATACTCATTTCAAAATTGTAGTTTTAATCAATGTTAAGAATTTGGTAAAGGCCCTGTATATAAAAGGGAAAATTAAGACAAGAGGAAACATTTCCATGTAAGTCACACTGTTTCTCTTTTAAAACACTATTTGATGTAATATTTTTAAGCCAGAAATTGAAGCTACAATTGCTCCCCTTTTCCCAAAGGAGTATTTTATGGTATATAATATTGAGAATTTAAGCATTTGGTATATGGCTGACTTTACATACCTAAATAAAAATTATTATTGTTTGGAAATGTTAATTAAAATGGCAACACTTTCTACAAATCTCTGAGAAGAGACTTTTATGCTAGCAATACAGCTGAAGTGAGAACTCAGATATAATATCTAGAGACATTAAGCTAGTCCTTCTTCAACTTATCACAATAGATAATTTTGGGGGTTTGTAATGGAATTCGGTGCCCTCTACCTCTAGGTCACTAGTTCAAATGTGACACAGGCCAGGAGTGAGTGAAACTCATTATTATTGGAAAGAGCTAGCTATTTAGTTAGCTTAATAGGATGAAGTGACTCTATCCAGCCAATTTCTAGGACACAGGGGCTTTAATTACAAAGCTTCCTGGCATTAATTAGCACATTTAAAACAATTCTGGCTATGAGGCAAAAAGGCATGGTGGGATTTTCTCTCTGTCCTTTATTTTTAATAAAATAAAATGCAATCAACCTCCTGAAGTTGTTTTGAGGTTGTAGCAATAAAGCTGACATCTTACTGGGAACTTGGGTTTTCTTCTGCTCATTAGATCAAGAGGGACATGTCACTGATGCCTTTTCAGAACCAGGTAATTACTTTGTGTCTTCCAAGTTGAGCTAACTGGATGTACATTCCCTTCCCATTTTAGTTCAGCATCACACACTCTGACAATCTTAGTCCCTGTTTTCTGAGAACAATTCACTGAGCTTTTAATCCCATCTTCTCTTTATAAAGGAACATTCTCTTTTTCCTTGACATAATTGTAGATCCCAAAGTCCCCTCAAAAGTACTCTACCTGTGTTTTCAAGTAGTATTAATTACTTTCAGTCTTCATTAGAAAGACTGAAGTTTAGACTTACAGAAATGTGTTGTATATAGCTCACTCACCAGGGTTTTAATATGATTTTAGAGGGCTTAGTTTGAATTGAGTGGAAGAAAACCTCAAAGATGATATAGTACTCAAGATCAGGAAAGCTACAGGGGTGAGATATACAGATTTTTGAATCATCTGCCTATAGATAATAACTAAATGAATGGAACCTGATAAGGTCACTTAAAAAAGGAAGTGAAGAAAGAAAATGTCCAGAATAGAAACTTGAGGAGCATTTATTGTGAGTAAGCATGCCATGGATGATGTGCCAGTAGAAGAAAATGGTGAGTATTCAGAAATGCAGAAGAAGTCATATCAAATGATATCACTACAATCCAGATTGGAGAGAGTAGTGAGGAACTATTAAAGACAAAATGCAGCAAAGACTTAAAGAAAGATGATTCTTTAGAAAAGCTTATCAGAGCTGGCATTAATGGATCACTGGAAAACATTAAAATGAATAATTTCCTTTAAGCCACAGGATGAAGAACTATATTAGAAAGGGCTAAGGACCAAATGAGAAGAGAGGAAATAGAGTAATGAGGATAAACAGGTATTTCTTAGGAGTTGGACTAAGAAAGGGAGGAGGGATGTAGGATGGAAGGTTAAGTAGATGGAGTACTAAATTAAATTTTTGATTTTTTTTTTTTTAAGAATGGGAGAGGCTTGAACATGTCTCAAGGTTGTAGAGAAAGAGCAATAGATAAGGACAGATTGAATATTAGGGAAGATGGGAGGTGATGACCTCAAAGATACATATTTAGGTACTGGCCTTGGTGAAGGGAAGGTTAACCTCTATCAGAGTCTTAAGGGAGAGAAAGGAAGGAAAAAGTGATATCACTTGCTTTTGAAGTAAAGGGAAGGTGAAAAGATGAGAGTTCATGGTTCATGGTCCCTATTTGCTCAGTAAAGTAGCTTCTGTGGGGAATGTGACAGAGAAACAAATAGAGAGAGAAAATAGAATTGCCTTGTTGCACTGCAGAGCCAATTATGCCTAGATATAACAAGAGTAGGAGGAGAAAAAGGAATAGGAGGAAAAGAAGGAAGAGGAGGATCAAAGTAGTAAGTATTGGTAAGTATACCTAATGCACATAGTAATATGAGTTTTTTCTAGTTACATTCAGTAGGAGTACATTAGTAGGATCAGAGAAGCAAGATGGTGGGAGAGATCCAGAATTTGGCTTGTACAAGCAATGAGCAGAGATAAGAAAATGAGGTGAAGTATTTGCGTTTAGAGAAGAGTATACATGAATTGGTTAACTTTTTTATAAAACACTAAGAAAAGAGGAAAGTGAAATTAGGATACAACTAATCATCTGAAAAAATACTGAGAAGTGAAGGGTGGAGACTATCATAAGTTTATGAAAAATAGCTTTAGGAAATTTAGGAAGTGTGTTAAGGAATAGAGAAAGAAGGAATGATGAAAGAACAAACATCAAAGACAGCAACGACAAAAAGAGAAAATAGTATGCTTTGATCTGCATTCAGACTCCAAAGTTCTTCCTCTGGATGTGCTTAGCATTTTACATCACAAGTCTTTTGGAACTGTCTTGAATCATTGCATTGCTAAGAAGAGCTAAGTCTATTATCATTAATCATCACAGAATGTTGCTGTTGCTGGGTGCATTGTTCTTCTGTTTCTGCTCACTTCACTCAGCATCAGTTCATATAAGTCTTAGGATCCTATAATTTTCTATTTAAATTGTAAGATTTAAGGCATGTTTTCAATTATGACTGTTGATTTCCTTCCTTAAGGACATAAAATTTTAAAAACTGATGTTATTCTTAGCAGAATTCATAACCAGGGTACTAGTGACTAGAAATTAGAAAGAGTAATGATTTTTTAAATGACCCTGGATAAGAGATTCTAAACATTCAGGAGCAAAACTGATTGGAATGGGGCTCATTTTTTTCCCAATGCAATTATCACTTTGACTTTAATATTAGTTGTTAAGGAGTAATGACCACTGTGTCTCTGAGACAGAGAAAGGGTAAATGCTGAATAGACATTTTGATCCTTAGTGTTCATGCCAGAATTCCCCCCCTCTGAGTCTAGTACCTTCTATATTTGTAGTACTTGTCATCATGGGAAAGTCATTTAAACTTTCTGAGCTTCAGTTTGCTTCTCTCTGAAATGAGGATTACATTTCTTCTATTATCTACCTCAAAGTGTGTTGGGATGAGAAAATAAAGTACAGTAAATGTTCTCTCTAAATATGATCTATTCTTGTTATTATCTTTTGTTATTTAAATTTTTTCTCCTGAAAGGGAAGGATGAAAAGCAGCACAAAGTAGCAAATACAACTATAGACTTGGAGTCAGGAGGCCCATGTTTAGAACCATGCCTGTTAGACCTGCCTTAGTCACTAAAAAGTTGTGGGAACTTGAACAAATCACATCAGTTCTTAAGGCCTCAGTCTCCTTATCAATAAAATGAGAGTTAGAATCAATGACCACTAATGTTTTTTCCAGTCCTAAATTGCTAATTTGTAACTGTGAATGAGAAGAGTTATGTCATCAAGGGAACTCTGACCATTAGATAATCAGATCAGCCCTGCAAACTCACTAACATGACACTTCGGTTGGCTGAAAAGCTGAGAAGCAGGCAGAGAAATGAAATCAAGAATATATCGGATTAAGGAGAAATTTACTCTTCCTCATGAGCTAAAAAGAGAATATAGAAAGTGAAATCAACATTTCTTCTATTTGCTGAGAATTATCCTTAAATATGTGACTACAGAAGCATATAAGGTAGACTGCGAAGTTACATGAGCCAAAAAAGGGGGTGGGACAGTCAACTAATCATAGGTAACACTTCTTCAGAAAGGGGAAACCTCAAACAGGGGACTGAGATTAAGAAGATAGTTGGAGGCTCTTGAATGAGTAAAACCAATATCATTTAGCAGCTTGGGATAGTGAAGAAAACACCCTTAAGAGGTAAGACCTGTGCCAAGGAAGCTTCCTGGGAAGCCTGGAGGCAGCGATAAGGTACTAAGGAAGGCACTGGTAACCTTGGGCAAGTGTCCAACTCCTTTCTCCTTCTTCTTGTTCTTGATAAGCGTGGGTTTTCTGGCAACTGAGATAAGGAAAACCATATGCCCTGGGGGATCAGAAAAATAGATAGGTTAAGGCAATTTGCCCTCCATGTGGATAAGGGAACATTTTTCCAGAGTATTCTGTGGCAGTTGACATCTCCAAATGCAAGTAGCTGGATTTTTCTCTTCTGACAAGAATGAATAGGCCTTTTTTTTCTTTTCTTCTACCCAACTGTTGATTTAATAGTCATACCATGCTCACTTTTGGCCTCAATAAGGTCAGCATCATATAGCCCTTACTCCATCTTTGTCTTTGAATTCAAGATCTGCACACAAAATATTGGCTTAAGAGAGGATGTGGACACCAGAGTTGGGAAATACTTATGGCATATATAGACAAAAGAGACCTTAAACAACTAATCCAAACTCTCCATTATAAGTAATGAATTTAGAGTTATGGGCCTGAGTTCAGATGTTGATTCTGATACTTAGCATGTGACCTCTGGCAAGTTATCGCCTTTCTGTGCTTCATTTTCTTTTCTCTAAAATGAGAGGGTTGGACTGGTTGGCTTATAAGACCCATTTCAGCTCTATGATCCTATGAACTTAGACACCAAAGCTGGCACTTATTAGGACAGCTACATCCTACTTTTCTCCCTTAAAAAAGAGCTTTAAAAGTGAATGAATGGAAAAGTATTTATTTATCTTACTATGATCTAGGTGCAGCAGCTAGATGGGGCAGTGGGTATAATTTTGGGCCTGGACATTGTTGTAAGTTCGAATCTGACTTCAAATACTTACTAGCTGTGTAACCCTGGGCAAGTCATTTAACCTATTTTGCCTCAGTTTCCTTATGTGTAAAATAAACTGGAGAAGGAAATGGCAAATCACTCCAGTATCTTTGCTAAGAAAACCCCAAGCAGGGTCACAAAGAATCAGACATAAATGAATACCAACAGTCTGGATACTGGGGATTCAAATTCAAAAGGGAAATAACTCCTGCTCTCAAAGAGCTTTCATTCCTCTCCTAGCTGTTCTTTTGACTTCTTGGACTTCGGTACCATGCCTCATCTGAAGCCCTCAATCCTTTTCAGATTTTTTTCCAGCTTCATCATGCCTCTTTTTTCATTCCCCCACTATTTTCACCTTTATTATTGGTGTTTTCTTTTCCCACTGAATTGCAAGATCCTTAAAGGCAGGGACTGTTCTTGTTTTTGTTTGTATCCATATCCCTAGTGTGAGTAAACATTTAATGAATTTTTGTTGCCTTACCTTGTTGTCTAATAAGTGGAGAAAGACATACAGGGAAGTAGTGGTCTGATCATGGAATTTTGGTCTGGGGAGACACAAAGATTATGAACAGTGCCATAAAGTAGTCAATTTCAAAACCTTTGTAGTAACAAAAGTTGTATAGATTTAGTGAGTGTTTTCAGAAAAAGAGACAGAAACACTTTGTAAAGTCAGAAAGCATTTATTAAGTACCTACTATGTGCTAGACAATGGATTAAGTTCAGGTGACACAAAAAAAGCAAAATAAACAATGCAAAGCAGCCCCTGGTCTCAAGGAGCTAATAGCTCAGTGGAAAGATAGCAATTAGATAACTATGTATAATAAAGATATAGCTAAATTGGAGATAACCAACATATTTACCTTATTTCCAGTCTTTCCTGAGATTACAGATTACTGATCTTTGTGGCATATGGTTACCAACTAGCTGATTCTGGAATTAAGAAAGAAAAGAAGGATGAAAGGAAGGAAGGAGAGAAGGAAAGAAAGGGAAGGGAAGTAAAGAAGGAAAGGGAAGGAAGAAAGAGAGGGAAGGGAGAGAAGGGAGGGATGGAAGGAAGGAAGGAAAGAAGGAAGGAAGGAAGGAAAGAAGGAAGGTAGGAAGGAAGGAAAAAAGTAAGGAAGGAAGGAAGAAAAAAAGGAAAATATTCTCACTTAGATTCCAGACATCAAACACCTCCTATATTATGCTTTAATGAGCTAAATTATATAAATGAGGCAGGGATTGCTGATGATTTTTCATCTGGGTAAGGGGAAGTTTTATCTTTAGAGATTCATTTATATTTTTAAAGCTTTATCCTGGGGTGAGATAGGAGGAGAAAGGGATTGTAGACAGGAAAGCTGGTTGGGGCATAGAGGCAGGTTGGTCACACATTGTCTAAAATGTAGTTGCCACAGTTTCTCATTTCCTTAGACTAAGTTATAAGGAAAAATTTGTTTTGCCTGGCTTTTTTTCCTCCATGATACTTTATTCAGATAAACTTGCCATTAGATAGGAATCTATTCTTAAGTCATTCAATGAAACATAAAAGGAAATCAATACTGATTTCCCATTGATCCATTTTGGAGAAGAGATCAATGATCAAGTATCTTCACAAGACCATTTCTAGTTTCCTTCTTTTGTCATCCAGACATGTGCCAATTTTGGTCCTGTCCTTTCTGATGTGCTACTCTGGAATGGCCCTAATCTGATGTGAATACTTCCAGCATCCCCATGCTGTGATTCCTTTTCATCTTTTTGCTCCCTTCAGGCTAGGTGCAACAGAAAGTATAACATTCTTCTCCCACATGGGTGCCTTCTCTCAGTTTCCCTATTTTCAGTTCCCCTTTGTAGAATGTCTTCCCCTACCAATATATTGGCTGTTGAGGTCAGGAGCCATCTTTCTTTTTTGCTTGTTTTTATATCTGCAGTGCTTAGCATAGGGTCTACTGTATAGTATAAATGTGTGTTATTCGTCTGCCTAACGGTAGAGAATTCTTACAAAGGCAGAGTCTTACTTCATGTAGTGGGTTTTCTTTTGCTTTGAGTTTCTCCCAGTCAGAATCATTTCCAAACAGCTTGGATCAAGGGCTAGGATATGGTAGTATAATTCTGAGTGTTCTAGATGCTACAGAAGGACCTCTTAATCCCTGCTCAGGGAAATAAAACTAAGGAATTTTGGGTAAAGATAGGGATTGAAGCAAGATTCCTTTATACAAAGAATTCCCAGATGAGGAAACTCCCATTGTCAATGCAGGACAGCAACTCCCTTCAATTTCTATTCTTATAGATTCGCCTACAATGTTGAGAAATTAAGTGTTACTGAAGCTATAAAGTTAATAAAAGAAAGAGTCAGGGTTTAAACCTGTAAACTTGTGAAAATATGTTCTTGAAATCACAGGAAATGAAGTTATTTCTAAGAAAAGAGGATGACAAACCAGGCAAATAAAGGTGATGGATTTGTAGGGAGAAACTTGGTTCAAATTTCAGGTAACACTGAACAAATCACTTTGACTCTCTGAGTCTCAGTTTCCCAGTTTCCTCACTTGTAAAATTAAGGTGCATTAGATAAACTTGAAGTTTCTATCCACTTCCAAATCCATAATTCTATTATACTATAACTCCAGCCTCCTAGATCAACATGAATTCTTCTTCAGTTTTCATTACCCTATTCATAACCCAAGTACTCTGTCACAACTTAATAGTAATCTACAGTAGTCTTTCTCCATTCTTCACAACCTCCCCCTATGATGCTTATTTTAAACAAATTTCAACTGCATAAAAACATTAGAGTATGTGTGGGGAGGTAAAATTGTACCTACTGGAACTCCCTAATTCCCTTAACCTCTAGCCCGCTCATTCCTTCATTCCGGTCTAGACCTGAACCTACTAAGAATAATGCCATAGAGAATTATCCTTCCTTACAAAAGCTTCCATTATGCCTTTGATCAATTTATTTATTCAGCACACATATTCCATGGAACTACCATTTGTATATCATTGTTCTAACCTGGGGATGCAAAGATAATGCTTGCTATCAAAATGTTTGCTTTCCACTTGGAATATACAACATTTAAGCAGATAAATAAATTCAATACATTAAGCAATACAATAAATTTGAGTAGGGAGAGAGCAATAGTAACTACTAGACAGTGAGTTCACTGTTACAGGGAACTTTCAGGTGAGGAAACTCAACCTAACTATAAATTCAGCTCCTTCTCTGCAACTTACATTCTTAGAAATTGCCCAGAGTCTTAAGAGGTTAAGCAATGTGACAAGTGCCACATTGTGCCTGCTAGAAGCAAGATTTGAACCCAGGTTGTTGTGTTTTTTTTTTTTTTAATTTGAGACTGGTTTACTCTGCATAATACCATATGACCTTTATACAAAATATGTTCAAAATCAACACAAGATGTTGAAAGAAATTAGGCATATCTTCAATACTGGTAACTATATCATTTCATTAAAAATAAAACTATTTCAAGTTACAATTATTAGCAGTTTGTCATTTTATGAGATTGTATAGTACTTACAGAAATATTAGCCTTCAAAACCAGAAAACAGATTTGGGTTCATGTTTTGTTAAAACCAATAAAACAAATTTGATAACTTTATTCTCTTTTTTTTTAATGACAGAGATGGAAGTTCATAAGAAATAAACTTATCCCTGTATATGTGTGCATGTGTGTTGTATTATATATGCCAACATGAAGAAACCAAATATACTACTTGTGTAAAATAACCACATTTAAATAATTGGCAGTTTTTGGCATAGTTCTTCAAAAAAAAGAACTAATAGAAAATAAAGAACACGTTGGTTTGTTTTTTAACAAAGGAGATGGAAAACATGGCCCTACCAAACTTAAAAATTAAAGAAGGTCACTATGGCAAATAAATTAAGAAGAGGCCCTAGTAACAGCACACTGATGAATACTTAAAAACAAATTTCTTAAGAACTAAGCTTATTCTCTCTTACTGAGGAACTAGCATCTATTAGCAAGCTTTGATTCTTTGACTTGGTGAGGGAGTGTCTTATCAAATGGTGCACGCCAAGAGTTGTCAGGCCAAATGGAGAATCCAAATAGGGTCTCTGTGAACCAGGAAATTGCTAAAGAGTTAATAATTTATATGGCACAATGACAGGCACAGGGTCAATTGGCACCACTCAGTACCATTTGGTCTAAATGCAATTAGAGGTAACTAGTTAGCACCATGAATAGAATATTGGACCTGGAGTCAGGAGGTGAACTTACTCAAAGTCATGTTCCAAACAATTTGGCCACTGGATCCAGATGGCCCTGGAGGAGAAAATGAGAATGGTGAAAGAAAGTGGGCTGCACAGCTCTCCCTCACACAAATCAAAGTCAACTGCAAATCATGTCATCATTTCCCTGATGTCATGGTCCTCTTCAAAACGAAGGACTAACATGAGCTGATCTTGTTA
Organism: Notamacropus eugenii; assembly: GCF_028372415.1. Classification (NCBI taxonomy): domain Eukaryota; kingdom Metazoa; phylum Chordata; class Mammalia; order Diprotodontia; family Macropodidae; genus Notamacropus; species Notamacropus eugenii. The sequence continues at coordinate 363,124,467 of NC_092873.1, read as the reverse complement.
CTCCTTTTCAGTACAAATCAAGCAATCAAATGAAGAGTAAGGACACCCTTGCATTTTATTGATGTTTTTGACACCTCTTGTATATATTCTCTCTTCCCCTTATAAATTGAACCACATTACCATATAAAACACATAACTAAAAGTGGTTCTCTTCTTAAGGTGGTCTATATATAGCAGGGATCTATAGAACGTGAATTCACTCTGCAACCGGGATTCTCAACTTCTTTGTGTATATCATGGAAACCTGTGGCAGTCTGGTGAAGTCTAGGGACCTCTACTCAGAATAATGTTAAATTCATAAAAATAAAACATAGAGGATTGCTAAGAAAATAAATTTTATTGAAATAGTTAGGAGAATACTCGTAATTATAACATCGTTTATGAAGCCTCTGAATTAGGTTGAATGCCCCATGTTGAGAATCCCTAATGCACAACAGCCCTGGCATGTATTTGTTGTTCTTGCTTTTAATGCACTTGTTTGAACATGTTCACGTATCTCCGGAAGGTCTTTAGATAATAAGTTAACCCATTTCAGTGTTAAGAAGCTCTAATTATTCCCAATGTCCTTTTCTCCTTCCTGTCTGACTGCCTTATATTGCACTGAAATCTGGCTCCTTCCTCTAAGCAACATTCAGCATTCCTGGTCTTGCCCTCTGGAGCTACATAGATTAAGTTTAATCCCCATTCTGTAGGATAGACTTTTAAATACTTAAAGACAGGTATCTGATGCTCCCATATTAAGTCTTCTCTTCACAAGGTTAAATAACCCTAATACCTGCAACTATTCCTTATGTGAATTGATTTCAAGTCTCCACATCAACCTAGCTGCCCACCTTTAGATTAAATCCAGTTTATCAGGGGGTCTCTTAAAATGCAGTGTTCAGTCCAGTACTCCAAATGAAATCTGAACAGAACAGAATATAATGGGACTTTTTTATCCTTGTTAAGGATACCATATTTCTATTGAAGCAGAGGTTTTTAACTTGGTGTCTATGAACTTGTTTGTAATTAATTTTTAAATTTATAACTGTATTTCAATATAATTGGTGTTTTAATATAAGCCTTTGCAATTTACTGTTTTATAAGAATTTTAAAACATTTTTAGAAGGGGTGCATAGGTTCTATGCAGACTGCTGAATGGATGCATATCACATTCCTCCCAAAAATATCTAAGTGCCTCTTCTCTAATGCATAAAGCTATAGTAGCAAAGGTTGCATTCCAAGGCAAATGTGTGGTGTTGGGCCTATAAGAACTACTCTGACAATTTTCACAGACACATGAAACTTGGTAGTTAATGACTTCTGCTTGGGGATAGCAGGAAAAAAAATCTCCCCTGTTAGCCAAAAGTCAGCAACTCTATTTGAGGGATAAAATATTTTATATAGAGAACAGCAACATCATTGTGTCTGAAACAGACAGCCTAAGGGGGGGAATATCATGTAATCAGTTTAGAAAGAAGTCTTCTACTTTTCATTTAATGCAACCAAATTTTAGTAACTACCTACTATGTGCAAAGAATTGAGCTAAGCTCTGGGAAGACAGACAAATAGTGGGGTTCTATATATATAGCAAGTATTCATTTTGGGTTTAAATGTACTGTCTTGTCTATAGACCAAGATTGCTTAACTCTGTGTGTGTGTGTGTGTGTGTGTGTGTGTGTGTGTGTGTGTGTGTGTGTGTGTGTGTGTGTGTGTGTGTGTGTGTGAGAGAGAGAGAGAGAGAGAGAGAGAGAGAGAGAGGGAGGGAGAGATACCTTCCACGGTCAGTCTGGTGAAATCTATGCACCCCCTTGAAGAACAGTTTTAGATACAAAAAAAAAAAAAAATACATAAAATTCCATAGAAAACTAGTGCAGTAAAATACAGTTCTCTCTCTCCCCAAATACATACACTTTTGTGTGTATCTGTATACATATATATCCATTCATATGTATACATATATATGCATGTGTGTGAATATATAGATATACCTATATATAGATATGTAGCTCTTCCACATCATGGAGGTTAGGGACATGGTATCCCTGTGATCTGGAAAATCTGCATAAAAATTTTGGCCCTTCCTTCATACCAGAAAAGAAGTTTGTTTTCTTTTATGGGGTGTTTACAGTGCTTTATTATAAAATTTTGGTGCATTTATGGTAATAAAAGATAAAATATATTGCTATTATATAATACTATACACACATAAACACATATATGCATATATATATGTATACATATACAGTATGCATTTCTGAGTTTCTAAATTTTTATTTGTCATCTGCTGTCATTTGAATGTCATCTGTAGCTTCTGCAAAACTCTCCAAAAATTCTCATTTAATTTCTTATGTTGACCTATGATATATTGAAAACATGATGAGGAAAGTCACAGTGTACACACGCACACACACACACACACACACACACACACACACACACACATACACACACACACACACTGAATATGTTAAGCATGCTTAATGTTTCCCAGAAGTGGGGTGGAGGAAAATTACACCCTCCTTGTGTATTTATCCCTCAGCACTTAACAACCAATTCACTTTCTAGTCAAAGGATTTCAGAATCGTTTCTCCTTTACTTCAGCTGCCTACTCACTTGCAATCACTAGAAACCTCCATTGCACCCCCATAGAGAGTGACAAAAGATACTGCTTCTCAAAGCACATCCATGGCAACTGATTTGATGGAGAGCTGTAAGTTGAAAGGAGGCATGTGTGATTGTGATATTTGCAAAATGGATCCTTGGGAGAGAATTTCCAAAGGGAGTTTTTACCAATGAAATCCTCCCCATGGAAATGACCCTTTATCAGCCCACATGAAGAAAGGCACATTTTGATTAAACCTTGTCCCATAGCAGGCCAGGGAAGGGTTTTTTGAACATTTGGGAATTAACCTTAGACCAGGAGGGAAAATGGGATAAAACTGTAGATTTGTAGTTGGTGGTTTCCCATGAAAGGCCGCAGTGCTTTTCACTAATAAATAACTGACCTAGCTACTTCCGAGTATCACTTGATCTAAGGCCACCTCCGGAATAGAAAATAGCAGCTATTCTCACAGGGCTATTCCAGAGTCACTTGGGGCAACTGATGGAGAGTATTCTCCATGTCAGGAAAAAAGTAGCTGGTAAAACTCATAAATACATGAAGACTGAGCTTGGGTGGGAAGACAGGATCTGAAATACATGGCTCCACTGATAGTCTTTCTGCATATATTTTGTTCCTGTTAGCATGGTACTAGATTTGGTATGTTATAGGTTAAAATCTTGGCTCTATTACTTATTACCTTCATGACCTTTGGCATGGCAGTTCTCCTCTCTGGGACTTATTTCCTTCATTTGTAAAATTAAATGCTTAGATTAAATGATTTTTAAAGCACCATCCATACCTAGAGCTCTGATCTTACTTCACATGATGAATTCATCTGCTTATCTCATTTGAGTCTTATTGCCAGCGTCATAGCTAGAATGAAGTGAAAGTAGTTTTGCTCCATTGAAATCCAATGACAGATTTTCCCACATTTCACCTTTGGTCTTCTGATATCTCTATAATTTGTCTCTTTTTCCAGGCCTTGTTAGCATATGGTACAATGAACTTGCAGGGTCCTAACACCATAATACCTTTCCCCAAGGGTCTACCATCCCTGCAAATTACTCTATGGGACTTCCCTTTGCTAGAGAAACAGCATTCTCAGTTAGAATGTCCTCTAAACTGCTGGTGCATATCTCCAAATATATACTTCAACTATTTTTGCCCTACATGAAAATATTCCTAGTGAAATCTCTGCTCATCATAGTCATGTAAGATTGGTACAACGAGTATTTGAATTCTAGTTTCACATATCAAGAAACTAAAGATCAGAGAGGAGAACTGACTTTCCCAAAATCACACAGACTACATGTGGTATATTTGGGACTCAAGTCCATGTCTTCTAACTCTTAAGTCCAAGGAAATGGAGAAAAAGCAACAAACATTAAAAAAAAAAAATGTCCCACTTTTAAATGCCCACTTTTAAAAACCCTAAAAGAAAAGTCTAGTTTTCACTTCTGTGATCGCATCCATATTTTCTTAGTCAGCACAAACACTTCCTCCAAAGAGGCATAATGGAGTTTCTCTGTAAGAGAACCTTCCATTGACAGATGCTATTATTAGAAGAGCTTGCCCTCTGTGGCCAACCCAGAGATCATACAATCATGGACTAAGAGGGGAGAGGGGTCTTTAATGTGTGTGTGTGTGTGTGTGTGTGTGTGTTTCATTAATATTTACCAATTATGTGTAAAAACTTGATAAGCTTTTGTTAAACTTTTGAGTTTCAAATTCTCTCCATCCCTGCTACTCTGTACCTGTCCTTGGAAAGGCAAGCAATTTGGTATTGATTATACAAACAAAGTCATGCAAAACATTTTGATATTAGCAATGTTGCAAAAAAAACACAAGAAAAATAAAATTTTTAAAGTATGCTTCAATCTACACCCAGAGTTTTTCAGTTCTCTCTCTAGAAATGAATAGCATTTTTCATCACGTCATTGTCTTGGATCATGGTTGTCTTAGGAGAAGGTGAGTCTTTCACAGGTGATCATCCCTACAATAATGCTATTACTGTATACAGTGCTCTCCCAATTCTACTCACTTCACTTTGCATCAGTTTGTATAAGCCTTCCTGAGATTTTCTGAAATCATCCTACTCATCATTTCTCATAGCACAATAGTATTCCATCATAATTATATATGCCTCAATTTATTCAACCATTTCCCAATTGATGGGCATCCCCTACATTTCTGATTCCCTGCTACCACAAAAGGAGTTACTATAATTTTTTTTGTACAAATAAGTCCTTTTCTCTTTTATTTGATCTCTTTGGGAAACAGACATTTTTTTTGCCATGTCAAAGGGTATGCATAGTTTTATAGCCTTTTGGAAATAGTTCCAAATTGTACTTTTGGATGGTTGGACTAGCTCAAAGTCACACCAACTATTCATTAGTATACGAATTTTTCCATACAACCTCTAGCATTAGTCACTTTCCTTCTCTCTCATGTTAACAATCTAACAGGTATGAGTGGTATCACAGAGTAGTTTTAATTTGTATTCTTCTAATCAGAGCATTTTTTCATGTAACAATTAAGACCTTAGATTTCTTCTTCTGAAAACTGACTGAAAGTTGACCATTTCTCAAATGGAGAATCACTTTTTTTTATTAATTTGTCTCAGTTCCATATATATCTGAGAAATGGGACCTTTATCAGAGATATTTGCTATGATTCCCCCTCCACCTCAACTTCCTGTTTTTCTTCTAATTTTGGCCACAATCATATTGTACAAAAAATTTCTAATTTCTTGTAACAAAAATGCCTGTTTTACTTCTAGTGATCTTCTCTGTTTTTGTTTGGTCACAAATACTTCCTTTATCCACGGATTTAACAGGTACATTTTATCATGCTACCCTAATTTGCTTATGAAACCACCTTTGATTTCCAAATTTTTTATCCGTTTTTACCTTATCTTGATATATGGTGTGGAATTTTAGTCTATACCTAGTTTCTGCCAAACTGCCTTCAAGTTTTCCCAAGCATTATTTTTAATCAAAATGATATTCTTGCCACAAAATCTTGGATCTTTGGGTTTATCAAACACTAGAATACTATACTTATTTATCACTCGGTATTGTGTACCTAATCTATTTTATTGTTCCAGCATGTTATTTCTTAGTAAATACCAGAATGCTTAGATGATTACCACTTTGTAAATATAGTATGAAATCTGCAACTCCTAGACCAACTTCCTTCATATTTGCTTTTTTTTAATGATTCCCTTGATATTCTTGATCATTTGTTCTTCCATATAAATTTTATTATTTTTTTAGCTCTATAAAATAATAATTTGGCAGTATGATTGACATAGTACTGAAAAAGTAAATTAACTTAGGAAGAATTGTCATTTTTATTATATTGACTTGGTCTACCCAGGAGCAACTCATATTTCCCCAGTTGTTTAGATCTGTCTTTATTTATGTGAAAAGCATTTTGTAACTGGGTCCATATGGTCCATGAGTTTGTCTTGGCAGGAAGACTTCCAAGCATGTTTTTTGTTGTCTGTAGTTATTTTAAATAGAATTTCTCTTTCTCTTGTTGCTAGGTTTTGTTGGTCATATTTAGATATGCTGATGATTTATGTAGATTTGTTTTGAATCCTGAAACTTTGCTAATGTTCCTAATTGTTTTAACCAGTTTTTAATTCATTAACTAGAAATAATGTCATCTACAAAGAGTGATAGTTTTGTTTCTTCACTGGCTATTTTTTTATTTATTCAGTTCTTTTTTTTTAAATTCTTATTACTGTAGCTAGCATTTCCAACACAATAGTGAATAATAGTGATGATAATGGACATCCTTCATTCACCTCTAGTCTTATTCAAAGGGTTTTAAGTTTAAAAACAATGATAGATAATGGAAGACCATGAGAGATACTGCTTGTTTTTGGTTTTATGTAGATACTAGTTAACATGATAAGAAATGCTCTATTTATTGTTCTATTTTCTAATATATTTAATAGGAATAGGTGCTGTATTTTGTCAAAAAAAATTTTCTGAAAGTACTGAAATAATCATATAATTTTTGTTATTTTGGTTATTGATATTTTTTATTATGCAAATAATTTTCCTGCTATTGAACCAGTCATGCATTCAAGGTTTAAAAGCAACCTGACCGTAAATAGTACATGAATTTTGTAACTCATTGCTGTAATATCCTTGTTAGTATTACTTTTTGCATTGATATTCATTAAGTAAACTGGTATATGGCTTTGTTTCTCTGTTTTTGCTTTCCCAGGGTTAAACATCAAAACATTATTTGTGTCATAAAAGAATTTTGTTAGGACTCCTTTGTATATTTTTTAAAATAGTTTCTATAGTACTGGCATTAATAATTGCTGAGATGTTTGGTGTTGACCTGCTTTTCATGCTTTTTTTGCATCTCTCTCATTTCTCTTCCCAGTTTTTCCTCCACCTCTCTAACTTGATTTTCAAAATCCTTTTTGAGCTCTTCCATGGCCTGAGCCCATTGAATATTTATTCTGGATGCTTGGAATACAGAAGCCTTGACTTTTATGTCTTTCACTGATGGTAAGCATTATTCTTCCTCATCAGAAAGGATGGGAGGGGATATCTGTTCACCAAGAAAGTAACCTTCTATAGTCTTATTTTTTTCCCCCTTTTCTGGATATTTTCCCAGCCAGTTACTTGACTTCTGAGTGTCCTCTCCACACCCACCTCACCTCCAGATCCTCTGAGCCAGAGCTTGGGGGCTGAGATTCAAATGCTTCTTCCCAGCCTTAGGGATTTGGCAGGGCGGGGCTGCTATTGAATGTGAGATTAAGTTCAGCTGCTCGGGTGGGGTCAAGGCTGCCTCACAGGGCTCAGTTCCCTCAGGGAGTTTATGCAGAGGCCTTCAACAATGGATCTGGGCTCCTGCCTGCTTTGAGAGCCCCTGTCTGCTGCTGCCTCAGCTGCTGCCTCCTGAGGAGGCCTCAGTTATGGGGACACCCCACTCCCCTCTCGGCCAGCCAAAAAGACCCTCTCACTGACCTTTGGCTCCTGTGGGTGGAGGGACCTGCACTGCGACTGGAGATTCTGTCCCTGAAGCCTACTCGGATCTGCTCCTCTCGGTGTCGTGTGTCCAAGGCAGGGCTGGACTCTGCTCTGGGTCTGGTGCACGACACACCTTTCGTGTTAGTTTTTCAGGTCTCTCTGGAACAGAAATCTCCTCCACTGGGTTGTTCTGTGGCTTCTGCTGCTCCAGAATTTGTTGGGAGTTCTTCTTTACAGGTATTTTATGGGCTGTGGGTTAGAAGCTAGCATATGTGTATCTTTCTACTCCGCCATCTTGGCCTAGTATTTTTTTCTTTTAGCATAAAGGTTGGATATTACAATGTGATTTTATATCTATAGCAGATTTCATATAAGAATTTGAGATGTCACCTTCATAGGGTCAGAGAAGAGTAATGGCTGAATATTCTTTGAGAGCCTGAGAAAAGAACAAGGGCCTAAACTGATCTCTCACACTTAGCATTTTGAGTTTACATGTCAGGAGGGGTGAAGTTTTCGGTGACAGAACTAGTCCTTTATGGTTGAAGGGCATCAGGCAATTGTTACAGTGACTGCCAGCATCATTCATCATTACATATGTATATGCATGTATATATATATACATATATATACATATATATGTATGTATATATATACATATATATACACACACATATATACACATATATATACATATATATACATGTATATATATATACATATATATATATATACATATATATACATGTATATATATGTATATATACATATATATATATACATATACACATACATACATACATACACATTTATGTTACTCATCAACTTCCTGGTTTGTTCACTTTCTCAGAGTCTCAAAGCCTGTGTTTTACTCTGTCCCCCAAACACTTCCTTCAGCCAGGGCTGATTATATCCTGAATATCACCATTGCCTACAAATGTTTGACTTTCTTGATGAATCAAAATAAAACAAGAAAACAAAACAAAAAAATACCCTAACTTCATAAGTCTTTCTCTCTGTCTCTCTCCATTGTTTGCTATTAACATCCCCATCATCACCCCAATTCATTCTTCATGCACTTATGATAGCTTCCAATTTCACCATACTTCAGTATATCCTCAGACAATTACACCTATCTGATTTTATTTTCATCATGTTGTTGTTGCCCACCCCTTGTTAAACTCTAATTCTGGATGCCTCCCTCCCCACCTCTACTCACATGAGCTGAACTGAAACTGTTCTCTCTGAACTTTTCAATGATTTTCTAAATGACAACTCTGTTAGTCTTTTCTCAGATTTCATAATTCTTGATTTCTACACTCTATCTTGCTGGGGTTTAGGTTCTGCCCACCCAGGGATGCCAAAAAGTATTGTGATTTCATGATGTATTTTATTGTGTTGCATATCGGGGACCATCTCCAAGTCAAGTATAGGCATATATTGAAATTGACACTTCTCATGAAGTGGGCTAAGCTCCAAGAAGAACCAGCAACTTCAGAGAGAGCAAGATGGATTTTTATAGGGTAAAGATACAATTACATAACAAAAATTATGAATATTAAAAAGGCAGGAGGGATTTGTTAAGAGATTAGGTAATAGGGGAGGGGTCCCTTCTGTGGTTCAGTGGTTAAAAATTCTGGTCATGCTGCCTTCCAGTTAGTTGCTACTGTGGCCCTATCTAGTCAAGAAGGATAGTTAGGTATTGTGGTCTTGTCTTGGGCTTGGATGATGTGATTGTGATAGAGTACAAAAACACATCTGTTTAAATATGTGAACTGGATCTAAGGGCGGTGGTTTGCTAGGGGCAGTGGCTATATTGAATCTGAGGACTGAGATGTGGTTAAAACCAGATTGTGTGGTTAAATCAGAATGTGTCTGCTGTTCAAAGGGGCCAATAAGGATGCGAGAATAATGGGACAAGGGACAGCTTCATTAGGATTCTATCATCTGACATAATTTACTACCCTTTCCTTATGGATACTCTCTCCTTTGTGGTTTGTTTATTTTTTGTTCTACTCTCTTCTTTCTCTTCTCCTACTTCTCTGCCTTCTTTGCTGGCTTGCTATCCATACTATGCCTCCTAAGTGGGAGAGTTCCCTAAGTTTGTATCCTAGGTCCTTTTCTCTTCTCTCTCTGCAATGTTTTTCTTGGTATCCTCATCAGCTCCATTGGATTTAATTATCATTTCTGTGTATATAACTTAGATTTCTTTATATCCAGCCATAGACTTAGTTTCTTGTTTCACCAACTCATTATCAGACATTTTAAATTGGTTATACAGGAAACATTTTGAATTTCACATGTCTAAATCAGAAATCATTATGTTTTCCTCAAAATCCTACATGTATTCCAGACTTTCCTATTTCTATTTTTAAAAATATGAGTATTCTCCTTGTCTCCCAAATTCTTCATCTCAATATTTTCCATACTTTTTCACTCTCTTTCATTCCACTTATTTAATCACTTGCCAGACTTCCTATTTATACCACCATATCTCAGCTCTGACTCCTTATCTCTACTATACAACTATCATTTTAGTTAGGACCCCTCACCTCTCTCATAGACTGTTGCAGTGGTCTGCTATCTAATTGGTCTCCCTGCTTCAGGTTTTTCCCATTCAATCTTTCAATCAGCTGTCAAAGTGATTTTACTTAACTGTGGATTTGACATACTCTCCCCTACTCAATAAAATCTAGTTGCCTCATATTGCCTCAGGGATGAAATAAAAACTCATCATTTTGACTTTTAAAGTCTTTCATAACCTGGTCCAAACCTATCTTTCCTCATTAAACATTATGCTTTACCTATGGTAGAAGACTGGATTCTGTGGTCGAAAGTGTCCTTCTCTGTGCCTTACAAAACCCTATGCCATCTATTGTTTCTGTAACTTTTCACTGCTAGCCCTTATTCCCAAAATTCATACCCCTGAACTTCTGCCTTGTGGAATCCTTCATTTATTTATTTATTTATTTATTTATTCATTCATTCATTCATTCATTCATTCATTCATTCATTCATTCATTCATTTATTTATTTATTTATTTATTTATTTTTCAGATTCAGTTAAAGCATTGTTTACTGCTTGAAGATTGTAATGATTTTCCCCAACTTCTAATACCCATTCTTTCTCATTAATAATGTTGTATTTGCCATATGAATTGTTGTTTTATTTAGTCTTTTGACATTTGTGCTTTATTTCCATAGGTACATGTTTCCTCACCCAACATAATCTCCTGAGAATAAGGAATGTTTCATTCTTTGTATTTATGTGCCCAGTGTTTAGCAGAGGCCTTGACTTCCTCTGACAGTATGCCTTGTTCTTCTTCATCTGAAAGGATGGGGGGAGACACCTGTTCTCCAAAAAAGCAGCCTTCTATGGTTTAATATTTTTTCCCCTTTTTGGGCATTTTCCCAGCCAGTTACTTAACTTCTGATTTTCCTCTCCACAACCACCTTGTCTCCAGTTCTGCCAAGCCAGCTCTGAGGGCTGAAATTCAAATGAACTACTCCAGTCCCTCAGGGGATTTAGGTGGGGTCATGGCAGCTATTCAGTGTGAGATTAAAATCAGCTGCTCAGGTAAGGGCAGGGTGGCCACACAGGGCTCAGTTCCCTCAGGGGGCTTACAATGAAACCTTCAACAGTTGATGTGGGCTACTGACTGCTTTGGGAGCCCCATCTGCTGCTGCCTCTACTGCTGCCACCTGAGGAGGCCTGAGTTATGGGGACACCCTGCTCCCTTCTCAGCCAGTCAAAAAGACCCTCTCACTGACCTTTGGCACCTGTGGGTTGAGGGATTTGCGCTGCTGCTGGAGATTCTGTCCCTGAAACCTGCTTGGATCTGTTCCTTTCAGTCTGTGTGGCCAAGGCTAGGCTAGGCTCTTCTCCAAGTCCAGTGTGAGACAGACCTTTCCCATCAGTCTTTCAGGTCACTCTGGGATAGAAATCTCCTCCACTCCATTGTTCTGTGGCTTCTGCTGCTCTAGAATTTGTTTAGAGTTCTTCTTGACAGGTATTTTATGGGCTGTGGGGTAAGAGCTAGCATATGTGCATCTTTCTGCTCCCCCATCTTGGCTCCACTGAGATGCAAGTTTGATTTTAAACAAACTGAGTCTGAGGTATCAGTAATACTTTATTTGAGGTAATATTCTCAGGTGGATTTTTGAGGCAGCAAGATGGTGCAGTGGGTGGAACAGCATGCCTGGAGTCACCTGGATTCAAATTCTGCTCCAGACACTTGTTAGCAAGTAACTTAACGTTTGTCTCCCTCAATTTTCTCAACTATAAAATTAGGATAATAATAGCATCTATCTCCCCAAGGTTGTTGTGAGGATCAAGTCAGATAACTGTAAAATGCTATGTGCAGTGGCTGGTAATTACTAAGTATTATATAAGCCATTGTTGTTGTTGTTATTGTTGATATATGGGGTGGAGGAATTTTGGGTTCAGATAGCAACTTCTTTAAATGAGCAACTTCTTTCTAAACCTCAGTTTCCTTCTCTGTATGAAGAGAACAAGCATCTTGCAGTACCTATCTCAGTGAGCAGTTGAAGAACAAAGGAAATTGCATACATGAAAATATCAAGATTTAAAGCTAGAAAATGCTATAGAGGTCAAGTACTTCAACCTAGTTTTACAGATGAGGAAGTTAAGGTCCAGAAGAGTTAAATGACTTACCCGAAGTCACACAGGAAGACATTTATACCCTTTTTGGTTTTTTTGCCAGTGGATTACAAGTTCTTCAAAGTCATGTGAAGCAGGAAAAACTTTAGAAAATATATAAGACAGCTGATATTTGAGGACAAGTCTAACAATTCTCAGAGAGACTTACATGATACTGGGGAAAGAGCTCTGGATATGGAGTTGGAAGATAAAAATTCAAATCCTTGCTGGATCACCCATTTCCCATTGATTTCACTTTAGTCAAGTCATTTAACTTCTTTATGCCTCAGTTTCCTCATCTATGAAATGATAAGTTGGTCTAGATGACCTTTAAGACTCCTCTCAGGGGACAGAGCCACACCAGTGAAATAAAAAAAAGACTCAGATGAGCTTTCTCAACATTCCTCTTTAAACAACTTTAAAGTAACACCCTTAATCAAATTCTGGAGTGGAAGAATCAAAAATAGGTCAGAACATTCTTCCAGACCAAGACAACTTAGGTCTGAAAGAGAGATCTGTAACAGGATGGTAGAGGATGACTCAAAGCCTACATGGATAGAATACCAGTGGTGGGACTAGGTAGTGGTGATAGAAGCAGCAGCAGTTTCAGTAGCTCTTATGCCAAAAATGATAATGGGACAAGACCACTGGTCATAGAGAAATTATAGAAAAAAAAAGAAATTACTGAGGATCCCTATGTTAGCTTTGGATGTAGAACCAGACATTCTTTGGCCACTACATTGCCTACATTCACTCCGAAGTCATAACTTGAGGGCAAAGAGGAGCACTTTCAGTCAAGAGAAAATGAGAGCCCTGAGGATCAATATTGCTTTTGGTCATAAGGGATTAGGGATCCTGACGAACAGTATCAATTGCAATCAAAAGGGATCAGGGACCCTGCCTGGGCAAAAAACAAAGTGCAGACCAGAAAAGCAGTGACTACACCTCTCCCTAGATCACATCACCTTGAAAGCCCTAAAAACTCTCAAATCTCTCAAACCAGCTCTGAAAACAGCAATGTAAAAACCCTGAAGTTTAAGACAGAGCCCTTTCTCACACCAAAACCTAGAATATTATCATCATTAATATGAAAATCAAAATCAAGAAAAAGGTGGAGAAAAAAAGAGTAAACAACAACAAAACTCTGAAGAGAAAAATCAAGTATAGTGACAAAGATGATCAAAACAAAAACTCAAGAGAAGATAATGAAGGCAAAAGAGCTAAGAATAAAGTAACAGAAAAAATAAATTGAATTGGAAACAAGCCAAAAAGAATTCCTTGAAGAGCTTAAAGAAATGATTTTACAAATCAGACTAGTGGGAAAGGGAAAATTGGATAAAGAAGTAAAAATAAATGAAGAAAATTATGAAAAGACAGTAACTTGGTAAAAGTGGCAAAGTAATGAAGAAAATAATATCTTAAAACCCAGAACTGGCCAAAAGGGGGACAAAGGTAAAAAAAGCACACTGAATTAAATAATCTTATAAGAATTAGGATTGAACAAGTGGAAGCTAATGACTACATGAGACATTAAGAAAAAATAAAACAAAATCAAAAGAATGAAAAAGAAAGATAATGTGAAATATCTCATAAGAAAAAAAAATGACTTGGAAAACAGATGGAGGAGAGATAATTCTCCCATGAAAACAATTTTTTTAATTTGTTTTCTGTTTTCTACAATCATTTCCATAAGTCCCAAATTTTCTACCCTTCCCTCCCCAAGATGGCATGCAATCTAATATGACCTCTATACATACATTCCTACAACACATTTTCACATTAGTCATGTTTCATAGAAGAATTAAAATGAATGGGAGAAACCATGAGAAAAACAAAACAAAATGAAACATAACAAAAGAGAAAATAGTCTGCTTCATTCTGCATTCCAAATCCATAGTTATTTCTCTATATGTGGATGGAATTTTGCATCGTGAGTCTTTTCCAAATGATTTAGGTCCCTGCATTGCTGTGAAGGACTAAGTCTGTCAAAACCAGTCCTCAAACACTGTGGCTGTTACTGTGTATAGAAGTCCCCTAGTTCTGTTCATTTCACTCAGCATCAGTTCATATGTCTATCCAGAAATTTCTGAAGTCCACCTGTTCCTCATTTTTTATAGCATAATGGTATTCTATTACATTCCTATATCACAAGTTGTTCAGTCATTCCCCAATTGATGACTATTCCCTTGATTTCCAGTTCTTGGCCACCACAAAGAGAGCTGCTCTAAATATTTTTGTACATGTAAGGCATATTACTGGTTCAAAGGGTATGCACATTTTTATAACCCTTTGGGCATATTTCCAAATTGCTCTCCAGAATGCAGTGGATGAGTTCACAGCTCCACAACCAATGAATTAGATACATTTCCTCCAAAATGTATCATTTTTCCTTTTTGTCATGTTAGCCAATCTGATAGGTGTGATTTGGTACCTAAGAGTTGTTTAGATTTGCATCTCTCTAATCAACAATAATTTAGAGCATTTTTTTTCACATGACAATAGACAGCTTTAATTTCTTTCTCTGAAAATTTGCCTGTTCATATCATTTGTCCATTTATCAATTTGGAATGGGTTGTGTTCTTGTAAATTTAACTCAGTTCTCTATATATTTTAGAAATGAGACTATTATCACAGACACTAGTTGCAAAAATTCTTATCTGATTTTCTCCTTCCATCCTAATCTTGGTTGCATTGGCTTTGTTTATTCAAAATCTTTTCAATTTACTCTAATCAAAATTATCCATTTTGAGTGGCATGACAATCTCTATCTCTTGTTTGGTCATAAATTCCTATATTCTCCATAAATATGACAAATAGGCAATTCATTGCTCTTTTAGTTTGTTTATAGTAGCAGCTTTTATACCTAGACTGTGAACCCCTTTGGACTTTATTGTGGCAATGTTGTCAGGGACTGGTCTATATCCAGTTTCCACCACACAATTTTCCAGTTTTCCCAGCAGTTTATGTGAAAGAGTGAGTTCTTATCCTAGAAAGTCAGGTATTTGGGTTTATCAAAAAATAGACTGCTATAATCATTGACTATGGTGTCTTGTGTACATAACCTATTATATTGATCTACCTTTCTATATCTTAGCTGTTACCAAGTGGTTTCCATGATTGCTGCTTTATAACACAATTTAAGACCTGGTATGGCTAGGTCAACTTCTGTAGCATTTCTTTTCATTAAATCCCTTGAAATTTTGGTCCTTTTCTTCTAGAAAACATTTTTTGGTAGTTTCATTGGTATGACAAGGAAAAAGTAAATTAATTGAGGTATAATTTTTATTATATTATCTCTGCCTACCCATGAGCAACTGATGTTTATCCAATTATTTACATCTGACTTTATTTGCGTGAAGCATGTTTTATAATTGTGTTCATGTAGTCCCTAGGTTTGTTTTGGCAGATAGACTCTCAAATATTTTGTAACTTTGTTTCTTTATTTGATTTGATCTGATTTGGAAACTTTATTTTTAGTTTTCAACATTCATATTCTCAAGTTTTTGAGTTCCAAATTTTCTTTTTTTTATTCTTTTTAATAGTTTTGTTTTTTTATTTTTAAATTTCGACATTAATTTTCACAAAATTTTGAGTTCAAATTTTTCTCCCCATCTCTCCTGTCCCCCCACCCCATTACACTTTGCATTTTGATTACCCCTTCCCTCAATGTGCCCTCTCTTCTATCACATCCCACCCTTCCTTTATCCCTATCTTCTCTCTTTTCTTGTATGGCAAGATAAATTTCTATACTTCATTACCTCTATTTCTTATTTTCCAGTTATGTGCAATGACAATTCTCAATATTTATTTCTAATATTTTAATTTCAACTTCTCTCCCTTCCTCCTTCCCCATCCATCCCCACTGAGAAGGCAAGCAATTCAATACAGGCTATTTATGTGTTGTTTTGCAAAAGACTTCCATAATATTCATGTTGCATAAGAGTAACTATATTGCCCTTTATCCTACCACGTATCCCCCCTTTTTTTTTTGTATTCTCTCATTTGAGGTTGTCCCTTCCCAAAAGTGTTTACTTCTAGTTACTTCCTTCTCCCAATTACCCTCCCTTCTATCATCCCCGTCACCCAACTTGTCCCCTTTCCCCTACTTTCCTGTATTGTAAGATAGATTTTCATACCAAATTTAGGGAGCATGTTATTCCCTCCTTAAGCCATATGTAAAGATAGTAACCTTCACTTTTCCCTTCTCACCTCCTCCCTTTTCTCCTCCATTGAAAAAGATTTTTTTTATCTCTTTTATGAGTGATAGTCTGCCCCATTCCATTTCTCTCTCCTCTCAATATTTTCCTCTCTCACTCCTTAATTTCATTTTTCTTATGGATATCATCTCTTCTGATTCAGCTTAACCTGTACTCTGTGTTTGTGTGTGTGTGTGTGTGTGTGTGTGTGTGTGTGTGTGTAATCTCTCCACCTACTCAAATACTGAGAAAAGTCTCAAGAGTTACAAATATCACCTTTCCATTCTTTCCATGTAGGAATGTAAATAGTTCAACTTTAGAAAGTCCTTTATGATTTCTCTTTCCTTTTTACCTTTTCATGCTTTTCTTCATTCTTGTGTTTGAAAGTCAAATTTTCTATTCAACTCTGGTCTTTTCATCAAGAATGCTTGGACGTTCTCTATTTTATTGATTGACCATAAGTATTATACTCAGTTTTGCTGGGTAGTTGATTCTTTGTTTTAATCGCAGTTCCTTTGACTTCTGGAATATCTTATTCCAAGCTCTTTGATCCCTTAAGTTAGAAGTTGCCAGATCCTGTGTTATTGCGATTGTATTTCCACAATACTCAAATTGCTTTTTTCTACTTGATTGCAATATTTTGTCCTTCACCTGGGAACTCTGAAATTTGGCTATAATATTCCTAGGAGCTTCTCTTTCCGGGTCTCTTTCAGGAGGTGATCAGTGAATTCTTTCAATATTTATATTGCCCTCTGGTTCTAGAACAACAAGACAGTTTTCCTTGATAATTTCATGAAAGATTATGTCTAGGCCATTTTATTTATCATGGCTTTCAGGTAGTACCATAGTTTCTAATTTGTCTCTATTGGATCTATTTTTCAGGCCAGTTGTTTTTCCAATGAGATGTTTCACATTATCTTCTATTTTTTTCAAACTTTTGTTCTTGTTTTTTAACTGCTTGGCTTATCTCACAGTCATTAGCTTCCCTGAACTCTATTCTCTCTTTTAAAGAACTATTTTGTTCAGTGAGCTTCTGAACCTCCTTTTCCTTTTGGCTAATTCTGCTTTATAAAGCCTCCTTCTCCTCATTGACTTTTTGGACCTCTTTTTTCCAATTGTTAGCCTCTTTTTAAAGGTGTTATTTTCCTCAGCATTTTTCTCTTTCAGCAAGTTGCTGACTTACTTTTCAAGCTCTTCTATGGCCTGAGTCCATTTCATATTCATTTTGCAGGGTGACCCAAGACCTTTGTTCCTGTGACTGCCATCTTCATTCTCTTAATTCTCTTCTGCTTTTCTGCACATTCTTTTGTTTTGTGTCTCTGCCCCGGAAGTGCTGGGCATGTTGTCATTTTTCACAACCTGTACCATGAATTCAGAATGGAAGAACACATAGGCTTCCCTAGCACATCATGATTGCCCCATTTTCACTCTTTAATCCTCATGCAGCTATTCAATTCATTTTTTTAAAATCTCCCACCACAATATCCTGAATCACACAACAATGTACATTTGTTAGCCATTTCCCCCTCCTCCCACTGGATACCTATGGTTAAGGAACAGTGTGATATATAAAATATCTAAATTATAGTTAATTCTTCAGCTTGATAAAAATGAATCATCTGGGAATTCCTTCAAAAAATCTCCAGAAGCATACATCAAATGAATTTTTTCCAATATTTTATCAATATCTGAATTTTTCAGAAAACCATCTAATGCAAAATATAGTATACATACATATATATACATATATATATACATACCTACATATACACAAATAAGTGTGTGCATATATGTATATATATATATATGTACATATACATATATACATATATACACACACTTATTTGTATTGGCCCAAGATGTTAATAATCCATTTTTACTTACCAGACAAAGCAATACAGTTTACCTCCTCTATTTCCTAGCTATCTCCATCTCTTCAACAAAACTTAGAAGCTTTCTTAGATAACCTCTTCTATTTACATGAGTAAGGACTTTATTTCATGCAGTAAGGACTTTATTTCCGCTCCCCTCATTTTGCAAAGGAGGAAACTGAGGTCCAGAGATCTATCTAGAAGGAACATAAAAGTGATTTGTACAAAGTTTTGTGGTCAGTATCAGATTTAGAATTTGAAGTGAGATCTTTTGACTCCAAATTAAGTGCTCTTTCTAGTGTACTAGCTTGTTTCTCCTAAATTAAGTGAATTTTTTTTAAATTAGTCTAACAAACAGACTTGACTTAAAGAAATGCAGAGATAGTTTGCCAACACAGAGACATATCCACACATGTGCATGAATGCACATGCACATGCATATATATACACACACCATTTTCTGTTTTTACTATATGTATATGTGTGGGATAAAATCTTTCAGACATGGTCTTTTTGGGTTATCTGAGAGGCAATATTTTCAAAAAACAAAAACAAGAACTATTTGAGTAGTTATTAGAGAAGGTTTGATTGCCTTCTGTACTTGGACATTTTCCAAGTCTCTCTACCTACATAAGTAAATGGGAGGAACTTAGAGGTAAAAATTGTGGAACTCAGAATTATTTAGTGTTTATTAGAAAAATAGACATTTTCTGTGTTATGCCTTCACCTGTAGAGATATAAATTTAGAATGCAGTTATCATGAGCCAGGTTGAGGTCTCTGAGCCCTATGGTAGGAAATATGTGAAAAGACTAAGACTAAGGGAATTAGCTATTTGGTATGAGCTTATTCATTGCACTAAGGGGCTTGGTTCCTGGACCTGAAAATACTCTTGCCACAGCAGTTAGAGATCACAGACACCAGATTTTGAGGGAGCACAATAGTGAGGCTTCTGCTTGTTCTAGGCTAGAGGTTGCTGTTTTTATAAAAGCAATGATAAACCAAGTAGTACCTGCTTATGAACTTCAACTGCTCCAGGAGCTAAAGGGAAAAAATATTATAGCATAGATGTCCAGAGCTGTATCTAGAAGCATCCCACATAGCAGTGTCCACCTGGGGAATCTCTAGCAGTATCTAGTGGAGGCTATGAGATCAATGTCAAAAGCAGTAGTGCAGAGACATCTGTCACACAACAGCAGCAGGGTTGTTAATTTCCCCTCAATAATTGCTGAACACTTCCTACCTGTGAAAACTCTACATATCTACTCTTCCTCTTGGTAGTAGACATTGTTGTGGAAGAATCCCCCCATAATTTATGGAGATGTTTTGTTGCTATTGCTCTCATTATGCCATTCTGGTAAATATTTTTGCCAAATACATTTCCATTCTCTATCTGAAGATATATGTATTTATGGGTCTCACAGGCTGTAGTTTTAGGAGTACAACCCCCAGACTACTTTGAAGATTAGGGAGTTCTCCCTTGGGAGGTCTAACCCTTGAGAGCAAGTTGTGGGAGACTGAGGGAAAAGAACTGAACAACAGAGGTCAAAAAATCAATCAACCAATCAATAAGTATTTATTAAGCACCTACCCTATGTCAGAGACTGTGGTGGGTAGTATGAATACAAAGACAAAAATGAAATAGTGTCTTCATACAGTAAGTATTCACTAAATATAAGTTTGTTGAATAAATGAATGGATGCAGTCTTACTTATCACCAACCAAACAAATAACAAGGAATGATGAACTTTGCTTACATTGTAATTATTGTACAGTACTTATTTGGTATTGCCATGATTATTTAAATAGAATAATAAATTTGTTCCCAACTTTCCATTACCTTAAATTAGTGAAAATTCACACTTCGTCAATCTTACTTAAATCATTAATTTTCTTACCTCTATCTGCACCAGACAACCCCAGGATACACACATTCATTTTTGCAGGAGAGAAAGAAGATGGGAATGGGGGAGGAGGAGGAGGAAGATCTCAGAAAAATGTTAGTATTCCCATAGAAAACTTAACTTAAACTGATCCACGAAAGAACCTAGCAATTCTAAGAAATTAAAGCAAGGTGACAGTGAACAGAACTGTCTATACTAAGGCACTGAGGCAGTAGATTGGAATGCTACACTTGAGTAAAATTGAGTAAGTCAGTTTAATTGGACTATAGGTTATGTAAAAGAGAAATATGAAGTAAGCCTGATTACAGATAGATTGTGAAGAACTTTAAGTGTCAAGGTGAAGAGTTTGTATTCTAACCCAGTCTAATTGGGATCCACTAAAGATGGCATTATTTCATATGTTCTTGAGGAAAATTATTTTGGCTCCTATGTGGAAGAGGGGAAAGCCAAGGACCAGGGATTCTAATCTGAAGGCTATTGCAGTAGTACAAGTGGACAGGGATTAGGGCCTGGGCTAGAGTCATGACTTTGGGAGCAGAGAAAGGCAGAGGAATGAAACTTTAAATTGTGGAAGTGGCATTGATGAGATGTAGCAATTAATTGGATATATGGAGTAAGGGAGAAGGAAGACTCAAGGATGATAGTGAGCTTGTGAACTTGGGTGACTGCAGGCAGTGTCCTCAACAGAAACAGAGGAGTTTGGATGAAGGGAGGTTTAGTGGGTATCGAGTTCCATAAGCAGGCTTGCCTTTTCACTGTACCACTAACTGTTAATTCTCATTTTTACTGGACTAAATTTTGCTGGACTCCACTAAAAATCTCATCTCACATTTGATCACTCCTGTAGTGTCTCTAGTCTTTTCATCCTAATCCCTTGCTACAGTGTCAACATTGGTGTCTGTTCTTGCTGCCTAGGTTTCAGCATCTAGAGTATACAGAAAGGAAGTCACATGCCTATGGTCTGTTTCTTCCGAGCACCAATCCATTTGTGAAATATTTTATTATTTAATCCGGATTCTTGGCTTTGGTTCCCATGGCTAGGACTGACTTAAATCCTCAGTGCTGAGAAACATCTCTATAAAAATGAATGGTTTTGCATGGCTTTTAAGTGTAGTTTAATTTCATTTGGACTAAAATTTGAGTCTCCTTGGACATTTTGAAAAATTTCTTCCTTTTTAATGCTGTTGTATTTACTGACATTTCCAACCCTGGGAGTCCAGTTTTCTTGTTTATTAGAGCTGCTGTAATGAAAGTTTGCCACCTGATTAATTTTAATAGTTTAGCCAGGAACCTACGGATAATGTATATTGGCTGCCGAGCTTGAGATAAATTCTGTTCGCTCAGTTGCAAAGATATTTGGCAGAAATAAAGCCTGCCCTTTGCAGAGGAAACATCAAGGAACTTGTGAGGTGGCATTTCAAAGGCAAGTGTGTAGCAAAAATCTTGCTTTATCTTTTTTGTGACTTTGCTCTGCTGTAAAGATCTGATAAACTTGGTCATTTCTTTCTTTCTGGACATGCATATGTTTCATTTTAACATTTTATTTAAAGAATAAACACAAACTCCTTGTGAGAGGGCTCAGTCCTATTCAAAGCCAGGAAGACTTCAGAAAGGCCCATGAAGGCCAGCCACAGGTTTTATGGCATATCATAAACAGATCAGGACAATGTATAGCATCTCAGAGCACCCCACTGGTCCTTGAACAGTCCTCAAGAAACTTGAGTCCCTATACTTTGGTAACTTTCTTTCATCCTACTGATAATGTTTTTAATCCTACCCCTTCCTACTGGCTAAAATATATAAAAACACCAACTCTATATGTTTCTTCAAAGGTTAGTGTGATGATGTCCTAATGAGACATCTTATTTTAAATGTTAGTATTGGGAATGCAGAAATACACATAAGGAAAAGTGCTTTTTCAATAGTTTCTTTACCAAAAGAAATCACAAGCAAATATGTTCAAGAAAGCTCAGTAACTAGAAGCTAATTTATTGTACTGCTTCATGCCAAGAAGTTAAAAGTCCAATGTCTTTTCTCTCTATTTTTTAAATGTTTGACCAGTTGGCTCTATCTACTCATACTGAAATAGATCTCAATGATTCACAACTTCCCTCTTACAAGCATAAAACAATCTATCCATTTCTGCTCAACTAGTGTGACTTATCCATGACCTCCCATAAGTGTGCCACAGTCTACTTAACATGATGGTTGCATTCCTCAATTTCTCTAGCCACGATAAACAGTAGAAAATGATGGCTTTCTACCTGTTATCCTTTGCTCTTGCCATGTGATTAGCTCATCTTCTTTTACTATCATTGTGATTTAATGATAGATCATCCTTTTTTTCTTCAAGGTCCCTTATTGATTTTACAATGCACTCCAGCATGTCAGTTCAGTTTTAATTTTAATAGATTAAAATATGCATAAAAATAATAGCAATAAAAGCTTAATACCATAAAAAGTTCTTGGGGACATCATGTATGACTCAATGTCCCTTTACAGTCCCTTATCCATTGCTCTCTGTATGACATAAATTTTAGGATGTCAAAGTTGGTTGTATTTTGTACCTCACTGTTATCTAGCAACACTGTCAAAATGCTAACCTCAAAAAGATAGGTCTTTGCTTTCATAGAAAGTTTGGAGTCAATAAAAAAGCTTTGCAATTTTTAAAATGAAATCCAGGTGATCTCTTCTTCTT
Source organism: Notamacropus eugenii (assembly GCF_028372415.1). Lineage (NCBI taxonomy): Eukaryota > Metazoa > Chordata > Mammalia > Diprotodontia > Macropodidae > Notamacropus > Notamacropus eugenii. Next base: position 363,101,562 of record NC_092873.1, on the reverse strand, counting down.
CAACTCTGATCTCATCTTAAGGTCCATTGATCTTGTCTGTCCTAGATTTGTGTGCTGAAGTACAAGATTTTTTACATTAATTTGGCAAGTTGATCAATCCATATGCATGTTGAAATACGGAAAACAGACATTCTTCAGCAGCTGATACTTTACTTCAGCCCATCTTCCATTGAATTGTAAAGCAAGTCTTTCCATAGCACAGATCATACCCCTAACTCAGGTAACTCCTATAACTTCTTATTACATCTGAGATCAAATGTGTAATTTTCTGTTTGATTTTTGTTAGTTATATTTACTTATTTTGTTAAACATTTCCCAATTACATACAAACATAATCATTTTATAAAAATTTGAGCTCCTAATTCTTTCCTTCCCTGTAAATCCTCCCCCTTCTTTAAGAAGGCAAGTGATTCGATAATGATTATAGATATGAAAACATGCAATACATATTTCCATATTAGCCATGTTGCAAGGAAAGCATAAACAAAAGATAACAAAAATATTAATGTGAAAAAGCATGTTTCAATCTGCATTCAGAGTTCATCAGGTCTCTCTCAGGAGGAAGAAAGAACTTTTCATCATGTGTCCTTTGGTGTTGTCTTGGATCATTATATTCATCAGAGAAACTAAGTCTTCCACAGTTGAAAATTCATACAATATTTCTGCTACTATGTACAATGTTTCCCTGGTTTTGCTCATTTAAGTTTATATCAGTTCACATAAATCTTCCAAGGATTTTCTGAAACCATCCTGCTCATCATTTCTTATAGCATAATAGAACTTCATCAAAATCATAATCATCGGCTTGTTTAGACATTCCCCCCAAAATGGGCATACCCTCCATTTCTAATTCTTTGCCACCACAAAAAAAGGAGCTGCTATAAATATTTTTTACACAAATAGGTTGTTTTCCTTTTTCTTCTCTTCCAGATTCAAATTTTGTAGAGACATTATTTGGTCAAAGGATATACATAGTTTTTTTTAGTCATATTTCCAAATTGTTCTTCAGAATGATTGGACTTGCTCAAATCCAAAACAATAAGCCATTAATGTCTCACCTTTCCCCACATTACCACCAGCATTTATGATTTTCCTTTTCTCTTACGTTAGAAAATCTTATAGGTGTGAGGTAGTATCTCAGAGTGAATTTTTGTATGTCTTTTTTCATTTGGCCAATTATGTTTTTTAAGGTGTCATTTCCTTCAATATTTTTTGCTTCACTTTCATCAAGTCATTAATCATATTTTCATAATTTCCTTCCTTTGTTTTTATTTATGTGTCTATTTTTTCCTCTACCTTTTTAAAATCACTTTTTTATATCTTACAGGAATTCTTCTTAGGCTTCTGTCCAATTCATTTTTTTTGAGACTTTGCATTTAATGCATTTTCACTTCATTGTATTCTGAGTTTGTTATCTTGATTTGCACTGTCACTGTTGTCACCTTTTTTGGTCGGGGTTCTGTTCTCATTACTTTTGTTATTGTTTGCTCATCATTTTACCCTATTTCTTGACTTGGACATTTATGTTACAGTTGGGCTCTGTTTTGGTCATGGGGCAGAGGAGGGAGTCACTGTCTCAAGCTTCAGACTTTGTGGCATTTCATTTTTCAGAGTTACTTTGGTGGGGGATTGGCAGTTTTCTATGTTTCCAATGTGATCTAGGGAGAGCTATAGTCACTTATCTCTTGATCTGAATTCTGGTTCTTACTGAGTACAGCCCCCTGGTCCTTTTGGATTATTATACTGGTCCTCAAAGCAGCCCACCACCTCTTGGGACTGAATATGTTACTGCCCCTAAGAGGACCCACTTCCTCTTGATTAAAAGTGCTCTTCTATTCACTGCAACTATGACTCAGAAGTGGGAGTAGGAAACAGAGTTTCAAACAATAAAAGGTACCCTGTAATCTCTTTCTGATCAGCTGCCAGGTCCTCTTACTTTCTCTAATACAAGAGCTCTTGAAGCTGCTGCTGCTTCTATTGCTACCACTGATAATTCATCCACATGACTTCTGGGTAAGCCTCCACTCTTGACATCCATTTGTGTCACAAATCTCTCTTCTAACCTCAGATGTTGTCTTAGATTTAAAAAAAGTCTCACTTTAATTCAAGAATTCATTTTGATGCCCTATTTAAGGTACTTTGAAAGAAAGGTTGGAGTTGAGTTGTGTGTGAAGAGGTGATTCTAAAAAGGAAAATTGGGGAGGGAAAGGTTAAAAGGAAAAATTATTTCATGAAAAAGGCATGTGAAAGGAAGAACTAATATAGAGGAAGCAAGCAGGGGTGGAGAACTTGTAATATTGCAACCTAACTTTCATCCGGGTTAAAGAGGAAAGAAAAATAATTCTGAAGAGTTTTAAAAATCTTCTGAACTTCTAGAAAGGTAAAAACCTGGGAGATAGGTTGGTGGAGGAACTTTTAGAAGGGTATATAAATTCAGATTAGGAGGGTGGGCTGAATAGCTAAGGGAGAAATTTGTAGAGGGGTGGCTAAAATAAGGTAAGGTGAGGGGAGAAGATAAGGTAGCAGAGAGAGGGTAAAAAGAGAGGCTGAAAAGGAAAATTGTGAACAGAAATAAAAGGGAGAGAAATTCACAAATAGTAACTATAAGTATGAATGTGAATTAGAAACAATAATAAAATTCATTTGGAAAAACAAGAGTCAAGAATATCAAATGAAATATGAAAAAAGTGTAAAGGGAGGTTTAGTAGTACCAGATTTTAAACTGCATTATAAAACAATAATTCTCAAAACTGGCCAAGAAATAAAAAAGTAGATGGATGGAGTAGAGTAGACATTCAACTTACAACAGCAAGTAAATGTAATTATCTTGTATGTGACAAGTGTAAAGATTTGGGATTTGGGGATAAGAATTTATTATTTGGTTTAAAATGTTTGGAAAATTAGAAAGCAGTATGGAAGAAAGTGGGCATAGACTAATAGCTGACATGTTTATCAAGATAAGGTCAAGATGGATACATAACCAAGATATAAAGAAAGATTTTACAAAAAAAAATTAAAACATGGAACATATTACTTATCAGACTTATGGATAGGTGAGCAATTTATGAATAAACAAGAGACAGAGACCAAAGGTAAATGTAAAATGGATAATTTCAATTACATTCAATTAAAAAGATTTTGTACAGGAGGGGCAGAGTCAAGATGGCAGAGTAAAAGCAGGAAATTGCTTCAACTCTCCCCTAAAACCCTACAAGTACCTGTAAAAAATGATTCTAAACAAATTCAAGAGCTACAGTACCTACAAAATTATAGAGTGAAAAAAATCTCCAGTCCAAGACAATCTTGAAGGTTGACAAGAAGGGTATATTGCACCAGGCTGAGAGCAGAGAACAGTCCAGTGTGGGTTGTGCCAGCATTTATAGTGTTAGAGCAGGCCTCAGGGGACTGAATCATTGGTGGTTGCTATATTTTCCAGTCTTCTCAACCCACAAATGCCAAAGACAGCATAGAAGGTGAATTGGAAAATTCTGTGGGACCTATGAGAAAGAGGAGGCAGTCTGGCAGGGGTTTGGACCTGGCTATGAGGCTGGAGAGGTAGCAGTGGTACCTGCAGCAGCAGCAGCAGTAGCAGCTGCTTCCAGAACTCTAGGTCTATAGATGGTAGGGGATTGAGTGACTAATGCAAAACTCTTGAAGCCTGGAACAGTACACCCAAACACACAGCCACTGGAAGCAGAGCCCTACCTTGACAAGGAGTTAGAAAGTGAAGTATTTGATTGGGAAGATGAGCAAACACCATAAAAAACCTCAGACTACAGAATCTTACTTTGGTGACAAATAAAATCAAAACATACAATAAAATAAGACAACAAAGGCAAAGCTCATACATCCAAATCCTTCTGAGAATTGATCTCAGGCCACAGAAGAGCTCAAAATGGATTTTGAAAATCAAGTAAGAGAACTAGAAGAAAAACTGGAAAGAGAAATGAGAGTGATGCAAGAAAATCATGAAAACTGAGTCAACAGCTTGCTAAAGGAGACACAAAAAATAATTAAGAAAATAAGACCTTAAAAGGTAACCTACCCCAAATGGCAAAAGAGATCCAAAAAGCCAATGAAGAGAAGAATGACTTAAAAAGCAGAATTTGCTGAATTGAAAAGAGATCCAAAGGCTGACTGAAGAAAAGAATTTCTTCAAAATTAGAATGGAACAAATAGAAGCTAATGACTTTATGAGAAATCAAGAAATTATAAAACAGAACCAAAAGAATGAACAAAATAGAAGACCTTGTGAAATATCTCATTGGAAAAACAATTGGGCTGGAAAATAGATCCAAGAGAGACAATTTTAAAATAATATTGGACTACCTGAAGGCCACAATCAAAAGAAAGAACCTGGAAATCATCTTTCAAGAAATTATCAAGGAAAACTGCCCTGATATTTTAGAACCAGAGGGTAAAATAGAAATTGAATCAATCCACCAATTTCCTCTTGAAAGTGATCCCAAAAAGAAAACTTCCAAGGATTTTGTAGCCAAATTCCAGAATTCCTAGCTCAAGGAGAAAATATTACAAGCAACCATAAAGAAACAGCTCAAGCACTGTGGAAAAGCAATCAGGATAGCAGAAGTTCTAGCAGTTTCTACATTAAGGGATTGAAAAGCTTGGAATATAATATTCTAGAGGTCAGAGGGGCTAGGATTAAAACCAAGAATCACCTACCCAGCAAAACTGAGTGTTTTCTCATCAGGGGAAAAATTGGACATTCAATGAAATGGAGGATTTCAAGCATTCTTGATAAAAAGACTAGAGCTGAATAGCAAATTTTACTTTCAAATACAAACATCCAGAGATGCATGAAAAGGTAAACAGGACAGAGAAAACATAAGGGAGTTATTAAAGTTGACCTGTTTACATTCCTACATGGAAAGATGGTATTTGTAACTCATGAGACCTTTCTCAACACAGAGAGAGAGAGAGAGAGAGAGAGAGAGAGAGAGAGAGAGAGAGAGAGAGAGAGAGAGAGAGAGAGAGAGAGATGGCACAGGGTGACTTAAATATGAAGGGATGACACCTAAAAATTAAATTAAGGAGTGAGAGCAGAATATTCTGGGAGAAGAACAAAGGGAGAGATAGATTGAGGCAAATTATCTCACATAAGAGGCAAGGAAAAAGTTTCACAATGGAGGGGAAGAGTGAGAAGGTGAGAGGAAATAAGTGAACCTTACTCTCATCAGATTTGGCTTAAGGAGGGAATAACATACACACTCAATTGGGTGTCTTGCCCTATGGGAAAGTAAGGGGGAAGGAGATAAAATGGGGAGAATAATAGAAGGGAGGGCAGATTAAGTGAGGGGGTAGTCAGAGGCAAACACTTTTGAAAAGAGTCAGGGTCAAAGGAGAAAATAGGATAAGTGAAGTAGGATAGGATGGACAGAAACATAGTTAGTATTTTACCACACGACTATTATACAGTATGGGCAGCCAGGTGGTGCAGTGGATAGAGCACCAATGCAGGAATCAAGAGGACTCCTGAGTTCAAATCTCACCTCAGATACTTGGCACTCACTATCTGGGTGACCTTGGGCAAGTCACTTAACCCCAATTGCCTCATCCTGGGTCGTCTCCAGTCATTCTGATGAATATCTGGTCACTAGATTCAGATGGCTCTGGAGGAGAAGTGAGGCTGGTGACCTGCACAGCTCTCCCTCACTCAAAACAAAGTCAAGTGCAAGTCATGTCATTATTTCTCTGATGACATGATCTTATTTGGCAATGAAGGATGAGCACACAAATTATGTGGTGTATACATGTATACACATGTATAACCTGTAGTGAATTGTTTGCCTTCTCCATGAGTAGGGGTGGGAAGGGAAGAAGGGAGAGAATTTGAAACTCAAAATCTTGTGAAAATGAATGTCGAAAACCAAAATTAATTAATTAATAAATTAATAACATGAATAATAAAATAAAAATAATGCAATAAAAAAACAAAGGTTTTGTACAAATAAATGTAGCTAAAATCAAAAGGAAAGCAAAAAATGGAAAAAAATTCTATAGATCGTTTATCAGATAAATGTTTCCTATCTCAAATATATAAAGAACTTTGTCAAAACTGTAAGAATCATTCCCTGATTGATAAATGGGGAAAGGATATGAACAGGAAGTTTTCAAAAGAAAAATCAAAACAATTTATAGTTGTATAAAAAAATACTCTAAATAATTATTGATTAGAGAAATACAAATTAAAAACAACCTTGACATGTCATCTTACGTGTACCATATTGGCTAAAATGATAGGAGGGAAAAGTGACAAATGTTGAAAGGGATGTTCAAAAGTTGTGACACTAATTCATTGTTTATAGAATTGTGAACTGATCCAACTATTTTGAAGAACAATCTGGAATTATGCCCAAAGTCATTAAATTACATTATACCTTTTTACCATGGAATACACCTACTTGGTCTATTTCTGAAGATAATTACGGGAAAAGGAAAAGAACCTATGTATTTTAAACTATCTATAGCATTTCTCTTTGTGGTGGTAAAGAACTGGTAATTTCAGGCAAGGTCATCAACTGGGGAATAGCATAGCAAGCTGTGGTATATGATTGTGATGAAATATTACTGTACTGTAAGAAATAAACTCAATGATTTTACAAAAATGCGGAAAGATTTGCACAAAATTGTTATGTTTGTCCTTCATTTTCGAAGAGGACCATGATGTCAGGGAAATGATGACAGGACTTGCAGTTAACATTGATTTCAGGGAGGGAGGGCTGTACAAGATCACCAGCCTCACTTTCTCCTCAAGAGCCATCTGGATCCAGTGACCAGATGACTGGAGATGATCCAGGATGCAATGGGAGACCCTTTTAGGCTAAGACCTTTGCAGGTTTTCACTTAGAGTGAGGTAACACTCATTCAGTGAATAGGCCTCTTTAAGAAATGATAATGAAGAACAAAAAGAGTAGGTTTATTTGATAATTTTGCTGTGTATTTGAAACAAATAGCAAGTTGTGTATAATAGATTTGTTGTTTTATGTGCAATAATCTTTTTTATCATGCCATATAATGGAAATGCTTGTTTTATTCCATAAATTTTAAATAAAATAAAGTTTTTCATACGGGTGTATTGGGAGATCTCAACTGACTGCTTTCTCTAATCTTGGCTCTGCCCCTTAGAAGTCCATTTTGACTTTAAAAGTCCTTCATAATTGATCCCTTTTTACCTTTCCAATTTTCTTATAACTCACTTTCTCCCACGTACTGTTCTTCCCAATGACACTGGCCTCCTTGCTGTTCCTTACCCAAGACATTTTATCTCCTATTTATGTGCATTTCACTGACTATCAGTAATACACACACACACACACACACACACACACACACACACACACACACACAGACACACACACACAGACACACACACATAGATTCTCTCTTCTCATTCCACTTGCTGGCTTCTTTGGTTTCTTTCATCTTTCAACTAAAGTGTCATCTCTGCAAGAAACTTTTCCTAGTCTACCTTAATCTTAGTACCTCCCTTCTCAGAATACCCTGAGTTATTCTGTGTATATCCTGTTTGTTCATAGTTGTTTGCATATTTTCTCTCACAGCAGAATGTAAACTCCTTTGAAGGCAAGGCATATCGTTTGCCTTTCTTTGTATTTCTAGTACTTTCCAAATTTCCTAGTTGTTAGTAGATGCTTAAAAATGCTAGTTGACCTGACTGAGTAATGTATTAGAAAGAATATAGGACTTTTAAAAAATAAATTCTGATTCTTCTCCAGGGTCTGCTACATCTAAATATGTGACCTTGGGCAAATTACTTCAGTATCTCTTTATCCCTTTCTAAAATTAGAAGACTGGGCTAGATCAGGGGTGGGGAACTTGTGACCTCAAGGCCACATGTGGCCCTCTAGGTCCTAAAATATGGTCCTTTGACTGACTCCATCTTCACAGAATAAATCCCCTTAATAAAAGATTTTGTTCTGTAAAGCTTGGACTCAGTCAAAAGACCACACCCAAGAACCTAGAAGTCCATACGTGGCCTCAAGTCTGCAGGTTCCCTGACCCTGATCATCTTTTTTAGCGCTTGTGAGCTTAAGAAGGGCAGCATCTCAGAATGTTGGAACTGGAGTTAGGGTAATTAAGGTTTAAGCCTTGCCTCTGGCCTTTGAACAGTTCAATAAATCTTTATGAACTACAGATATCTCTCTGAAATTGTAAATTACAGGTAGCTTGTTATCTGAATTTGGGGAAGCTGTCACCACACTGACAAAATGACAACTTATTGGCATGTTAAAGGCTTACTTTGTAGGGTCTCTAAGAATATTTGTGGATACCTTAATTTTCAATCCACAAGGATCAGTATGATTATGATCTTAGATTTAGTTAACCTTCCTAAATGACTAGGTCATTCCCCTCAATTCATGTGATAGGTCCTTCTGTGTGACTTTCTTAAACTGTCCCAATTAAAGGGAAGAATACCCCACAAAAGTCCTAACTAATCATGGATGGAAGTGATGTTGGGTTTTTGAAAGATCTAACCATTGTGTGCTACTTCTAGGTGGCATTTTTAGAGAGACAGAAACAAGAACTGCACGTGACGTAATATGATAACAATCTATGCTAGCCAAGGAAATATTTCCATCACTATGAATGGAGCTGTCCACATATAAAAGTAATTAAGAGTAGGATGGTCCTTGAACTTTAGATTCTATGGCTGCCTTTATGGTATAAGTTCTACTGTCTCAGTCTAATACATTTATTCTTTAGTTAAAAATTTAATGAAAGAAATTATTTGAAGACTTGTTGGAGTAGTAGGTCATAGAAATAATGTTGACAAAAGAACTGTGTCAAAAGACATCAACACACAAAAGTATCATCCTATGAACATAGATTCAGAATTGTAAAGAATCTTAAAGGCCATTGAGTCAAATGCCCTTATATTGCAGATGAGAAAACCAAGACACAGAGGTTCAATGATTTGTCCAGGTGCACACAGCCATTAAGGACCTGAGATAGAATTGGAACCCAGATCTTCTTGACTCTAAGTCCAAAATTCTATCCACTATACCACAAGGCTTCTAACCTTACTTTAGCAACTCTGCCACAGTAATATTTCATCCTAATCATATACCACAACTTGCTAAGCTATTCCCCAGCTGACCACTAAAAATCTACATTTCTTGTGTTTAGTTTGAAAATGCTGATGGCCTCTATTATTAAAAATATAGAGGGATATATACATATGTGTGTATGTAGATATGTATGTGTCTATGTGTGTGTATATATGTATATATACACATACACACACAATATACATACATACATACATACACAAATGCATAGTTTTGTGGTTTTCAAAGCACTTTCATAAATGGCTAATTTTAATCTTCCTAAACTCAATCCTCTAAGGGAAACAGAGAGGGATGTTATTATCCTACTTTTGCCTTAGGGAAACTCTCACTAAAAATTCTCATTTCTTGACACCACCAAAAAAAGATAAAGAAATTAAGTATATGCAAACTAGTCATCTATTTTTTAGAAGATCTTTAGTAAAATAAATTTAGAAATCCTTTTATGCACAAAAATACAAAAAGCTTACCTCTAAAGACCACGTTGGATTTATGCCACATTGCAGACTTGAATTACAAGAGGAGTGGGCACCCAAGAGGGCACTAATATAGTGTGGTCATGTTCTGAACAATGCTTGAAAAAATAGGCAAATAAAAAATATCATAATAACAAGGCAAGAGGAAAAAAAAGTAAATAAGGATCTTTCCTCCACTATATCAGTCTAATGCATTTATTCCCTGGATAAGTGTTTAAGGAAATAGATTCTTTAGAGAAATGTCGAGAGAGCAGGTCATGGAGAGGGTACTGAGGAGAGAGTGGAGGAGAATATATGAAAGCAATACAATTTAAGGGGATAAATAAAACCAGGTAATAATTTATGAAGCCCGAGTCCCTTTAATAAAAAAGAACAAGAGTTCCAAGGAGTTCCCATAGCCTAAAGAAAGACTTAAATACTTTTCCTAGAAAATAAAACAAGAAGAAAATGTTTCATGGATGTTTAAAAATAAAACAGGGTCTTTTTAGACTCCAAAGAGTTTGATATGTTTTAAAATCTTTGGGTCAAATTTCCGATTAAGATGGATGTGTGTAAGGCTGTACAGGGCCCCAACTCTCCCATATATATTCCAGGAAAGATGTAAAAACACATAAGACTGAAGGATGATTAGCAACGTACAAAAAGAAGAGAAGTGGAGTTAGGAAAGGATAAGAGAAACCATTACAAGAATAAGTAAATAGAAATAAGTCAGAAGCCAGTCATTTCTCTCACCTGGAATGCCCAGGCACCTGAAACATATAGCATTCAATTGACAGAGGCCTCAGTGTCCAGAATACTCTGGAGGCGAATCTGGAAGGAACATTGGGAGCCCTTGGGGTTCAAAATAGGAATGACTCATGGGCCCCAAAGTCAATAACACTCTGACTGGGAAACTGAAGTGGAGGCATTGGTAGCATCAAAGACTGCAGTGTTTTTACATGGTTTGATCCCAAAGACCCTGAAATGTGCTTGAGTTCTGAGTATAGCTACATGAAGGGAGAGGGAAACCCATGATAGGAGCACAAGAGATCAGAGGCAGGGCACTAAACAGTTTAACTACATCATCAAAGAATGCAAGAAGTTACAGAGCCTACCCCTGGCATAAAGTCATGATATAGGACCTTAAGCTATAGATATGAGTAAAGAGAAGAAATCAAATCAAATGAACAAATATTATGCATTTGGAAATGCCCAAGAAATAAACTCAAAATAAACTCAACAGCAACTGGACCCTCAAAAGTAAAAAAAAAAACAAAAGACCTCTCAAAAAGACTCCACAAGCACTTAGACAAAATAAATAAATGAGAGTTCTAGAGGAAGGAAAATATGACCAAAGAAAAACTGTTGGATTCCATGTTTCAAGAAATACTAAATAAAAATTATCCAGGTATATTAGAAACAAAGGATAAAGTAAAAATAAAAAAGAAAATGCCAATCATCTTTTGAAAGAAACTATAGTTGAAAACTCCCAGAAATTTAATAGATAAAATGCTGAAATAATACAATCATTCAGAAAGATTTCAATTAGAAAGGAACCACTCTATAATAGCTACTAAAATAAAAGAGAAAATCCAAAAAGGTTAAGGATAAAGAATGACAACCAAGAATAAGTCATCCTTTGAAACTGAGTATAAATCTACGAATAAAAATATGGAGCATTGATGTAATTGAAGACTTGAAAGCATTCTTAATGGCAAGAGCATAACTGAGCTGAAATTCTGAAAAGTAAATACAATAGACAAAGCAAAAAAAGTAAAAATTGAAAGGGATTGAATAAGGATGAAGTGTTAAGATTCTAACAGCAGAAGAGAGAAGTGTCCTTTCAGAATCCTAATGTCTTCAAGGATTATAGAACATAAAACCCTAGCATGTTAGGTTTTTTTAAGTTTTAATACTCTTGAGAGAGCAAAGAAAAGGAAATGAAAGAGGGGAGAGAAAACAAATGATGAAGAAGAGGATAGAACTTACTATTTCACAAAATTGAACTGCATAAGAAAAACATACAAACCTGGAGGAGGTAACAGGTTGAATATTAGATAAATCTCACTATATCTGAATCTAACAAATAAAAGCTAAATACACACACACACACACACATATATATATATACATACATATATGTATATATGTGTTTGTATGTATGCGCATTCTACACACCAAATTTTGTGTAAAAATGCATTAAATCCAATAGGGAAATGAACAGGATAGAGAAAAAGGAGAATGGAGTTTAGAAGGTAGGACAGAGTCAACGAACAATGGCAAACCACTCCACTATCTTTGCCAAGAACACCCAGAATGGGTCATGAAGAGTTGAATGTGAATAACAGAGAACTGATGAGGAAATACATATAAGCAAGTTAAGCTTCAACTTCAGAGGGTGGATCAGAAAAAGGATTAAAAACAAAAATATAAGAACCAGGATCCAGATGATGTGGAGAAAGGATGACTGTTTTCTGGTTCTCTTCCTGCTTCCCTGAGCAGTTCTTTTTCATTCTCCTTTGCTGGATCTTCATGTATATCATGCCAATTAGGAGGGGAAGATTTGCTGAGATTTTCTCCTGTGCCATTGGTGATCTCACAAGCTACATTGGCTTCTATCTTGATTTCTATGCAGATGATTCTCAGATCTACTTGAGTGGTTGTAGCTTCTCTCTCAACTTCCAGTCTTACATCTCCAAAGTTCTTTCATACATCTCAAACTGCATATCCTACAAGCATCTTAAACTCAACAGGTACAAAACTGAACCCCTTATCTACCTTTTCCAAACATTCTTTTCTTCCTAACTTTCCTATCAGTTTCAAGAATACTACCATTATCACAGGTATTCAGGCTCCCAATCTAGGTCTTTTTCTTGACTTCTCATTCTCTCTCATCCCCTCATTCCCAAATTCAGTGATCAAATCCTGTCGTTTCCACCTTCATGACGTTTTTCTCATACGTAGCTTCTCCTCTGATACTGCTCTGATGTAGACTTTCATTACCTCAGAACTAGACTATTTCACTAGCCTGCTTTTTGGTCTCTGAACTTTAAGTGTCTACCCACATATGTCCATCCTCCATCCAACTGTCAAATCAATCTTCTTAAAGCACAGATCTAATAAACTACTCTAATCAATCAACTTTAGTTCTGGTAGTTCTCTGTTACCTTTAAGATCAAATAAAGTCTCTTACTGTTCAAAACCCTTCATAACCTTGGCCACAAACATTGTGAGTTTTCTTTTTTGTATTTAATTTATTTAAGTTTTCAACATTTATTTCCACAAAATTAATTTTGGGTTCCAAATTTTCTCCCCATTTCTCCCCTCCCCCCTACCCAAAACACTGAACATTCTAATTACCTTTATCACCAGTCTGTCCTCCCTTCTAACATCCCTCCCCTTCCCTTATCCTCATCTTCTCTTTTGTCCTGTAGGGCAAGATATATGTCTATACCCCATTACCTGTATTTCTTATTTCCTATTTGCAAGAACAATACTCGACAGTTGTTCCTAAAACTTTGAATTCCAACTTCTCTTCATCTCTCTCTCCCCACCCATTCCCTTTGGGAAGGCAAGCAATTCAATATAGGCCATATCTGTGTAGTTTTGCAAATCACTTCCACAATAATCATGTTGTGTAAGACTAATTATATATCCCTCCATCTTATCCTGCCCCCTGTTTATTCTATTCTCTCTTTTGATCCTGTCCCTCCCCATGAGTGTCTACCTCAAATTGCTCCCTCCTCCCCATGCTCTCCCTTCCATCATTCTCCCCACCCGTCTTATCCCCTTCTCCCCAACTTTCCTGTATTGTAAGACAGGTTTTTATACCAAAATGAGTGTGCATTTCATTCCTTGCTTTAGTTGAATGTGATGAGAGCAAGCTTCATGTTTTTTCTCTCACCATCCCCCTTTTTCTCTCCACTGAAAAGTCTTTTACTTGCCTCTTTTATGAGATAATTTGCCCCATTCCATTTCTCCTGTTCTCCTCCCAATATATTTCTCTCTCACTACTTAATTTCATTATTTTAAGATAAGATCCTATCCTATTCAATTCACCCTATGCACTCTCTCTCTCTCTCTCTCTCTCTCTCTCTCTCTCTCTCTCTCTCTCTCTCTCTCTCTCTCTCTCTCTCAATGTATGTGTGTGTGTGAGTGTGTGTGTGTGTGTGTATGTGTGTGTGTGTGTAATCCCACCAACTACCCAGATACTGAAAAAAGTTTCAAGAGTTACAAATACTGTCTTTCCATGTAGGAATGTAAACAGTTCAACTTTAGGAAGTCTCGCATGATTTCTCTTTGCTGTTTACCTTTTCATGCTTCTCTTCATTCTTGAGTTTGAAGATCAAAGTTTCTTTTCAGATCTGGTCTTTTCATCGAGAATGCTTGAAAGTCCTCTATTTCATTGAAAGATCATTTTTTTCCCTGAAGTATTATACTCAGCTTTGCTCGGCAGGTGATTCTTGGTTTTAGTCCTAGTTCCTTTGACTTCTGGAATATCATATTCCACATCCTTTGATCCCTTAATATAGAAGCTGCTAGATCTTGTGTTATCCTGATTGCATTTCCACAATATTTGAATTGTTTCTTTCTAGCTGCTTGCAGCATTTTCTCCTTGACCTGGGAACTCTGAAATTTGGACACAATGTTCCTAGGAGTTTCTTTTACTCGATCTCTTTCAGGAGGTCATCTGTGGATTCTTTCAATATTGATTTTTCCCTCTGGTTCTAGAATATCAGGGCAGTTTTTCTTGATAATTTCATAAAAGATGATGTCTAGGCTCTTTTTTTTTCATGGCTTTCAGGTAGTCCCATAATTTTTAAATTGTCTCTCCTGGATCTATTTTCCAGGTCAGTTGTTTTTTCAATGAGATATTTCACATTATTTTCCAGTTTTTCATTCTTTTGGTTTTGTTTTGTGATTTCTTGGTTTTCATAAAGTCATTAGCCTTCATCTGTTCCATTCTAATTTTTGAAGAACTATTTTCTTCAGTGAGCTTTTGAACCTCCTTTTCCATTTGGCTAATTCTGCTTTTGAAAGCATTCTTCTCCTCATTGACTTTTTGGACCTCCTTTGCCAATTGAGTTAACCTATTTTTAAAGGTGTTATTTTCTTCAGCATTTTTTCAGGTCTCCTGCTAAAGCAAGGTGTTGACCTGCTTTTCATGCTTTTCTTGCATCTCTCTCATTTCTCTTCCCAATTTTTCCTCCACCTCACTTACTTGATTTTCAAAATCCTTTTTGAGCTCTTCCATGGCCTGAGACCATTGAATATTTATTTTGGATGTTTGGGACAAAGAAGCCTTGACTTTTATGTCTTTCCTTGATGGTAAACATTCTTGTTCCTCATCCAAAATGATGGGAGAAGATATCTGTTCACCAAGAAATTATCCTTCTATAGTCTTATTTTTTTTCCCTTTCTTGGGCATTTTCCCAACCAGTTACTTAACTTTTGGGTGCTTTGTCAAGAGTAGGGTATACTCTGGGAATCTGTAAGATCTCAGTTCCTCCAAGGTGGCACAATCAAGCCGTGTACTGGTTTGGGCAGAGGGAGGGATTTTGTGCCCAGAATCTTAACAGTTACTTCTACGCAGCCACTTGGCCTCTAGTTCCCCCAAGTCAGCACTGGGGGCTGATTTTCAGACAAGCTGGATGGGCAGGGCCACCATTCAGTGTGAGACAAAGACCCACTTCCCCAGGGCCTCCACACAGGGCCAAGGCAAGACTCAGCTCCTCTCTGCTCCCAGGGTTTTTACGCTCCAACAATGGATACTTGCTGCTGTGCCTGCTGGTATGGCTGCCTTCTGATGTGGCCTCTGTGGCAGCTGCCTGAGGCAGGAGCTGTGAAAGGCCCTTCTCCTTTCCTGGCCAGCTGAAAAACCCTTGTTACTGACCTTCGTCCCCTGTGGGTTGAGGGATCTGTGAACCCACTGCTACTGGGACTAGGCATTCTGGGATTGGAGATTCCACCCCCGAGGGCTGTTTGCAGCCATGCACTGTGGCCAAGGCTGGGTTGGGCTCTACGCTCTGCTCCACCTCTGGTGCAGCTGACATTTCCCGTGGGCCTTCCAGGTCACCCTGGGCTGGAAATCTCCTCCACTCTGTTGTTCTCCACTTCTGCTTCTCCAGAATTTGTTGACAGTCCCTCTCTACAGGTATTTTATGGGCTGTGTTGAGGAGCCTCTGTATATGTGCCTTTCTACTCTGCCATCTTGGCTCTGCCCCCCCACCCCCCCCCCCCCATTGTGAGTTTTCTTACACTTTACTCTTCTCCCTACACTTCGTGATCCAGTGAGGCTAGCCTCATTTCCTTTACTTGAACACAATATCTTATCTCTTGACTCCAAGAGTTTTCACTGGCTGTTCCCCATACTTGCAATTGTTTTCCTTCTTCCCTCCTCACCTCCACGTTCTGACTTCCCTAGCTTCCTTCAAATTTCAGTTGAGTCCCACTTTCTACAACAAATTATTCCCAATCCTCTTTATCTCTGGGCCTTCCCTCTTGGCTTACCCCCAAATTATCCTTTGTACAACTTATTTGTACATAGTTATTTGCGTATTGTCTCCCCATTAGCGTCTGAAGGTAGAGATGTCTATTTGTTTTATTTTGCATTTCTTTATATTCTCAGTACTTGTCACAGGGGCTAGCATATAACATGTGCCTAATAAGTGTTAGTTGTCTGTCACTGGTTACTACTGAAAAGAAATAGAAAGGAATCTATATATTTCTCAGCTATGTATTCTACCTTTCACCTTTTTAAATATTGACTTTAAAGAAAGGATTTAAATTTAAATGAAAACTAAATTAATACTAATTAACTTGAGGTAAAAACAGCTTAGAAATGATAATGTCATCAAAGAAAATAACCAAATGAGACAGTACACCAAAACTTTTGGAATATAGGCAAAATATTAAGTAGCCTTTAGGAGAAATCAGATATCACTAAAGTTTCACATATGGCCTTCATTTTTATCTTCTTTGTATGTCAAAATATTTATATTTGTTAAGATTTGACAAATGCACAATGAAAAAAATTAAATTAAACATAAATCTGGCAAAAAATAGGTTTAAATATTAAGATTTCCCAATATCAAGGCAGGTAGGGAACTAAGTAGCTTTAAAAGCACACAATGACCTGCATGATTCTGGCAGAACTATCAACCTTTTCGCCTCAGCAAGAACAAACAGAAACAACAACCAAGATGAAGGGATACATAATCAGAAATTGAATGATAAATATTTGTTTCAGTTTTTTTTTATTAAAGGGAATATTTTAAATTGTTCACATTTATTATTGTTGTTAGTCTCTATTCTGTTCTTCTGTCATCAAGCCTTGGAAATCCAGACTCATCTGTGACCCTTCCCTCTCCATCCCCCATCTTTCCTATATACATTCAACCAATTGTTATATCCTATATCTTTCCTATCCCCATTCTTCAATTCTCTTATTACCCTAATACAGACATGTATTATCTCTGGCAGCTAGGTGGTACAGTGAATGGAGTGCTTCTCCTGGAGTCAGAAAGTCTTATTCTCCTGAGTTCAATTTTAGTCTCAGACACTCACTAGCTATGTGACCTTGGGCAAATCACTTTACCCCATTTGCCTCAGCTTCCTTAATTGTCAAATGAACTGGGGAAGGAAATGACAAACTACTCCAGTAGCTTTGCCAAAAAATCAAAACCAAATGTGGTAAAAAATAACCAGATAAGACTGAAAGTTATTCAACAACAAATGAAAGGATGCTTCAACTTCTTGCTAATTGGAAAACCCAATTTTTGAGAGCTCACAGTGGCTAAATATTCATACTGAATGATTTCTCTTCAGGAATTCTATGTTTTATAATCTTCCAGTAATTGCACCTGGACTGTATGGTTTTGATAGCAAAAAAAAAAAAAAAAAAAGGAGTATTGTGAACATAATATACAGTAATAGAAGCAGCTATCAGGAGGTAGCATAGAGCCTACATATGTCCATTAATTATGTACTCTCATGGAAATTGAAGACTATAGAAACAAATGTCATTCTGTGTTTATTTCACCAGATACTGTGTAGACTTTCTTGGACTCTCCAGAGGTTTGGATTCTGCAGATATTATTATCTATACTTTCTCCAAAAGACCTAAACTTGTGCTCCAATAGTAAACATTGAATCCAGCCATCCACTTTGAAGTCTGAGCATCTTTCTACTACAAGGGCTTAGGGAGCCCTAAGCATGCCATCCAGGACTCTAAGCCATTCTTATTGACGTCACAGTCTTCCACAAAAAAAGAACCTCAGGGAATGGTAGAAAATGACAACTTTCCAGTGCTTTTTTGACTTCCTAGCATTCTTCTGACACTTGAACACAGATATTGCCTATCCAGCCTAGACTTTTCTCTTCCATCTAAGTAGGTTGACACATGTACTCCCACAATGGATAAGAGTTTATTGAGCACAACATTATTCAAGTCCCAAATAGGCGATGAGAAACAAGTTATGGTTAACATAGAATCCTTTGGGCTTATGAAAGGATGAGCAAAAGATATGATGATTACTTAACTTTCTGCCACAACAGTTCAAGAAAATATAGGCCAGAATGGGTATAGATTTGCACATTTTAGTGGGTTTGACATTTAAAGGCAAAGCACTTTAGGCCACACAGACACACACAAATTGATATCAGAATTAAAGAGATCCACTCCTCATCTAGGAAAACTATCATGAAATGTGGCTTCAAATCAACTTTTTAAAGAAAATTCATTCATTTAAGACCTTGAGACATAAAACTCCATAGTGGGAGACACATAAAGCAAACTCTAGATGTAGACTATGGCTTGGAAGACCAGTTCTTCAGATGGAACCAGGCAAGTCAAATCAAGAAAGAAGTCAACTGCAGTGACCTAAAGTGTGGCTATGGGTGTGTGGGGTGTGGGACATCTCTATTAGTCCCAACCTATATTTTGCTACTTGATCCACGTGGCTCTAGAAGAAAAAGTGAGACTGGTAATTTGACAGACACCTCCCTCACTTAAATCCAATTCACTTGCAACTCATAGCATGACCTTATTGATGTCATGGTCCTTTTAGAGAACAGATGACAAACAATAACAACAAGAGGGATAGAGGACAACCAGCAGTATCAGGAGCAATAGCTAGCATTAATCTAGCTCTGGACATTTTTGCAAAATTCTATTATATATATAATGTTTACAATAAAGTATTTATTTATATTTATATATTTATTTTAAAATATCTATAATAAATTAAAAATAAATATATATGTGTACATATACATTATATATACCTATAAAGCATATATATACATGCATATATGTAAATAAAATTTCATTTGATCTCATGACTCTATGAAGTAGCATTATTACAGTTTACAGATAAGAGAATTGAGAGATAGTTTAAGTGACTTAGTGATTTTCCTAGAGCCACACACTTCATAATGGTCTAGGGCAAGATTTGAACTTGGGTCACCAAAGAAGAAAAAAATTCCTTGAAAATTAGAATTGAGCAAAGAGAAGCCAGCAAAATTATGAGAGGCCCAACAATAACAAAACAAAACATAAAGAATCAAAAAGTAGAAAAGAAAGTGAAACATCTCATAAGACAATTGATCTAGATAAAAGATCAAGAAGAGAAAACGTAAGAATAATCAGAATACCTGAAAGCCAAAATAAAAAAAAAAAAAGAATCTTGACACTGTAATACAAGAAATAATTAAAGAAAATTGTCCCGAAGTGAGGGCAAAGTAGAAATAGAAAAAAAAATCCACTTATCACCACCTGAAAGAGATCCTACAAGGAAAAACAACAGGGATGTGATAGCTAAGTTCCAAACCTCCCAGCTCAAGGAGAAAATATTATGAACAAGAAGAAAAAACAATTCAAATATGGCAGTTACAATTAGAATTACACTAGAACTAGCAGAAGCTACACTAAAAGATTGAAGTCCTTGGAAAACTATATATGAAAAGGAAAAGAACTAGGGTTGTGGCCAAAAATATCATGCCCAGCAAAGTTAAGCATAATTCTGAATTTTAAAAAAAAAAATTCACATTTAATGAATTGACAAACTTTCAGGATTTTATTGCAAAAAGACCTGAAATCGGGGGGGTGGAGCCAAGATGGCAAAGTAGAAAGACGCACATACACATAGCTCTGAACCCACAAACCACAGAACAGCGAGAGGGGACAAACCCAGGGCGAATTTTGCACCCAGAGACCACGGAATATTGAAGCGAGGGAGATGTCTGTTCCAGAGAGACCTGCAAACCTCTCGCGGGGGGTCCTTCGCGCCGTGGACTGGGCACCGGGATGGGGAGCAGAGGGCAGCCCTGCCGCGGCCACGACACTGTGAGGAAAAGATCCGAGAGGGCTACGGGGACGGGATCTCCAGCAGCCACGCAGGTCCCCTCACCCACAGAGGGACCTGCAAATCTCTCGCAAAAGGTCCGTCGGGCTGCAGACACGGAGCCCAGCCCGGACCTGCGGTGGCGGCGGCTGCAGCGGCCACGGCTCCGAGAGGCACAGATCTGAGAAGGCTCCAGAGACGGGATCTCCAGCAGCAGCACAAGCCCCCCCACCAACAGGTGACTGACGGCGGTAGGTGAGAGAGTCTCTTTGGTGGGTTGAGAGGGGAGTGGGGTGCCCCCATGGCTCAGGCTCCCCCAGGAGATAGAAGCTGAGAGGCGGCTACAGGCAGGGGCTCCCCAAACGGGCAGGAGCCTGGATCCATTGTGGAAGGTCTGTGCATAAATCCCCTGAGGGAACTGAGTCAGAGAGGCGGCCCTGCCCCTGACCACCTGAACTTAATTATCACACTGAATAGCAGCCCTGCCCCCGCCAAAAACCCTAAGGCAGGAAGCAGCATTTGAATCTCAGTCCCCAAACGCTGGCTGGGAGGACCAGGAGGCGAGGTGGGTGTCAGGAGAACATTCAGAGGTCAGGTCACTGGTTGGGGAGAATGCCCAGAAAAGGGAAAAGAAATAAAACTATTGAAGGGTATTTTTTCGGAGAAAAGACACTTCCTCCCTTCCTTTCTGATGGGGAGGAACAATGCTTGCCATCAGGCAAAGACACAGAAATCGAGGATTCTGTGTCCCAGCCCACCCAATGGGCTCGGGCCATGGAAGAGCTCAAGAGGAATTTTGAAAACCAAGTTAGAGAGGTGGAGGAAAGACTGGGAAGGGAAATGAGAGGGATGAGGGAGAAGCATGAAAAGCAGATCAGCTCCCTGCTAAAGGAGAACCAAAAAAATCTTGAAGAAATTGGCACCTTGAGAACTAGCCTAACTCAGTTGGCAAGGGAGGTGCAAGGGGCCAATGAGGAGAAGAATGCTTTCAAAAGCAGAATTAACCAAATGGAAAAGGAGATTCAAAAGCTCACTGAAGAAAATAGATCTTTCAAAACTGGAATGGTACAGATGGGCGCTAAGGACTTTATGAGAAAGACTGATATCTCAGAACATACCGCGCAGATTCAAAAAATGGAAGATAATGTGAAATATCTTATTGGAAAAACAACTGACCTGGAAAATAGAATCAGGAGAGACAGTGTAAAAATTCTGGGACTACCTGAAAACCATGATCAAAAGAAGAGCCTAGACATCATCTTCCATGAAATTATCAAGGAAAACTGCCCTGAGATTCTAGAACCAGAAGGCAAAATAAATATTCAAGGAATCCACAGAACACCGCAGGAAAGGGATCCAAAAAGAGAAACTTCCAGGAACATCGTGGCCAAATTCCAGAATTCCCAGGTGAAAGAGAAAATATTGCAAGCAGCTAGAAAGAAACAATTCAAGTATTGTGGAAATACAATCAGGATAACACAAGATCTAGCACCCTCTACATTAAGGGATAGAAGGGAATGGAACAGGATATTCCAGAAGTCAAAGGAACTAGGACTGAAGCCAAGAATCACCTACCCAGCAAAACTGAGTATAATACTTCAGGAGAAAAAGTGGTCTTTCAATGAAATAGAGGACTTTCAAATTTTCCTGATGAAAAGACCAGAGCTGGAAAGAAAATTTGACTTTCTAACACAAGAATGAAGAGAACCATGAAAAGGTGAACAGCAAAGAGAAGGCATAAGGGACTTACTAAAGTTGAACTGTTTACATTCCTACATGGAAAGACAATATTTGTAACTCTTGAAACATTTCAGTATCTGGGTACTGGGTGGGAGTACACATACACACACATGCACATACGCACACATACATAGAGACAGAGTGCACAGAGTGAATTGAAGAGGATGGGATCATATCTTAAAAAAATAAATGAAATCAAGCAGTGAGAGAGAAATATTGGGAGGAGAAAGGGAGAAGTTATATGGGGCAAATTATCTCTCATAAAAGAGGCAAGCAAAAGACTTATTAGTGGTTGGATAAAGAGGGGAGGCAAGAGAAAAACATGAGGTCTACTCTCAACACATTCCACTAAAGGAAAGAATATAATGCACACTCATTTTGATAGGAAAACCTATCTCATAATACAGGAGAGTGGGGGACAAGGGAACAAGCCGGGTTGGGTGGAGGATGGAGGGGAGGGCATGGGGAAGAGAATGCAATACGAGGTTGACACTCATGGGGAGGGAAAGGACCATAAGAAAATAGAAGTAAAGGGGGACAGGATAGGATGGAGGGAAATATAGTTAGTCCTATACAACACAACTAGTATGGAAATCATTTGCAAAACTAAACAGATATGGCCTATATTGAATTGCCTGTCTTCCAAGGGGAAGGGGTGGAGAGGGAGGGAGCTAAAGAACTTGGAACTCAAAGTGTTAGGACCAAATGTAATGTTCTTGCCACTGGGTAACAAGAAATACAGGTTAAGGGGTCAAGAAAGCTATCTGGCCCTACAGGACAAAAGAGAAGACGGAGACAAGGGCAGGGAGGGAGGACAGAGAAGAGAGCAGATAGGTCACAGGGGCAATTAGAAAGCTTGGGTCTGGGGGGGAGGGGATAAAAGGGGAGAAAATTTGTAACCCAAAATTGTGTGAAAATAAATGTTAAAAGTTAAATAAAAAAAAAAAAAGACCTGAAATCAATAAAAAAAATTGGCAGACAAAATTCAAGAGAAATATAAGGTAAACATCAAAGATTAATTGCAAGGGACTTAATAAGGACAGACTACATCTTACATGAGGAAATGTAAATTATATGTCTAAGATTGTTATAAATAGTCTAGTAGTTTGAAAGAAAGATTGGAGTAGAGCTGAGTATGATAAGATATTAAAAAGTAAGCCATCTAGGAAAAACTAAGAAGAATAATTATACAAATGAGGCGCAAGAGGAAGAAATGATGCAGAGGAATTAAATGGTGGAAGACAGCTTGTAGTTCTGGAATCCTACTCTTGTCAGAAATGGCTTAAAGAGGAAATAATACATATTTATCTGAAAGGGCATGAAAGCCTAAATTCAGAAAGAAATAAAAAAAATAATGGGATATGGAGGGGGAGAGGATAAGGGAGAGATCTTTGGTGGAAGGGTAAATTAAGTAGTAGGAGGGCAAGGTAGGGGATAGAAGTAAAGCAGAAATGTCAGGAGGGATAAGAAATAGGAGGTACACACAAACATAAACTAAAGATCAGGAGCAGAATTTATTAGGGGAAAAAAGCCCCTAATCATGACTTCAGACAAATTTAAACTAAAATAGATTTAATTGAAGGAGAAAAAAAGGGAAACTACACTATATGTCAGTCATATTAATCAATATTGTTGTACACTATTCAAAATAACCAGACAGTGAAAGATTGGAATATTGCTGTGGTATAGAAATGATAAGTTGAAAAATATAAAAAGACTTGGACCTATGAAGAAAGACATAATCTTACATAGATGCATATGATTTTGTATGTATGAATATGTATATATGATATATGCATATGTGTGTGCCTATGCATGTATATGTGTATATATGCACATACATATGCATACATATACATATATGCATACATATGCATACACATACATGTCTGTATATGACTATGATTATATATCATTATATTTGTATGTGTGTGTAAGTGTATGTATCCATGCATGTATATATATGTGTGTATGTGTATATATCTGTGCTTAATTATAGCCTTCTTGGAGGAGGAAGGGAGGAAAGGGGAAAAAAGAACAAAGTAATAAGTGCGCAGCAGAGAAAGAAAGAAAACTTACAAAGCAAAGAAAAGATGTACAGCTTGGAACACAATGTGTAGTATTTATTGTATAGGTTTTCTTAAAAGGGAAATTTATTGTTTGTATATTTTGAATACTTTCTTACATTCTTCTGTGAACATGGCAGTTTTTTTCTCTTTTTTTATTTTGTATTTAAGTTTATAATGTTTCTTTTTTTATTCCTATTGCATAGTTAAGTTTTAGTATTTAGGTTTAAAATATTTTTTTTAAAAGACTCCAAGCATTATACATTTAAACCACTTGGTAACCTTCTACCACAGCTAATTATTCTTGCTAAATTGGTGCTATGTAGTTGTTTCTATCTGCTAAAAACTTCAAGTTTTGTCAGCAACTTCCATATATTAGAACCCTGGATAAAAGCCTTGGCCTCCACACCCTAGTTTTAGCTCTAAGTGATTGACCACACATTCTGGCAAAATTAAAAGAAAAAAAATCACAAATAATTCATTCTTACTTTGTTGCCAACTATAAAGCAAAAATTTTCAAAATATAAACTATGTTTTCATAGGATCATATCTTCCAGAGCTGTAAGAGTCCTTGTAATGCTAATGAGATAAAAGGTCTTCCCCATCCTTTAATAGGTCTGTCCATAAGGGGAATTTGATTAGGGGAGATTTGTAGGAAGGCCCTCCCTTTTGTTATTGAAGCACTGGTTATCAAAGGTTGTGCTGCCCTCTGGCCCTGAAAAATATATAAATACTCTGAGGTGACATTTTACTTTGGGGCTTATCCATTGGAAATGTTTCTTTGGCCAAAGGAGATTCTGGGCAGCCCGTAAGGAGCCCCCTAGCTTTGAAAACCCATATGCTCGTGCTTCTTTCTCTGGTATCTGCATATGTGTGGTATGTAGATACCACAGTTGCATCTTTCTGTTAATATGTCAGGCAGCTGGAAGCCTTGTCTGTTGATTTTGATTTCTCTGTATTTTCTCTGAAGTTCAAGTTGCTGATATTTTCCCCTGAAATAAGTGAACAATATATGTGCTTGATTAAATTGATTGTTGACCCTTGAAGTTGCTTTCCTTTTAGAAAAGCAGATCTAAGAACTTGTACAGCAAGTCCTCCTATGTATGTCCGGGTCCTTGCTTTTACAGTTCTCCACTGGCCATAAGTACAATCCCCTCATTTTAACGATGAGGAACTGAAGATTAAAGAAATTAAATGACTTACAAAAGGTCACATAGCTCTTAAGTATTCAAGGGGGACTTTGAACCCATGTCTATCTGACTCCAAGACCAGAACTCTACCCACTATTCACATTGTAATTTATTTAAAACTTTTTTTGTCATTGTTCAGTCATGTCTGACTCATTGTATTCCCATTTTCTTGTCAAAGATAATGGAGTCTTTTTCATTTCCTTCTCCAGTTCTTCTATGGATGAGGAAACTGAGGCAAATAGGAGTAAGTCACTTGTCCATGGTCACACAGTAAGTGCCTGAGGTCAGATTTAAACTCAGGAAGATGAATCTTTCTGACTCTGTGACTGGTGCTCTATTCACTGTCCCCCTCACTGTGCTTATTTAAACTTCAACATGCACAAAGCAAGTCATGATATAACTACTGTTCCCAGGTGACTAATTGCTGTTTCATTTTGCATTTGATTAGTATTTTAGTCCTAAGTTGTACCTTACTGACATATTCTTGCTGATAGATTTTTTTAAACCACATTTAACTTTATTTTATATTTCTGGCTTCTCTCACCATGTGCAATATAAATTCCTTAAAAGCAGATATTGTCTTTTTTCTCCTTTGGGATCTCCCTCTATAACCTTGAAGCCACACAGTTTATATTGTTGTCTGACTCATCACCCTCAGCTGATTTAATTAGATATCTGCAGAGGTTTTAGACAATATTCTCCCTAATCTGGTATTTATTGCTACATAGATTCCCTGTTCTGGAAATCTGGGGATTTTTGTCAAGGAGTTGCTTTAA
Organism: Notamacropus eugenii; assembly: GCF_028372415.1. Lineage (NCBI taxonomy): Eukaryota > Metazoa > Chordata > Mammalia > Diprotodontia > Macropodidae > Notamacropus > Notamacropus eugenii. Next base: position 363,075,888 of record NC_092873.1, on the reverse strand, counting down.
CAATTTTCCTGCCATTTTTCCCTCCCTCTCTTCAACTAACAAGATCCCTTAAGGAAAACGCTAATGCAACAAAACACTCTTGATACCTCTGTACTGCCCTCAATTACTCTACTCATGAATTGATTGTAGCCAAAATTCAAGATATAGAATGGCATTGTAGTAGAGAAGGAACACTGGCCCAGGAGACTTAGTCCCATTACTGCCTCCTAACTGTCTGTGTGACCCTGGACAACTAATGTAACCTCTCTGGGACCAACTTACTCATCTACAAAACAAATGAAGAGATTAGACTAGAATACAGAGATTGAAAGTCAACAGACATGCTTCCAAAATGTCTTACCATAGTTCAACAGAAAACTAACTGTCTGACCGTAATTATCAGAGAGGGAAGCACAACATATGGGTTCTCAAAGACCTGGGGGCTCCTTAAAGAGGCTTCCCAGACTCTTCATCTGGCCAAACAAACACTTCAAGTCAGTAAGCCCCAAGGTAAAGCCTCACCCTCAGAGTATTTATACACTTTTTAGAGCCAGAGGGCGTAACCCTCTGACCCAGTGCCTCAATAGAAAAAACAAAATGTACTTGGGACCCTCCTAACAAAACAACTCCCCTAATCAAAGTTCCCATTATAGGTGGATTCATCAAGGGGTGGGAAAGATCCTCTTAATCACATTCAAATAGAGGCATTATATTTCTTGATTATACTAAAAACAGCAAATGAACCTACTTTAGTTGCCATTACAGTCCTAAAGAATCTAGCCAATGTCATGAAGAGCAAGCTCTTTATCTAGATAAAAACAACTCCAAAGCAAGCCCTGAGGAGAGTCAGGTTTGGGTTGTTTGTTTTGTTTCATTTTCCCCCTGCTTTCCCTTCTACCTGTTCTATATGTTCAACCTTATTCAAATACTCAAAGGTCTGAAATCACAGATCTGGTAGCAAGGTCACAGATAAGCTTTTGGTTCTCTACCAAATGCTGGTGCTCTTAAGTCCCTGCAAAGCGAGAAGAACAGATCAGCACTATCAGAGATAAGAAAACTAGGACACACTCTCCCAACACACACACACACCCCTACACAACCTTGATCGCTAGGGTCCTATGGATACTACCTCTTCCGCTACCCTACACACATCTTGGTCTCTAGCCTTACTAAGGCTTTCCTCCTTCTTTCCCCTCCTTTCTTTCCTCACACACATCTATTTCGCCTGACTTAGGAAAAGTAAGCAAAGTAAATCTATACTACATTGTTAATGGAAAAAAAAAATGAGATATATCATTGTCTTATAATTCCATGTGCAATCTTTGGAACTCCCCAAACTGAAGCTACCTTCTCTGTCTTTGCACTGTCATATTTGTGTTATCTCTGTTAGAATGTAAGTCTCTTGAAAACAGGCAGTTTCATTTTTACATTTGTATTCCCAGGATCTTTCAAAGTACCTGGAAATAATAGGTATGTAAATGTTTATTTATTCATCCATCTAAGTGTTCATGTCATGTTCATAAAAAGAAATGCTTTTCAATAAATCTGATTTGGATGTGTAAGGATTCTACATAGGCTATCTCTCTTTATTTCCCTAGCATTGATGTCACAAAATCTCACATTTGGGGAGGCATTTGTTGCCAAATCTGGAAATTTATTTGGTGAGAGAAATTGATCAATGATTTTCATTTTAAGAAAAACACTTAAAGCTGCAAAGAAAGAAAAATAGCAACCATCCAAATAGTTACCAGGAGTGGGATTAGAGATCTTTGAAGAATGTTAGTAAAGGGACTGATGACATCGTTGGACTCAGAGATCCATTGATCTCTCTCTCTCTCTCTCCTCTTCCTCTCCCTCCCTCCTCTGTCTGTCTCTGTCTCTCTGTCCCTTTCTCTGTCTCTCTATCTCTCTCTCTGTGTTTCTGTCTCTCTCTCTCTCTCTCTCTCTCTCTCTCTCTCTCTCTCACACACACACACACACACACACACACACACACACACTCATACACACATATCCCATGCACACTCATACACATTCCCTTAGCAAAATATGAAAGTGTGCATGATAGAGAATCTGCCTTCAACAAGTTTATGGAAATTTAAACAGCCAATGCAAAAGGAAAAAGAGGGTCTTTCCAAATATAGGACTATAAGAAGGCTTGATTGAAGAACTGTTTTTGAAGGAATAAAGACTTGATCTGCTATTTCATTAAAACAGAGAATGTCCAGATGATGAAACTCACCACTTTCCCAAAGTAGGTTATAACCTTCTTTACAATACTGGAAAGTTGTCTAAAGCACTGAGTGGTTGTGAGTTGTGCAGAGTCTCAAAGTCAATTTATCTCAGAGGTCAGAGTTGAACCCTGCCTTGAAGAGTTCCTCTTTAATCACTATACCATGCTGAAGGATAGTTAAACAGTATTCCACACTAGACCATGTATTTATTCTTGGACAATTTATTGAAAAATGTTGAGAATGCAAGATCCAATTGTGCTTATTCTTTGTTGATCAAGAAAGGAAAGCTAGAACATTGGATTCAGTAGGAAAAATACACTATTTTAAATATTCTTTCCCAACAAATTGTCTCTACTACACATATCATAATAATTCAAAGTTCATTGAAAGACAAAACAAAATAGATAACTTTGATCATTGACACTTTCCTCAGCAATATCAGGCATAAAAACTTAAAAAAGGCATTGGTCATAGTAATAGAAGAGATAAAGTACAGAATTTGAGTTCAAGAAAGATTGCCTATGGATAATGAGATCAGCTAGATGGTCCCATTTATGGATGATATCCTGCTGCTTGTATCAAGATGGAAAATATTGCAGTGTCTCCTAAAAGAGATCCATACCCACTCAAAATATTTGGTGAATTTGTGCAAAAAAAAATTATATGGATAAAGAACATCAGTTGAATATGACATGTAGTGAGTTGTATGTGTGTATACACACACACATATATATAATATGTATGTGTATACTTAATATATGTATATATTTCCATCTGTCTATATATGTGTGTTTGTGTGTGTAAATAAATACATGTTTATACATATTCACACACACACACACACACACACACACACACACACACACACAATTGACATTTAGTGCAAATAAGGTGTGAGTTGGCCCCAGAATGAAAAGGAAGATGACTGAAGCTGAAATTTCCCTCAAGAAGTAGCAAACTTCCTTCAGTGATTTCCAATTTTCCCAGGAACAAATCTTTTTAACCCAAATATTCAAGGACATGCTAGTAAATGTTTAACAAGTAGCTCTATTAAAAATGTACACATGACACAAATTTAAGGTTCATTTGAGTTATTAATATTTCTTCCATTATCTTCTTAAGTACAGATAATCAACAAAGTAATAAAATGAGATCTGATTTGTGGTATTTGAGAATTTTAGATGTAAAAATATTCACACTAAAAATTTAACAATCGTCTTGAGATTCAAGCTGATTCCTATATAGCCTTGCCAATATTCTACCATTATTATAGTATGCCTATGAGTCCCAGAACATTATAGCCTCTAAGGAATTTAAAAATGTGTGTCACCTGCAGCTCCATAGAAAAGCAATTGTGGATATGAGTAACCTATTCTATTTACTACTTAGGGACAGATGTGTTGTTATCAGTATTATTTAAGGCAATACCCAAATCAGTGAAATTACAGATGCTTTTGAGTATAGCTTGTGATGTTCCCTGGCTCTTCTTATTTTATTATATGAAGCTCACTTTTTAATTACTATTAGCAATGAATGCTTATAGATAGATCGATAGACAGACAGACTGACAGACAGACAGACAGACAGACAGACAGACAGACAGATAGATAGATAGATAGATAGATAGATAGATAGATAGATAGATAGACAGATGATAGACAAATATATAATCTGCAAACTTTAAAGTGCTGCATAAATAAGCACTGAAAGTATATGAAACAAGATACTCTGATGAGAATTCACAATAAGTTGGAAATCAAGAAGAGTTAAAAGAAAAACATAAAAATATAAAGGGAAAGCTCTTCAACTGGGAGTCATTCCACACGTTAGACAGAACCTAATTCTTAAGTAGATTATTTGCATATTAAAAGGCCAAAAAGTCAATGGCCTTGCTTCTAAGGCAGAAATTACAGTAATTATATTATCCCTATCCACTCATCTATATAAGATTTCAGAAAGGATTCTGTTAATATTTTCTTTCTTTGAGACTCAACATTTTCTTTGTTTGTACAAAATTGTGAATAATCATACCTTGACTGATAAACAAAATGGTGATTTGGTTTTAAACAAGTCTTCTGTTCTGAAGCAACTTTCTGAAGGCTTGGGACAAGGAGTTTTAGTCCTAACATATGTGAGTTTGGTGCCTTTAGAATAGATGAAGTTGGCAGGCTTGGGGTCAATATACTTAACAGCATTAGAATCACGATGCTTCATGGCCTTAGAATCAGATTTGGTGGCTTTGCAATCTGACTTGGTGACTTTGGCTTTAGACATGACTGCCTTGGGATCAGATTTGGTGACTTTGGTGTCAGACTTGATAAGCTTGATTTCAGTGGGCTTGGCAGCATTGGGGTGAGTGGTTCTGGAAACCTTTGAGTCAGCTTTGTGATCTGGGGACCTGGGTATTTGGTGTTTATCCTAGGGACTAGACACTTGATGGCCATCTTGTGGCTGACATGGCATGCATTAGTCTTGGAGATCTTGGGCCTGAAGAGCTTGCCCTTTTGTAATGGTAAGGGAATTCAAAGATTTTTCCTGTCCCTTAACAGGTCTCTGTGACCTGCTTTGAGATTTGGCCCAACCCATAGCTTGAGTGGCATGGAGCTGGTGGTGGGAGAAGCTTGCTGAATTGGTGAAGCAGGAAGAGTGGAGCAAAAAGAGAGAATGTAATGGAGCAGAGAGAGAAAGAGAGTTGAGGCAGAGCAGAGCAGAACACCTAGCATGAGTGAAAGAGGCTGTGATTTTGCCTAAGGGAGCTTGTTTGTGGGGAGGCCAGGTAAAGGGAAAGTTTGGGAATGGCCATGATCCTTTTATTGCTAATGTGTATAAACTTCATTGTTATCATGATGAAATTGACTTTCTGGTATCTGAATAAATATTTTGGTTTAGTCTTTGAGGAAGAGAGCTTTTATTTTGTGAATTTACCCTGGAAATACTCATGTATGTCCATAGAGGCTACTGTGGGTATCACATTAATATTATACCTTAGAGGCGTTGGTCCTCAGAACCTTGGTCTCCTCTGCTTAGGCCTTGATGACTTTAGCATTATTACCCTGCATCTTCTTCAGCCCCTTCTTGACAAAGTACATGTTTCTCAAAAATTTGGGGTCAACACTTTTCAGACATTCATCTCTGTGACCTAGGTTTTTTGATGCCATTTCTGTGCCATTTTCATGATGGGCTGTGGGTAGTATGAGTAGTAGACTTAGTCATCTTTATACCACAGACTGTATTAACAGGCAATCCACAGACCAGAAGAGGTCAAGGGCAAGAGAAAGAGAGCCTGGGAAATGTTAAGTGACTGGATTGGAATTGATCATCTTAAGGCAAAGAAGAATGGCTTACTGAAGAAAGATTTGTCTCCCCCCTAAAAAAAAAATCTTCTCTCCCCTCTCTTCCTATCCATTCCCTTCTTTTCTTTTCTGCTATCTTTCTTTCCTTCCCTTTTCTAGGAGCACCTCACCCTGAGGGAGACACAGAAGTCAGCATGGGAGTCATCTATCACCTCAACAAGCACCTCCCCTCAGACCTAAATGAAGGCTATCCGGACCTTGAAGCCCAAAAACTCAAAAATATCAATACTTCCCCATTCCAATGCTTCTGCTTCCAGCCAAAACTTAGAAACCATCATAGAAGGGAGAGCAATCCCTGTGGAAAAAGGGCCCTCCATTTTGCCACCATTAATTAACCTTCACCAATACCACAATGGGCATATCACTCCAAGTGCTCTAAAAATAGTGTGCCCACCCCCATTCCATACACATACGCTACCAATCCTGCTTCCAGCAAATCCTTCAGCCATAATTTAGGGATAAAACCCTCATCATGCTGCCATCTGTCAATTGTCTCTTTAGGTGCTATAACTCTTTAAGTAGTCATAGCCACTCAATACAAGGAAAAGGAAGTTTTCCTTACCAAATTCCTTGGCACTACTGAGTGGTTCAACATCAGAAATTGATATGGTTTTATCAATAGATGTGACATTACAGATCATATGTTATTTCCTATATTCCCTCCCCCACTTCTCTTCATTAGAATGTGACTGCCTTGAGTGTAGGGAATCTTGCTTTTCCATTTCTATTTCCATTGTTTAGGACAGTATTTTACAACAGTTAAACATTAAATAAATGTTTATACTCTCTTTCCCCCTCCCCTTCCTCCCTCTCTTCATTGTTTCCTAACTTCCTTCCTTTCTTCTTTCTTCCTCCTTTCCTCCCTTTCTCTCCCACCTCCCTTTTTGAAAATATAATAACTTTCCTGATACTTTGCGAATTAATCATGAATTTCCAATATGTGTATTAACACCAACTGATTATAAATTCAAGTTATTCTCCTATGAATGTTTACCCACCCACCTACCACATTGCCTGTCACTCTAATTTCTATCTTTTCCTTCCTCCTCCCTAAAATGAATTCTGTTTATTACTATTTTGTGTTCTAAAACTTTGTAATTTAGCAGCACAGCTCCCAAGAAATTTTGTCTAGTAATTAAAGGTCAAAGTCGAGGGTGTGGGCAAGATGGCTGAGTGAAAGCAACGACTCACCTAAGCTCCTGGAAAAACTCCTCTGGATATCTCCCGGGGGAGAGTCTGACCAGACTTTGGAGGTGTAGAATCCAGTGGGTGACGGACTTTGATGGATTCGGATTCCAGGCTGGACCGGAGGGTCCACGGGAGGGATCAGTTCCGCGGGGGTAAGACCCCGGCGCACAGCGCAGCGCGGTCGGCGCGGCAGGGCGGAGGGGACCAGAAGAGCCCGAGAGTGGCGGGCAAGACCAGCGGAGCAGGAGATAAGCCAGGCCGAGCCGGTGAGAGCCGCTGAGTGCCAGACATCAGCGCAGCAGCCCTTGAAATCTTCAGCCTGAAGATGGATTTCGGTGGGTCACTACTTGAACTTCCAGGAACTGGGATGGCAGAGTGATCAGTAAGTGCTCTCTCCTCCCCCCTGATGACCGTGAGGGAACCATAAAATTCTTCCCCAGATTAATCCTGGATCAGCGGGAACAGCAGAAGGGGGCGGGTGGTCTCATAACACCAGAGGCTGGAAAAGTGGCAAAGGAGGATTCTTCCTACTGTGGTGGAGGCGATCTGGAGGGACAGACGACCCAGGGCAGAGAAAATTGGCACTGAGACCCAGGCAAGCCTCAGAGCCGGGAGACGAGCCCCAGGAGGGGCGGGAACACGCGTTAGCTTCTAGGCGTGCCCCAGCCCCCCAGGGGAAAAGGGAAGACAATAGGGAAGCTGGGATCACCCCCTGACCTTGCCTTTGCCTCAAGTCAGCTGAGGAGATATCCTGAGGACAGACCACCCCTCCCACATACCTAACAAGCTAACCCCAGGGTTGATCGGGGAAACAAAAAACAAAAGCCTGCTTTTAGCCTAGACACACATCAGCTCAACTTAAAGATCTGTACCTTCTGACTGAAAGAACCAAAAGCTACAACACTCAGCCAACATCATGAATCGGAAAAAGCAGACGAAAAGTGAAAAAACCATAGAATCTTTCTATGGGGAAAAGGACCAAAACACAAACACCAAAGAGGTTAGAGCTGAGACTGTACTTCCATCTGAAACCTCAGATGGGACTATGAATTTCTCGCAAGCACAACTAGATTACCTGGAACGTCTGAAGAAGGATATAAAAGAAAAACTGGCCAATGATTTTAAAACTATAAAAAAAGAATTCACTGATGAGAACATCACCCTGAAAAAGTAAATTGAAGAAATGGAAAAGGAAGTTCAAAAATTAACTGGAGAGAATAATTCCCTAAAAGGAAGAGCTAATCAAATGGAAAAGGAAACCCAAAACCTAATTGGGAAAATTGATCAGATGGAAAAGGAAACCCAAAACCTAACTGGGAAAATTGGTCGAATGGAAAAAAAAGTACAAAAATAAAATGGAGAAAATAGCTCCTTAAAGGGAAAAATTGGTCAGATAGAAAAGGAGATGGAAAAGCTAACTGAAGAAAACACTACGATGAAGATTAGAATTGGGCAAGTAGAAACTAATGACTCAATGAGGCAACAAGAATCAGTCAAACAAAATCTAAAGAATGAAAAGATAGAAGAAAATGTAAAATATTTAATTGGAAAAACAACTGACCTGGAAAATAGATCCAGGAGAGAAAATCTAAGAATTATTGGCCTGCCAGAAACCCATGATGAAGAAAAGAGTCTGGACAATATCTTCCAGGAAATCATCAAGGAAAACTGTCCAGAAGTACTAGACTCAGAGGGCAAAATAGTCATCGAAAGAATCCACCGTTCCCCTCCCGAAAGGGATCCCAAACTCAAAACCCCAAGAAATATAGTTGCCAAATTCCAGAGCTATCAAGTGAAGGAGAAAATACTACAAGCAGCCAGAAAGAAACAATTCAAATATCAAGGACACACAGTCAGGATCACACAGGACCTTGCAGCTTCTACATTAAAAGATCGAAAGAATTGGAACCCAATATTCCGTAAGGCAAAGGAGTTGGGACTTCAACCAAGGATCAACTACCCAGCAAAGTTCAGCATAACATTTCAGGCAAGGAGAAAGTCATTCAACAAAATAAGGGATTTCCAGAGCTTCCCGACCAAAACACCAGAACTCAATAGACAATTTGATCTTCAAATGCAGGTCTCCAGAGAATCATAAAAAGGTAAACAGAGGGGAAAAAACAAAAACAAAAACTTGCTACTCAATTAGGGCAAACTGTTTACCTCCCTATAAGGGAAGATGATACCTGTTAATCTTGAGAACTGTGCAGCTATTATGATAAAAGGGATATATGTAGAGGAAACGGGCATAAAGTAAATGATGTCATGTCAAAAATATGATTTAAGTATGAGAAGGAAATGTAATAGGAGGTGTGGAAAGGGGGAAGCAGAAAATGGCAAATTATATCACAGGAAGAAGTACAAAACTGTAGTAGAGGGAAGGAGGGGAGGGAGATGACCATTGTTTGAGAGGTACTCTCATCTGATTCGTTCAAAGGAGGGAACAATAATCTTAAGTAGATAAGCCTAACTAGCTCTATAGGTAGTAGGAGGGGAAGGGGGAAGAAAGGGGAGGGTGGCTAAAAGGGAGGAAAGAAGCAATAAGAGTAAAGGGAACTAAAAGGGAGGGGGGTCAAAAGAAGGAGGGGAAGGCTGCAGGAGGAGGGGGAGAAAAGTGAATACTATTGAGGAGGGGAAGGGAGACGGGAGAGGTAAAAGCACAAATGGTGGGAAAGAGGTTGGAGGGAAATACACAGATTGTAATCATAACTGTGAATGTGAATGGAATGAACTCTCCCATAAAACGGAGACGGATAGCAGAAGGGATTAAAAGCCATAATCCAACAATATGCTGCTTACAAGAAACACATTTGAAACGGGGGGATACACATAGGATAAAGGTCAAAGGATGGAGCAGAATATAGTGTGCTTCAGCTCATGTGAGAAAGGCAGGAGTAGCAATCCTAATCTCAGACAAAGCAAAAGCAGAAATAGATCTAATCAAAAGGGATAAGGATGGAAACTATATCCTGCTAAAAGGCACCATAGACAATGAAGCAATATCATTACTAAACATGTATGTTCCAAGTGGTATAGCATCCAGATTCTTAGAGGAGAGGTTGGGGGAGTTGAAGGAAGAAATTGATAGCAAAACTATACTAGTGGGGGACCTCAACCTCCCTCGATAAATCCAACCTCAAAATAAACAAGAAAGAGGTTAAGGAGGTAAAAAAAACTCTGGATAAGGTAGATATGATAGATCTTTGGAGAAAATTAAATGGGAATAGAAAGGAACATACTTTTTTCTCAGCGGTACATGGAACATTTACAAAAATTGACCATGTACTAGGACATAAAAATCTCACAATCCAGTGCAGAAAGGTAGAGATAATCAATGCATCCTTTTCAGATCATAATGCATTAAAAATTACATGTAATAAAAGGCCATGGAAAGAGAAACCAAAAATCAATTGGAAACTAAATAATCTAATTCTAAAGAAGGGTTGGGTTAAAGAAGAAATCATAGAAACAATCAACAATTTCATTCGAGAGAATGACAATAGTGAGACAACATACCAAAACTTATGGGATACTGCAAAAGCAGTTATTAGGGGAAGTTTTATATCTCTGAATGCTTACATAAATAAAATAGAGAAAGAGGAGATCAATGACTTAGGCTTGCAGTTGAAAAAGCTAGAAAAAGAACAAATTGAAAATCCCCAAGTAAATACCAAATTAGAAATACTGAAAACCAAAGGAGAGATTAATAAAATTGAAATTAAGAAAACTATGGAATTAATAAATAAAACCAATAGTTGGTTTTATGAAAAAACTAATAAAATTGATAAACCTTTGGTCAATCTGATTAAAAAAAAGAAAGAAGAAAACCAAATTACTAATATTAAAAATGAAAGGGGTGAACTCACCTCCAGTGAGGAGGAAATTAAAACAATAATTAGAAACTACTTTGCCCAACTTTATGCCCACAAATTCGATAATCTAAACGAGATGGATGAATATTTTAAAAAATACAAATTGCCCAGATTAACAGAAGAGGAAGTTGAATACTTAAACAACCCCATCTCAGAAAAAGAAATTGAACAAGCCATCAATGAACTCCCTAGGAAAAAATCTCCAGGGCCAGATGGATTCACAAGTGAATTCTATCAAACATTTAAAGAACAGTTAATTCCAATACTACATACACTATTCTTGAAAATTGGGGAAGAAGGAGTCCTCCCAAATTCTTTCTATGATACAAATATGGTTTTGATACCCAAACCAGGAAGAGACAAAACAGAGAAAGAAAATTATAGACCAATTTCCCTAATGAATATAGATGCAAAAATTTTAAATAAGATTCTAGCAAAACGAATACAGCATCTTATCACGAGATTAATACATTATTATCAGGTAGGATTCATACCAGGACTACAGGGCTGGTTCAATATTAGGAAAACTATTAGCATTATCGATCACATCAACAACAAAGCTAACAAAAACCACATGATTATCTCAATAGATGCAGAAAAAGCTTTTGACAAAATACAGCATCCATTCCTACTAAAAACATTGGAGAATGTAGGAAAAAAGGGAACTTTCCATAAAATAATAAGCAGTATCTATCTAAAACCTTCAGCAAGCATTATATGCAATGGGGATAAGCTAGATGCATTCCCAATAAGATCAGGGGTGAAACAAGGTTGTCCATTATTACCACTATTATTTAATATGGTACTAGAAATGTTAGCTGTAGCAATTAGACAAGATAAAGATATCCAAGGAATTAAAATAGCCAAAGAAGAAACTAAGTTATCACTCTTTGCAGATGATATGATGATTTACCTAGAGAATCCCAGAGATTCAAGTAAAAAATTACTAGAATTAATAAACAACTTTGGCAAAGTTGCAGGGTACAAAATAAACCCACACAAATCTTCTGCATTCCTATATATCAGCAACAAAGTCCAACAGCAAGAGAAAGAAAGAGAAATCCCATTTAAAGTTAGGGTAGACAGTATAAAATACTTAGGAGTCTACCTGCCAAAACAAACCCAGGGATTATATGAACACAATTACAAGACACTTTTTGCACAAATAAAGTCAGATTTAAGTAAGTGGAAAAACATTAGTTGCTCATGGGTAGGCCGTGCTAATATAATAAAAATGACAATTCTACCCAAATTAATATACTTATTTAGTGCCATACCAATTAAACTATCAGACAATTACTTTCTAGAGCTGGATAAAATAATATCAAAATTCATTTGGAAAAACAAAAGGTCCAGAATATCAAAGGGACTAATGAAAAGAAATGCTTGGGAATGTGGCCTAGCGCTACCAGACCTCAAACTGTACTATAAAGCAGCAATTATCAAAACCACTTGGTATTGGCTAAGAAACAGAGAGGTAGACAAGTGGAATAGACTTGGCACTCAAGATGCAGTAGGCAAGGAATATAGCAACCTTCTGTTTGATAAACCCAAGGACACCAGCTTCTGGGATAAGAACTCATTGTTTGACAAAAATTGCTGGGAAAACTGGATAACAGTGTGGCGGAAATTAGGCATAGACCCATACCTGACACCGTACACGAGAATAAAGTCCAAATGGGTACATGATCTAGGTATAAAGATTGATACCATGAATAAACTGGAGAAGCAAGGAATAGTGTATTTATCAGATCTATGGAGAAGGGAAGAATTCTTTACTAAAGGAGAGATAGAATGCATTATGAAATGCAAAATGGATAACTTTGATTACATTAAACTGAGAAGGTTTTGCACAACCAAACCCAATGCAACCAAAATCCGGAGGGATGTAGTAAATTGGGAAAGAATTTTTACAGCTAAGCTCGGGGATAAAGGCCTCATTTCTAGAATATATAGAGAACTGATCCAAATGTATAATCATACAAGTCACTCCCCAATTGATAAATGGTCAAAGGATATGAACAGGCAATTTTCAGAGGAAGAGGTTAAGGCTATCTATAATCATATGAAAAAATGCTCTAAATCACTATTGGTTAGAGAGATGCAAATCAAAACAACTCTGAGGTACCACATCACACCTATAAGATTGGCAAACATGACGGAACAAGAAAATGATAAATGCTGGAGAGAATGTGGGAAAGTTGGAACACTAATTCATTGTTGGTGGAGCTGCGAGCGCATCCAACCATTCTGGAGAGCAATTTGGAACTATGCCCAAAGGGCTACAAAAATGTGCATACCCTTTGACCCAGCAATATCACTACTGGGACTGTATCCCCAAGAGATCATAAAAATGGGAAAGGGTCCCACATGTACAAAAATATTTATAGCAGCACTCTATGTAGTTGCCAAAAACTGGAAGTCAAGGGGATGTCCATCAATTGGGGAATGGCTGAATAAATTATGGTATATGAATGTAATGGAGTACTATTGTGCCATAAGAAATGATGAACAAGAAGACTTCAGAGAGGCCTGGAAGGACTTATATGACCTGATGCTGAGTGAAAGGAGCAGAACCAGGAGAACTTTATGCACAGCAACAACCACAGTGTGTGAGAGTTTTTTCTGGTAGACTTAGATTTTTGTAATAACACAAGAACTTCTTACCAAAAAAAAAAAAAAAAAAATCCCAATGGAGGATCTCAAGGCAAAATGCCTGCCACACTCAGAGAGAGAAATATGGAAGTCACTCACATATTGTAGCAGATCATGTTTGTGTATGTGCATGTGTTTGTGTATCATGTTCTGATTTGTTATACGATTTCTTTCATTTATCTTAGTCTGACTACATAGCATGACTATAGTGAAAATATACTCAATAGGAAAGTATATGTAGAATCTTACAGAATTGTATGCAGTCGTGGGGAGGGAGGGGGGGAGTGGGGGGTAGGTGGGGGGGATAAAATCACAATTGTATGGCAGTGATTGTTAAACATTACAAAATAAAAAAAAAAAAGAAGAAAAAAAAAAAAGCTCAAAGTCATTATTTTCCTTGTTTTAGTAATACACAGCCAGGTGTAGGGGCAAAGCTGTTACTAAATTATTATTAAATTATCCTGCTTTCTCACTTCTGTGAAGTGGGTCAGAATGCGCTAGCTCATACTTTCCTAAAGCTTTGGTGGCCACTTTTGAGATTCTGTAGTTATCCATTAAGTCCCTGTGAGGTTTTCCTGACTGTCCTTGCTTTCTACAATTCTGACAGGTTCTCTTAACTAAGACAAAATATTTCATTATTGTCAAGTTCTTGTTTCCTAAAACTTGGCTTTGAACCAAAAAGAATTTAAATGGAAAATTCCACTAATTGTTCCAATGTCATGAAGTTGATGGAGAGTCCATTTCTAAGTGATGATGAGTGACTCCCAATATACATATAGTATGTAAAACAGAGATGAAAGGATGAGGGCCTAAAACTTGGAAGAGTTAAGGTCAATCTACCTTTCATCTGTTTACACTCAGGTCCCAGTTAATGTGAATACTGCATCCTTTGTACTGGTCATATTAATATTATTAGAATTTGCACTGTATAGTTCCATTGGGTTAAAAACATTATTACATGCTATGAAATTATTGCTTCAAATACTGAAAATCTGAATAGATGCTGCCACTTTACAACATTAATCACTTGCACTTATCTGGAAATAGCTATAGAAAAGAAGAAAGGGAGGGAAGAAGGAAAGAAAGAAAGAAGGAAGGAAGGAAGGAAGGAAGGAAGGAAGGAAGGAAGGAAGGAAGGAAGGAAGGAAGGAAGGAAGGAAGGAAAGGTCCTTTAAGTACCTACTATATACCAGTCACTATGCTAAGAACTTTTCAAGTATTATCTCATTTAATCCCTAGAACAACCCTGGGATGTAGATAATAGTATTATCTCCTCTTAACAAGTGAGGAAATTGAGGCAAATAGAGGATAAGTGACTTGCCCAGAATCACATAGCTAATAAGTATTTCTACCACTAACTATCAAGTCACATACCTATCCCCAAGTAGGAATGCCCCTCTCCTTATAAGAAGTATAGTAGTGCAAACCAACTATTGGTCGTATTTGAAAGTAACCATCTCCTTCTCTACATCTAGTACATCACATCTCTGCCAAGAAGTGGGAAGTATGATGCTTTTAACTTCCTAATTGATGACTATTTTGATCAGATAATATCTTTCCAAATTTCTCTTCTTTATCAAAGGTGGCAAACTTACAGTCTCCAGGCCCAGGAGGTGGTAAAGAGAAGTTCAACAGAAAGCAATCGTGTTAGTTTGTGGTTTTCTAAGGCAATGTGCTCCTGGCAAGGGATCCATTTCTTTTTCAGTTTGATATCATTATCTTACATCATTGTGGTTGTTCATCTTGTGCATTGCTTTACTGCCTCTATTATTTCACACTGTATCCATTCACACAAGTCTTCATAAGTTTATATGCCTCCATATTATTCTTTATTTCTTATGCTATAATATTCCATTACACTTACATCCTAAAATTTGTTCAGCCTTCCCACCAATATTTCTACTGTGTCACACTGCCTTTATTTGTCCTAGGACTATCTCTGCTACAATGAACTGTGTGACTCTGACTTGAGTTTATCACAAAACCTTTACATTTCCTTACTCATAGAACTTTAGAATAGAAGAGTCCCATTAACCTAGCTGTCCTCATTTTATGGACAACTTTAATCTGAGATAACATGCCCAGTTTACCTTACTCACAAAGGTATTAAAACAAATAAATGAAATAATGTACATAATGGTTCTTTTAATAGTACAAAGGATTACATAATAGATAACATTTGTATAGCTTCTTAACATTTACAAAATGCTTTACAAATATAATCTCATTTTACCTTCACAATAACCCTGAGAAATGATACAATTTTGACTCCCATTTTATAAATGAGGGAACTGAGGCAGACAGATATCAAACAACTTCTGCTAGATCACAGAGTAGTAACTGTCATGCATTTATTTAGTCAATGAACAAATATTTTTAAGTACTTACCATATGCAAAGCACTATTCTAAATTTTGAAGATGAAAAGATGAAAGGAACAATAGTACTGTTCTGAAGGAACTTATATTCTTTTGCTTATATTCTGAAGGACATCAACAAATGGAAGACAACAGAATTTTTCCCTGAACCGTGATGACTGAGTTAAAATAGCCCTAAAACCAATATAGAGAAACAAGTTATAGTTCTCTCCCTGAACAGGATCAGGCGAGATTCAAGTCTGAGATCAGGATCTCTGATAACTCCAATGGAAACACATGGATATGGTCTCCTATAATGCCAGTGTTGAGAGAGAAATTAATTAGTCATTTCAGTGGGCTTGTTAACCCACCAATTAACCATGACACTTGGATTTGAGTATTTGATGCAGAGTAATTAGTCAAACATAGCTGAAGAGGAGTAGACTGGGCAACAGGGCACATCAGCTAATGAGTACTCTGCACAAAGAGTCCATGACAGTGTGGCAGATAGAAAACCTGGCACTTGTGAAAGAAAATGAATCATTGCAATTGAAGCATCAGATCGAGATCATTTTATGAAGCACTCTACAGCTAGACAGTATTATAGTGATGATGTTTGTTTTTATAATACCCTAGCACTTGATTTTGTTTATAATTTATGATGGTAAGAATATCTTTAGTGCAGGAACTCCCTTTACTCCTGCAGATTGGTCATTTCGAAGTCGTCTGCTACTGAAGGTCTATGAGAGTTGCTAAAAATACAACAGTTAAGTTACTCATCCATCAACCACTAGCCAGTGTTTCAAATACAGGGCTCAAACCTAGGTTTCTCTGGTTTCAAAGTCAATATTCTATCCACCTTTCTAGAATTCCTGTAGGCATATTATTATATTCTGTTTTGTGGCCATCAGGTTGAAGTTCTACCATAATTCCAAATAATGTAATAGAAGAATACTTAGATCGAATAATCAATCAAGTGTAAACTAGATATGAATGAGTCCTTAATCAATTTGACAGAATTACGATGTTTTCATCCTTGGATGAAAGGCAGATGAAGCTGCATAGGAAGCATCCTGCATTCACTTGAGAAGATCAAGTTATACACTCTGGCCATCATGTTAAAAAAAAAGGAAGCCATTCAGGAAGTCAAGTTAGAAACCAGTTCAATGGTAAAACAGTTCCATTTTGGAGGATCCCAGTTTAAGAACTAGACTCAAGACGCTGAGAAGTCAACTGCATATCCTTTTGCCATCCAAATTTACCTTCCTTTGGATTAGAGAAGGAAGGGAATGGGAAGACAGACAGGAGAGGAAGAGGTGAGTTATGTAGGCATCTGATTGTTGTGCTTGTCCTTCATTGCCGAAGAAGACCATGCCACCATAAAAATGATGACATGACTTGCGTTTGACTTTGTTTTGAGTGAGGCAGTGCTGTTCAAGGTTACCAGCCTCACTTTTCCTCTGTAGCCATCTGGATCCAATGACCAGATGTTTATCAGGATGACTTCAGGGGTGTGCTAGAGTCAACTTAAACTGGTTTCAGAGAAAGTCTATTGTTGAAATGTGTGTGAATATCCCCTCCCCCAATTGACAAATACTACAAATCTTGCCTATATTGCTTGATCCAGGTGACGTTGGGCAAATCATTTAAATCCTCTTGGCCTCAGTTGCTTCATCTGTAAAATGAGTGGTTTGGACCAGACATCCTTTAAGATCTCTTCCAGTCCTCAAACTAAGACCCCCTGAATGGTGCTTTCCCCAGTCTCATCTCTGCCTAGTCTCTGGTCAGATTCAATTGCTATTGCCATCTCCTCTTAATCTTTTTCTCCAGCAGTGGTTTTCAAATGTTTTTGTCTTGAAATAATATCCTCAGGATCAGAGACTTCATCTTCTCCCATATATCACTGCAGGTGTTTTAGTGGAGGAAGGGGAGAATGGGGATGATAGCTCCACATTTGTCTAGTATCACTAGAAATAATTAAATCATACCAGAAAAAAGTATGTTATATCTAGGATTAACAATAGCTCAAATTTATATAATGACTGAAAATCACAGTATTTTAGATCTAGAGCTGGAATAGACATTGGAGATTAATTAGCTCAATCTCCCAATTTTACAGGTGGGTGAAATGAGGCTTAAGAAGGTTAAGGACTCTGCCAAAGTCACATAGTGAGTAGGTGACAGTAAGAGGGGTTGAACCCAGATCCTCCAACTACATAGTCAGTATCTTTTCCATTGCTTCAGTGTCTCTCTGTAAGACAATAGCCTGGAGCATTGTGTCAAGCACAGTGAACTGGTAACTTAGACGAGCAGAGTGTCAGCCATTATAATTCAGGTTACAGAACCAAAGTACAGACACACAGTCCAAGGGTTCCTATAGTGTCTGGGAAATCTATAAAACAGTATTAAGACAGTATCAAGCACCAGTGACGAAATCTAAAGCAAGAGATCTCTCTGGGGCTTGTGTTCAGGAGAGGTCAGCACTAGTAATGGTCTTGATAGCTAACACAGAATCTCTGCTGTTTTAGTTGGAGTAGCTTAGGCCTCTCAGCTCAGGAAATAGCCTCCTCCACCTGGTCAGCCCCTTTAGACAAAACATTCAAAAGGCTGGTTCTTGAACAGAGACTCTGCTAGTGTCTTTTGGTAAAGACATATTCAAATCAGGAGGGAATCCCAATACTTCAAAGGTTTACTCCTCAAGCTTCCAGGCTCCTTCTCTCACCCACTGCAGTCACCCTCAGATAATTCATCACCAGGACCCCCTGACAGGATATGGACAGCAAAATGAACATTAGATCCTAGAGAAGGCACAACTTGACTGTTGACTTGACAAAAACAAACTTAGTTGTTCTTATTAAGGAGATGAACGATTCCTGAACTCATCTATCTAGTAAAGTATTGGACAAAAGATTCAATTACAAATTGAATTTCATAGAACAAATGGTGAAATAGCAGCATGCATTAGAGAAAGAAAGAAGAGTAAGCAAATTCTGGAGAGGCTAGCTCTGGGCTTCAGCCAAAAGGAAGATTTTGATAAATGAGAGATATTTCAGAGACTGTGGGGGTAGCATTTGAAGTTCTCTGAGTTTACTAACCTCAGCAGCATTCATATAACTTAATTAAAATTAGTACATTAAAAATTAAGTGCTTGCAATTTTAAGGGTAATTTGTGTTTTTAAAATTCATCCTCCCTAAATGTGATGATGAAGATAACATAGTGCAGTAGAATGATCACTGAAATTGGAGTCAGAGTTCATGGGTTTAAATTCTGATTCTATCACTGACTACCTATAACTAACACTAGTTCAAGGATAGCTCAATCAAATCAATCACCTGTCTGCACTTCAGTTTCCTCATATGTAAAATGGGAAGATTTAAACAAATAGCCTACTTGCAATAGAATCTTGAGGATATAAACTTAGTAGTGCGATAGCTAGTGAAAGAGGATAATCCATTTTGTAATTTAACTGCATATGACACCATCTATAATAGCTTCTTTCACAAAAGTTATTGTTACTGTACCTTTAAGAGCCAGATTGAATCTTGACTGTTGACAGTGAAGCAGTCATTCAGTAAGGAGTGAATCTAAAGAGATACTGTTAAGAGTGATGGTCTGGCAGGAAATGGAAAAGACAGAGAAGAAAGAAAATGAGAACAAGAAAGAAACATTTTAAACTTTATCTTAGAAAGAAGATGAAAAGACTCTTGAGAAAAGACTCTACTTGGCATTTTGAGTGAACTGAATGGGAGTACTGTGTGTTCAGATTTGAGAAGTCATCTACAATAGTAGTGATAGTTAGAAGTATCTTTCCCATAGCTAAGATATTGCAAATTATTAGGTATCGTTGGCTATTATTTGCTAGATTATTAATAAAATATAAAGTTATTAACTTTGATGTTTAATACCTTAGGATGACATCTACATATATGTGTGTAAGCTTATATACACACATATGTAGATATACATATAAAGTTTTTTGATGTTTACATGTACAAATATATGTAGATATGTGTCTACATATATATGAAGAGAGAAAAAAAGACAGGACAGGGAGGAAGAAGGGGTTATAGAGAAAGTGATAAAAAGAGACAGGTAAAAAGGTAGCACTTTAAAAAAATTATTAATTCAATTTCATTATTAATTTAATTATTTAAAAAAGAATTATTGTTTTCCAATTTATGAAATATTTAATAAATGAAGGAGAGGTCTCATAGGTAATTGATTAATGGAAAGATTTTATACTTTTAATAATTAATTATGAAATATCTAAACATACCTCTGAATGCCCTAGAACACAAGATGATCAAAATGAATATGATGATAAATCAAGCAGCATGTTGAAGACTGATCACTCATATAGATGAAGAGTGAGTGTGTAGGCCTGAAGATCCTACCTTGAAGATATTTCTATATTATCTTCTAATGAGCACTCCCTAGTTGAAAGTATAACCAACAACATAGTAGAGAAAGTAATGTGGTGCAATGGAAAGAGCTATTGATTTTGGAATTAGAAGGTCTAGGTTCAAATACTGGCTCTTCTAACAGCTATCTTTGTGTTCTCAGGCAAGTCAAAATCTCTCTAAGGCTCAGTTTCCTCATCTCTAAATAAAGGAATCTATCATGACTGTTAAGGTTTCTTCCATTTCTCATTCTATTATTCTATGATCTATTATAATGTTTCACAGAACTCACCTCAGCAGTTATTACCTCTTGCATAAGCAATTACAGTTCCTTCAAAGCCATCTCCCTGCATCAAACCTATGCTTGCTCTAATATGTCCTCTACAAGTTGACAAAATTATTTCCCTAAAGCATAAGTCTCATCATTTCACTCCTCAGCTCAACAAACTCCAGAGACTCCTTCTTACCTCTAGGTTCAAGTAGAAATGTATCTATATGTCATTTAGTGTTCTTTAAAACCTGAGCCCAACCTACCTCTTTATTCTTACTAGACATTGCTCCTCTTTGTGCACACTATAGTATAGTCAAACCTGGTGCTTTAATGTTCTTTATTTATGATACTCATCTCTTTGACCTTACAACTGCAGTTCCCTGTGCCTGGGATGATTTACCTTAAACTTCCATCTCTTAGAGTCCCTTTTTTCATTCAAAGCTCAGCTCAAGTGCCACCTTCAACATGAAGATCTTCCTGAAACTCCACATCTCTCCTCTTTCCTGATAACTTTTGAGTGAGGAAGAAGAAAAATGGTAAACCTCTGGGTGGAGGGAGAGTTACTCGTGAAGGAAGAAGTCCCAGCCTGCAGCCTGGCAACAACTTTTATATTTCTCCATTAAAGCTGTAAAAAAGTGTCACCTCTATTTCCATCTTTGTTGTGCATAAACTTCCTTAGTGTTGAGTGAATATCAGAAATGGATATATATGGGTACAATATTAAGCATTGTGAAAGACTGGAAGAGTCAGAAGTGCAGCAAGGATAGTCCACAGCTAAATCTCCCGGTAGTTCAGGCATTTCAGTCATGTCCAACTCTTTATGATCCCATTTGGAGTTTTCTTGGCAAAGATATTGAAGTGATTTGCCATTTGCTTTTCCAGCTCATTTTATAGACCCAGGGTTAAGATAGTAAGTATCTGAAGCCAGATTTGAATTCAGGTCTTCTTGACTCTAGGCCTGGTGCTCTATCCACTAAATCACTGATCTACCAATAGCAAGAAATAGGAAATGTATAATTAAGTGTATGAGGTCAGATTTGAACTCAGGAACATATGTCTTCCTGCCTGGTAGCTGCCCAGAAGCTCTAATAGAGAGAAGCCAACCCTGAGGAGTTACCTGTTTGGCCTAGGCCACCAGTAGATTGATCAAACAATAGAGAAAAGTGTCATGAATGCAATGCAGAGGTTTGTCCATTGGTTATCCCATACCCATAAGTGAAGCTCAACTACTACAATTATCTAAACTCCATTCCTACACCCCACTGCCTGATTCCTCATTCCCAACCTTTTCATGCCTCCCACTCCAAATGTTCAACTAAACACCATCTTCCATTGTCAAGGTGGAGCAAGATGTTAGAATACTCACTCTACTTTCATTTTTCTCCCTTTACCTGTATCAGTCAGTAACCTTTCTTTCTTTGAGGTTCATACTATTTATACTGACCATCAGATCAAAATCCTCGTAACTGTTATCTAAAGACCCCAGGTCTTCCTTCTTCAATGACTTTGATACCTGGCTTACAATTGTTTTTCTCCCCCCCAATTCCTGCCTTCATACTAAGGGAATTCAAACTATATATGGACTCTTCTCAAACAATAATCACTCAGTTCTTCAACCTATTCACTTCCTGTGATATTACTCTTTTACTTCACCTCAGTCACACACAAAGATGTGCAGTCATTCCTTGGTGTTTCCATCCTCTACAAATGCACCACCTCTATGTTCAGGAATTCTAAAATCCCTTATCTAGCCATAACCAATTGCCTTTTTTTTTTATCTCTCACTCTGCCTTCCCTTACAAAATTCTACTCATTCACACCATGAGCTTAAACCAACTAATCCACCAAGTCTCTCTTAGGTCATCTTTTCTATGCTAACCTCTCTCTCTTCTTTTCCTCATATTGACCCCTTGATGAACCAGCTTGACTTTATACTACTTTCATTTCTTGTCCTCTCTAGTACCCTTATCATATCTTTGATTACACCCAGACAAGCCTTAGCCTTGGATCCTCATTATTCACTACCTTTGTTCCTGTATGTTATCTTTTGAACAAAGATAGATGAAATGATGCAATCATCTGACTAGGCTCTCTACACATTTATGGTACACAACCCCAATTTGTGCCCTCATTGCTCAGCTGAGAACCTTGCCTCATATTTTATAGGAAAAAAATGAAGTCATTCATGGTGAGCTTCTTCTTCTCCCTTCTCTCTCATCTTCTGTCATTCAGACAACTTCTCTCACTGTTTCCTTCTTCACCCTTTTTCATATGATGAAGTGATCTTACTCCTTACAAGACTATCACTCTACTTGTTCAAGTGATCCCATTCCATCTTACCTACTACAACAAATTTACCTTCAGTCATTCTCATGCTGTTACTTATTTTCAATTTCTTCTTGTCTACTGTTTTATTCCCTTCTGCATACAAACATGCCCATGTCTCCCACATTCTGAAAAAAAAGAGACTCACTTGACCCATCTCTGGTATCATTTATATTTCTTCTATCCTTTGTAACTAGCATCCTTTAAAAATCTGTCTATAATAGGTGCTTCCATTTTTTGTTCTCCTACTCGCTTCTTTAACCCCTTACAAATTGGCTTCCCACCTTTTCATTTCACCAAAATGCTTTTTACAATGTTACTAATGATCTCTTAGTTGCCAAATCTAATGGCCTTTTCTCAATCTTCAATCTCTAGGACATCTCTGTAGCCTTTGACACTGTTAATCAACTTTTCCTTCCTGATGCTTTCTTTTCTCTAAATTTTTGAGACACCATTCTCTCCTGGATCTCATCTTACCTATCTAACCTCTGTTACTCATTTTCCTTTACTGGATCCTTATCCAGATCATGTAGCTAACCATAGGTGTCCCTCAGGCACCTGAGACCTCCTTTCTTCTTCTCTGCTACTTCACTTGGTGATTTCACCAGCTCTCATGGATTTAATTACTGTATCTCTGCTGATTATACTCAAATCTACTCATCCTGCCTGAAACTCTCTGCTGACCTCTAATCTCACATCTCAGTCTGCCTTTTAGATATCTGAAACTGGATATCCAGTAGACATAGATTCAGCATGTCCAAAACAGAACTAATTATCTTTCCCTCTAAACTTTTCACTTCATAACTTCCTTGTTACTGTAGAGGGCAGCAGCATCCTCCCAGTTACTCAGGCTCTGTATCTAGGAGTCATCCTTGACACCTTATTATCTCCCACCCACCCCATAGCTGATATGTTGTCAAGGCCTATTGATTTTAGCTTTGCAACATCTCTCAAATACATTCCCTTCTCTCATCTGAAAATTGCCACCACTCTAGTGCAGGCCTTCATCATTTTACTCCTAGACAATTGCTGTAGCCTTCTGGTGAGTCCTCCTACATCAAGTCTCACTCCACTCCAAAACATTCTCCAATCATCCATTAAAGTGATTTTCTTAAAGCACAAATCCATGTCATACACTCACTCCTCCCTACTCAATAAACTCCCATGGCTTCCTGTTGTTTCCAGGATAAAATACACAGTGTTCTGTTTGGCATTCAAAGCCCTTCATGATCTAGTCCCTCCTACCTTTCCAGTCCTGTTACTACTTATTCACCAACATGTACTCTTTGATCCGGTGACACTAGCCTCCTGGCAATTCCACAAACAAGATTCTACATGTCTCAACTCTGGGTATTTTCAGCTAGAAGCTAGAATGCTGTAACTTGCTTGGCTGCTGAGCTAACTGATGTGCCAAAGCAGAGGCCAGATGAAGTCTTAATGATTTTTCCGGGAGTTACCCTGGAGTTAGCTGCATTATGTGTGCAGGAGGAGTGCTCTGACCACAGGAGGTCTCCTCTCCTGAGCACAGACAAGCTGTATGACTGGTGAACCCCATTTGCACTGGTGTCTTCCCTATTCCTCTGGCTGTGCCGAGGCACTCCATGGTCCTGGTATTGACAATTGCGATCTCCAACCCCCTGGGGTTCAGGATCTCCTTCTGGTTCACTGAGGTGGGGCTGTCTGGGACATCTCTGGTGCTGCACTAGTCCCCTTCAGCCACAGCAAGAGGGACCTCCCTTTGCTATTTTCCTAGCCTCAAGGGGCTAAGAGACTGTTTACCTCTTCTGCTGATCCCACTGTTCCAGGATTTTTCCTGGGGAAATATTTTCTGTGTTTTTCAAAGTGAAGAAGGGGAGGGGTAGAGCATTTACTGATCACTCTGCTATCTTGGTTCACAGAAGTTCAAGGAGGTGTCTTAGAGACATTTAATCTGTGGGCTGAAAGTCTCAGGAGCAGCTGCTGCAGTTACCTGGGGTTCTGAGGTTCTCTCTCACTCAGTTCCACTGGACTCCCATCCTGGACTGATATGTTTGAGATTCTGCAGGGCTGCTGCTTCAGAGTGCCTGGGGCTTCCTCAGCTCTGGGTATTTTCTCTGGCTATCTCCCAGGCCTGGAATGTTCTTCCTCCTCTGCTCTAAATACTGACCTCCTTTACCTTAAGTGTCAACTAAAAAAAATCCCACCTTGGACAAGAAGTCTTCTCCAATTGCTTTTAATTCTAAGTACTTCCCTTTGTTAATTATTGCCTGTTTTTTTCTGTATATATATTTCCATTGTATATATTTGTACACATGTTGTCTCTTCCAGTAGATTACAAGGTCCTTGAGGATAGAGGCTGTCTTTTGCCTCTTTTTGTATCCTCAGAACTTAGCATAGTGCCTGGAACATAGTAAGCACTTAATAACCACTTATTAATTGGTTGAATTGAACTTGATGGGCCAAAATTTTCATATATCTACATATGTATGTATGTTTTTATATGTTTTTGCCTCTAAATGTATAGGTATATGCTGTCAATAGAATTCTATTTTAATATAATATATAGGATATAAGCTCCTTGAGCCAAAGAGCTATTTGCTTTTGATCATTATATTTCAAGTACCTAACGTAGTGCCTGGAACATCCTAGTCTTTTAATAAGGACTTGTTGATTGATGTATATATGTACATATATATATATATGTATATATCTATATTTATTTATTTATTTATTTAACACCAAAATAGTAAGAATACAAATCTTAGTGAGAACCAGAAATGATATCCTTCACTTGTCTACTTAACATCAAAAGAAAAACAAGGAGAGCCAAAAATATAAAAA
The DNA here is from genome assembly GCF_028372415.1 of Notamacropus eugenii. NCBI lineage: Eukaryota > Metazoa > Chordata > Mammalia > Diprotodontia > Macropodidae > Notamacropus > Notamacropus eugenii. Next base: position 363,050,434 of record NC_092873.1, on the reverse strand, counting down.
GAGAAACCTAGTATTGAGATTCTGAAAAGAATAATTTTCTCATGTAAAAAGAAACTGACAACAATGCAGGAGCCATGATGGCAGAGTAAGCAATAAATCACAGTCACTCTCCTTTGATTATCTCCAAAGAAACATAAAATAATGCCCCAAAACAAATCTTGGAACAGCAGAAAAGCAAAAATATGGGGTGAAACAATTGTTTAGGCCAAGAAATTTGTAAGATCAGTAAGAATGGTCTGTCTCACTTGGGGAATGTGAATCATAGCACAAGACAGGAAACATTCCAGCAAGTTAACGGGAAGCCCAACATCAGCAAAGAGCAGAAGATCCTGAGCTCCAGTGCAGTGGGTCAGGCAAGCACAAATACCAGGACCCATCATGTATCTCAACATAGCCAGGGGAACTGGCAGACTCCAGCTCCCAGAACCACTATGCACTTCAGCATGTTTCAGCATAGCCCTGGGGAAACAAGCAACCTCCAGAGGGCAGACCTCCACCTGCTTCAGTGTAGCCCTGGGAAATGCATGTCTCAGCACATGCCGGGGACTAGTACAAAGACCTTGTCAGCAGGGAAGCAAACAGACCCCTAAAGCCTCCATCAGTATGAGCCACCCCTGCCCCACTCCTTCAGTACAGCACCAGACCTGATGGTTCCCTATGGGCCTCAGGGCACCATCAGCGCAGCATCAGGTAAATAGCCAGGGCCTTCAGGGTCTGACACAAGAAGCCTGAGACAGTGCCCCTCCCACCCCAGAAGCAGACCTCAAATTTAAAAGAAAAGGAAAGGCCAAAATGGATGAACAAAAAAAAAGAAAAAGAATAATCTGACCATAGAATGTTATTAGGTTGACAAGGAAGGCCAAAACACAAACTCAGGAGTGCAACAATGTCAAAACCCCAAAGCAAAATGGGAATTGATCTCAAGTCCAGAAAGAACTCATGGAAGAGTTCAAAAAAGGATTTTAAAAATCAAATAAAAGAGGTAGAATAAAAAATGGGGAAAAATGACAGTGAGACAAGAGATTTATGAAATAAGAGTTAACACCTGGGGAGAAGAAAAATGACAGCTTAAAAAGCAGAACTGGCCAAATGGGAAAGGAGATACAAAAACACACTGAATAAAACAACTCCTTTAAAAAATCCAGTTGGCCAAATGGAAATTGGTCTGGAAAATAGCCCCAGGAGAAGTCATAATCAAAAGAACTTGGACAGCATCTTTCAAAAAATTATTAAGGTAAATTGAACTGATATTTTGGAACCAGAGGACAAAATAGGCATTGAAAGAATCCATCAATATTGTTTTTTTTTTATTATTTTTTAATGTTCAACAATCACTGACATACAATTGAGATTTTATCCCCCCCACACCTACCCCCCACTACCCCCCTCCCTCCCCACGACTGCATACAATTCTGTATAGGTTCTACATATACTTTCCTATTGAGTATATTTTCACTATAGTCATGCTATGTACTCAGACTAAAATAAATGAAAGAAATCATATAACAAATCAAAACATGATACACAAAAACTTACACATACACAAACATGATGTGCTACATTCTGCGAATGACTTCCATATTTCTTTCTCTGAGTGTGGAAGGCATTTTGCCTTGAGAACCACCTTTGGGATTTTTTTTTTTGATTTTTTTTTTTATATTTTTTTTATTTTATTTTTTTTTATTTAACTTTTAACATTTATTTTCACAAAATTTTGGGTTACAAATTTTCTCCCCTTTTATCCCCTCCCCCCCCCCAAACCCAAGCATTCTAATTGCCCCTGTGACCAATCTGCTCTCTCTTCTATCCTCCCTCTCTGCCCTTGTCTCTGTCTTCTCTTTTGTCCTGTAGGGCCAGAGACCTTTCTTTACCCCTTAACCTGTATTTCTTATTTCCTAGTGGTAAGAAAATTACAGTTGATCCTAACACTTTGAGTTCCAACTTCTTTAGCTCCCTCCCTCTCCACCCCTTCCCTTTGGAAGACAAGCAATTCAATATAGGCCAAATCTGTGTAGTTTTGCAAATGATTTCCATACTAGTTGTGTTGTATAGGACTAACTATATTTCCCTCCATCCTATCTTGTCCCCCATTACTTCTATTCTCTTATGATCCTTTCCCTCCCCATGAGTGTCGACCTCGGATTGCAGTCTACTCCCCATGCACTCCCTTGTATCTTGCCCCCCACCCTGCTTGTGCCCTTGTCCCCCACTCTCCTGTATTATGAGATAGGTTTTCCTATCAAAATGAGTGTGCATTTTATTCTTTCCTTTAGTGGATTGTGATGAGAGTAGACCTCATGTTTTTCTCTCACCTCCCCTCTTTATCCAACCACTAATAAGTCTTTTGCTTGCCTCTTTTATGAGAGATAATTTGCCCCATTCAATTTCACCCTTTCTCCTCCCAATATTTCTCTCTCACTGCTTGATTTCATTTTTTTTTAAGATATGATCCCATCCTCTTCAATTCACTCTGTGCACTCTGTCTCTATGTATGTGTGCGTGTGTGCATGTGTGTGTGTGTACTCCCACCCAGTACCCAGATACTGAAATGTTTCAAGAGTTACAAATATTGTCTTTCCATGTAGGAATGTAAACAGTTCAACTTTAGTAAGTCCCTTATGACTTCTCTTTGCTGTTCACCTTTTCATGGTTCTCTTCATTCCTGTGTTTGAAAGTCAAATTTTCTTTTCAGCTCTGGTCTTTTCATCAAGAAAACCTGAAAATCCTCTATTTCATTGAAAGACCATTTTTTCCCCTGACGTATTATACTCAGTTTTGCTGGGTAGGTGATTCTTGGTTTCAGTCCTAGTTCCTTTGACTTCTGGAATATCCTATTCCATGCCCTTCGATCCCTTAATGTAGAGGGTGCTAGATCTTGTGTTATCCTGATTGTATTTCCACAATACTTGAATTGTTTCTTTCTAGCTGCTTGCAATATTTTCTCTTTGACCTGGGAATTCTGGAATTTGGCCACAATGTTCCTAGGAGTTTCTCTTTTTGGATCCCTTTCCTGCGGTGTTCTGTGGATTCCTTGAATATTTATTTTGCCCTCTGGTTCTAGAATCTCAGGGCAGTTTTCCTTGATAATTTCATGGAAGATGATGTCTAGGCTCTTCTTTTGATCATGGTTTTCAGGTAGTCCCAAAATTTTTACATTGTCTCTCCTGAATCTATTTTCCAGGTCAGTTGTTTTTCCAATAAGATATTTCACATTATCTTCCATTTTTCCAATCTTCTCGCTATGTTCTGTGATATCTTGCTTTCTCACAAAGTCCTTAGCGTCCATCTGTGCCATTCTAGTTTTGAAAGAACTATTTTCTTCAGTGAGCTTTTCAATCTCCTTTTCCATTTGGCTAATTCTGCTATTGAAAGCATTCTTCTCCTCACTGGCTTTTTGAACCTCTTTTGCCAATTACGTTAGGCTAGTTTTCAAGGTGTTAATTTCTTCAACATTTTTTTGGTTCTCCTTTAGCAGGGAGCTGATCTGCTTTTCATGTTTCTCTTTCATCCCTCTCATTTCTCTTCCCAGTTTTTCCTCCACCTCTCTAACTTGATTTTCAAAATTCTTTTTGAGCTCTTCCATGGCCTGAGCTCATTGGGTGGGCTGGGACACAGAATCCTTGATTTCTGTGTCTTTCCCTGATGGTAAGCATTGTTCTTCCTCATCAGAAAGGAAGGGAGGAAGTGTCTTTTCTCCGATAAAGTACCCTTCAATAGTTTTATTTCTTTTCCCTTTTCTTGGCATTTTCTCCAACCAGTGACTTGACCTCTGGATATTCTCCTCACACCCACCTCGCCTCCTGGTCCTCCCAGCCAGCGTTTGGGGACTGAGATTCAAATGCTGCTTCCTGCCTTAGGGCTTTTGGCGAGGGCAGGGCTGCTATTCAGTGTGAGAATTAAGTTCAGATGGTCAGGTCGGGGCCGGGCCGCCTCTCAGGCTCAGTTCCCTCAGGGGGTTTATGCACAGAACTTCCCCAATGGATCCAGGCTCCTGCCTGCTTGGGGAGCCCTTGTCTGCAGCTGCCTCTCAGCTTCTATCTCCTGGGGGGCCCTGAATTATGGGGGCACCCCACTCCCCTTTTGACCCGTCAAAGAGACTCTCTCACCAACCCCCGTCACCTGTGGGTGGAGGGGCTTGTGACACTGCTGGAGATCCCGTCCCTGAAGCCTACTCGGTTCTGTACCTCTCGGAGCCACAGCCGCCGCAGGTCTGGGCTGGGCTCCTCGTCTGCAGCGCGACGGACCTTTTGCGAGAGGTTTGCAGGTCACTCTGTGGGTGGAGGGACCCGCGTGGCCGCTGGAGACCCCGTCCCTGTAGCCTGCTCGGATCTTTTCCTCACGGTGTCACCGCTGCTGCAGGGCTGCCCTCTGCTCCCAGTCCCGGTGCCCAGTCCGCAGTGTGAAGGACCCCCAGCGAGAGGTTTGCAGGTCTCTCTGGAACAGAAATCTCCCTCGCTACAACATTCCGTGGCCTCTGGGTGCAGAATTCACCGTGAGTTGGTCCCTTCTAGCCGTTCTGTGGGTTGTGGGTTCAGAGCTATGTCTATGTGCGTCTTTCTACTCCGCCATCTTGGCTCTGCCCCCGATTTTTTTTTTTATAAGGAGTTTTTGCGTTATTACAAAATTCCAAGTCTACCAGAAAAAAACTATCACACACTGTGGTCGTTGCTGTGCAAAAAGTTCTGGTTCTGCTCCTTTCACTCAGCATCAGGTCATATAAGTCCTTCCAGGCCTCTCTGAAGTCTTCTTGTTCATCATTTCTTATGGCACAATAGTACTCCATTACATTCATATACCATAATTTATTCAGCCATTCCCCAATTGATGGACATCCCCTTGACTTCCAGTTTTTGGCAACTACATAGAGTGCTGCTATAAATATTTTTGTACATGTGGGACCCTTTCCCATTTTTATGATCTCTTGGGGATACAGTCCTAGTAGAAATATTGCTGGGTCAAAGGGTATGCACATTTTTGTATCCCTTTGGGCATAGTTTCAAACTGATCTAGAGAATAGTTGGATGAACTCACAGCTTCACCAACAATGAATTAGTGTTCCAACTCTCCCACATCCTCTCCAGCATTTATCATTTTCTTGTTCTGTCATGTTTGCCAATCTTATAGGTGTGATGTAGTACCTCAGAGTTGTTTTGATTTGCATCTCTCTAATCAAAAGTGATTTAGAGCATTTTTTCGTATGATTATAGATAGATATCTTTAATTTCTTCTTCCGAAAATTGCTTGTTCATATCCTTTGACCATTTATCAATTGGGGAATGACTTGTATGATTATACATTTGAATCAGTTCTCTATATAGTCTAGAAATGAGGCCTTTATCCCCGAGCTTAGCTGTAAAAATTCTTTCCCAATTTACTACATCCCTCCGGATTTTGGTTGCATTGGGTTTGGTTGTGCAAAAACTTCTCAGTTTAATGTAATCAAAGTTATCCATTTTGCATTTCATAATGCTTTCTATCTCTCCTTTAGTAAAGAATTCTTCCCTTCTCCATAGATCTGATAAATACACTATTCCTTGCTTCTCCAGTTTATTCATGGTATCAATCTTTATACCTAAATCATGTACCCATTTGGACTTTATTCTTGTGTGCGGTGTCAGGTATGGTCTATGGCTAATTTCTGCCACACTGTTATCCAGATTTCCCAGCAATTTTTGTCAAAGAGTGAGTTCTTATCCCAGAAGCTGGGGTCCTTGGGTTTATCAAACAGAAGGTTGCTATATTCCTTGCCTACTGCATCTTGAGTGCCAAGTCTATTCCACTTGTCTACATCTCTGTTTCTTAGCCAATACCAAGTGGTTTTGATAATTGCTGCTTTATAGTACAGTTTGAGGTCTGGTAGCGCTAGGCCACCTTCCAAAGCATTTCTTTTCATTAGTCCCTTTGATATTCTGGACCTTTTGTTTTTCCAAATGAATTTTGATATTATTTTATCCAGCTCTAGAAAATAATTGTCTGATAGTTTAATTGGTATGGCACTAAATAAGTATATTAATTTGGGTAGAATTGTCATTTTTATTATATTAGCACGGCCTACCCATGAGCAACTAATGTTTTTCCACTTACTTAAATCTGACTTTATTTGTGCAAAAAGTGTCTTGTAATTGAGTTTATATAATCCCTGGGTTTGTTTTGGCAGGTAGACTCCTAAGTATTTTATACTGTCTACCCTAGCTTTAAATGGGATTTCTCTTTCTATCTCTTGCTGTTGGACTTTGTTGCTAATATATAGGAATGCAGAAGATTTGTGTGGGTTTATTTTGTACCCTGCAACTTTGCCAAAGTTGTTTATTAATTCAAGTAATTTTTTACTTGAATCTCTGGGATTCTCTAGGTAAATCATCATATCATCTGCAAAGAGTGATAACTTAGTTTCTTCTTTGGCTATTCTTATTCCTTGAATATCTTTATCTTGTCTAATTTCTACAGCTAACATTTCTAGTACCATATTGAATAATAGTGGTGATAATGGACAACCTTGTTTCACCCCTGATCTTATTGGGAATGCATCTAGCTTATCCCCATTGCATATAATGCTTGCTGAAGGTTTTAGATAGATACTGCTTATTATTTTATGGAAAGTTCCCTTTATTCCTACGTTCTCCAGTGTTTTTAGTAGGAATGGGTGTTGTATTTTGTCAAAAGCTTTTTCTGCATCTATTGAGATAAACATGTGGTTTTTGTTAGCTGTGTTGTTGATGTGATCGATAATGCTAATAGTTTTTCTAATATTGAACCAGCCCTGTAATCCTGGTATGAATCCTACCTGATCATAATGTATTAATCTCATGATAAGATGCTGTATTCGTTTTGCTAAAATCTTATTTAAAATTTTTGCATCTATATTCATTAGGGAAATTGGTCTATAATTTTCTTTCTCTGTTTTGTCTCTTCCTGGTTTGAGTATCAAAACTATATTTGTATCATAGAAAGAATTTGGGAGGACTCCTTCTTCCCCAATTTTCAAAAATAGTCTATATAGTATTGGAATTAACTGTTCTTTAAATGTTTGATAGAATTCACTTGTGAATCCATCTGGCCCTGGAGATTTTTTCCTAGGGAGTTCATTGATGGCTTGTTCAATTTCTTTTTCTGAAATGGGGTTGTTTAAGTATTCAACTTCCTCTTCTGTTAATCTGGGCAATTTGTACTTTTTAAAATATTCATCCATCTCATTTAGATTATCGAATTTGTGGGCATAAAGTTGGGCAAAGTAGTTTCTAATTATTGTTTTAATTTCCTCCTCATTGGAGGTGAGTTCACCCCTTTCATTTTTAATATTAGCAATTTGATTTTCTTCTTTCTTTTTTTTAATCAGATTGACCAAAGGTTTATCAATTTTATTAGTTTTTTCATAAAACCAACTATTGGCTTTATTTATTAATTCAATAGTTTTCTTAATTTCAGTTTTATTAATCTCTCCTTTGGTTTTCAGTATTTCTAATTTGGTATTTACTTGGGGATTTTCAATTTGTTCTTTTTCTAGCTTTTTCAACTGCAAGCCTAAGTCATTGATCTCCTCTTTCTCTATTTTATTTATGTAAGCATTCAAAGATATAAAACTTCCCCTAATAAGTGCTTTTGCAGTATCCCATAAATTTTGGCATGTTTTCTCACTATTGTCATTCTCTTGAATGAAATTGTTGATTGTTTCTATGATTTCTTCTTTAACCCAACCCTTCTTTAGAATTAGATTATTTAGTTTCCAATTGATTTTTGGTTTCTCTTTCTATGGCCTTTTATTACATGTAATTTTTAATGCATTATGATCTGAAAAGGATGCATTGATTATCTCCATCTTTCTGCACTGGATTGTGAGATTTTTATGTCCTAGTACATGGTCAATTTTTGTAAATGTTCCATATACCGCTGAGAAAATGGTATATTCCTTTCTATTCTCATTTAATTTTCTACAAAGATCTATCATATCTACCTTATCCAGAGTTTTATTTACCTCCTTAACCTCTTTCTTGTTTATTTTGAGGTTAGATTTATGGAGTTCAGAGAGGGGGAAGTTGAGGTCCCTCACTAGTATAGTTTTGCTATCAATTTCTTCCTTCAGTTCCCCCAACCTCTCCTCTAAGAATCTGGATGCTATACCACTTGGAGCATACATGTTTAGTAATGATATTGCTTCATTGTCTATGGTGCCTTTTAGCAGGATATAGTTTCCATCCTTATCCCTTTTGATTAGATCTATTTCTGCTTTTGCTTTGTCTGAGATTAGGATTGCTACTCCTGCCTTTCTTACATGAGCTGAAGCACAATATATTCTGCTCCATCCTTTGACCTTTATCCTATGTGTATCCCCCCGTTTCAAATGTGTTTCTTGTAAGCAGCATATTGTTGGATTATGGCTTTTAATCCATTCTGCTATCCGTCTCTGTTTTATGGAAGAGTTCATTCCATTCACATTCACAGTTATGATTACAATCTGTGTATTTCCCTCCAACCTCTTTCCCACCATTTGTGCTTTTAGCTCTCACATCTCCCTTCCCCTCCTCAATAGTATTCACTTTTCTCCCCCTCCTCCTGCAGCCTTCCCCTCCTTCTTTTAGCCCCCCTCCCTTTTACTCCCCTTTACTCTTATTGCTTCTTTCCTCCCTTTTATCCACCCTCCCCTTTCTTCCCCCTTCCCCTCCTACTACCTATAGAGCTAGTTAGGATTATCTACTTAAGATTATTGTTCCCTCCTTTAAACAAATCAGATGAGAGTACCTCTCAAACAATGGTCATCTCCCTCCCCTCCTTCCCTCTACTATAGTTTTGTATTTCTTCCTCTGATATAATTTGCCATTTTCTGCTTCCCCCTTTTCACACCTCCTATTACAATCCCTTCTCATACTTAAATCATATTTTTGACATGACATCATTTACTTTGTACCCGTTCCCTCTACATATATCCCTTTTATCATAATAGCTGCACAGTTCTCAAGATTAACAGGTATCATCTTCCCTTATAGGGAGGTAAACAGTTTGCCCTAATTGAGTAGCAAGTTTTTGTTTTTGTTTTTCCCCCCCCTGTTTACCTTTTTATGATTCTCTGGAGACCTGCATTTGAAGAACAAATTGTCTATTGAGTTCTGGTGTTTTGGTCAGGAAGCTCTGGAAATCCCTTATTTCGTTGAATGACTTTCTCCTTGCCTGAAATGTTATGCTGAACTTTGCTGGGTAGTTGATCTTTGGTTGAAGTCCCAACTCCTTTGCCTTATGGAATATTGGGTTCCAATTCTTTCGATCTTTTAATGAAGAAGCTGCAAGGTCCTGTGTGATCCTGACTGTATGTCCTTGATATTTGAATTGTTTCTTTCTGGCTGCTTGTAGTATTTTCTCCTTCACTTGATAGCTCTGGAATTTGGCAACTATATTTCTTGTGGTTTTGAGTTTGGGATCCCTTTCGGGAGGGGAATGGTGGATTCTTTTGATGACTCTTTTGCCCTCTGGTTCTAGTACTTCTGGGCAGTTTTCCTTGATGATTTCCTGGAAAATATTGTCCAGACTCTTTTCTTCATCATGGGTTTCTGGCAGGCCAATAATTCTTAAATTTTCTCTCCTGGATCTATTTTCCAGGTCAGTTGTTTTTCCAATTAAATATTTTACATTTTCTTCTATCTTTTCATTCTTTAGATTTTGTTTGACTGATTCTTGTTGCCTCATCGAGTCATTAGTTTCTACTTGCCCAATTCTAATCTTCATCGTATTGTTTTCTTCAGTTAACTTTTGCATCTCCTTTTCCATCTGACCAATTTTTCCCTTTAAGGAGCTATTTTCTCCGTTTAATTTTTGTACTTCTTTTTCCATTTGACCAATTTTCCCAGTTAGGTTTTGTGTTTCCTTTTCCATTTGATCAGTTTTCCCAATTAGGTTTTGGGTTTCCTTTTCCGTTTGATTAACTCTTCCTTTTAGGGAATTATTCTCTCCAGTTAATTTTTGAACTTCCTTTTCCATTTGTTCAATTTTCCTTTTCAGAGTGATGTTCTCATCAGTGAATTCTTTTTTTATAATTTTAATATCATTGCCCAGTTTTTCTTTTATTTCCTTCTTCAGCTGTTCCAGGCAATCTAGTTGAGCTTGTGAGAAATTCATAGTCCCTTCTGAGGTTTCAGATGGAAGTACAGTCTCAGCTCTGACCTCTTTGGTGTTTGTGTTTTGGTCCTTATCCCCATAGAAAGATTCTATGGTTTTTTCAGTTTTCGTCTGCTTTTTCCGATTCATGATTATGGCTGAGTGTTGTAGCTTCTGGTTCTTTCAGTCAGAAGGTACAGATCTTTGTGTTGAGCTGATGTGTGTCGAGCCTAAAAACAGGTTTTTGTTTTTTGTTTCCCAAATCAACCCTGGGGTTAGCTTGTTAGGTGTGTAGGAGGGGTCGTCTGGTCTCAGGAGATCTCCTCAGCTGACCTGAGGCAAAGGCAAGGTCAGGGGATGGTGACCCAGCTTCCCTATTGTCTTCCCTTTTCCCCTGAAAGGCTGGGGCACGCCTAGATGCTAATGCGTGTTCCCGCCCCTCCTGGGGCTTGTCTCCTGGCAGTGAGGCTTGCCTGGGTCTCAGTGCGAATTTTCTCTGCCCTGGGTCATCTGTCCTTCCAGATCGCCTCCGCCACAGTAGGAAGAATCCCCCTTTGCTATTTTTCTAGCCTCTGGTGTTATGAGACTATTTGCCCCCTTCTGCTGTTCCCGCTGATCCAGGATTTATCTGGGGAAATATTTTATGGTTCTTTCACGGTCATCAGGGGGGAGGAGAGAGCATTTACTGATCATTCCGCCATCCTGGCTCCTGGAAGTTCAAGTAGGTGACTTACCGAAGTTTAGTCTTCAGGCTGAGGGTTTCAAGGGCTGCTGAGCTGATATCTGGTGCTCAGCGGCTCTCACTGGCTCGGTTTGGCTTGTCTCCTGCTCCACTGGTTTCGCCCGCCACTCACGGGCTTCTCAAGTCTCTTCCGCCCTGCTGTGCTGACCACGCTGCGCTGTGCACTGGGGGCTTACCCCCGCGGAACAGATCCTTCCCGTGGACCTTCCAGTCTAACCTGGGCTCCGAATCTGTCAAAGTCTGTCACCCACTGGATTCCACCCCTCCAAAGTTTGGTCAGATTCTCCTTTCAGAGATATCCAGAGGAGTTTGTCCAGGAGCTTAGGTGAGTCGTTGCTTTCACTCCGCCATCTTGGCTCCGCCCCCCCTCCGTCAATATTCTAAGGAAAGAGATCCCAGAATAAAAACCCCAAGGAATATTATAGTCAAATTTCTGAACTATCAGGTCAAGTTAAAAATACTGCAAGTGGGCAGAAAGAAACAATTCAAATACAGGGAGCCTAAATCAAGATTGCACAGGACTTAGCAGTTGCAACATGAAAAGACTCGAAATCATGGACCATGATGGTTGGTTGTGGTCCTTTGTTCTGGAAGAGGACCAAAATGACATTACCATGATAAAGTGAAGTTTCAGTGTGCCTGACTACAGTTGATCACACCAATATGCACTCAGAATGCTCTACCACAGGTTGGGCACAGATGCTCTGTATGAATTATGGGGGTGGATACTCCAAGTTTGCACATCCTATGTTTACTTTGTGCTGTTTCAATTGGGTTTTGCTCATAGAACACAGCACCTTTTCTTATGTGGACACACCATGCTGAGTGGTCTTGTGCCAGTGTCTCCCATGTTGCACAGTCAAATCCAAAGTTCTTGAGAGAGACCTTGTGAGTATCCTTGTATCACTTCTTCTGACCTCTATGTGATAGCCTGCCTGGTGAATTTTCTATAAAATAGTCTTTTTGACAAGAGTACATTTTGCATTCAAACAACATGACCAGCCCATTAGAGCTGTGCTCTCTAAAACATAGTTTGAATGTTTGACAGTTTAGTTCAAGCAAGGATCTCAGTGTCTGGTACCTTATCCTGCCAGATGATCTTCAGATTCTTCTCAAGACAGTTCAAATGGAATTGATTTAATTTTCTAGCATGGCACTGGTAGACTGTCCATATTTCACAGGCATACAACAATGAAGTCAGCACAACAGTTCTGTAGACCTTCAGTTTGATAGTCAGTCTAATAACTCTTCCATCCCAAACTTTTCTTCAGAGCCTCCAAAACACTGAACTAGGTCTGGCAATGTGTGTGTCAATCTCATTGTCAATGTGTACATCCTTGGAAAGTACACTACCAAGGTAAATGAATTTATCCACAGCATTCAAAACTTCTCCATTTGTTTTAACCAACGGTTCCACGTATGTATGGTATGGTGGTGGGTAATGGAGCACCTGTGTTTTCTTGGTGTTAATTATTAGGCCAAAATAGCACAGGCAGCAGAGAATTGATACATATTTTGTTTCATCTCAGCTTCAGGGGCTTCATTGAGTGCACAATCATCTGCAAACAGAAAATCATGCACCAACACTCCCTCCGCTTTGGTCTTGGCTTATAGCCTTTTCAAAGTGAAGAACTTACCATCAGTATGGTAGTTGACCTTGATGATGTGTTCCTCCTCATTGAAAGTACTTGACAACATGGCTGAAAACATCATGCTAAAAAGCATGAGAGCAAGCACACAGCCCTGTTTGACTCCATTAGAGACTGGAAAGGCACGATAGCATTGTCCACTATCCAAAACCTGGACAAACATGCCATCATGAAATTGACATACAATATTGATGAATTTCTTTTGGCAACCAAATTTTGGCATATTTTTTCCATAAGCCCTCATGACTAATAGTGTCAAAGGCCTTGGTCAAAACTACAAATGTTCTGCATAGACCTCTGTTCTGTTCCTGGCATTTCTTCTGCAGTTGTCAGACAGTATACACCATATCAATTGTTCCTTGGTCCTTTCTGAAGCCACACTGACTCTTAGGTATATGACCATCTTCCAGGTGAAAGATCAGCCTATTAAGGAAGATTCTACCAAGAATTTTGCCAGCAATGACTAAGAGAGAGACACCCCTGTGATTATAGCAGGGCAATCTATTCCCTTTACCTTTATAGAGATGGACACTGGAGGCATTCTTGAACTCCTGGGAATAACCTTCTCTTGCCATATAATCTGGGAAATTTCAGTCAACTTTTGTATGAGCAATGGTCCCCCTATCTTGTAAATCTCAGATGGAATAGAATCAGCAGCAGGTGTTTTGCCACATGAAAGAAGGCTAATGGCCCTTAAAAACTCTTCTTCAGTTGGAAATTCAGCTAAGGAGGAATTGACTTCAACCTGAGATAAACAGTCAATGGCTGCAGCATTGTTTGAGGATGGTCTGTTGAGAACACTATGGAAGTGTTCAGCTCATCTCTCTAGGATCATATCTTTATCACTAATCAATATGACTCCATCAGCACTCAGTAATTGTGATGCAGCATAGGTTTTTGGTACAAAAATAGCTTTTGGGGAATCATAAAAGTGCTTTGGATTGTTACTATCAGCATAAAACTGAATTTTTTCTGCTTTCTTACTGAGCCAGAAATCCTGAATCTCTTTAAGATTTGCTTATACTTTGCTGTTGATGGAATTAAATACTGCCTTGTTAGAGGTGGATAAACTATCCTGCTGATTGATCCTGTGGACTTCTCATTTTTCATTTAGCAGCTTCTGAATTTTCCCATAATTTTCATCAAACCAGTCTTGGTGTTTGTGAGTGTTCTGATTCAGACGAACAAATTCAGTGCTGTACATCAAATTTTTGAAAGCTGCCCATTCCTTTTGTGCTCCATTGACTTTCTCTCCAAGTTAGCAAAAAAACTGTTCATGCTCAGAGAAGAGCTCTAATTTGTTGACATTGATTCTTCCGGTAGTCATTTTGCATTGGGGGCAGCACTTATGATGAATATGAATATTTAGCTTTGAAAGGATAAGTCTGATCAGTCCAGCACTCTGACCCACACATTGCCTTTGTCACTCTCACATCCTGTCTGTCTTTTCTCCTTACAGTCACAGAGTCTATTAGATGCCAATGTTTGCTGCGAGGGTGCATCCATGAAGTTTTATTGCGTTTATGTAAATGGAAAACAGTATTGGTGATGAGAAGGTCATGCAATGCACAAGTCTTCAGCAGTAAATGACCATTGTTGTTGCTGTTTCTAACTCCATTCTTCCCCAGGATGCCCTGCCAAGTCTGGTAGTCTGAGCTTACTCTAGCATTAAAGTCACTCAAAATTATAAACTTGTTCTCTTTTGGCACATTGATGATAAGTGTCTCTAGGTCTTCATAAAATTTTTCTTTGATTTCATCAGGGTTTGTTATGGTGAGAGCATAGAAGCTGATGATGGTGGCATGGTGTTTTCCTGTGAGTGGCAATTGTGTTGTCATGAACTTGTCATTCACTCCTTTTGGCAGGCATACCAACTTGCTTACTAGATTACTTTTGATTGCAAAACCTACACCAACTTCATGGCACTCTCCTTCACTGTGACCACTCCAGCTCCAACTTCAGTAAACTGGCCTTCATTTGCCAGTGTTGTTTCACTCAGGGCTGCTATTTTTATGCAATAGCTGTTGAGTTCTCTTGCAATAAGAGCAGTTCATCTTTCAGGTCTACTGGATTTTGTGTTGTCTACAAGTGTGCACATGTTCCATGTGCCAATAGTGAGTGGAATTATCTTTGCAGATGTTTTTGTACATTTTGCACATTTTTGTGTGTTTTGACCACACAGTGGGATTCCCTGCCTGCCTTGGTAATTAGGTTGGGGTTGGGTAAGCAGACAATTATTAGGGCACCTTTTCTAGCCCTCTTCCTCATACAAGGAGGTGAACAGTGTGATCCTTAAGAGGCTGCTGAGACACCCAGAGGCTGCTGAGTCCCATTGCTGTTTCCAGTGAGAAAGGACCCTATGGCCTGGGCTGTCTATGTGCAAGGTTGTGACTATAGCTCCCAGTATATCTGCTTCATCACTTGCCTGTCACCACAGGACTTTGAGATATAATAGTGAAATTGTATGGGTGATGTCTTTTGATTCATGGGTAAATAGAATTTAAATGAGGCAGAGTTGCAGAAGGTCATCAGACTCACTCTCTCCTCCAGAGTCTTCATAGTCCAGTGTCAGGACAGAGTCAAGATGGCTAATGATGGCTCAGGATGCAATGGATGACCTTGGTGTCTTCAGTGTCTCACCAAGCTCTAAGCTCTCCACATCACCTGCTTCAGCTGCCTTCATGACTATTGGAACAAATTGTTCTCACCTGCACATTCCACCAGGGGAAGTCTTCACATGTTCGAGGTAGACACTCCCTTAACTCAACAATGTGTTTGAGACACTTTGATTACCCTCAACCTGGTTTGACCCATCTGCTGAAATGGTTTACCAAGGTGTGGCCACTGCACATGCTACAACTTCTTGGAGTCACAGTTGAGAGCTGGGTGGAACAGGTGGACACCAAAGGTGGAAAGAGTCCCAAAAAGGATTCAGCAGCCATCACACCAAAGGTACTGATCCTGCCTAAACAAACCCTACACCCTTCTGGAAGATAAATTTAACATAATACATCAAGGGAAAAGGAGCCATTCAGCAAAATAGAAGGATTTCAAACTTTCATAAGGCAAAGACAAGAACTGAACCAAAAATAAAAATGATCTCATAAGAGATTCAATAGAGCAGAACTGTCTACATACCTACATGGAAATATGATACTTGTAACTCTTAAAAATGATACCACTAATAGTACAGCTAGAAGGAACATATATCTATATCTATATCTATCTATCTGTCTATACACACACACACACACACACACACACACATATACATATCTATGGAGAGAGAGACTGACAGAGACAGAGGACTAGGTGAATTTGAGGGAATGACATAAAATAATTAAGGCATAAGAAAGAGAAGTACAATGATGCAGAAGAAAGGGAGAGGTATAGTAGGGTAAATTATTTTGCATGAAGAGGTAGGAAAGGAGAATGGAGGAGAATATTGGAAGGTGATTTATGGGCATCACTTAAACTTTACTCTTATCAGTGTTGGTTCAACAATCAGTTGAAAATAGAAATTGATCTTGCCTGACAGGGAAGTAGGAGTGGATGAGGTTAAGCAAAGAGGGTGTGGAGGGATAGATGACAAAAGGGAGGCCAGATCAGGGGAAGTAGTAAACAGAAGCAAAATATTGGTGAGGAGGGAAAAAATGAAAGAAGAGAAACAGGAAGAAAAATGGGATGAATACATATTTAGTAATTAAACTGTGAATGTGAATAAAATGAACCCTCTCACAAAATGGAAATGGATAGCAGAGTGAATCAAAAACTAGAATCTCACATTATGTTGTTTACAAGAAACATACTTGATGCAGAGAGAGAGAACAAAGGTAAGGGACTGTAGCAGAATCAAATATGCTTCAACTGAAGTAAAAAAAGAAAAAAGCAGGGGTAGCAACCCTTATCTCAGACAAAGCACAAGCAAACATAGACCTAATTAAAAGAGATAAGGAAGGAAACTACATCTTCCTATAAAGTACCACGGACAATGAAGTGATATCAATACTAAACATATATGCAACAAGTGGAATAGCATCTAAATTCTTAAAAGTGAAGTTAATTGAATTTCAGCTTCATGACCAAATGAGAGATAAATTTGCAAATTGCAAAACAGATCATTTTGATTATATTAGAAAGTTATTTTAAAAACAAAACCAATGCAACCAAAATTAGAAAGGAAGCAGAAGGCTGGGAAATGATCTTTACAGCAAGTATCTCTGATAAAGGACTCATTTGTCAAATATGTAGAGAACTTTATAAGAATTTATGGGAATATAAACTATTCTCTCCCCAAGCCTGGGCTGCAGCAAAAGGGAAGATGCAGGCAGAACGTGGCCCAGGGAGGCCAGGGGCAGTGGCGGCCAGAGAGGGACCAGGACCAGCCAGGTCAGGGGCCTGAGTCTGGGCCAGCTGGAACAGGTGGCAGCAATGGAGGTGGCAGTGGCAGGGTTGAAGGTGGCTGACATTGAAACTGAGGCCAAGCCCGAGGTGGTCACAGTACCCAGGAGGCAGGAGAGGCAGTGGTGGCGGGGCCCAGCGAGCTGGTAGAAGGTGATAATGCTGAAACTTATGAAGAAGAGAACAATGAATAGGGAAATTATTCCAGGAGAAAGAGTGTCTCTAACTGGGATGGATATCAAGGTTTTGAGAAAGAGGCAGAAAATGAAAGTGCAGAATCACAAAGGGGACTGATTTCAGTGTCCTACTTAACTCTGCAGGTGACTCCTTCCCACAGTTTTATTTTGCAGAGGAAAAGAAATGGGATACTGAAGCTTCATCTCCTAAACAAATTTCAGCCCTTTATGTCGACTGTGAGTCATTGGTCCAAGCCCTTCAAGAACGGCCTCTGTCATTCTGGATGAATGTAGTTGCTGAGTTGGCCAAGGCTACAGCTTCTCTGTAGTTTCCCCAGATGAAATCAAAGAAAATGGAAGATGGCAAGGGAGTGAGTATGCAGATGAGATGGCCCTTGGGACCAGGTTCTGATGTGATCTCTGATGCTGCCAACCGTCCAATGCCCATGGGTAAAAATGGACCTAGGCCACGTTCTTTAGAAGGTTTTCAGAAAATCACTTCACCACGGCAGCAAACTGTCAGCCACCTAGATGAAGAACTTGATCTGCTGTTAAATTTAGATGCTCCAGTAAAAGAGGAAGATAACGCTCCAAGAGCTCAGACGTATCAAGATCCAAAAACCAAAAAAAAAAGGGAAGATAGTCCAAGAGGAAATGTTCCTGAAAAACTCTGTGTGACTGAAGAAAAGAGTCTGGAATATGAGCAACCACCATGTACATCCAAAAATGTTACTGAGGAAGAACTTGAAGATTGGCTGGACAGCACAATTTCTTAAAGAAAAAACCTGCAAAGCTGGGGCTGCCCTGTTACTTATGGGTGGATTAAAGGGGGACATGAATGAGGCAACCCTTCAGGAAGAGCTATTTAGAGCACACCCCAAAATCAGAGATCCAGCATGGATTATGGCAGTATGCCTCTGTCTACATTTCAGACAGCAATTGGCATAATAAATAACAGAGGCTCATTCCAGTCATTCTTTCTGGCATAGAATTCTAATAACTCAATTTTCTTAAACAAGTGGAATGCTGTCCCCTATTCCATGGGCTTCCCATCGCTAAAAGTAAACCCTAGGTTCCACCTAGTGCCCAGTATTTGTTTATAGCAAATTAGGTGCTGCTGAATAACAGAATGTGACAAAAACAAGGTATGATTGGTCCCTGTATGCATTTGGGAAAAATAAATTATAAATACTGGTAAAACTATTTTTCCCTAGAATATAAGCTATTCTCCAATTGACAAATGGTCAAAGGATATGAACAGGTAATTACCAGATGAAGAAATAAAATCTACCCCTACGCATATGAAGAAGTGCTCTAAATCACTTTTGATTAGAGAAATGCAAATTAAAAAAAAAACAAACTCTTGAGGTACCACCTCACACCTACCAGATTGGCTAATATAACAAAAAAGGAAAATGGCAAGTGTTGGAGATGTGGGGATATGGGGACACTGATTCAGTGTTGGTAAAGTTGTGAACTGATCCAACCATTTTGAAGCACAATTTGGAACTCTGCCCAAAGGGTATCCAAATTGCATATACCTTTTGATACAGCAATGCCACAACCAGGTCTAAATCCTAAAGAGATAAAAAATGGGAAAGGACCTACATGTGCAAAAATGTTTATAGCAGCCCTTTTGGTGGTGACAAAATACTAGAAACTGAGGAGATACCTATCAATTGGGTAATAACTGAACAAGTTTTGGTATGTGGAGGCAATGGAATACCACTATGTAATAAGAAATGATGAGCAAGCAGATTTCAGAAACAACTTGGAAAGACTTGTACAAACCGATGCAAAGTGAAATGAACAGAAGCAAGAAAACATTATACACAGCATTAGCAACACTGTATCATGATCAAGTAAGAATGGCTCAGCTCTTCTCAACAATGCTATGATCCAAGACAAGTACAAACAACTCATAAAGGAAAATTCTATCCACCTCCAGACAAAGAACTGATGGACTCTGAATGCAAATTGAAGCATACTTTTTTTTACTTTATTCTTTTCATGTTTTTTTTCTTTTAATCTGTTCTTTTACAACTGTGATTAATATGGCTATGTGTTTTACATGATAGTGTATGTACAATATATCAAATCGCCTACTATTTTGTGAAGAGGAGAGGGGAAGGAGAAAAATTTGGAATTCAAAATCTTATAAAAGTAAATACTAAAAATTATTTTGATGTATAATTGAGAAAAAAATAAAATGCTATAAAAACTGACAAATTGGACCTACCGGAGCCAAGATGGCGGAGTAGAAAGATGCACATACACATAGCTCCGAACCCACAACCCATAGAACGGCTATAGGGAAGTAACTCACGGCGAATTCTGCACCCAGAGGCCACGGAACATTGGAGTGAGGGAGATTTTTGTTCCAGAGAGACCTGCAAACCTCTCGCGGGGGGTCCTTCGTGCTGCAGACTGGGTGCCGGGACTGGGAGCTGAGTGCAGCCCTGCCGGCCGCGGCACCAAGAGGAAAAGATCAGAGCGGGCTTCAGGGAAGGGATCTCCAGCGGACACGCGGGTCCCTCCACCTACAGAGGGACCTGCAAACCTCTCGCAAAAGGTCCGTCGCGCTGCAGATGCGGAGCCCAGCCCAGACCTGCTGTGGCTGTGACACCGAGAGGAAAAGATTCGAGTGGGCTTCAGGGACGGGATCTCCAGTGGCCGCAAAAGCCCCTCCACCCACAGGTGACGGGGGTCTGTGAGAGAGTCTCTTTGGCAGGTCTAGAGGGAAGTGTGGTGCCCCCATAATTCAGGCCCCCCCGGGAGATAGAAGCTGAGAGGCGGCTACAGGCAGGGGATCCCCAAGCAAGCGGGAGCCTGGATCCATTGGGGAAGTTCTGTGCATAAACCCCCTGAGGGAACTGAGCCTGAGAGGCGGCCCTGCCCCAACCTGACCACCTGAACTTAATCTCACACTGAATAGCAGCCCTGCCCCCGCCAAAAGCCCTAAGGCTGGAAGCAGCATTTGAATCTCAGACCCCAACACTGGCTGGGAGGATCAGGAGGCAAGGTGGGTGTGAGGAGAATATTCAGAGGTCAAGTCACTGGCTGGGAAAATGCCCAGAAAAGGGAAAAGAAATAAAACTATAGAAGGTTACTTTCTTGGTGAACAGGCATGTCCTCCCTTCCTTTCTGATGAGGAAGAACAATGCTTACCATCAGGGAAAGACACAGAAATTAAGGCTTCTGTGTCCCAGCCCACCCAATGAGCTCAGGCCATGGAAGAGCTCAAAAAGAATTTTAAAAATCAAGTTCGAGAAGTAGAGGAAAAGCTGGGAAGAGAAATGAGAGACAGGAAGTCAAAGCATGAACAGCAGACCAGCTGCCTGCTAAAGGAGACCCAAAAAAATGTTGAAGAAAATAACACCTTGAAAACTAGCCTAACTCAATTGGCAAAAGAGGTTCAAAAAGCCAATGAGGAGAAGAATGCTTTCAAAAGCAGAATTAGCCAAATGGAAAAGGAGATTCAAAAGCTCACTGAAGAAAATAGTTCTTTCAAAATTAGAATGGCACAGATGGAGGCTAAGGACTTTGTGAGAAAGCAAGGTATCACAATACAAAACCAAAAGAATGGAAAAATGGAAGATAATGTGAAATATCTCATTGGAAAATCAATGACCTGGAAAATAGATCCAGGAGAGACAATTTAAAAATTATGGGACTACCTGAAAGCCATGATCAAAAGAAGAGCCTAGACATCATCTTTCATGAAATTATCAAGGAAAACTGCCCTGAGATTCTAGAACCAGAGGGCAAAATAAATATTCAAGGAATCCACAGAACACCACATGAAAGAGATCCAAAAAGAGAAACTCCTAGGAACATTGTGGCCAAATTCCAGAGTTCCCAGGTCAAGGAGAAAATATTGCAAGTAGCTAGAAAGAAACAATTCAAGCATTGTGGAAATACAATCAGGATAACACAAGATCTAGCAGCTTCTACATTAAGGGATCGAAGGGCATGGAACAGGATATTCCAGAAGTCAAAGGAGCTAGGACTAAAACCAAGAATCACCTACCCAGCAAAACTGAGTATAATACGTCAGGGGGAAAAAATGGTCTTTCAATGAAATAGAGGATTTTCAAGCATTCTTGATGAAAAGACCAGAGCTGAAAAGAAAATTTGACTTTCAAACACAAGAATGAAGAGAACCATGAAAAGGTGAACAGCAAAGAGAAGTCATAAGGGACTTACTAAAGTTGAACTGTTTACATTTCTACATGGAAAGACAATATTTGTAACTCTTGAAACATTTCAGTATCTGGGTACTGGGTGGGATTACACACACACACATGTGCACACACACACATACATAGAGACAGAGTGCACAGAGTGAATTGAAGAGGATGGGATCATATCTTAAAAAAAAATGAAATCAAGCAGTGAGAGAGAAATATATTGGGAGGAGAAAGGGAGAAATTGAATGGGGCAAATTATCTCTCATAAAAGAGGCAAGCAAAAGACTCATTAGTGGAGGGACAAAGAGGGGAGGTGAGAGAAAAACATGAGGCCTACTCTCATCACATTCCACTAAAGGAAAGAATAAAATGCACACTCATTTTGGTAGGAAAATCTATCTCACAATACAGGAAAGTGGGGGATAAGAGGACAAGCAGGGTGGGGGGGATGATACAAGGGAGGGCATGGGGAAGAGAGTGCAATTCGAGGTCGACACTCTTGGGGAGGGACAGGATCAAAGGAGAATAGAAGTAATGGGGGATAGGATAGGATGGAGGGAAATATAGTTAGTCCTATACAACACAACTATTATGGAAGTCATTTGTAAAACTACACAGATTTGGCCTATATTGAATTGCTTGCCTTCCAAAGGGAAGGGGTGGAGAGGGAGAGAGGTAAAGAAGTTGGAACTCAAAGTGTTAGGATCAACTGTCGAGTAATGTTCTTGCCACTAGGAAATAAGAAATACAGGTAAAGGGGTATAGAAAGCTATCTGGCCCTACAGGACAAAAGAGAAGACGGAGACAAGGGCAGAGAAGGATGATAGAAGAGAGAGCAGATTGGTCATAGGGGCAATTAGAATGCTTCGTGTTTGGGGGTGGAGGGGATAAAAGGGGAGAAAATTTGTAACCCGAAATTTTGTGAAAATGAATGTTAAAAGTTAAATAAATAAATTTAATTATAAAAAAAAAACCTGACAAATTGGAATAGAAAAAAAAAATGTTGTCTTTGCTTGAGCTTGAGCTACCAGAAATTTGTGTCATCTCAGAGAATAACCTTGTTCTCAAGGCTGCTTTAAGCTTGAGCACCACTAACCTTCCTTATGATCTAGCACAAGCTATTTCATTCAAAATCCACAGTGACTCTAAAGGCACACACCATCATTTAAGCTCCCTCTGGCACTTATGCAGACGTGCTATTTGGAGGGTGGTTTGTTTGGGGACTGCAGTGTAGAAAACATGGGGGGCAAGGAACTACAAACATTTGCTAGTTGCACTCTGGAGCTTTCTCTCAGCAGGAAGATGCTTTGCCTATGGAATTGCTGATACTGACTAAGAAACGATGTTGGCATTTGCTAGAGACAGATTTCTCTTTCATTATGTTGTGAACAAAACCCTGTCACTTCTTGTGGGGCTATCTTTTCTCATTTGTTTGCCCTGGGATGGTATGAGAAAGATAGGAGCGGGAGATGGTTGGCATAAAGGGAAAAGAAGGAAGAGGGAGATAGGAAGGGGAGGAAGAAAGGAAGGAAGACACAGAGAGTGAGGCTAAATAAGCACTAATTTCATATCTGACAGTTATTTCAGTGACCTTGGATAGGTCACATAAACAACTTGAGACTTAGTTTCTTTCCTATAAAGTGAGGTTGGAGCAAATGGACCAGATTTAATCTAACCTCTCTTCTAGCTCAAAGTCTATAATCCTATGTTCTAGAGCAGTTCTGCACAACCTGCAACTCACAGGTCACTTACAACCCTCAGGCTGCTTGTAGCATGCCAGAAGATTTCCTCTGCATACAAAGGATGTTCTCCCTGAAATCCTTGTGCTGCAAGTGGCCAGAGGGAGAGGTCCAACAAATGTATGTTTTGCAGGCCTGATCTAGTGGTTATTACAGAGTTACTAACACTAGGCAAATAGAATTCTACAACACATGTTGCATACTATTTCCTTCCCCATGGAACAATGACAGGCATAAGATATGGTTCCCATAGAAACAACACTCATATTTTGGTTGATAAGTCAAAGGCAGCTGCTGCTATAATGGATAGACCACTGATTCAGAAAGAGCTAAATTCAAATCTGGTCCAGATACTTACAAGCTATGTGATCTGGGGCAAGTTGTTTAGCCTTTGTCTGCCTCAGTTCAACTCTTCAATGAGGAAAATAATATGTACCTGGTTGTGGGAATCAAATGCTATAATATTTGTAAAATACTCCTAACACAGAGGCACACAGTAGCCTCAATGTAAATATTTATTTCCTCCCTCCTACCTCTTCCAAAGAAAATATTGGTTAAGTGAGCCCAGGATACCATTCTTCCCGTTTTAGGTAACACTATTCCCATCCTCATTTGCAGAATCCTACCGAAGAAGGGCTGAGAAACCCAGGAGAAATCATGAGCAGCAAGCCTATCTCATTTTAGTTATAATGACACAATTTTCCTCAGAGGAGAAAGAGATGGTGGGAACCCATATTAGCAAAAAGGAAGAAAAGGAAGATGTACTGAATGATTTTGTTACAAATTCCTGTTCTTGGCTAGACCACTAACAACAGATAAATAAATCCTTGAAAAGATGTCCAGGAACCAAAGTGGAAGTTCTTTTTACCTAACCTAAAGTTACTCTAGCTGATGAATCAACTTGTCATCGCATACTCTAGCTGCGGTTTGGTATATACACCAGAGGAATTTGCAGAATATAAATGGCATGTGTTGATTGCTTGTCCTCCTTATCCTCTCTCCTGACAACCAATTAAAAAACCATCTATCTTTCTTGTTGTCCTTCCACATTTCTTCATTTTCCAAAAAAAGAAAAAAATGCCACTTCTATTTGTTCTCATTATACAATTAAGGCCTAGACCATTCTTGTGGCACTCTGAAGAACAATTATTTTTCAAATCACTATATCATTGACTTTTGAAGCACTGAGCTCAGGATAACAGAAAGCAAGAACTATGTTGGAACAAAACAATAGCCATGGAGTCCAAATATCACCCCACATGGACCCATGGAGTTCTTAGGATGCTGCCTAAAAGAGAGTTCTTTAGTCATTTTTGTGTTATAGAAATTTGTGACAATCTTAGCAAAGAAAAGGCTTTTTAAAAAACATTAAAAAATTCAAAATTTCAATGCCATTAATATTAGAGAAAAGAAAAGATCTACTTATTTTGTTGCAGCTGTTCCATCCAAATTCATAGACTCCCTGATATCTATCCAAGTTGCCCTTTAGGATATGTTAATATCTGATTAAGAATTCTTGAATTGTTTGGATTCTATGGTCTTTTCCAATCCTATATCTATGACTTAATGATCTCCTACTATATCTGTGTTACTTGGAACAATTCACTTCTCTCTGCACCTCAGTTTTTTCATCTACCAAAAGTATCTCAACTTTAGGAAAGCAAATGTGCCAAATGTGAGAAATGATTCATTAAGACTCATACTCTATTCCTATCAGTATTAATTGGTTTGATATTAATTAGATAAGATAGGTTCTTATAATATGCTTTTGTAGTAGAGCTCAAAGTTTAATGTAATTGTTCATTTGATGTTTACTAGTTATGAAGCTCACTTATCCAACCACTAGAATTCTGACAAAGATGTCTCCATCTTGTTTTACTCAAATTCTACGTCCAAATCCAGCCTGGCTAGGATTCCTTGATTCTATAGAAAGTCTCTCAAATAGTTTCTGTAACTCTGGATTACACTCTCTTGCCCAGCATGAGCAAGTGACCATCTTATAACCACTTGGTCACCAGAAATGACTGTTGCCTTACCCATCATAATTTTTGGCCCTCAAGAGAGAGGTCTTTCAACCAATGAAATTCTGTATTTTGCCATGCATCTGCATATTTGAGAATCGAATCAAGTTTAAAAAGAAGTCCTGGGGACCAGGGACATCTCAGATAGTGAGGAAGAGCTGAGGTCCACTTTGTTAGAGGGGGCCATGGAACCTTTAATAAAGTGCTGCTGCCCTGGATCTCTGCCTTAAAGATTTTTCTTGTAGTTTAGACAATTCTGCACATCTCATAGGATAAGGAGGAATAAATAAGACTGAGGACAACACTTGTGTTGGGTCACTAGAAGGTGGAGATATAGAATACCAGGACTGTGGCAGAGTGTGGTTACTGGTTCTAGTCATCAGTTTCCCTTTTTGTCAAATGGAGATATATTAATAATGCCTAATTCAGAAGATTATTATGATAGTCTGATTATTATAACTAAAGTGCTTTGCAAACCTTTTAGTGCTGCATCAGTGTTAGATAAAATGAGTCAAGATCCAATCCTTCCAGGTCAAAGGAAAAATATTGTCATTAGACAAAACAAGGCATCAAATATCACCTACTATTTGTAGTTCCTTTTATTCATATCTCTCTACCACAGAAACAACTTTCACATGCCAGTTCTTTCTGTCTTCTTCCCACATATACATTTTTCCCAAAGATGAGAGAACTTCTGTTCATTCCACCAGCAGCAGTGAATCCCTCCTTCCAAATCTTTTGAATTACTGACTTCTCTGGGCTTAATCAAAACATTTCACATCAATAAATCAGCAATAACAAATCAATTATAAACACCTTTAATCTGTTCAGGATAGTAAAATAAATAACCAGGAAAAGTGATTCTTTTCCCCATATACATGTTTTACTTGTGCACACCACAACTCACAGGGCAGGTCACCCAGAGACAGCCGTTTCAGTTCCCCCTCTACTAATACTCATTAGTTAAGGGTTCACAAGCACCAACTAAAGTGTTTTCCTTTAATGGTCAGCCAGAAGAAACAATTCAAATCAAAAGCATTTGATGAAATGGCATAGTAATAAAAGAAACAATCAAATATTTCTTCCATAAACCTAGGACACACTCTTCCCCAGTATTCAATTGGTTATCTGTCCTGCCAAATTTAACCTTGTGGTACTCCCATCATCTAACCCCTTTACTGCTACTCATAACTGCTGAATGAATTGAGAGGAAAATCATAAAACCATCCTGACTGTGTCATTTGCAAATGTATATTATGCCATCTCAACTGGGTGCTCACTAGAGCAAGGGAATCCTTTTATACTTTCTTAATCAAATCATTATCCACTCACCACAGTGGATTTATAAACCTTTTCTCTTTCCTCTTCAATCCTCCCCTAACTCCCCCTTCCAAACATTCTCATTTGAGAATTTTACCTCATATTTCACTGAAAAAATTGAGGCCTTTGACCAAGAGCTCCTTCTTTTCCTCTCCTCATCTCACATCACTCAGATACCTTTTGCCACTATCTTCTCCTTCACCCTGATTTCATATGAAGAAGTTTTCCCTATTGTTGCTAAGACAAAACCCTCTACATGTACAAGGAGCTGTATTCCATTCTGTCTCCTCCATCAGATTGTCCCCTCTATCATTCTCACCCTCTCACCTATCTTTAATCTCTCTGCCTCTATTAAATGCTCCCCTGCTGCCCATAAACATGTCTATATGTTCTCTACTCTCAAAAAATTCCTCACTTAATCTATCCATTCCTTCTAGCCATCATGCCAAACATCTTCTTCCTTCTGTGGCTATACACCTTGAAAAAAGGTCATCTATAATAGATGCTTCCCATTTTTACTATATTCTTTACTCTTTGTAGTCTAACTCCTAAGTCCATCATTGAACTGAAACTTTCTTGGAAGTAACAATTATCTCTTAATTGCCTAATCTAATGTCCTTTTCTTAATCTTCACCTTTCTTGACTTTTCCAAAATTTTTTACGTGCTCAATCACCCTCATCATCTCAATGTTCTCTTCTCTCTAGTTATCCATGACACTACACTCTCCTTGTTCTATTCGTACCTATCTAGCCACTTTTTCCTTCTCATTTTCCTTTGTCGAATATTCATCTTTGTCCTGCTTGTTGTTGATGTCCCCCAGAGCTCTCTCCTGGGCTCTTTCCTTTTCTCCCCCTCTACTGTGCTATTTTATTTGGTGATCTCATCGACTTCCCTGAATTAAATAATCATCTTGATGGTCATGATTCTCAAATCTACTTATTCAGCCACAGCTTCTCTGCTAACCTCCATATTTACTTAATTACTTATTACTGTTGAGAATACCACCATCTTCCCAATCCCCAGGTTCAGAATTAGTTGTCAACCTTGACTCCTCATTCTGTCATTTTCTCTTTTATCTAATCAGTTATCAAGTAATATTGTTTCAGTTTTTATAACATCTTTCCCATGAGCCTTCTCTCCTCTGGGACTGCCATCACTTAGGGAGCCTTATCACTTCATGCCTAGCATATTGCAATTACCTGCTATTTGACTCCCCATCACTTCCAAGAATAAATCCCTTGCCTTTAAAAACCTTCATAACCTGTCACCTTATTTATAGTTTGTTTATACTTTTGTCATCTCCACATACTTGATGATTCAGTGACACTTCCATAATTGTTATTCCTTTCACAAGATACTCCATCTCCCAGTTCTGGACATTTTCAATATTCCCCAGCTATTCCCCATGCCTAAAATTCTTTTCTACTTACCTTTTTCAGCTCTATCTCCTGACTTCCTTGACTTTGCTCAAGTTCCAACCAAAATCCCTCCTTCTAGAAGAAAGCTTTCCTGATTTCCCTTAGTATTGGTGCCTTCCCTCTGTTTTGTCCCATGTACCTTGTATATAGTTTGTCTGTGCATAAATGTTTGCATGTTGTATGTATATATACATACATACATGGGAATATATATGTAGTTTAAAGAGGGGGCATGTACAGAGAGAAAACGCATGCAATATATAAGTCCAAAGCACGTGTATGGGGTAGGGAGGGGGCAACTCATGCCTTCAATTCTTCAGGGCCCTTGTGACACTGTTATGTCACAGTGTTGCTCTTGCTGGGCCTTCTCATTATCAGTCTCCACTCTGTCTGTAAACTCTGCCAGAAAGGCAGCATGGTTCCTTGGAAAGTATGTGACATTTGGAGTCCAAGTAGATGTGCTTAAATCTTTGCTTTGCTAGGCATATATACACTTTACTGTCATTGATCTGCAAGATAATCCTCTGTTTGATGCATAGTATCCTCTTTATTAGACATGTCACAAGGGGCCCAGAACTAAGGAGTTTCTCTGTGCTTTCAGATTCTGGTTTCAGCTGTAGTCTTTGGCTATAGCTCTATCTCTGTTACAAATGTCCATTCAATACCACAAGGTTTTTTGTAGCTCTTTTAGAAAAGCTGCCACTCTACCTATGAAACAGCAACATGAACCTGGGTAAAAACAATCTTCTTGACTTTTTTTTTTCTTTATAAAATGACCTGGATTGTTCTCTCCAGCCTTAGTAACTGAATGTCTTTTCTCCATTATGAGAATGCCAGCAAGAGGAACCGAGTTCATTAAAAGCAAAAAGCAAAGAAAATTCTCCCTAAATTGTGTTCTTAAGCTGGTCTTGTCTTTTTTGCTAATCATCCCCTAGATTGTAAGCTTGAGGAAGTACCTTTGGGGGTTTTAGCCAAGTATACTCCAGGTTTGACTAAAGAAAGAGGAATAAAGTCTGTTAATTAGTCCCAAAATGTGTATGCCTAGGATGATATCACAAAGGGATTAGAATAGTCTCTTAAGAAAAAAGAAGCACCTATAACAAGATATGATAGGAAAAAGGATATCTTTTAACAAAGGGTAGTATCAGGTCAATAGAAAAGTGGGAGCAACAACAAGACAGAACTTCATCAAATCAAAGAATCTGTTAGAGCAATAGCACCAAGACCAGCTCCCAGGTGATAGCAAGAGATCTGGAAAAGACAGAATTGAGAAAGACAGATGACTACCTAGAGGAAGAGCTCTGAGAAGTATTCTAGCCATACTACAATCCTTTCTGATGTTACAGAACATGTTGCTTCCTCCTTTCCCCATTCATATAGATATCTCTGGAAGATGATATCCCTTAGTGTATCAGAATGAGGTTAGAGGGTAGAAGTAATTCTAATGTTAGATATTTATTTTTTGGCAGGGAGTGTTATTGTGTCCTAATTTTTTTGACATTTGATTTAGGTTTCTGGTCTGAGGTTTCTGGTCTTATTGTCATTCAGTCATTTCAATTGTATCTGACTCTTCATGATCCCATTTGGATTTTTCTTGGCCAAGATACTGGAGAGGTTTGCTGTTTCCTTCTTTAACTTATTTTATAGATGAGAAAACTTATGTAAAGAGGATTAAGTGACTTGTCCAGGATCACACAATTAGTAAGTGTCTGAAGCTAGATTTGAATTCAAGAAGATGAGCCTTTTTAACTCCAGGCCCAGTGCTCTATCTACTGTGCCACCTAGTTCCCTCCAGCATGGTCTACTGGTAGAGAATCTGCCAGATGTGGACTTGAACTACATTTTCATAATTATAAGTAGCTCAGACATCCCAAACTGAATCAGATGCAGTAAAGAGTTTCAGAGTTGAGAACATGTATTATGTATCTTTAGCTTTGTATCAACAAGCGAACAGAGAGAGAGACAGAGACAGAGACAGAGAAAGAGAGAGAGAGAGACAGAGAGAGAGAGACAGAGAGAGAGACAGAGAGAGAGAGAGAGAGAGAGAGGGAGGGAGGGAGAGAATGAACAGAAGACTTAAAGGGTTAAATTATACTATAAGAAAATGGGAGAAAGAAAATTCTAAATGAGTCAAAATTCTACCACCAACTCATTATGTAACCTTAGGCAAGGAGTTTCACTTCTCAGTGTCTCCATTTACTCATCTGTAAAATGATAATGTTGTGCTAGGTAATTTCAAAGTTTCCTCCCAATCCTAATACTTTGATGATTCTAGAAAATAAAGCAATTTGCATATAACTATAGTGCTGCATATTGTCATCTCACAAAATAGTAGCTAAATTTTGATAGTTATTCAATTATCTTTAAAACCAAGTAGGTTGGATTTTCTGACTCTTTTCTTCCTGACTCACAGTGTCTTATTCTTATAAAACTAGGCAAAATCATGGGTCTTATTGAACACAATGCATGTTAGTCAGTGTTTCTATTCTTTTTAGGGTTGCAATACCCAAACTTTGACTTTTTTACCCCTTTTAAAAACAGTTTAAAAATAGATATAGATATGCATATATGAATGTATAAATCAAGGTGAATTAAAATAATTTGAGAATTCTGGAGTATAAGTTCATTGTTTTTCATAGGTAGAACAGCCACTTGTTCCTATTACACAGTGGTTAGCAAGTGATATATGCTCAAAAAAATCTTTTGAATGAATGAACTTGAGATGTACCAAAAGGCCTTGCTTTGCCAAAATATCTTCTTCACTGACTTACCCTGGCAGGCCTTAATCTTTCACACCCACCACCACCACCACCCACATACACTTGGAAAGTCTGAGTAGGATTCATTCTCCACAATCTTCTTATGTTTTAAATTTCCATGGTAATTTCAAGAGACTGGGGTTAGGGGATTATGAGTTATTACAATATCTTAGAAAGTAATAACAACAACTCACATTTACTTATAACTTTAAGTTTTCTGAGGCATTTTGCATGTTTTATCTCCATTTTTTCTGATCCTTACAACAATCCTATGAGATAGATGTATGCATTGATGTCTGTTTTATAGATGAGGAAAACTGAATATGAGAGAGGTTGAGTGACTTGTTCCAGGTTACAGCTTTAGAAAGTGTCTGTGATAGGATTCAAGCTCACTTTGATTCTGATACCAGCCCTCTCTTCATTATTCCACTTAAATCCAATTCACTTGCAAGTCAAGACTTCATCTTCCAGATATCATTGATCCTCTTTGAGAATGAAGGACAAACAACAACCTAGCTCCCTCAGAATAAAAAGTATAGTCTCAAGAATGTCACTACTAAAAATCAATGGCAGATAAAAAAGCAGAAAGAAACCTTGATTATTAGGGACAGCCATAAGATTAGCAACATAGTACAAGAAAATTCAGATGCTGGGTGCCCAGTTTAGCTGCCACAAGTATTGAGTTGGGAAAGTGAATGGGGAAGCAAAAGGAAGAGAAAAGTACCAAAAGCAAACTAAGCATTTCACTATTTGGTTTTTATAATTGTCCTTATTTGAGTGTGTGAATAAGGTGGAGAAGTCATCTCATCAGAGTTCAAGTGCAAGTTTCTTACCATTTTTGTTGATAATTTAGGCCCATGAGGTCCCAGGAAAGAAGGAAATATCACATGCCTCAGAACAAAAAGTCACCAAACCAGTTCACTAGTGCCTATTTTTCTCATCTTAACTGACCTCCCTGGAAATCATCCTTTTCTTTCTCAATGTAATAGCTCTTAATGGTTCCACCCACTGGAAAGGTAAATAGCCATGGCAAAAAGGATCTGCTAATAGAAGGTTAAAAAGTAGAAAATCTTGAGAAAAGTCACAGGATGACTGAAAGGTTAGGGAATAGCTTTCCCTCCAATACCTCTAGTTAAGACAGAAAATATCTACTTCCCAAATGGGGCAAGTCTAACTGACCAAAAAGAGGAAAACTGAAAGAAATTCATCATGACATAATACTTAAAGGAAAAAAAAAACACCTCACCAGATCTTTATTTTTGAAACTTCCACCCCTCTCATATTCTCTTTTAATCTCCTCTAAATGAGGACATACTCTCTCACTGTAGCCACAATTATAGATACTTACTTTAGGAGTTAGCCCAGTGCTAAAGATTTGTTGAACTGACATAAGGTAAAGTGAAGAGAACCAGGAGAACAATTGATACTCTAAAAATATTTTTATAAAGACAACTTGGAAAAAATTAGGAACTTAGATGAATTCAATGAGCATCCATCATGAGGATGGATGATGAAGAATGTTACCTACTTCCTGATAGTTGGGTAATGGATTTAAATTACAGGATGAGACACAGAGTTTTGGATATAATGAATGTGACAATTTATTTGGATTGACTATGTATATTTGATACAAAAGATTTTTTTCTTGTCAATCAGTAAAGGGAAGGGGGAAGAACATAAATGTTTACTAATTAAGATGAAGTTTTACTTTTTGTATATTAAAGAAATGAGGTATGACTACAATGATCTCTACAAGGATTCTTTGGTAGTATCAAAAGGGTCCACAGAGCTTGTCTGACCCATATGGTGTGAAAGGAGAAAGAACAAGACAAATTGAGAGTATATAAGAGAAAGGACTTTTTATCATTGTACCAGATTGCTTTAATATCCCACTCTCCAAAATATTCACAGATATTCTGTATTTCATTCTAGTGCACCACATAGAAACTCAGGCCAGCTTCGTCTTATATGAGTCATCAATAAGAGTCCTCTACTTGATTGTTGATACAGAAGAATTGAACACTACATCTGTTTGAGAGAGACAGAGAGAGAGACAGAGAGAGACAGAGAAACAGAGAACAGAGATAGAGACACACACACACACACACACAGAGAGAGAGAGAGAGAGAGAGAGAGAGAGAGAGAGAGAGAGAGAGAGAGAGAGAGAGAGAGAGAACTTTTGGTTGGTGTTCTCTTGAATGCCCCCAGGTTAGAAGATGTGATTCTAGATGTGTTTCTCCATGCCTCAAAGAAATCACATCACTTGAAATGTGAAAGAGTAATATACTTTGTTTATATATGTTGATTATATGATGAATTTTGCTAATTGTTTCCTAACATTGGATAATCCTTAGATACCTGATATGAGC
This sequence comes from Notamacropus eugenii, assembly GCF_028372415.1. Taxonomy (NCBI): domain Eukaryota; kingdom Metazoa; phylum Chordata; class Mammalia; order Diprotodontia; family Macropodidae; genus Notamacropus; species Notamacropus eugenii. The sequence continues at coordinate 363,017,566 of NC_092873.1, read as the reverse complement.
CAAATAAAATCAATAGGAATTGTTTTCTGAATAGATTTTTGTGAATTTTTTTAAAAGAATAACATTAAAACTTTTGGAACAATATTTATTAATGAGCATTATATATAATTATTTTCTGTATGTTTTGCTTTCCCTGGATTTGATAAAATAATAATATTGATTTTGTAAAGGGTATTTACTAATATTCCTTTTATCTACTCTTTTAAAAAGACTATTTATTTTTAGTTTTCAACCTTCACCACCACAAAATTTTGATTTTCAAGTTTTCTCCCCATCTCTCCCCTCTACTCACCCCAAGAGATCATTCATTCTGATTACCCCTTTCCCCAATCTGCCCTCCCTTCTATCACACCTCTTCCTTTTCTTCTCTATTTTCATGTAGGGCAAGATAGATTCCCATATTCCATTGCCTGTATGTTGCATTTCTCATTTGCATGTCAAAACAATTTTTAACATCCATTTTTAAAGCTTTGAGTTCCAAATTCTCTTTCTTCATCCCTCCCCACCCATCCTCACTGAGAAGGGAAGCAATTCCATATAGGTTTACATGTGTAGTCATGAGAAACATAATTGTCATTATGTGAAATGCTAACTATATTTCCCTGGCTAACTATATTTCCCTCCATCTTATCCTGCCCCCCACATTTACTCTATTCTTTCTTTTGACCATGTTCCTCCTCAAACACATTTACTGCTAATTACCACCTCCTTCCATTCACCCTCCCTTCTACCATACCCTCCACCTTCCACTTATTCTCTTCCCCCCTACTTTCCTATAACATAAGAGAGACTTTCATACCAAATTGAATGTGCTTGTTTTTTTCCTCCTTAAGACAAATGTGATAACAGTAAGATTTACTCCTTCACTCTCACTTCCCCACTCTTTCCTTTCATTAAAAAAAAAAAACTTTTTCTTCCATCTTTCATGCAAGAGATAATTTACTCCATTCTACTTATCTCTTTCTCTTTCTTTCAGTATATTCCTCACTCACCCCTTAATTTTATTTATTTTAAATATCATCCCTTCATATTCAACTCATCTTGTGCCCTCTGTCTATATGTATATAATCTCTCCAATAACCTAATAATAAGAAAAGTCTCAAGAGGTACAAATATGATTTTTCCATGTAGGAATGGAAACAGTTCAACTTTAACAAGTCCCTTATGATTTCTCTTTCCTATTAACCTTTTCATGCCTCTCTTGATTCTTGTGTTTGAAAGTCAAATTTTGTATTCACTGTGGTCTTTACATAAAGATTGCTTGAAAGCTCTCTATTTCATTGAATGAAGATTTGGTCCCTTAAAGTGTGATACTCAAGTCTGCTGGATAGGTGATTCCTGATTTTAATCCTAGCTCCTCTGATCTCTGGAATATCATTTTCCAATTCATGCAGTCCTTTAATGGAGAAGCTGCTAGATCTTGTGTTATCGTGATTGTGTTTCTACAATAATCAAATTGTTCATTGCTGGATGCTTACAATATTTTATCTGTGACATGGAAGTTCTGAAATTTTTCTATGATATATCTAGGAGTTTTCCTTTTGGGATCTCTTTCAGGAGGTGATTGGTTAACTCTTTCAATATCTATTTTACCCTCTATTCTAAAACACTATGGCAGCTTTCCTTGATAATTTCTTTAAAGGTGATGTCTAGGCTCCTTTTTTGATCATGGCTTTCAGATAGTCCCATACTTTTTAAATTGTCTCTCCTGGATCTATTTTTCAGGTCAGCTGTTTTTCTAATGAGATATTTCATGCTGTCTTCAATTTTTTCATTCTTTTGGTTTTGTTTTGTAATTTTTTGGTTTTTCATAAAGTCATTAGCTTCCATCTGCTCCATTCTAAATTTTAAAGAACTATTTTCTTCAGTGAACTTTTGAACCTCCTTTTCCATTTGACCAATTCTCCTTTTTCTTTCTCCTCATTGACTTTTTGGATCTCTTTTGCCATTTGAGTTAGTCTATTTTTAAGGGTATAATTTTCTTCAGCATTTTTGGGTCTCCTTTAGCAAACTGTTGACTCGCTTTTCATGATTTTCTTGCATTGCTTTCATTTCTCTTCCCAATTTTTTCTCCACCTCTTGGACATGATTTTTCAAAATCCTATGTGAACTCTGCCATGGTCTGAGCCCATTGCATAGTTATTTTGGAGGTTTTGAATGCAGAAAACTTTTATGTCTTCTTCTATTGGTATGCATTGTTTTTCCTCATCTGAAAGGATGGAAGAAAATGTCTGTTCACTAAGAAAGTAACATTCTATAGTCTTATTTTTTCCCCTTTTTGGGGCTTTTTTCAAGCTAGTTACTTGACTTTTGAGTCCTTTGTCAGGAACAGGGTATACTCCAGGGACCTGTAAGTTCTTAGTTCCTCCAACGTGGCACAATCAAGGGAGAGGAGTTTACCCCTCTATGGTCTGGGAGCTACCACAAGCTTTTCTGTCCAGGATCTGCAAATAGAATTCCCTCTCCACAACTGCCTTCAACTCCACCACATCAGTGCTCCTCCTCACCCTAGGCCCATCACTGAGGTCTCAGATCCAAATCAGCAGCTAAATTCCCCCAGGTTCTTTATGCAGGCTCAAAGTTCAGTGAGACAGATATTTCCTGTCAACTTTCAAGGCTGTCTTTGGCTGGAGATTTTCTGTCTTAGGCTGGAGATTTGCTGCACTCTGTCATTCCATGGGATGTGCAGCTGAGAATTTGTTTAGAGTCATTTTTACAAGTATTTGACTGGGCTTCAGGGGAGATCTCTAACAAGTCTTTACTCAATCATCTTGGCACCCGCTCTTATTGTCTATTCCTGAGAATAATTTTTGTAGCATAATGATTAATTGTTCTTTAAATGTATGATAGCCCTTGCTTGCCTACCAGAGTTTCTTGGCCTTAATAAATATTTATTGATTGATTGAACAAGTGTAGTTCTTCTAGTTCAGCAACCAGTTAGGTGATATAATTATGAGCATATTGAAAAAGAGATTTACAAGGTATGAAAAGAAAGGACATATACTAAAGATGTTTTATTTAAAGTCTTGAACTTTACTAATACCAAAAACATCTAATTTAGTAAATGTTTTTAACAGCTTATAATAAACTGTAACATTTATTCAGGTTACAGGAAAGGAACTGCCATGGAACTACTATTCTTTAGAAGAAACAAAACCATGTATGTAAAACTTAAAAGTAAGTAATATTTTTAATGAAAAAAGATTAGAAACAGTCCCAATACAAATAGGCATAAAGCAAGGATGCCTCGTTTCACACTACTATTTTACATTATTATAAAAATGCTAGCTACTGCAATGAGAATATCATAGCAAAAGATTATAAATCAATGTAAGTATCAGAAGCTGACAGAAAGGAGAAATGTAATCAAATGTAATCAAACCTGAAGAGGTCCTACATAATGAGCAGGCCCTGCAAAAGCTTTTTGAAATGTTGTTAGGCTATAAGATAAGATACAGTAGCTGAATATAGGGAACAAAGAATTCAGAAAGGGAAATAAGTTAGAAGCAAAAGCTGCATGTTGTCTTGGAGGCTGTCCAAAACATACTCTGGACTCGTCATTGGGCTATCAAGTGGAACACGGATTAAACTCACAAAAAGAAGCATGTGGCAATCTTCCACTTCATTATCACATAATAGGCATTTAATAAATGTTTACTGACTGATTATCCTCCTGGTAATGCAGTTGTGGTCAATTATGCAGTTCACCAAGAACATCTTATGTGCAAACTATGGTCATCAGAAAATTGTAAGGTCATTTTATTCATCCCAAGTCAAAGAACTGATCACAGCCACAGAAATGATGATGAAAAGACTGCAACAGGAAAAATTATTTGACCATACTGCCAATAAATTCAGTGTGGTGAAGAAGTCTTGTCATATGTGTGGAGAAACACCTCAGTAAACTGAAGTTGGAAGTAGGGTAGTTAGAGAACCAATGTGCAAGTGGAGTAGACATGATTTTATTTAAATGGCTTCTGAAAGAACATTTTGTTCTTTGTAATTTCTTTTTAACTCCAAGAAGTTTTAAATAGATCTATAATGTTCATTAAAAAAATTAATGTTTTTGGAGGTAGGGGTTGGGTGCTAACTCAGAGGATGCTAGACAGAGGAATCCAGAATTCAAAGGTTCAAGAAGAAGATGCCTCAACTTGGATCTTGAGTCTAACCTGAAGACTTTATACAATCTATTCAACAAATATAATAACAATTAACTTAGAATCTGCTGAAATATTTCTCCTATTAAGTCCTCCTAAAGGAAAATCATTGCTATGTCTTTCCTTTGTGCCTAAGACTTATCTTTCTTCTATGTGACTTCAGGTTTAGCTGCTCCTTTACCCTCATTATCCCTTCTGTGCTTTAGGGTAAAACTCACTTAAAATAATTAGTACATCTAAGGTCTGTGAACTCTCCTGCTGAAGGCAGGTGTTCACCTCTGTCCCAGTATGCTATCATTCCCGAGCTTTGCTCTTTGAACAAGAAAGATAGACACCTATCTGCACTAAAATGATCAGACTTGAATTCTCTTTGATGTCTCTAATCAGTGATTAGAGACATACACAAATTTACTCTGCTATTGTTAGCTTTTATACTCTAGGCTTGAACATGTCAAGGAAAAGAAATTGCTCTAAAATCAGCCATTTCCATCAAAATGGGCTTTGCATTTTCATTATTTTTTCTCTTAAAAATAACCAGAAAAGGGGAGTAGTCAAGATGGCACAGAAGAAGGATGGGCCTATGCAAGCTTTCCCCCATAGCCCATAAAATACCTATATGAAATGACTCTAAATAAATTTTAAAGCAGCAGAAGCCATAAAAAGACAGAGTGAAAGGCATTTCTAGTCCAAGACAGAGTGGAAGGCTGACAAGAAAGGTCTATCACACAAGGTGCAGAGCAGAGCACAGCCCAACCTTAGCCACGCATGTGGCATGGCAGGGACAGGAACAAAGCAAGCTTCAGGGGGCAGAATTCCTGGAAGTCCCCAGATTGCTCAGCACACAAATGCCAAAGACAGCTTCAAAAGTCAATGAGAAACCTCTTTCATTTGGGTGAGAAAGGAATGCGGTGTGGTCCAGATGGCAGCAGTCACTGCAGTTGCAGCATCCCTTTTGGAGCCCTCTGCCTAAAGACCCTGGAGGAGTTGAGCTGTTGATCTGGCTCTCAGCCCTGAGTGAAAGTCCCGGGGTAAGGAAGAGTGCTGATGTGGTGAAACTAGTTAAGACTCTGGTCAGGGAATTCTACTCACAGATCCTGGATGGAAAAGTTTGTGGTAGCTCCCAGGTCAGAGAGCAGTCCAGGATAGGAGTAAACTCCTTTGCCTTGATTGTGCCACCATGGAGGAAATTAGAACTTACAGGTGCCTCGAGTATACCCTCGTCTTGGCAAAAGGCTCAAAAGTCAAGTAACAGGTTGGGAAACTGCCCCAAAAAAGGGGGAAAATATGACTATAGAAGATTACCATCTTGGTGAACAGGTATTTTCATCCATCCTTTGAGATGAGTAAGAGCAACGCATACCATTAGAGGACAGACATAAAAGTCAGGGCTTCTGCATCTAAAACCTCCAAAATAAATATGCCATGGTCTCAGGCCATGGAAGAGCTCAAATAGGATTTTGAAAATTAAATAAGAGAAGTAGAGGAAAAATTGAGAAGAGAAATGAGAGAGATGCAAGAAAATCATGAAAAGCGAGTCAACAGCTTGCTAAAGGAGACCTAAAAAATGCTGAGCAAACTAATACCCTTAAAAAATAGACTAACTTAAATGGCAAAAGAGGTCCAAAAAGTCCATGAGAAAAATGCCTTAAAAAGCAGAATTAGTCAAATGAAAAAAGAGGTTAAAAACATCACTGCAGAAAATAGTGCTTTAAAAATTAGAATGGAGCAGATGGAAGCTAATGACTTTATGAGAAACCAAGAAATTACCAAACAAAACCAACAGAGTGAAAAAAATTGAAGACAATATGAAATATCTCATTGGAAAAACAACTGACCTGGAAAATGCATCCAGGAGAGACAATTTAAAAAGGTTGGGACTGCCTGAAAGTCATGATCAAAAAAAGAACATAGACATCGTCTTTCATGAAATTATCAAGGAAAATTGCCCTGATATTCTAGAACCAGAAGGCAAAATAAATATTGAATGAATCCAATAATTACCTCCTGAAAGAGATCGAAAAATAGAGCCTCCTAGGAATATTGTAACCAAATTCCAGAGTTCCCAGGTCAAGGAGAAAATATTGCAAGGAGTGAGAAAAAAATAACTAGAGTATTGTGGAAATACAATCAGTATAACACAAGATCTAGCAGCTTTTACATTAAGGGATAGAAAGGGCATGGAATATGATATTCCAGAAGTCAAAGGAATTAGGATTAAAACCAAGAATCACCTACCCAGAAAAATTGAGTATAATACTTCAGGGGAAAAAAATGGTCATTCAATGAAACAGAGAATTTCCAAGAATTCTTGTTGAAAAGATCAGAGCTGAATAGAAAATTTGACTTTCAAACACAAGAGTCAAGAGAAGCATGAAAAGGTAAACAGGAAAGAGAAATCCTAAGGGATTTACTAAAGTTGAACTGTTTGCATTCCTACATGGAAAGATCATACTTGTAACTCTTGAAACTTCTTTCAGTATTTGGGTAGTTGAGGGAATTATACACACATATATAGGCAAAGGGCACAGGGTGAGCTGAATGTGAAGGGCTGATATCTAAAATAATAAAATTAAGTGGTGGGAGAGGAATATATTGGGAGGAGAAAGGGAGAAATTGAATGGGGCAAACTATTTCTCATAAAAGAGGCAAGAAAATGTTTTTTCAGTGGAGGGGAAGAGGGGGGAGGTGAGAGGGAAAAGTGAAGCTTACTCTCACCACATTTGACTTAAGGAGGGAATAATATGAACACTCAATTTGTTATGAAAATCTATCTTGCACTACAGGAAAGCAGAGGAGAGGGGAAAAGTGGGGTGCAGGGGATGATAGAAGGAAGGGCAAAGGGGAGGAGGGAGTAATTAGAAGCAAACACTTTTGGGGAGGGATAAAGTCAAAGGAGAGAATAGAATTAATGGGGGGGCAGGATAGGAATTGAGGGAAATATAAGTAGTCTTACACAGCATGACTATTATGGAACTCTTTTGCAAAGGTACACATATGAAACTACCTGCGTATGGGTGGGGAGGGAGGAAGGGAAAAAAATTGGAACTGAAAGTTTTAAGAATGAATGTTGAGAATTATTCTTGCATACACCTGGGAAATAAGAAATACAAGTGATGGAGTATATAAATCTATTTTGCCCTACAAAAAAAGAGAGAAGATGAGCATAAGGGAAGGCAGGGATGTGACAGAAGGGAGGGCAGATTGGGCGAAGGGGTAATCAGAATGCATAGTATTTTGGGGTGGGGGAGGGGAGAGATAGGGAGAAAATTTGGAACCCAAAGTTTTGTGGAAATGAATGTTGAAAACTAAAAATAAATTTAAAAAACCTAACCAGAAACTATTTATCTATGTGTAAGAAGCCCAACATTTCCTCTCTCTTCACATTAACTTTTGGCCATCACCTATAATTTCTGTACTATATTTACAACAAACAAAAACCAAGATTGATAAATTTCTAAACATAGCTCCTGACATCATAAAAAAAGTTTTTGAAAACCATCGTGAAAAATTCTATTAAAAATTCACATACCTAAGGCATCTTGCCATGGTCAAAGAATTTATTAATATGTATTCAAATTTCTGATGATGAGTCCCTCCACATTTAGCTAAGTTGACAGAATTAGTCTGCCCCTGGCCCCATATTGTAATCTTTTTCAACTTTGTAGTACTTGCCAGAACTTAAATTTTTCTGGTATAGACTTCAAATACCCAGGGACAATTCAATACCATTATGATGCACTAAATTAAATTTCTGTGAAGGGACATTATAGTGATAGTAATAATATCTGACATGTAGGCTACACTAGTTTTTCCTTAAAGGAACTTGATACATTCTCAATATTTAACTGCTACAGGAGACTAAGATTTCAACAGCAATTTAAAAACAAAACTGTTCATGCCAGTCAGTAATAGTCAATAAGCATTTATTAGGCAGTATGTACTAAGCACTGTGTTAAGCGCTGGGCATACAAATAGAAAAAGAAAAGATAATCCTTACCCTCCAAGACCTTGTTGTTGTCCATCCTTCATTCTTAAAGGGGACCAATGACATAAGGAGGGTGATGTCTTGACTTGCAAGTGAACTGGATTTAAATGAGGCAGAGCTGTGCAGAGTCATCAACCTCATGTTCTTCTCCAGTCATTAGAGTGCTATTTTTTCTTTTGTTCATTAAAGAGGCCATTCCCCGAGTACTTCTTAAAGAGGCCTATTTATTGAATTGGCATCACCTCACTCTGAGTACCTGAGTAGACCTTAGCTGAAAAAGGCCAAAGTCTCCTATTGCATCCTGGGCCATCTCTCATCATCCTGATGAACATTTTTGCCTCTGGATCCAGGTGACTCAGGAGGAGAAAGTGAGTCTGGTGACCTTGCATAGCCCTCCCTCATTCAAAACAAAATCAAGTGCAAGTCATGTCATTGTTTCTCTGATGTCATGGTTTTCTTCCAAAATGAAAGATGGACACACTGGAGTCCAGTGGCTAGACATATATCAAGATGACTGGAGATAGACCTGGAGGCGGAGGCCTTTTGAGCTAAGGTTTTTCTTACAATCTCACAGAGGAAGATATCACATAAAAGAAACCTAAAAACCTATGGGGTGGACAGCATCAACCCAGGAGTCATGAGTACCTGAGTTCAAATCTTTCCTCAGATGCACACTAGCTGCTACACCCTGGGCAAGTCATTTAACACTGATTGCCAAAAACAAACAAAAACAATTAAAAAAAACTTATGGGGTTGGAGGAAAAAAGAGAGAAAAGGCTTTTATTGGGGGCATAGTGGAAAAATCAAAGATAGGCAAAATGAGGGCAACATACTAATCAGGACCGTCCCAGCTTCTGGTTCTCATAGCCCTCCAACAATCACCTGTTACTTCATGTCACCAGGTCAATATGGCCCAGGGATAGAGGTATTTTAAGAACCAGAATATCCATAGTTCAAGCAACTCAGTAGCATTAGTCTTATTGCTACTATGATTCTTGTCTTGGACCATAGTTATAACTAGTTCGTTAGTTAAAATTTGCATTTCTATCTCCACAATAGTCTTCCTTTACATTAATTTTCAAATTAAGACAAAGTGAAATAATTAATAAAAAAGTGCATAGACATACAGTAAACCTTAAAACTTTTTAAAGCTTTTAAACAACTTTTAACATACTATATGTTTTTGGTAGCAATCAATTATTTTATATGAATAAACACTGAATTTAGAAGACTTTAACATATATTCTTTACTTCTTCCTCATGAAATTATACATCATCTTAGGCATTAGTCATATTGTTAACAAATTTATACAGAGCCCATTTTGTTTTTTCTAACTTGAGCCACACATCACCCAAAGGACTTCAACGAATTTCAAATCAGAATTCTCAGGCTATCTAGTCATGTTTATCCTCAGCTCCTGATAACTTTCTTAACTTGCAGTGACATATGGCACAGAGCAAGGATATGTTCCAGTATTCCATTTCCATTTGGAAATTTTAAAAAATAAATTAAAAAATTATTAGAAACTCAACAATCTATAATAGAGACTAAAATTCAAATATACATGTAAACCTTAGTATTTTACAATGTAGAACCAAACAAATTGACACAGGAAGCAAACAATGAATTTCCTCCATTTCCCTTTCCAAATATGTCAATTCAATTCAGTCTAGGAATCACCTATTATAGACCTATTATAAACTAGTTCTTACTGAAGTTCTCAGTGTGAAGTGCTAAATAAGTCATAAGAACTCAGTGTTGGGAAGGATCTTTCATGTTATCTAGTCCAATGAATCCTTAAACATGAACTTCCTCAGCAATATCCCTGACATGTTGACATCAGAGTCTGATGGAAGATTTTTTTTTGACTTTCTCTTCTTACTTAGCCCTAAAAGAATGCAAAGAACATGGATACAAGCATAAGTGTGTGCAATATAATTAGCACATAGACTATTTATGAACTGAAACCACTGGTTTGGGAATCACAATTTCTGAGATATTATCATGCAGAGTGACTTTTGTTCACACCACATGCACAAAGACAGAACAGTTTAAAGTACAACAGGGACTAATACTGGAGAGGGTTCCACTCCAAAGACTTGGAAAATACAGAGGAGTCACTCTTGTGAGCTCACCAAGTGATCACCTGAAGGAGCCAATCAATGGTCTCCAGGCTAGGCCATAACCATGCTTGTTCTCTACTGAAAAACAGAAGAAGGAAAAGAGGAAAAACTTTTTAACACTTGTGGCAACACTCTCAGGCAGAAAAGCAGGCTGCTCCTCAACTCAAAGGTGAAAGCACTTCTCCTGTGGCTCAGCTAAAGAACTGACAACACCAAGAATCAGACTATTGTACTAAAGCCTGTTGTTACAATGAGTAGGGTTTTGTTTAAAACCAAAGTGCACACACAGAGCTGAAATGTAAAAGAAGAAAAAAGTCATATAAAAAGGCTAGATACTAACAAAACCACAAGCCCAGAATCAGCTTTGTGGGTTTGGGTGGTTGGAGAAGAGGAGAGGACTATCTTCAAGTTATTTACAGGTTGGTTTTTGTTGTTGTTGTTGTTGTTGTTTTTGGTGGGGGATGGAGGGTAGAGAAAAGAAAGCATCAGCATAAACAATTTGGACTCATTCCACAATCCTGGCCCACATGAAAGAGTTATTGATTTCTAAAGTAAAAAAATAGGCTCCCATCCCCCACCCCCTCATAAATATGTACACACAAAAGATCATCGGACAGAGACAACCTGACTGTACCCCAGCTCAGCTGCCATTTGCTTACACAGGGCTGGCCCCCTGTCTGTTCTGGAAATAAACCTCCTTGACTACTCGAGGCACTTGATCTGTTACCTCTTCACGACTCCCTGGCCTCTCTACGCTCCCCACATCAGTGAGAAACAGACTGAACCAAATTTGATTTAGCCTCACAACTAAGTCCATACCTGGCACCCTCACCCTAATGGTCTGCAGAGTTCTTGCAAACCAACATCTTACATAGCTCTGTCCTTCCCTCTGTACCTAAGACATCCAAACTGATTATTTTTAAACTTCTGGCATAGAAGAAACATGATGGCTGTGAATTAAAGCCACAACAATACTGGGAAAATTCAATCATGACACATGCAGAGGGAAAAATGGAAACTGCACTAGTACCTCAAAATTAGAACTAGATTTCCATGCGTTTATGGGGACAGGGTGCAGGAAAGAAAACATGTGGAGTCAAGATTTTATATGTTCCCTACACATTCAAAAGAGGAGGCTATGCCAAGGGTCCACACTGATGCTCATGAGCCTGACATAGCTCACCCCTTGAGAAGAGCTTGATACAGGCCACAACAAGAAAATCTAGATCCAGCTTCAGGTCTGCAGCACCGAGAGTCCTTTTGAAGGAATGCAGCAAAGGAGGTCCATGAGAAGGGCTGGGTAGAAGGATGCTTCAGGTCAGGAGAACAACATAATCCCAATTCTCAGTCCCTTTCCTCCTCTTAGTGGCTGCCCTTCAATATGCAGACACTGCTGACAAATGATCAGTCATCAGTGGTAGGCAGCCAGAATGTCATGTTAGAACATGCACTGGCAAAGGTCATGAACTTGGGACTGAATTGCAAACAGGAAATGGGACCAGTTTGTTTCCCATCCAACACAACCACCTTTATGCCATTTTCTCCATTCTAGACATGAATTTTACCATCATCAGAGCCATTCAAAATAAATTGTGAATCTGGAGTGAAGGAGGCTTCCAGTGTGACAACTTTGCTGTTGTTATACTCCCCAAATATATGCATTACTGTTCCCTTAAATTCATCAATCAGGTGGATGAAACAGCCATTGGTAAATATAATGATGAGTTTGCCATCATGGCTGAACTTTAAGCCTGTCCAATCAGAGTTCCTGTCATACTGCATTTTGAAGGTAGCAAATGGCCTCTTATCAAAAGAATGAAGATCATAAAATTTAACCATTTCAGAATTAATGCCAGCAGCAAAAATTAACCCTTCTGGGTCAAAAGAACAAAAAGATTTTCCTTGAAGATGAATTAGACCCTGGCAGTTAGGAGACAGAAGATCCCAGATTCCTTTGGTTTAATCACTATTGGTGACATGGACAAGGTTACCACCCTTTTGTTGTGCCTGGGAAAGTAGTGTATTTGTTATCATGCAAGGACAGGTAAAGGATTGTATCACCTATTTTGTTAGAACTATACACTACAGTGTTTGCTGCATGTGTGTACCTGATTAGGTCCACTCCATACTTCTTACTGTACAGTGTTCTCTTTGGTTTGCCCTCCTGAAAGTCATATAGCACAAAGGAGTTGTCAGTAGCTGTTTGAGATGACCATCTCGCCATTGGGGCTGAAGTTGAAGCAGTTGATCTTATCCGAGTTCTCCGGGAACACCTTGGCCACATGGAAGTTCCACAGCACAATGTCAGTCAGCTTCATGGCGCTAGGGTTGGGCAGGGTGACGATGAGGCCACAGCTGGGTCAGAGGCAGGGAGCTTGAGGAAGCGCTGCAGGAAGGAGGGAGGGAGGACGGCCGCCCTGATAGAACATTTATTTCAATAATGATCATTAAGATTATGCTAGCGGTGGTGGAGGATAAAACTACAATTTGCATACTGCTTTAAGATTTACAAAGTGATATACACATGTGTGTGTGATTTCATTTGATCTGCACAATATTCTTGAATTAAATATAATTGTTTTTTTACAAATGAGAAAAGTGAGGATCACAAAGGTTAAGTGATTTTCCCAGAATCACAAAGCTAGTAAGTATCTAAGGCAGAATTTGAGATATCCTTGACTGCAAGTATGGATCTCTATCCACTATACTACAATCTGCTCATGGTTCCATGACAGCCCATTCCTCTTAGGGGTTTCCATAATTCTTAGGAAGATTGAATTTAATTAATTTTTAATATTATCAAACAATTATTTTTCCTTCTTCCCACCTCCACCATGATCATTGGAGGGGGAGAAAATAAAGGGAAAACAAAATACTTGTAACATATAAGTCCAGCTAATAAATAATTATAATGATAATAATAATTCCATATTCACTGAGTCCAGAACTTTGTGTCTTATTCCTTATTATGCAATCTCGTTCTCTAATCATTAGTGATTTTGGAGCAAGTTTTCATATATTTCTAAATTTTCATACAACTCATACATTTTCATACATTTCTTCCTTTGAGAACTATCTGTTTACACCATTTATCTATTTGTGAATTGCTTATATATTTGAATAAGTCCCGATATTTCACAGAAATCTTATCTTTTTCAGAGAAACTTCCAGTATTTTCCATAGTTATTTAATTTCTAATTTCAGCACAATTGTTTTTATTTGTATAAAACCTTCTTAGTTGTACTATTTTCCTCTATTTTATTATCATATATATATACATATATATTCACTTTGTTTTTTTTTTAAATTTTAAGGTAATATATTTATTTTCAGTTTTCAACATTCACTTCCATAAGATTTTGAATTCCAAATTTTCTCCCCATCTCTCCCCTACCCCCATCCTATGACAGCATGCATGCAAATGACCCATTTCCCCAATCTGCCTGTAAAAGCAAGCCTAGACCTATACAGGGGAAACTGCTATCACAGGTTCTTAGATCTGCATTTCTAAAAGGAAAGCAACTTCTGAGAGATCAACAATCACTTTAATCAAGCACATGTATCATTCACTTAGTTTTAGGGAAAAAGTCAGCACCCCGAACTTCAGAGAAAATACAGAGAAATCTAAATCAACAGACAGAACATCCAAACTGTCTGACAGTAAGTAATACATACATCACAAATCAACAGACAAATGCAAATGCCTGACCATATATACATAGTCATATGGGAAGTACCAACATATGGGTTTTCAAAACTGGGGGCTGCTTAGCAGCTTCCTGAGTCTCATCTGGCACACAAACCTTCTTCCAAAAACTAAGCCCCAAAGTAAAACCTCACCCTCAGAGCATTTATACATTTTTAGAGCCAGAGGGCATTACAACCTTTCAGAACCAGTGCCTCATTCAAAAGTTAACACAAGGTGAGAGCCAACCTACAAATCTTCCCAGACCCATTAATGGGTGGGGAAGATCTTTAATCACATTATTTAATCACTTTATTATGCCAAAACAAAAACAGCAGATTATCCTACTTTGCTTGGCCTTACATATGCCCTCCCTTCTATCACTCCCCCTCCCCTCTCCTGCAGGGCAAGATAAATTTCTATGCCCCATTGTCTATACAACTTATCTCCCAGTTGCATGTAAAAGAAATTTTTAACATTCATTTTGTAGGGGGAACTGGAGACCAGGTGGCTGTGGAGAGGAAACTGCTACTCACAGGTTCTGGGCACAAAAGTTTCTGATTGCTACCAGACCAGTGTACGTGCTTGATTGTGCCACCTTGGAGGAACTGAGGTCTTACAGATCCCCAGTGTGTGTATCCTACTCTTGACAAAGGACCAAAAGTCAAGTAACTGGTTAGGGAAATGCCCAAAAAAAGGGAAAAAAACTGAGACTATGAAAGATTACTTTCTTTTTGAACAGATATCTTCTCCCATCCTTTTGGATGAGGAAGAACAATGCTTACCATCAGGGAATGATATAAAAGTCAAGGCTTCTGTATCCCAAACATCCAAAATAAGTATTCAGTGGTCTCAGTCCATGGAAGAGCTCAAAATATTTTGAAAATCAAGTAAGAGAGGTGGGGGAAAAATTGAGAAGAGAAATGAGAGAGATGCAAGAAAATCATGAAAAGCAAGTCAGCAACCTGGTAAAGGAGGCCCCAAAAAATGCTGAAGAAAATAACACCTTTAAAAACAGGCTAACTCAATTGGCAAAAGAAGTTCAAAAAGCCAATTAGGAGAAGAATGTTTTAAAAAAGCAGAATTAGCCAAATGGAAAAGAAGTTTCAAAAGCTCACTGAAGAATATTGTGCTTTAAAAATTAGAATGGGGTAGGTGGAAGCTAATGGCTTTATGAGAAGACACCACAAAATAAAACCAAAAGGATGAAAAAATGGAAGATAATATGAAATATCTCACTGGATACCAAAAAAAGAGCCTAGACATCAACTTGCATGAAATTATCAAGAAAAACTGCCCTGATATTCTAGAACCAGAAGGTAAAATAGATATTGAAAGAATCCACCAATTAACTCCTGAAAGAAATCCAAAAAAGAAACTCCTAGGAATATTGTAGCCAAATTCCAGAGTTATCAGGTCAAGGATCAAATATTGCAAGCAGCTGGAAAGAAACAATTTGAGTACTGTGGAAATACAATCAGGACAACACAAGTTCTAGCAGCTTCTACGTTAAGGGATCAAAGGCCATGAAATATGATATTCCAGAAGTCAAAGGAACTAGGACCAAAACCAAGAATCACCTACCCAGCAAAACTGAGTATAATACTTCAGGGGAAAAAACGGTCTTCCAATGAAATAGAGGACTTTCAAGAATTCTTGATGAAAAGATCAAAGCTGAAAAAAAAAATTTGACCTTCAAACACAGGACTCAAGGAAAGCATGAAAAGGTAAACAGGAAAAAGATATCATAAAGGATTTATTAAAGTTGAATTGTTTACATTCTTACACAGAAAAACAATATTTGTAACTCTTGAAACTTTTTTCAGTATCTGGGTAGTTGTTGGGATTACACACACACACACAGAGCACAGGGTGAGATGAATAGGAAGGGTTCATATCTAAAAAAATGATATTAAGGGATGAGAGAGGAATATATTGGTAGGAGAAATAGAGAAATGGAATGGGGCAAATTATCTGTCATAAAAGAGGCAAGAAAAAGACTTTTCAATGGAGGGAAAAAGAGGGAAGGTGAGAGGGAAAAGGTGAAGTTTACTCATCACATTTGACTCAAGGAAGAAATAAAATGCACACTCATTTTGGTATGAAAACCTATCTCACAATATAGGAAAGTGGGGGAAAAGGGATAAGCAAGGTGGGGAGGATGATGGAAGGGAAGGCAATTAGAAGTCAACACTCTTGGGGAGGGACAAGGTCAAAAGAGAGAATAGAAGAAATATGGGGCAGGATAGGATGAAGGGAAATATAGTTTTACACAACATGACTGTTGTGGAAGTCATTTGCAAACCTACACATATATAGCCTATATTGAATTGCTTGCCTTCCCAATTGAGATGGGTGGGGAGGGAGGGAGGAGGAGAAATTGGAACTCAAAGTTTTAGGAAAAACTGTTGAGTATTGTTCTTGCATACAACTGGAAAACAAGAAATACAGTTAATGGGATATAGAAATTTATCTTGCCCTACAGGACAAAAGAGAACATGGGCATAAGGAAAGGGAGGGAGGTTAGAAGGGAGGGCAGATTAGTGACAGGGATAATTAGAATGCTTGGCGTTTTGGGGGAGGGGGAGGGGAGAGATGGGGAGAAAATTTGGAACTCAAAATTTTGTGGAAATGAATGTTGAAAATGTAAAATAAATAAATTTTAAAAAATAGAGACTTAAGAAAACCATTCATTTTGTAAAACTTTGAGTTCCACATTCTCTCCCTTCATCCCTCCTCACCCACGCACATTGAAAAAGCAAGCAATTCAATATAGGTCATACATGTATAGCCATGCAAAACATTTCCATAAGAGTTATGTTGTAAAAGACTAATCACATTTCCCTCTGTCTTGTCCTGCCCTCTATTTATTGCATTCTCTCCCCTGACCTGTCCCCCCACAATAGTGTTTGCTTCTGATTATGCCCTTCCCAATCTGCCACCCCTTCTATTGTCTTCCTTCTCCTATCTCCTTCTCCCCTGCCTTCCCATAGTGTAAGATAGATTTCCATACTCAACTGAGTGTGTGTTATTCCCTCCTTAAGCTGAATCTGATGACAGTAAGGCTCACTTATTCCCTCTCGCCTCTCCCTCTCCATTACAAAAGCTCTTTCTTGCCTCTTTTAAGTGACATGCTTTTCTACTTTCTATCTCTTCCTTTCTCTTTCTCCCCATACATTCTTCTCAACAATTATTTTATTCGTAGATATCCTCCCTTCATATTCAGTTCCCCTTGTGTCTTCTGTTTCTAAGCATACACACACACACACATATGCATATGCATATACCTACACATATGTAATATATACATGCACACATTCTTATGTATATATTCCCTCTAACTATCCTAGCACTGAGAAAGGTCTCATAAGTTACAAATATCTTTCCATGTAGGAATATAAACAGTTCAACTTTAATAAGTCTGTTATGATTTCTCTTTCTTGTTTACTTTTTCATGATGTTTCTCTTGATTCTTGTGTTTGAAAGTTAAATTTTCTATTCAACTCTGGTCTTTTCAACAAGAATGCTTGGAATTCTTCTATTTCATGGAAATTCCATTTTTCCCATTGAAGTATTATGCTCAATTTTGCTGGGTAGATGATTCCGGAATTTAATCCTAGCTCCTTTGACCTCTGGAATATCAATTTTCAAGTCCCATGTTCCCTTAGTGTAGAAGCTGTTAAATCCTCTGTTATCCTGATTGTATTTCCACAGTACTTGAAATGTTTTTCTTTTTTTTTTTTTTTTCTGGCTGTTTGCAATATTTTCTCCTTAACCTAGAGACTCTGGAATTTGGCTAAAATCCTTTTGGGATCTCTTTCAGGAAGTGATCAGTAGATTGTTTCCATTTCTAGTTTACCCTCTCATTATAGAGAATATCAGGGCAGTTTTCCTTGAATATTTCTTGTAAAATGAAGTCTAGACTCTTTTTGGATCATGGCTTTCAGGCAGTCAAATGCTTCTTAAATTGTATCTCCTGGATCTATTTTCCAGGTCAGTGGTTTTTCCAATGAGATATTTCACATAGTCATATTTTTTTTTTCCTTCTTTTGGTTCTTTTTTTTATAATTTCTTGATTTCTCATAAAGGAATTAGCTCCCACTTTCTCATTTCTAATTTTGAAGTAATTATTTTCTTCAGCGAACTTTTGGAACTCCTTCTCCATTTGGCCACTTCTGCTTTGTAAGACATTCTTCTTCTTGTTGCCTTTTTGGAAGTCTTTTGCCATTTGGTTTAGTTGATTTTTAAAGGTGTTATTTTGTTTAGCACTTTGGGAAGAGTCTTCTTTAGCAATCTATCGAATTGTTTTTCATGATTTTCTTACATCACTCTCATTTCTCTTCTCAATTTTTCCTCCACTTCTCTTACCTGATTTTTAAAATCCTTTTTTAACTCTTCCATGGCATGAGACCATTTCATATTTTTCTTGGATGCTTTCAATGTAGCAACCTTGACCTTCCTCTCTTCCTTTGGTTATATACTTTGATCTTTCTCATTGTAAGAAAATATCTTTCCACCAAGAAAGTAACCTTCTGTAGTCTTATTTTTCCCCTTTTAGTTGTTTTCCCAGCCAGTTTTTGACCTCTGAGCTCTTTGTTAAGTGGAGGATCCACTGCCCCAAGTTTCAGGGGCTTTGTGCAGCTGCTTTCAGAGATATCTACAGGGATTTGTAAATTCTCAGTTCCTTCAAAGTAGTATGATCAAAACAGAGGTGTTTACTCTTCTCCTGGACTGCACTCAGATCTGTGAGCAACCCCAAGCACTCTTTTCTGCCTTGGATGTTTAAATAATATTCCCTCTCCACAGCTGCCACCAGCTCTGCCATGCCAGTATTCCTCTTTGCCCCAGAACCACCACCCAGGACTGCAACCCAGATCAGTCACTCAATTCCCTTACTGTCTGTAGGCCAAGAACTCCAGAAACAATTGGCTACTGCATCAGTGACTGTTGCCACCCTCAGGTTGGAGTCGGGGTTGATGCCAGACCACATTCCTCTGTAACCCAGGTGAGAGAACTTTCCCATTGACCTTTGAAGCTCTCTTTGGTGTTTGTGGGATGAGAAGTCTGGAGACCACAACTGTGATGCAATGATTCAGCACTCTTAGGTCTGCTCCAGTCCTGTCTGTACAGGTGCAGCCCATGCTGGGCTGCTCTCTGCTCTGAGCCCAGGGCAATAGACCCCTCCTGTAAGTCCTCTGAATTGCCTTGGGCTGGAAATCTCTTTCATGCTCTCATTTTGTGGCTTCTGATGCTCTAGAATTTGTTCAGTATCATGTTAGTTGAGGTATTTTAAGGGGTTTTGGGTGGAGAGCTTGGGCAGGTCCCTACTTTTACTCTGCCATATTGGCTCTGCCCCCTATTTTGTTATGTTATACTTTTTCCCTTCTTTTTTCCATGACTGCTCTTTATATAGAAGAGGGGCATAAACACCAATGACCTATGTTTGATACAATCAGTTTCAACTCCCCTCTCTCTTCTTTTCTCCTCATCCAGACTCTAATCACTTATTGTAGCCCTTTCATTCTTTTATACCTCCTTCACAATCTTTCCCTCTAAACTTAGGGTTTATTTTGCTTATTATGAACCCTTTTTTGGAACTATTCCCTTTCAGTTTGAATGAAAATGATGTTCAAATGACATTCTGCCTCTCTAATTTGTATAGACTTTTACTTGAACCTTACTTTCATTTTACAATATAAACTCTCCCATTTCTGTTCTTTTTTCACTTCCTTATGTATAATTATCCCTCTCTCATTTTCTTCTTGTTTTGATATCACCAAAACATAATAAAAGTCAAAATTATTTTTCCAGTCCTGTTATTTTCATCATGAATGTTTGAAAGTGGTTGATTTCGTTGAAGATGCATTCTTTCACTTCTAGGATTATATTCAGTTTTGCAGGGTAAGTTATTTTTGGCTTTAAGTTAAAATCTTTTGTTTTATGGAATATCATATTCCGTGATCTCCACTTCTTTGTGATGATAGCTACAAAATTTTATGTGACCTTAACAGTAGTTCTTTGATACTTGAAATCTTTTGGGTTGTTTGCAGTTGTTTTTTATTTTTTCTTTTGATGTAAAGCACTGTATTTTTATTATGATGTTTTTGAAAGTTTTCATTTTTGTATTTCATATACATACATGTATATGCATGCATGTGTGTGTACATATACATATATACATATATTTGTATATATACATACATACACATGTATATGCATATATCAGATGCATTCTATTGTTTCCTATTTTTTCCTTTCCTTCTTGGACTTATAAAAATTTGAGTTTTGGATGTCTAAAAATATTTGGGTTTGGCTCATTGAGGCATTGGTTTCTATTTGGTCCTTTATTTATGTGTCTTATTAATCTATTAATTTTTTCAGTGTTACTAGCTATTACTGGTTCTTGGATGAGCTAAGAGCTCTTAGTTGCTGAATCTATGGTCCAGATGCCTTCCAGAGATCTCTGAACTGAAGTCCTGGGTGAGAGACTGAGTTCAAATCTTACTCAAGGCAATTTGACCTTTAGGGTTCTGGGTGCTGAATTTAAACTCCATTTAGCCATGAGGACAAAGGGATGAGTCTTAATTCCTCTTTGTGAACATGATTTGGATTTATGATCTCTTCGTGGCATTCTTTCTCCCCCGGCTGAGGTAAGAACTCTGTTTCTTATGTCTGATTCTAAACCACAGTTCCTGCTCTAATCAATTGCCTATCAGATGAATTTGTGATATTGAACTAAAACAAAATATTCTGTGACATTCACTTCAGTTTCCCAATCACATCTGTATTCTTATGTATGAAAATGACATTGTGGGTATAGTGCTAGACATAGAGTTGGGAAGACCTGAGTTCAAAGGCTATATGTCCCTAAATAAGTCATTTAACCTTTCTCAGTCTCAGTTTCTTCATCCATAAAATTAATAATAACTCCTAGTTCAAAGTCAATATGAGTATCAAGTGAAATAACATATGTATAATGCTCTGTGCAATTTAAAATAAAATATAGAAATATTGATTCAATGATGCTGTTGATGATACTGAGATAATTTTTTTAAAATTCTCCTATATGTATTTTTCTACTATTGGTGAACTTTCCCACATTCCCTATTATGTTGAAATGCATGTTTATAGGAAACCTTCTACAGGCATTAAGTTGAAGAATAATTGGAATTGGAATCATTTCCAATTCTACTACTCCTCTCAAGTATGTGTTTCCAATACTGTTGTCTTCTCCCTATAATCTAGCTGCTTCCTTTGGATAGAAAGAACTCATAGGACTCATTAAAATTAACCAAAAATGGATGCTATTCTTTCATCATCAACTATTAGCCTTATAGCCTTTGCATTTGCAAATTAACTCTTTAACACCCTTACACTGAGATGCCCAAACCATATGCTGGTCACAGGCATATTCAATATCTGTCAGATTATAAGCTTATTGAGAGCAGTGATTGTCTTTGCCTCTTTTTTGTTTCTGTAGTGCTTAGTATATTGCCTGGCAAATAGTAGGCACTTAATAAAGGTTTGTTGACTCATTGATTGAAAATTTTGCATTGTCCTAGGAGAAAATTATTGCTAGATGTGTCTGAAGTTCTTGATAGAAATTTGAGAAACTCCAGTAGTTTCTGGGCAGAATGTGTAAAGATAAATGAATAGAAATAATGCTGCTTCTCATAAATCCCCAGTGCCTAGATAGAAGATGCCTAGTTAGTCAGGACAGGTGTTTTTCATCTTTGTATAGATTTACTACTCATGTTCTATCAAAAGTCCATGCTGTTCTACTCTTTTTGGTTTCTTGACATGAGGATGCATCAAGCCAGTTTCCACAGCACTAATTCCTGCAATGCTCATAACCAAGAGCTGCAGTAAGGACTTAATTAAGTTAGAACCTGGTTAAAATCTAAATTCCCCTGAGATTTTACTGTGAAATTATATTTCTCACATTTCACATGTTGTTAACTTAGTTTTAAGGTCAAAGCCCTTTTATCTTTAATTGAAGCAGCAAGTGTTTTAGAAATATTCTCTCATTTGATTCTCATAACAACCTTGAGATGGGATGCTATCATGATCTCCAATGTACAGCTGAGGCAGAGAGAAGTTAAGTGACTTTCCCAAGGTGACACAGCTAAGAGGAAGTGTCTGAGGACAGATCTGGACTCATATCTTCCACTCTAGGCACAACATTCTGCTGCTCAACCAAGAATTCTGACACTTACTATCCATATGACTTTGAAGAGAGAACTCACTTTCAGCCTCAATTTGCTCATATGTAAATCAAATTAAAGGATTACAAAGGCAGATCTTTCAGTTCTTTCTTCCATAGTATCTATGATCCTATATGGCCATTCCTGGATGACCAGTGAGAAACTTCAGAAAAAGAAAGAAATAAATTTGGATATCAGAAAGTGTGAGGAAGGAAGACAAAATGGTCTGGTCACAGGACTAAGGTGCGAGATGATGGATGGACAATCAGAGTCTTCCAATGATAACTTCACAATGTCAGTCAAAAGCAATGAAGTACTCCAACGCAATGAATGAACCCCCTGTGGTAAACTTGAGAGGATATCAAGAAGAGGATGAACAGATATGAATGGATAACAACCTATACCATTGTAGGGAACTTCCAAATCTATAACATGATGGAACCGCTTGTGTATTGAGTCCACCAGGATTTCTGCATGTCTTCAAAAATCACTATATGTCTCAAATTATCAAAGGCCTAGAACACAGGAAGAGTTTCACTGTTGTAGGGTATTTCTTGAGTCTAGAAATCCAATTTCAGTGAGCTGAAAAATGGGATTAGGTTGTTCTGTCTCCTAGCTCTCAGGACCAAATGTCACAAATAATTTCTGAAAGTTGATACTTTTCTGCCTCATCAGGTCTTCTCTCTTCAGACTGTCTTACTTTCTTCTGATGATCTCAATGTCAATATTGACACCCATTGCTCCCAGACACCTGGCTGAAGAAATTCATTCCTTCACCAAATACCTACTGTGTGTTTCCTATAAAGTGTATTGGGCAAATTAACCAAACAAGTTGGTGATAAATGTATAGTCCATCCTTTTGAATGGTTCCTCATGTATGGCATATCATCCCTATCCCCATCCATCAGAATCTCTAGCCTTTTCTGAAGTTTAGATCGGTTGCCAATTTCTATAACAGGCTTTTCCTGATCTCTCTCCTTATCCACCCCTTAAACCTTATTTCTCTCTCTCTCTCTCTCTCACTCTCTCTCTCTCTCTCTCTCTCTCTCTCTCCCTCCCACTCCCACTATGAAGGTGTTCTTATTTATTTGTATTTCTTCTTTCCCTCCCCACCTGTTAATGTCAGGAATTATATCATTTTAATCTTTGACTTTGCAGCTTAGAACATACATTTTTTTCATATCGGGTAATGGGCATGTAAAAGCATTTTTATTGTTATTGTTGTTTTTGCTTACTTAAAGTTAAATTCTATTGAAAATTCAATAAACTTTAGCGACTCTCTATTGCCTCCAGGATCAAGTATAAAATACTTTATTTGGCTTTTAAAGCCCTTAAAGAAGCAGGTCCCTATTTCCCTTTTTAGTCTTTTCACACCTTAGTCTCCTCCAGGTACTCTGAGATCCAGTAACACTGGCCTTCTTGTTGTTCTTCAAATAAGAAACTTCATCTTCCAGTTCTGGGCCTTTTTAATTGATCATCCCCTATACCTGGAATACTCTTCCCTCCTGTCTCCACTTCCCTACTTCCCTGTCTTCCTTCAAGGCTCTTCTGTATATTCTAAAAGAATATACCAATCCTCTTTAATCTTAGTACTGTCCCTTGGAGACTGCTTCAAATTTATTCTATAATAAATTGTTTTTATATAGTTGTTTTTGTATAATTGTTTGCATATTGTCTCCTTCGTTAAACTGTGAGCTCACTGAGAGCCAGGACTGTCTTTTGCTTTTCTTTGTATCCCTAGAACTTAGCACAGTGCCTGGCACATGGTACATGCTTAATAAATGCTAGTTAACTGATTGATGGAATACTCAAGGATTTTCTATACATTCTGTAGTTATGTCAATAACTGCTAAACATTCAATTTATCAGTTGAGGGAATTTTACCCAAGCATCTCTCTTCCTGTAATAATAAGCAAGTACACACATTCAGAAAGACATAAGAAAGACATTCAGAAGTGGAAGGCAGCTAAGAAATCCTTTTACCCAACCTCCTTATCCAGAAGATGAGGAAATAAGATCAGAAATGGAAAGTGACTTGCCCAAGATCACACAGATGGCTAGTTACAGAACCTGGATTAGAAGTTATGTTTTTTGACTGCTGGCTTAATACAGTTTTCATTTCATCTCATTTCTTACATTGCTTTCAAGTCTACTGTATGAAACTGTGCATTTTAAAGGCAATTGAGCTCTTGTCTCCTTCAACAAGAAAACAAACAAATAAACAAAATAAATCAGTCCTTTATATATGGATTAATTTCTTTCCAGTCAGGTGGAAAAATCTATGAAGTGCTGGGTCTGAAGCTAGGAACATACTTTTTCAGACAATCAGTAATTATATGACTCTTAGAAACCCACTTAACCTCTGTCTGCCTAAGTTCTTTATGTGTAAAATGGGGCAATAAAACCTACTTCACATTATTGTTAGATGGATCAAATGATATAATAGGAGAAGCACTTTGAAAATTTGAAGGCACTATATAAATGCTAGATTTTATTAAATAAAATACTTTGTAACTCGTCAAGTCTTCACTATTAAGGAAACCACTTTATTTCTCAAGGCCTCTGTTTCCCTATCTATAAAACAGTGATAGAATTCCTACCTTGTTCTTGTCCATAAAGGCTACTGAATACAAGCGAAACAGTCATCAACCCTCACCTCTCCCCATAGTACCACAGGGTCATAAATTATTATAGCTATCCTATTATTACAAATAATTTCATCCTCCCTTGCTGTCCATTGCCTACTTAAATAGCACAAAAAAAGGAAAGTGTGACTTCTTTAAAATTGAATTTCAGTAAGAGATTCATTTTGATAGATCTGTGTCATAAAGGTAACAATGGGAAATACTGCCTGTCTAGATAATTGCTACATGCAGTGGAGGTTGTTTTCATTTTCTTGGCAGGGAGTTTGCTGGATTGGGTTACAGTAAGAGCAAGGAAAAGGTCCCCTTAGATCAAAATAATAACACTTGCCTAGAATCACTTCCCCACCACATGATGAATTCTCCCAAGAGGGCCCTCTGTACTTCCAATCCCTATCTTCTCCTGCCTGACCCACAATTAAAAAACAATGTCCCTTTCATTTGGAAGTCAATGACAATGTTCCACAATCGTGTCAGGAGCAGAATTTATTCACCATTACAACTACTGTGGGGTCACAATAGAAACAATAAGTGAATTACCTTCCTTTGGAAATGAGTCCAATAATTTGTTCAGCCTCAACTCCTTTAGCTGATGGAAGACTGGCTTTCTTTCATAAATGAGCTGGTCAGCAAGAAAGAAGCAATACCTTTCTCCCATTTGCTTGTAGGCAGAACATTGCATGGGCCACTGAAATCAAATATATCCTTATCAACTGAGAACAGGATGGCATTAAAAAATCACTTCAGGCACCTGACTCAGTTATATCATTTCTGTCTCATTGGACTTAAACAGTGTTCATTGGGCTTGGGGAGGAGCAAGGTAAATGGTTTAAAGGACCCAAAATCCAAGTGGAAAGTATGGCAAAAACAAAACAAACAAACAAAAAAAAGAGAGCATGAAATTTGACATAAAAAACCTTGAGTTATATACATTTCTAGCTCTCTCCCTTAACTAGCAGTATGATCTCAGGTACATCACTCTATATAGTTCAGTCTTTTCCCAATCTATAAAATGGGGATACTTATATTTCAATACCAACCTCATGGGTTTGTTGTAGGGGAAGAAATGTTCCTATATACCATGAAGCTCTATATAAATATGAGAAATTATTATCCAAGGGAAAGGAGAAAGGAAAGGAGAAAGAACTTGGGTATCTAGGAAGAAAAGGAATGTGAAAGATCAGTCAGAAAAATTAAAAACAAAAAGATTTCATCTCATACCAAATCTATTGAAAGGCAGAATTGTACTGGGGATGAGGAAACAAGGATCACATAAGAATCTCTTAGCTGTACTCCTAGCTACTTTGCCTTTAAGAACATTATATTCTAAGGCCTCTGCTCCTTTAATGTGGAAGCTGTTAAATCTTGTGTGATTCTGACTGTGACTCCATGATATTTGAATCGTTTTGTTTTGGTTGATTACAATTCTTTCTCCTTGATCTGAGAGCTCTGAAATTTGGCCATAATATTCCTGGGAAATTTTTATTTTGGGTCTCTTTCAGGAGATGATCAGTAAATTCTTTCAATTTCTGCTTTATCCTCTGGATCTAAGATACTGAGTCAATTTTCCTTGATAATTTCTTGAAACATGATGATTAGGCTCTTTCTTTAATCAAGGTTTTCAATTAGTCCAATTTCTTTAAATTATTTCTCATCAATCTATTTTTCAGATTAGTTGTTTTTTCCAATGAAAAACTTCACATTTCCTTCTATCTTCTTTTACTTGCTTGATTGTTTATTGAGATCTCATGGAGTCTTTAGCTTCCACTTGTCCAATTCTAAATTTTATGGGATTATTTTCTCCAGTGATATTTTGTACTTTTTTTTTGTTTTACAATTAGTCAATTTTGATTTTTGATGAATTCTCTTTGGTGGATTTTTGTGCCTCTTTTACCATTTGGGTAATTCTTTTTCTTTTTAAGGTGTTATTTTTTCAGTAATTTTTTTTACTAAGTTGCTAATTGTCTTTTCATAATTTTCTTGCTTCCCTATCATGTCCTTTTCTAATTGTCTTCTTTATTTTCTTCCAGGAAATTTTTTTGGCTTTGGGTCCAGTTAACATTTTTCTTTGAGGTTTTTTTATAAAGCTGTTTTTCATATAGTTGTCCTTTCCTAAGTGTATGTCCTAGTCTTCCCTGTCACCATAGTAGATTTTTATGATCAATTACTTTTTGTTTGTTTGTTTGCTCATTTTTCCAGCCTACTTCTTGATTTTTAACTTCATGTTAAATTTGGGTTCTGCTCACCTCAGGGTAGGGATGCACTGTACTAATCCTCACACTTCTTTGAGTTGCTGTTTTCAGAGCTAATTCTGGGAGTCTGTAAGTATTTTTGTGCTTCCAAGGTGGTGTGATCCAGGGAGAGGTGTAGTCACTGCTCTCCTGGTCTCTACTCTAATATTTACTCAGGAAGGTCCCTGATCCCCTGAAGTTACACATATTGGTGTTCCTCTTTGCTTAGTAACTGTGGCCAGGGTACCTGCTTCTTTGTGATTGACTACCTGTACTGCTCTACACCCTGGAAATATGATCCAGAACATTTCTGGGCAGAGAATTCCTGAAGCTGTTGCTTCCATGGCCCCCATTGCTTCTATTATGTCAATGGGCTACAGAGACACCTCTGCCTCCACCCCAGTGCAATAGACTTTTCTTGCCAACCTGTTAAGTTTTCTTAAGTCAGAAAAATGTCTCATTTCTAACTAGTGTTGTCTCTGCTACTCCAAAATTTGATTTGAGGCATTATTTTAAAGTTTGCATGAGAATATTGGGAGAGTTTAATTGGGTGGCTGTCCCTAATTTGTCATCTTAACTCCATGCAAGAGGATCTAAGGAGAGGTTTTCAGAATCTGGAGGAAGTTAGTTTTCAAGGCAGTAAGCAGGAAAAAAAATGTTTAAAACACATAGTATGTATCTACCACATTGAAGGTCAATTGATGCAGTAGAGCTAGGTGGCACAGAAGATATAGTGCTGGTCCTGGAGTCAGGAAGACACTAGTATCTGACTCTGGGCAAGTTACTCAAGTCTCAGTTTTCTGATCTTTAAAATGACCTGGAGTAGGTTATGGAAACCCTAAAAAAGGGGTCATGAAGAGTCTAATGTAACTGAAAATAACTGAATATTTAATACTTTTAATATAATTCACAGACCCAGAATATAAATTCTACCCTCCACTACCTCTAAGCAAAAATTAAAAACAGACACCATTGCTTGCCCCACTACTTCCCTAATTCATAGTTAACTTTCAGATAAATTATTCTTCTTGAAGGACATTATAGATTTCCATTGAGTAATACTAAGAAAAATACATTAGAAAAAATGATCCCTTGTGATTCTCACATCCTTTAAGTCTCAGTTCAGCCCCCTTAGAGGGAATGAGGAAACTAAGACCAAGAAAGTCAAAATGATTGGCCCAATATTTGTAAAAACACTGAGCACAAGATCTAGAATAGAGTAGGTCCTTAATAAATGTCTATTTTAGTATTGAAAGAATCTATTGACGACTTTAGGAAAGAGATCCCAAGATAAAAACCCAAGGAATGCTATAGGCAAATTAAAGAACTATCAGATCAAGGACCGAATACTGTCAGTGGCCAGAAAGAAACAACAAATATCATGGAGCCTACACAGGGTTTAGCAGCTGTAAGTTTAAAAAGCTTGGAGGTCCTGGAACATGATTATTCTGGAAGGCAAAGGAGTTAGGATGACCAACAAGAATCACTTACTCAGAAAAATTAAGTGTAATAGTTCAAGGAAAAAAGTGACCATTTAGTGAAATAGAAGGATTTCAAGTTTTCATAAGAGGACCAGAATTGGAAAAAAAAAATTGATCTCCAATATCAATACCCAACAGAAGCCTAACAAATGAAAAAGGGAAAAGAAAACATAAGAGATTCAAAGGAGCAGTACTATTTACATCCTTAAATGAGAAAATGATACTTGACAATACTTAAAAATTGTACCACTAATAGTACAGCTAGAAGGAACACATAAAGACAGAGAGTACAGATAGGAGGGGAATTTGAGGAAATGATATAAAAAATAACTAAGGGATGAGAAAGAGAAATACACTGAATACAGAAAGAAGGGAGAAGCAAGAGTCGGTTAGATTATTGCACATGAAGAGTCACAAAAATAACCTATTACGGTGGAGGAATGGGAGTGTAAGAGATGGGCATCACTTGAATTTTACTCTCAAAAGTATTCTCAAAGAGGGAATGATATATTCAATAAGCTGAATATAAAAATCTGTCTTAAAATAGGAGGGACAGAGATAAGTAAAGAGGGAGGGGGGAACAGAAGGGCAGATCAGGGGAGGTGATAGACAGAAGCAAAGTACTGATGAGGAAGGAAAAAATAAAAAGAGAGCAAGGACAAAGAGGAGGAAAAACAGAATGAAGGGAAACTCATAGTTAGTAATCATAACTATGAATGTGAATGGGATGAACTCTCCCATGCAAGTAGAGAGGGAGGTAGCACCAAGATAATGGACTAAAAGCAGGGACCTATTGGAGCTCTTCCCCCAAACTTCTGAAAATACCTGTAAAAATAACTCTAAACAAATTCTAGAGCTGCAAAACCCACAAAGTGAAGAAGTGAGGCAAATCTCTAGCTCAGGACATCCTGGAAGGTAGACAGGAAGCATCTGGTACATCAGGCTGGGAATGGAGGAGAGCACAGTTTAGAGTCAGATGCACCAGAACAGATGGGGCCAGAGCAGGCCTCAAGGGACTGGATCACTGGCAACTATGGCAGTTTTCAGACTTCTCAACCCACAAAAGATAAAGACAGCATAGAAGGTCAGAGGGAAAACTCTGTCAGATCTGAGTGTGGGAGGGCACTGCCAGGTTGGGGTCTGGCCACAGTTGCAGGATAGAGAAGGAGCCTGTGCCAGGATCAACAGCAGCTTCTGGGAGCTCTGGGCCCACAAATGGTGGAGCATAGAGCAGCTGATACTTGGGAGCTGACCCTAAAGCCTGAGAGAGTGCACACACACATATACCCACTGAAGCAGAGTTAGAAAGTCAAGTATTTGGCTAGGAAGATGAGCAAATAGAGGGGAAAAAGTCAGACTATAGAATCTTTCTTTGGTGATAAGCATCAAAACATACAACCAGAAGACAACAAAGTTAAAGTTCCTACATCAAAAGCCTCCAAGGAAAAATATGATCTCAGGCAATGAGAGAGTTCAGAAAGGATTTTGAAAATCAAGTAAGAGATGTAGAGGAAAATCGGGAAAAGAAATGAGAATGGTGTATTACAGTCATGAAAAATGAGTCAACAGCTTGTCAAAGGAGACCCCAAAAACGCTTAAGGAAATAACACTTTAAAGAAATAGACTAATCCAAATGGCAAGAGGTCCAAAAAGCCAACAAGGAGAAGAATGTCTTAAAAAGCAAAATTGGCCAAATGAAAAAGGACATACCAAAGCTCACTGAAGAAAATAATTTTTTTCAAAAT
This sequence comes from Notamacropus eugenii, assembly GCF_028372415.1. Taxonomy (NCBI): domain Eukaryota; kingdom Metazoa; phylum Chordata; class Mammalia; order Diprotodontia; family Macropodidae; genus Notamacropus; species Notamacropus eugenii. The sequence continues at coordinate 362,987,312 of NC_092873.1, read as the reverse complement.
TAGAATGGAACAAATGGAAGCTAATGACGTTTTGAGAAATCAAGAAATTATAAAACAGAACCAAAAAAGTGGAAAAACAGAAGACAATGTGAAATATCTCATTGGAAAAAAAAAATCACTGAACTGGAAAATAGATTCAGGAGGACATAATTTAAAAATTATTAGACAGCCTGAAAGCCATGATCAAAAAAGGATCCTAGATATGATCTTTCAATAAATTATCAAGGAAAACTTCTCTGATATTCTAGAACCATGTGGTAAAATAGATATTGAAAGAATCCATCAATTACCTCTGGAAAGAGATCCCAAAAGGAAAATTCTTAGGAATATTGTTGCCAAATTCAAGAGTTCCCAGGTCAAGGAGAAAATACTGCAAGCAGTCAGAAATAATTCAAGTATTGTGGAAATATAATTAAGATATAGCAACTTCAATATTAAGAGATTGAAGGACCTGGAATATGATTTTCCAGAGGTCAGAGGAGCTAGGATTAAAACCAAGAATCACCTACCCTGCAAAACTGAGTATTATACTGCAGAGGAAAAATTGAATTTCAATGAAAGAGAGGACTCACAAGCATTCTTGATGAAAAAAGTAGAGTAGAATAGAAAATCTGACTTTCAAATACATGAATCAAAAGAAGCATGAAAAGGAAAGGAAAAGGAAAGGAAAGAGAAATCATAAGGGAGTTATTAAAGATCAGCTATTTACATTCCTACATGGAAAGATGATATTTATAACTCATGAGTCCCTGCTTAGTATTAGGGTAGTTGGAGGAAACATAGATAGATAATAGATAGATAGATAGATAGATAGATAGATAGATAGATAGATAGATAGATAGATAGATGGATGCATGGGTAGATGGGTAGATGGGTAAATGGATGGATGTGTGGATGGATGAATGGCACAGGGTGAGTTGAATATGAAGAGATGATATCTAAAATTAAAATTAAGGTGGCAGAGACAAGATGGTGGTGTAGAAAGATGCATATACTCTAGTGATTCCCCCACAGCCCACAAAATACCTGTAAAAGTGACTTTCAACAAAGTCTAGAGCATCAGAAGCCATAGAACAACAAGGCAAAAGAGGTTTCCAGCCAAAGGTAACCCAGAAGGCTGACAGGAAAGGTCTATCTCATGGTACACTGAGCGGAGCAGACCACAGCCCTGACCACACACTGGGAGGAACAGGACCTGAACAGGCCTCTGGGCAAAGGTCCTAGCAGGGAGGGTCCCAGATACCTCAACCCACAAGCAACAAAAAAGCTCCAAAGGTGAGTGGGGAAGGGATTTTCCAACTGGGTGAGAGGAAATAGCCCCAGCAATATCCCCAGGCAACAGCAGAGGCCATGACAGCAAACTGTAAGCAGCTACAGAGGCCAGGAAGCAACCTGGATCCACTGTTCAGGAAGCTCAGCTTAAAGCCTCTGGTGGTAGGGAGTAGCTGATCTAAACCTCAGCCTTGAGTGATGGCCTTGCCCCCACCCAAAGCACAGGGGAACCAAGCAGCTGAGTTTAATCTCTTGAAAAAGGATTCAGAAGTCACGTAACTGGCTGGGAAAATGCCCAAAAAGGGGGAAGAAAGTACCACCATAGGAGGTTACTTTCCTGGTAAACAGGTGTCTCCTCCCATTCTTTCAGATGAGGAAGAATACAACTTACTGTCACAGTAAGTTAAGACCTCTGTCTCCAGGGCCTCCAAAGTGAACTGAAACAGGGCTCAGGCAATAGAGCTTGAAATCAAGTTAGCAGTTTGTTAAAGGAGAACCAAAAAATGAGGAAAACAACAACTTTAAAGAGAGGCTAACTCAATTGAGGTCCAAAAAGCCAATGAGGATAAGGAGGCATTAAAAAGCAGAATTAGCCAAATGGAGGAGAAGGTTCAAAAGCTCACTGAACATAACAGTTCTCTGAAAGAGAGAATTGAGTTCAGGGAAATGAATGACTATGAGATAAACTAAGCAGTTAGAAAGCAAAACCAAAAGTTTAAAAAAATAGAAGATATTGTGAAAGATCTCATTGGAAAAACAACTGATCTGCAAAATAGGTCTAGGAGAGACAATTTAAAAATTATGGGGCTACCTGAAAGTCATGATCAGAAAAAAAAGTCTAGACATCATCTTCCATGAAATTTGTCCTGATATTCTAGGACCAGAGGACAAAATAAATACTGAAAGAATCCACCACTCACCTCCTGAAACAGATCCATAAAGAGAAACTCCTAGGAATATTGTGGCCAAATTTCAGAGTTCCCAGATCAAGGAGAAAATACTGAAAACAGCTAGAAAGAAACAATTCGAGTATTGTGGAAATACAATCAGGATAACACAAGATCTGGCACTTGCAACATTAAGGGATTGAAGGGCTTAGAATAGGATATTTCAGAAATCAAAGGAACTGGGATTAAAACCAAGAATCACCCACCCATCAAAACTGAGTATAATACTTCAAGGGAATAAATGGTCATTTAATTATATAGAGGACTTTTAAGCATTCATGTTGAAAAGACCAGAACAGTATAGAAAATTAGACTTTTAAACACAAGAATCAAGAGAAGTTTGAAAAGGTAAACAGGAAAGAGAAATCATAAAAGACTTTCTAAAGCTGAAATGTTTACATTCCTACATGGAAAGAAAATATTTATAACTCTTGAGACTTTTCTCAGGATTTGAGTAGGTGGAGGGATTGTACATGCACACACACATATAGACAGAAAGTACAGGTTATGTTGAGTCAGAAGAGATGATATCCACAAAAAATATACATAAAATAAAAATTAAGGGGTGAGGGAGGAAAATACTGGGAAGAGAAAGGCAGAAATGGAATGAGATAGGAAATAACTCATAAAAGAGATAAAGAAAAATCTTGTTCAATGAAGAAGAAAATGGAGAAGGGGAGAGGGGAAAAGTGAAGTTATTCCCTCCACATATGGCTTAAGGAGGGAATAACATGCTTACTAAATTGCATATGAAAGTCTATCTTATACTACAGGAAAGCAGGGGAGGAGGCAACAAATGGGGTGAGGGGAATTATAGGAGGGAGGGCAAATGAGAGAAGGGAGTAACTAGAAATAAACACTTTTGGGAAGGGACATGGTCAAATAAGGGAATAAAAAAAGGGGGGGAAAAGTAGGATAGAGGGCAATATATTTAGTATTACCCAACATGATTATTATGAAAGTCTTTCCATGGAGAGATGGGAAGAAAATTTGGACATGTTACAAAATGATATAAAAGCAATTAGTATAAAACAATTGACTGAATTAATTACTGAAACTAGATCAGAGACATCTTTAGTTTGAGGAAATGAATTTTAGTCTTAGTCTCCCAGAGGCAGGTAACTTCAGGTAAAATTTGGCATTGATGGAAAGTTGAGGTTTTAATGGTAAATTTGATTTTATGATTGTTATTTAAGCAGGAACTAGAACAGGTACAGAAAGTCATGTAACCAACTTAAGACTTCCCTCAAAATATGTTCCTTAGCCAACATAAAATTATAGCCATATCTGAAACCTTGCTATTTTAAGATGTCATGAGACTATTAAGTGACTGTTCTTCTGAATCTAACTCCAGGTATGGATAGTAACAAAGGCAATCTGAGCCTCCAATTCATGATGCCAGTAAACCTGTGAGATGCTGGTATGAGCTGAAAAAGGTGATCTCATGGGAAGGGTGGGAGAGTGGCTGTTCAGCCTGGGCTGAGGTAGGATTCTCCTAACTCAGTTTTTCCACTAACACCCAGCAGACTCTAAACTTCACTGAATGCAAGTTGACAATCTACTCCTGCCTGGAACTGACATGAAGTTGGAGAGATATTTTTTCCGTACAATGTCCCTACTCTTAGTGGCAATTTCCTGTAGTCAAAAGGTTTGTAAGCTTAGCAGCAGGTTAAATTATAGACTGTTGGTAGAGGAACATCCGAAGTCAAGTCTAAAATTAAGCTATTAGGTGTAGGATTTTAGAACAACAACAAGTTAAAGTCCCTTAATTCTTAGTAATAGTGTGGAGACAATTAGGTTAAGAGCTTATGAAATTAGCATACATGGTTATTATTTGTGTCTCAGTTGGTTAATGTTTAAAAAAAGTTGTTTTTAGCCTATATTGTAAATGCTTTAAAAGAAATATCACATGACCGAAAGTTGGAATTGTGTTATGTGGTATGTGAACTGTGCTAAAAACAAAAAAAATAAATAAATGAATGAATGAATGATTAATAAATGAAATAAAAATAAAATTAAGGAATGAGAAGGAGAAAGGGAGAGATAGAATGGGATAAATAATCTCACTTAAAAGAGTCAAAATAAAAATTTCACAAGGGAGGGGAAGAGGGTGGAGGTGACAGGTAATGAGTGAAACTTACTTTCATTGGATTTGGGTTAAGGAAGTAACAACATACACACTCAGTTGGGTATCTGAACCACCAAGAAAGTAAGGGGAAAAGGATAAGGGTGGGGGAATGGTAGAAGGGAGGGCAGATTGGGGAAGAAGCTAGTCAGAAGCAAATACATTTGAAAAGGGACAGTGTCAAAGTTGAAAATGGAATTAGTGGGGATTGAGATAGAATGGAGATATAGGTCTTTCACAACCTGACTATTATGGAAATCTTTCGTATAACTACACATGTATGGCTTTTATGGAATTGCTTGCCTTGTCAATGAGGGTGAGTGGGGAAGGAAGTGAATTTGGAACTCAAAATTTTAATAATAAATGTCAAAACTTGTTTTTATATGCAATTGGGATATAAAATATACAAGCAATGGGGTCTATCTTGCCTTACAAGAAAGTAAGGGGGAATGGGATAAGGAGGAGGAAGATAAAAGAGAGGGCAGACTGGGGAAAGGGATAATAAAAATGCATGCTGTCTTGGGTTGGGGGAGGGGAGAGATGGAAAGAAAATTTGGAACTCAAAATCTGGTGGAAATGAATGCTTAAAAATAAATTAATATTTTAATGAAAGTGGATGGCAAAGTGGATGAAAAACCAGAATTCTACATTGTTTACATGATATGTTGTTTACAAGAACCACACTTGAAGTAGAAAGATGCACAGAGAGTAAGGGACTGGAGCAGAATCTGTTATGCTTCAACAGAAGTAAAAAAAAAAAATAAACAGGGGTGGCAATCCTGATTTCAGACAAAGCAAAAGCAAAAATAGACCTAACTAAAAGAGATAATGAAGGAAACTACATCTTGGTAAAAGGTACCATAGACAATGATGTAATATCAGTTCTAAAAATATGTGCACCAAGTGGTATAGCATCCAAATTCTTAAAGATGATGTTAAGTGAGGTATAGATTCATGATCAAATAAGAAGTAAAGAGTATTGTGAAATGTGAGATAGATAATTTTCGTTATACTAAATTAAAAAGCTTTTACAAAAACAAAACCAACACAACCAAGATCAGAAGGAAAGCAGAAAGTTAGGAAACAATCTTTGCAGCAAGTGTCTGAGGTAAAGGCTCATTTCTCAAATATAGAGAGCACTGAGTCAAATTCCTAAGAATACAAGCCATTCACAAGTAGATATATGGTCAAAGGATATGAACAGGGAGTTTTCAAATAAAGAAATCAAAGCTATCTATAGGCATAAGAAGAACTGTTCTAAATCACTTTAAATAAGAGAAATGCAAATTGAACAACTCCAAGATACCATCTCACACTTATCAGATTGGCTAATATGGCAAAGAAGGAAAATGATAAAAGTTGGGGAAGATGTGGGAAATTTGGGACATTAAAACGTTGTTGATGGAGTTGTGAAATAATCTCACCATTCTTGAGAGCAATTTGAAACTATGCCCAAAGAGCAAAAAACTAGGTATACCCTTTGATCCAGGAATACCACTACTAGGTCTGTATCCCAAAGAGAACATAAAAAAAGAAAAGAACTTACATTTGCAAAAATGTTCATAGCAGCCCTTTTGGTGGTAGAAAAATATTGAAAACTGAGGGAATATCTATCAATTGGGGAAGGACTGAGCAAACTGAAATGTGAATGTAATGGAATACTATTGTGAAATAAATGATTAGCAAGCAGATTTCAGAAAAACCTGTACAAGAAAACCTTGTACAAACTGATGCAAAGTGTAATGAGCAGAACCAGGAAAACATTGTGCACAGTATTAGCAACATTTTATGATGATCGGTTATGAATGATTCAGCTCTTCTCAGCAACAGAATGATAGAAGACAAATACAAAGGACTCACTAAAGAGAATGTTATCCACAATCAGATAAAGAATAGCTGGATGCTGAATGCAGATCAAAGCATACTTTTTTCACTTACCTCATTCTTTTTCATGTTTTTTTTTCTTTTGATCTGTTTCTTCTTTCACATCTGTGACTAATATGGAAACAAATTTTACATAACAGCACATTTATAACCTATATCAAATTGCCCACCATTTTCAGAAGAGGGAAGGAGAGGGAGGGAGGGAGAAAAAAATGTAACTCAAAATCTTATAAAATTGAATGTTAAAAATTGTCTTGACATGAAATTGGGAAAAGATAAAATACTATTAAAAGTAAATATCTGTTTCCTTTCTTCCTCCCAAAGTCACAAAATTTGTTAAAGGAAGAATCAAGACTAGAATACATATCTCTTATTTTCTCACTTCAAAACCTTTTGAATACACTTTAAAAAAAATCAGGTGCTTTGTTTATGTTTTTAATTTATTTTATCCTGAACTTTACAAACAGTAAATAAAATGAGCATTCTCATATACAAGTAGAGCAAACCATGAGGATTGCATCTGAAACTATAGTTCTGTTATGTGCAATTCGCTTTTCCCTATAATTATACAATAAATTTGATGTGTTAAGTTCAGTTACCTTTCTGCCCTGTTTCTTTTTGAATTTTTTCCTTTTCACAAAAATGCTCTCCAACTCTCTTTTCTTCTCTGCTTTTTTTTTGCTATACTATTGCTACCATCCAAAATATCCCAAAAATTTTTGAAAAAAAAAGGAAAAAAAAATGTATTGTCATTAATAAATATAGTCAAACAAAATCCACACAATGTATGTCTCATCCTGCATCTTGATCAATATAATCACTTTTTAGTCAAGAAATAGGTAGCATGCTTCATCATCAATCCTCTGGAATTTCCCACTATACTCTTACTGCTCCATGACTGTTGGATAGAGGAAAATAACTGTCCAAGGAAGAACTGATGAATTCAGGATTGGAACTCAGCACTTCTCTTTTTCCCCAATAAATTTCTACTTTCTCATCTATGTAACCCAAATTGAATAGTGCTTTGTCCATGATCAGAATTTAAAGGTCACTTACGACTCATACTGCATGGAAGGAAAGAACTGGTAATTTTCGCCTCTGCCTGCCATTCATTTTAATTTGACAAAGCCTACACTTAACATACAATTCAGATAATACTGAAATGTCAATCCATTTTGCTATTCAGGCAGCTCCTTAATGTGCCATTTATTTCCTCTCCACATTACCATAAAAAAGGCCATTCAATTTACCAAAGAGATGACAATGAGTAGAAGGTCTAGTCTATTTACAATGAGAATATCATTAATGTTTCAATAACTAATTACTGGCAAGGGCTGGAGCCTTGGTAACCAACAAAGCCTTTTCATAAAACTAGTTATATCCTTACAAAGTCAAAAGCCTTATCTATAAGTGAAGAGGATAGTGTCTTTTGCCTTAGTATTTAAAGTCCCCTATTAGATATTTTTTGTAGGAGCAAAATGTCAGATATCTTGGTACTTTGCTAGAAAGCAGTTTCCTATGATAAGAGTCAAAGAGAAAGAAGATTTGTCAAGATACCTAGCTCTTAATTCTGATTGACAGAAGCTGAAATTAACCATTTTATAAGCCAGACACTTGTTTGTTTGATGCACTGAACATATTCAGTCATTGATCATTATCTTGCCAAATAAAGGTAGGGAAAAAATAAATCCAACCCAGTCCAATGCATTTATTAAGTGTCAATTTTGTGTACAGCCTATAGGAATTTAGATGCTACCTCTGCTTAACTTTTGGCTTCCACTTCAATTTCTGATTTCTTTTGGCGTGTGTCAGTGAGGTTGCCTTTTTTTTTCTTTTAACTTTGAGGGTAGAACTTTTGTCCTCTTTCTCAACTCCATAATTCCTCACTTTTTATCTTTGTCTTTGACCTTTCTGAGAAAATATAAATAATCTAATATGAACTCCCTCAATTCCTTATCCTTTGCACAGTAGAACCCACAGCTTGATGTCTCACTGCAACCATCTTTGTTGTGGTTCCTGCTTCCTACCTAGCCCAAATGAAATACAATTAGAGCAAAAGAAGTTAAAAGATCATGTTGAACACTTTAAGTGAGGGCAATTCTACTGATTCAATGACCTATGATTTGTAGGGATATTAAAATGTTCATGATATTAGAAAACTATGAAATGAATGGTCCTATCAATAATGGGCTCTCTATATAGATTACATCATTGAGAATGGTGTGAGATAAAAATGGGAAGATAGATTAAAACCAGATTATATAGGAATGTGAAAAACAAGACTGAAGAATTTGGAATTTATTTAGTGAATCATTATTTTTTTTTATTTTTAAATTGGGAGAGGTAATATAAACATTACTGTTAATTAATGTTTGCCCTTGGAGTCTAGTCTAGTTCAGGAAGCATGGGAAACTGGAATATGAGCACAGGATTAGAAAAAAGTCAAGGTTCTATATTTCATATTCCATCACCTTTCCCTCTATATCATGTCCTTAAGAGAAGAGAGAGAAGTGGACTTCACTGTAGGGAGCTTAACAAGAAGATGTATACCCAGGGAAAAAGAATGACTGAAAAAGGTCAAGGATGGAGAGCAATGGATCTCCAATTATTACTTCAAAGATTGAAAATGAAGCATCTAGTAACAAAGGTGACATAGAGAGGTGAGTCTGCAGAGTTAAAGGACTGAGCTGCAAGGGATGAGAGCAAACAAAGTTTCTAATAGCAATTTTGTTTAACAGAGAAGAGAAAAACAATAGTTAAGGAGTTTAATTGGAGAAATGTACAGTCTTAGTTAACTGAAAGGAAGATGGAACTAAAAAGCCCCAATGTTTCCATTAAAATACCAGTGTAATAGTAAGAAACCAGAGGGTTATTGGGCCCCAGTAACTGCTTGCTTTTAGTGCCTAGTGGTAAAATACTATTCAAATTTCTGGATATTTCCAACTGCATACATCTACAAATTTGCAAAATATAAAATCCTACACAAAATTCTATTTATCAGTATTTTTTTCTCTGAAGGTAGATAGCATCTTTCATCATAGATCCTATGCTACTGATCTGAATATTTATAATACTCAGAATAACTCAGTTATTCACAGTTATCCTTTGAACAACATATTTGTGACTGCATACAAGGTTCTCCTGGTTCTGCTCATTTTACTCTTTATTTCATGCAAATCTTTCAAAGTTTTTTTTAAACAAAATCAACTTGCTCATTTTTTCTTTCAGTACTGTAGTATTCCATCACAGTCATATGCCACAACTTGTTTGGCTATTCCCCACCTGACAGACCTCCCCTCAGTTTCCAGTTCTTTGCCTCCACAAAGACAACTTCTATAAAATATGTTGGAACACATAGGATTTTTTCCTTTTTCCCTGATGATCTTGGGGAAAAGACCTAATAGTGGTATTGCTGAGTCAAAGGACATGCACAGTTTTATAACTCTTTGGGCTTAATTCCACCTTACTTTCCAAAATGCTTAGATCAATTAACAGTTTTACCAACAATGTGGTAGTGTCCCAGTTTTTCCACATGTCCTTCAATATTTGTCACTTCCCCCTTATAATATTTTATTCAATCTAACAGGAGTGAGATGATGGCTCAAAGTTGTTTTAATTTGTATTTCTCTAGTCAGTAATGACAGAACATTTTATGTGAGTATGCCTATCTTTGATTTTATCATAAAAACAAACCATCCTATTCATATAATTTGATCATTTATCAGTCATAGAATCACTCATATTCTGATAAACTTGGGAAAGTTCTCTATGTATTTGAGACATGAGAGCTTGATCTGAAAAAGTGCTTATAAAAATGGTTTCCCAATTTTCAATTCTCTTATTTACTACATTGGTTGTATTTACACAAAACCTTTTTTTTAATTTAAGGTAATCAAAATTTTTCATTTTCTATCTTATGATGTCCTCCATCTCTTGTTTGTTCTATTTAAAAATCTGATAGGTAACACATTCCATATTTTTTTCTAATTTACTTGTGATATCTCCCTTTATATCTGCGTTATATATCCATTTTAGCCTTATCTTGGTAAATGGTGTGGGATATTGATCTATACCCAATTTCTGCCTTACTGCTTTATAGATTTCCCAACAATTTTTTTTTACCAAATAGTGAATTTTTTTCTCACAAATTCAAATCTTAAATTTGTCAAACACAAGGCTACTATAGTCATTTAATGCTATGTATTGTATGTTTTCACTATTCTACTAATTCACTTTCTTAGCCAGTACCAGATAGTTTTGACAATTGCCACTTTATAACTTAGTTTAAGAGCTGGTATTACTAAATCTCCTTTCTTTACATTTTTTCCCAATAATTCTTTTGACTTTCTTGACCTTTTGTTCTTCCAAAAGAATTTTGTCATTGTTTTCTCTAGTTCAATAAAATATGTTTTTTTGATAATTTAATTGAGATGGCATTGAATAAGTATATTAGTTTAGGGTAGAATTGTCATTTTTATTAGATTGGCTTTGTCCACCCATAAACAATTAATATTTCTCCAATTATTTAAATTTCACCAAGAGGTTTTGACACTGTTGAAGAACTTTTGAAAAAAAGATTGTATTGCCATAGAGGAAGCAAGATAAAGAAGGGTAAGAAGTTCATCCTTTATCTATTAACTCTTTTGAACTCATTTAAATATTTTTCTCTAGTAACAAAACCCACCCCATTTTTTTTGGCAGTGAATGTGGTGACTTTATTAATGGTACACAATACAGGAGTCTAGGCTTCTCTCCTCTACTATAGGGGTGCTTTGGGACAAGGAGGTGAATGGGACACAGGATGCCCAGGCTCCCCTATGGTAGATCTCTCTGTCTTTTGGCTGGGGATGAAGGTACATGGCTTTCTACTTTACTCCTTGGAGGCCAAGTAGACTATGAATTCTACTACATGACTGCTATAACATGATTGCTATAACTCATTTTCTTATCAAGAAATGATCTTGAAAAAATGGTTATTGAGGACAATACCAGCACTGGCATCAAAGGTAGAAGAGTGGGTATTGCTGTTAAAGTCACAGGATATATCCTGGTCCTCTATGTAGCCCAAGGTATCCTTCAAGGGTTCCTCTGAACCCTTGCTTGCTTCACACTTTCTTGATATCATCATATTTGGTAGGTTTCTCCAGGCATCAGGTTAGATCCACAACAAATACACTGGGAGTAAGAACACAGACAGCCATACCTGTGAGCTTCCCATTCAGCTCAGGTGTGGCCTTACCTACAGCCTAAGCAGCACCAATAGAAGCAAGGATGATGTTTTGGGTAGCACCCAAAGCTACAGCCTACCAGAGGGGCCATCTACTGTCTTCTGGGCAACAGTAATACCATTGACTGTAGTCATGAGTCCTTCTACAATGTCAAAGTTGTCATGAGTGATCTTGGCCAAGAGGGCCAAGCAGCTGGTAAGCAGGAGATATTACTGACAGTCTTAAGGGAATGATCATATTTCTTATGGTTCACTCCCATCACAAACATTGAGACATCAGCAGAACAGGCAGAAATGATAATTCACTTGACTCCATCCTTCAAGTGAGCCCCAGCCTTTTCCAAGGCAGTAAAGACTCCAGTAGATTCTACAGCATACTCAGCTCCAGCATCTCCCCATTTAATACTGGTGGGATCCCACTCCTAGAAGATGGTAATGGCTTTTCCATTGATCACCAGCTTTCCATTCCCAACCTTGATGGTGCCCTTGAACTTTCCATGAGTGGAATAATATGGAAACATATAAACTATATAGTTGAGGTCAGTGAAGGGGTGCAACATCTACTCCACCTGAGATGAATGCAGCGGTGGTCATCAGGTGCCCAATATGGCCAAAGCCATTGAATTCAATCTTCACCATCTTGTAGCAGAGATGTGACTGAGGCAGTAGAACCTGGCACTGAGCTTGGGAGAAAAGCTAAAAACCCCCACCTTTATTATGCCTCTCCTCTTCATACCACTCCCACCCCAGGTGAAGGATACAGGGAACAGAAATGGTGGAGAACAAAAACGATTTCTCACTTTGGAGGGAGAAAGGCAATTTTGAGGTTTGTAGAGTAGAGAAATTAGTTTTCTCATCCTCCCCTACTCTTTCATAACATGAGAAATAAAAATGATGTTCCAATTTTTAGAATTTCAGTCATTGTAGGCAAAATATTCACAAGCAGAGACACACAGATTCCCCTTCGATCAACACAACATAATAATCAGAGTAGCTTCCAGACCTTTCCAGATGCCCTTTTTTGCAATAGCTTCTTGCATCACCATTCTAGGGCCTTCCTTACATAAAGCTGGATTAAGCTAACACACTGCAAAACGTTCTTGTGGAAGCAGGTTCCTGACTTGCCTTTTTATCTTTTTTCCCATCTCCTAGCTCAGACTTGTCAAATGTATTATAGAAAGCATACATAGCCCTCAGTACTCCCAATTGCAGCCTGAACCAGATTAAAAAGTAATTGGAAAATATTCAACAAAATAAATACTGAAATATAATAAAAATAGATAACAATAATATGTAGTTTTCTAAGTCAATATGTAGCTTGCAGGTATCTTTATGTGTGGTTTAATAGCCACTATTTCTATTTGATTTTTGTAACCCTGTGCTAGCTGACTACAGAGACACTTGATTTGGCTTTGTAAAAGTAAGACTGATTATATTCATATATTTTAATTTACAGTTTATGTATCATAATATCAGCACTATTATCATCATAATTGACACATATATAGTGATAACCACTTGGAGGAGTTTCTGATCAAGTTTAAACACTGCTAGCATCACTGAATTACTATGGTAATATTGCTATGCATGTATTATGAGATATGTGCAGTTGATACCCTCCAGCTAGTCTTCTGTTGCTCTGGAGTGTCCTTGTTTCTTCTTTTCTTCTAAAAACTGGTTTTTCCCAAAAATAATAGCTGTCTTAGAAAACCCTAAATCTATCATTGAAGTTATAGTAGCTTTTTTTTAAATTTTAACCCACAAAGTATTTCATTCTGTGCTGACTTTGAACTTACAAAAGTGAAGGAATACAGCAGTGTCTTTGCAAGCTTATGAAAGTTAACTCACTGTGTCTCTGTTCCCCCTGTAACTTGTTTCCCTGAACCAAACTCACCAGGCAAAACTTGTTATTGCCTCTGAAAGTGAAATTTCTCCACTCCCAAAATCTTTCCTATGTTAGCAAATTAATAAGATACAACAAATATCTTAGGGTTTTGTTGGCCAATTGTTTTTACTACCTTTTAAAGGCTTACAAGTGAAAGGTAACATTTGAGAAAAAGAATAAAACTTTCCAGACACTGAATGGCACTTAGAACCATCTGACAGGACTGTATAGTAGTAAAGAGTCTAAATAAATGGATAACTCAAAATAACATTTTGTATTTCCCCTGAATGAAAGGGAGAGTAAGTGAAAGGAATAACATGATCAGCAATACAGATTCTGGTCAGTTCATTGCTCTTTGATTGGATGTCCCAATCATCTCCAACTCTGGACCATTTCTCCAATCATGCTAGCCAAATTTTAGTAATCACAGTGTTGGCTCTCAACAGTCAAGCCACTGGGACTACTGCTGTCTCCTTTCTTTTCTTTTTCCCACAAGTCCTTTCTTGGTCATCCTTATTAGTGAACTTATCCACAGTATTCAAAATTTTGCCATTTGCTATAACTGATTGTTTTATGTATGGAAGGTTCAGTGGTGGCTGATGGAGTACCTGTGTTTTCTTGGTATTAATTATTAGGCCAAAATTAATATAAGCAGAGAGAAAAAATCCATGTTGTTGCATCTCAGCTTCAGAAACTTCATTGAGTGTATGATCATCTCCAAACAGAAGATCAAGTTTTGGAGAAATCCCATCAGTGGGACAAGATGGAGTATTCTGCCAAACCTTAGGGGATGGCACAGTGGGTACAAAAGAAAAAATATGTGAGAGAAAGACTGTTTGTTTTTTAGGAAAAATAAAAACTTGATCCCTTTCCAAACTTGATAGCATCCCCTTCAACACCAGGAATAGTTCAAGTAAGTTTTCCTTGTTTTATTGTGTGTGTATGTGTGGGTGGGTGTGTGTTTATATACACACTAGGGTGTGTACACTATGGCTCATAGAACATATTCAATCGGTAGTGTCTGTTTGTATTCTTTTCTTCTTTATTCGAACAAAATTCCTTTTTCCTTGGTGTGAATGACCAAAGAAAAAAGGTGATAAGGAATCAGACGTTTTCAGTAAGAAGTTTCAAATCCTTCAAAGAATATAAGGATGTGTATATATGAGAATAAGTTTTTTATCAATTTTTAACCTAGAGAGAAGGTAGTAAATTAACCTATTTTAAAAGATTCAAATATGTTATATTATTAAATCTTAGATGGAATTTGCAAATTTAAGTATTTAATTATAAGCCTTAGGAATTCCACCCACATTGACATACGTAAGCTAAGTGCCCTTCCTCTCTTGGACAAACAGGATTGCAATTTTTTTTTTCAGTTTGTTAGAAGAATCACTCAAAAACTCTAAAACTTGTGTAGGCTATTTCCCCAAAAGAGTATGAAATATATGGAATTTAACTAATGGTTTCTTATACAACATATGAATGATCATATAAATTATTGTTTATTTTGGCATCTAAGATAGATAACTAAAAAAATTAAAAACAGATTGGTATACACTAAAGTTTCCTACTGCTTTACTTTCTGGCTATGTAATGATGAGAAATAGGGCAAAATAATCAAGTATTCAACTGTGTACCTTGCTATGACTAATCTTTTCTTTGATTAAGCTACCAATATCACAATTAATAATAAGAATAACTAATAACATTTAACATTTATGGAGTGCTTACTATGTGTCAGGCACTGTAGTAAGCACTTTACAATTATTATGTCATTGATTCTTACAACAACCCTGGGAGGTAGGTACAATTATTATCCCCATTTTACATATGAGGAAACTGAGATAAACAGAGGCTAAGTGATTTGCCCAGAGTCAAACAGCTAGTAAGTGTTTGCAATTGAATTTAACCTCACCTTCCTGACTCTAGGCCCTGTGATCCATACCCTGAGGGCATCTAGCTCTCTAGGTATTTATATGTAATAATTAAATGTACAAAATATATTATGTTATCTGTAGAGACTTCCATTCCTAGGACTCTGCTTCAGGTCACTGGGGAAAGCTTAGTCTTGAAATCTGCTGAGCAAAGGTCTTCCTCAGAAAAGGCAAAAACAAAAATACCTGTCCTCAAGGAGCTCATATTCTAATGGCATTGATAACATGTACATAGGTACATATGTGACATATATGAATAAATTAAAAGCAATATTTAAAAGGAAAACCTGCACCTAAAGATGCCAAGAAAGGTTGCCTGTAGAAGGTGGGCTTTGAGCTCAGCCTTTTTGAAAGCCAGAGAGAAACAAAGAAGTAGAAGTAAGGGTGCATAAAAGGTGATGGAATTTCAGGTTTTACAAATTGCAAATAGGTCAATGTAGCTGAATTGTAGAACGCTAACATGTATGAAGTATAAGAAGATTACAAAGGAAGGAGGAAGTTCAGGATGTGAAGACTTTAAAGGCTAAACAGTGGAATTTATATCTGATCCTGGATGTAACTGTAAGTCATTGGCATTCGCTAATCAGAAAAGCAATGCAGTTAGATCTATACTCCAAAAGAAAAATCACTTTGAGAGCCAAGTGGACAATGAAATAGAATGAAGAGTGCTATGGGGGAGACAGACCAATTAGAAGGCTATTTCAGTAGTCCAGGACAGAGATAATGAGGGCTTCTTTGAATCAGGGCTATAGTAATATGAATTGAGGAAATATGTTCTTTGAAAATAGAGAAGATGATTTGTCAATGGATTGGATATGAGGAGTGAGAGGAAAGAATTGGGAATGACACTGAAATGGAGGGATTGATTAATGGAAAGAATGGTGGTATTTGTAGCAGCAATAGGGAGTTTAGAAGTGGGAAGAGCTTGTGGGGAGTGAGGGGTTCTGTTTCAGACATATTGAGTTTAATATATATATATATGTATATATATATGTATATGTATATATATACATATATATATATATATATACACACACATATATATATATATATACACACACACACACACATATATATATATATATATATATATATATATATATATATATATATATATATATATTTCATCAAGTTTGAGATATGTAAGAGGCAGTTAGAGAGTTCCAGTGCAGGATACATAGACTTCTGAGTCATATGCATAGAGATGATAATTTCTCTTTTGGGAGCTGAAGAGATAACCAGATGAGACTGAAATTGATCTGATGAGATAACCAAGTGTAGACTGAAAAGACAAAGAGGCCCAGGACAAAGCCTTGAGGGGTACGCAGGGTTATTGGGTGTGGCATGGAAGAACTAGTAAAGAGGATTGAGAAGAAGGAATCAGACAGGAAAAGAACCAGGAGAGATCAATGTCACAAAAACCTAGAAAGGAGAGTATCCAGAAGAGGCTAATTTGCAACACCAAATGGTAGAAATAGATCAAGGAGATTAAGAACCAAGAAAAGGTTATTAGACTGAGCAACTAAGAAATCACTGGAAACTCTGGAGATGGTAGTTTCTATTGATTGATGAAGTCAGAAGTCAGAATACATAAGGGCTTAGAAAAGACTGAGGGGAGAGGAACTAGAGATACCAATTGTAGAAAGTTTTATCTCAATCAAGAAAAGGAAAGATATAAGATGACAGCTAGCAGGGATGACAGGGTCAGGGAAAATTTTTTCTTTTCTTTTTTTTATTTATTCATTAATTTATTTATTGATTTTACTTATGTGTCATTAAGAATGAGGAAAATATTGATATACTTGTAGGCAACAGGGAAACAAAGCATCCAGTACATAGGAAGTGGTTGAAGATAAGAAGAAAAAAGAAAGAAAGAGGATAAGGGTAGAGACAATATGCTAGAGAAATCAGGAAGAGGTGGAATCAAAGGCACATGTAAAGAGTTTTATTCTATTTCCTTTTTTTTTTTCTTTTAGTTTTTATCATTCAGTTTTACAAGATGTTGAGCTCTAAATTTCTCCCCTCCCTCCTGCTCCCCTTTCCAATACAGTATGCAATCTGACATAGGTCATACATATACAATCATATTAAACATATGTCCACATCAGTCATTTTGTGAAAGAAGAATCAGAGCAAAAGGGAATAAACTGTGAGAAAAAAATAAAAAGAAAATAGTATGTTTTGATCTTCATTCAGACTCTATATTTCTTTCTCTGAATGTGGATATCCATCACATGTCTTTTGAAGAGTTTTATTTTCGTAAGAAGAATGGCCACTTCTTCAGCTTGGGCCAGTGTGAAGGAGGATATAATGGAGGAAGATGTGTGAATGAGGTGATATGAGAAAGAAGGGCCAAGAGAGAACTCACTTCAAAATAAGAGGAAAGTTCCAAAACTGAGAGTGCCAGACTGGGGTGGCATGGGAGGCTTGAAGGGAAAATAAAATTTAGGACAGTGAAATAATAAATCAATTAGAAAAAAATTATACCTTTTCCTTGCTATGATGAACATCTGGCTGAGATTAGGTGATCTAAATTTGTAGTAGGTTAAGGCAGAATGGTTTTATGATTTCCTCTATCTCCATTCAGAAGCATACCCCAGAAAGTCAGTCAATTAATATTTGTTATGTGCTTACTATGTGCCAGGTACTATGCTAAGCATAAAAGATATGAAGAAAGGCAAAATATGGTTCATGATGTCAACAAGCTTATAATCTAATAGAAAGAACAATATGTAAACAACTATACGCACTCTAACTATATAAAAACTAAAGTGGAAATGAAAGAGGGAAGGCATTTTTAATATTAATTATGAGAGTTAAAGATCTTCCCCACCCATTAATGGACTTGCCTATTAAGGGAAGTTTGATTTAGGGAGATTTGTTTTGTAGAACGGTCCACATCTTTAGTTAATTTCTAAAGAGTCACTGGTTCTCAAGGGTTATGATGCCCCCTGGCTCTGTAAAGTGTATATATACTCTGAGGTGAGGTTTTGTTTTGGGGCTTACTCACTGGAAGTGTTTATTTGGACAGAAGAGACTCTGGGTAGCCACTAAGGAGTTCCCTGACTTTGAAAACCCAGATGTTGCTGCTTCTCTCTCTGATAACTATGTAGGTATGGTCAGACAACTGGATCTGTCTGTTGATCTGTGATGTATGATCATATAGTTGGATGCCCTGGCTGTGGGTTTTTCTGTTCATAATTTCTACTTGTAATTTCTGTTTCCATTTTCCCTGAAGTTCAGGGTGCTGACTTTTTCCCCTGAACTAAGTGAATGATATATATGTTTGATTAAAGCAGATTGCTGACCCCTCAAAATGTGCTTTCCTTTTAGAAAAGCAGATTCAAGAACCTGTACAGCAGGCCTTCTTGTGTCTGCTGGGGACCTTGCTGATACAGCATTAGAATTAAGAGAAATTAAGAAAGATTTTGTGTTGAAGGTGAGTCAATAGCTGGCACTTGCTCTTTGACTATGGAAAAGTCTTTTAATATCTCTGGGTCTCACTTTCCTCATCTGTAAAGCAAAGATAATATTGCCTATGTTTCCCAAACTTCAGAGGGTTATTGTGAATCTTAAAAATACACAGGCTGCTCTGAAAATATATTTATAAATGAAAAATATATTAAAAATTCTCTAAAAGTGACATTAATACTGTATGTTAGGCACTGAGAATACCAAGAGATAAAATAGCACAATTCATACCCTCAAGGCATTTACTATCTAGCAGTAAAGTCTAGCACCTAGCACCATGCCTTGCACTTAACACGTGGTATTTTGTAAATATTTGCTGCTAAAAGAAAAAAACAAACAAACAAAAAAGAGCATATTTCCAGGAAGGAGTCTTAGCTATGTAATGTCTGAGGAAAAGGCAAGAGGGTCAGAAGCAATCAAAACAAGACTCATGTAACCAAATATTTTGAATCAATTTGCAAGAACAAAGGTTACAGAATGCTTATTGAGACAGACTTAGAAACCATGTGAAATCAGAAAATATAAGGTATTAAAGAAATGAAAATGAGCTGTGAGAATTTGCAGGATTTATATACACTAAAGGCCATCATTTCTGACTCTACCATTTTAATGGCCAAGATTAAATTCTCAAAGGAGGGGAAATTTGTCACAGGGGCTGGGTGAATGAGTAAAATCCTATTAGAATAGAAATTACTGGACATCATTGCACACACCTGAAATTCTAGCTACTGGGAAAATGAGTCTGGTGGATTGCTTGAACTCAGATCCACCAAGTTCACCATCAATAAAATGATTTCCACCCTAACCTTGTTGACTTGCACCAGGAAGGGTGAATAGGAGTGGGGAAGGAACTGCCTAAAAAGAGCAGCAAAGTGGCACAGGTGAGAAAATCTGTAGTGGGACTGTATCAATCAGTAGCTGCTGAGCTTCCAACCTGGAACCAGAACCAGAACAAAAACAGATATAAATTTAAACTATCATAAAAAGATGATCAAGGATAGAAGGCATCTCTCAAGAGGTTGAAAGATGTTAGGAAAAATGAAAAATATCAGAGAATAGTGTTCAAGAAGTGGGCAAAGCCAATGACTTTCCAAATGTATAAACCAGAAGATGAAATAGATAAAAAAATAAGCTAATAAACAGATTAAATCAAGTAGGGAAAACAAAGACTTTTTAAGGTAAGGAAGTTTGAGTAGAAGAGTGCAAATCAAGGAACAAATGCAAGTCCTCTACATAGAGTTAAGAGAAGAAGGAAAAGGTCAAGTGGGAATAAAAAATTTAACTATTGATATCTAAGGGCATGCAAGGAAGGGTCAAGAATATTTTTAAGGGAGATAGTTGCCTTTTGCCACTCCACAGTGTGTCATGGGAGATGTCGATTTAAATACTGCTTTGCCATTTGAATGGATCATTTATCTTATCTATATGGTATATTTTTTACGGGTGCACTTCAAAACCTAAAAATTGCCTCCTCATCTCTAAATTTGTAGTTGGTTAAGGCAGCACAGTTTTATGATATCCTCTATCTCCATTCAGCAGCTCACCTCAGAAAGTCAGTCAATAAATACTCATTATGTGCTCACTATGAGCCAGGCATGATACTAAACATTGAAGATACAAAGAAAGGTAAAGGATGGTCCTCACCTGTGTGATTCTTGTCTGTACTCTCCCGTAAATGCTCCCTTTTTTGACATGTAAACTGATGAGTGTTTTTATTGGCCTCAGGAGCTCTGAGTAATGAAATTCCTTCTATCATTGCAAATTAGAACCAGACTTAAAGCAAGGAAAACTTGGGTTCAAGTCCAGCCTCAGACACTTACTAATTGTATGATCCTGGACAAGTCACTAAATCTCCTTAAGTTTCCTATCACCATAATAAGTTTCCTCATGTCTGAAATGGGAATAGAAATAGACCTATTCCCAGGGTTGTTGTGAGGTAAAATATGATAATATATGCAAAGTACTTTGCAAACCTTAAAATATTTTATAAATATAATTTTATTATTAATTATAATTATCATTACTATTACTGATTACAAGATGGCAATTGTCATTTTTTGTCACCATTTAAATTTAGGAATAAAAGCAATGTTTGAAATGAACAATCATCATTTTTTCTACTCTTTGTTGCCAGAGAACATTATGGTTAAGTCGGAGAGGGAGCTGGCTTGAAAGCCAAGAAGATTTAAGGCAAAATCATGTTTCTGACACATACTGTCTGTATGACCCTGAACAAGTTATTAAACCTTTCCTGTCTAGTGCTCCTGGACAATGCTATAACTATAAATTGCAAAGAAGATACCAGTCTGTTTTGGCAAAGTAAGTCCCCTTATTAGTGAATTCTTCATATCTGTCAGCTAATAGGTCCAGTTCCTCTTCCTATCCCTATCCCTAACTGATTTCCATCCTTCCTGTAGTACTACTCAGCAAGCCAGAGACAAAAGCTAATATAAGCTTGCTGACACAACTTCCTCATTCTCATCCTGATACTCCTGGGACTATTCCTTCACTCAATAGATAGAATAATCTGAGTGGAAGATCTGATTTGTTACCTACTATCATAGGGGTAAATCATTTTAGGATCATATAAATTCAATTTTTGTTTAAATCTTGCTCTGATCACAATCCAATTTCAATTAATTTTTTTTTATTTCTTGCAACAAGTAGTATTTCATTTTAGTTAATGAAGGGAAACAAGTTGTCCTCAAGTTTAATTGCAATAATAAAAATTATCCAGTAGTCAGTTAGCATTCTCATTTCATTTATTATTGTTGAAACTGTAGTTTCCTGTCAACTAATCAAATATATAAAAGAATAGAATTGCGTAGATGATGATTTGTTTTGAAAAACAGATAAATAGTAAACAACGCAATGGTCTGGTTATACTTTAGTCTGGTACTTTTATTGGTTCATAATAGAACAATGAATTTCACACACTTAATGAAGCAGGAGTGTTAAATATATTTTAATAAGCAGGTAGGAGGGGCACTATTAGAAAGTGGAGGTTTCTGGCAATACAGAATCATGCCTAGAAACCTGGGCATCTAAAACACAAAACAGTGAGACCAAAATATATCTTAAGGCAAAGTAAATTGAGAGTCTCTCTGACAACCGGAGAATACTGGCTTCCCAAATTAGTAACTTCAGGACAATTCAAGAATGAGGAAGTCATCACAGGATTTGAGGTGGGGCAGGGGGGAGGTTGGAAAAGAAGAGAATAAGCCTAGAAGAATCTCAATTGGACTGTCTTTCCTGAGAAGAGGACAGAACTCCCTTCTGGTAGCTTTCTATTTTAACTAATTGAATGCGAAGTTCAGTAGCTTCAATTCTACAGAAAGAATGTAAGTGCTACAAGTGCCTTCAAAATTTTGGTATCCTGGGACAAAACTCCAGAGTTCTGACCTAAGATTTAGATCAGGATATTATATAAATAGTGATTACAAGATTATTTTAGGAATCCTGTTGGGATCAGTCAATGAATAAACAATTATTAAGCATCTACTACCGTACAGGCATCATGCTCACTGGGGATAAAAACATAAGCAAAATATTGTTTGCCCTCAAGGAGCTTACAGAATTCAGTAGTGTCTGATCAGAGACAGAAAAGAACTGACAGCTTGATGAATCCGTTGGAACAATGCCAAAGGTGGGAAGAATGTTTATCACAGTCAAAGCGTGATGAAGGTTTTGACTAGATAAATCACAATTTTCTGTTTAATACCATCAAACTATCCGGTACAGAAAAACTTGGAAATATTTATATGAACTAAGGAAAAGTGAAGTGATCAGCACTGTACACAGTAAAACCAAGACTGAAATGATGATCAACTGTAGAAGACTAAGCTACTCTAATCAATATAACGATCCATGACAATTCCAAAGGACTCATAATGAAAAATGATATCCATCTCCAGAAAGAGAACTAAGGAACTGTGAGTGTAGACTGAAGCATATGTTTTTCTACTTTCTTTATGTTTTTTTGCTTTTTTGTGCATAACATGGTTAATATGGAAATATGTTTTACAATGAATACACATGTTTAATAGCTATTTATCACTTGCCTTTCTCTGTGAATGGGGAATGGACTGGAAGGAAAGAGAATTTAGAACTGAAAAAAATGCAAAAAAGAGGAGGAGGAAAAAAAGAAGATGAAAAAGGAGGAGGAGGAGAAATAGAAGAAACAAAGAGAAGGAGGAGAAAGAGAAGGAGGAGGAGGGAAAATTGGAAGAACAGCAGCAGAGGAAGGAGGAGGAGACCTCTAATATTAGGACAGGAGTTAGAATATTGTAATGGCTTTGTTTTCTGATTTCCCCATGGTTTAAAATAATTTCACACATATATAGTTCATTAAACCTTCTTCTCATGAGGCAGAAATAATTGCTAAATTTCCACAAAATTATGTTGATCAATTACTATTTTGTTTGACTTTAAAGGAGTTGAAGACTAGATATTCTCACTTCAGAAAAGTATCAAATTCATTCTCCTCAGTTTGGGCCTTTGCATATTTAGTCTTAGGAATATTTTTTTTGAGTCTAGCACCCATCCAGCCCACATCAGATTAGCACACATATTTAGAAGCAGGTGTCCCCATAATTGTGATAATGATATCCTTAGAATTCTTTCCATGTTTAGTGGCCCTTTTACTCACCTCAACACCTGTGCAGTATATTAGACAACATAGCTGGCCTATCCTTGGCATTTTCATATTTTTAAAAAACACTTTCTTTTAGAACATAATTCCCTGAATGGGAGATGGAACCACAGTTAGAATAAGACAAACAAAACATTCATTTGGGATTGCTTCTTACCCATGGTGATTGTTTTCCTGGGCCTTGTCTTAATGTCTTCTGATCATCCACACCTCCAAAAAAGCATATTCAACTATCCACCAAAGTTATGTGGAGGCATGTAGGCCGTATCATGCACAGAGTGCTGGGCTTTGACTTAGGAAGACCTGAATTCAAATTCTGCCTTAGTCACTTACTAATTATAACATTGGACAAGTCATTTAATTTTCTGTGAGCTTCAGTTTCTTCATTGGTAAAAGATCCTTTCTCTTCTCATCCTTTCCCGCATGAATACACTTAGTAAGTCAGTCAACTAGCATTTATGAGCCCTTGTGTCAGGCATTGTACTAGGCAAAATGTCTCAAAAGGTGGTCAGAGAAGCAATCATGGGTTGAGAGACATGTGTTAGGTTGGAGGTGAGGATTTCCACACACACACACACACACACACACAAACACACACACACACATGCACATACGCATGCACACACACACACATACACAAACACACACTGAATGCTTTTATATGTCCGTGAGACTGTCAAGCAGCAAATCATCAGTGCAAAGTCATCTTTATTCTTGAAACAAACAAACCAAAATACTTCAGTGCTTTAACTTCTTATATGGTAGGGGCTGCTGGTCAACAGCATTTCCTATTTCCCTTGTGTCTTGACATCCCATATGTTCCACAAAACCTGCTGAATCTTTTGCAATATGCCTAGGACTTTCCTTATCCTCATCAAAGCAGTAGTTGCACTGATTTCAGAAATAGCAGGTTAGAGAGAGACTGATTCTTCCAGTGAGTGAATGAGCTCAGCAGGAAGCTCAAGCTATAATCATACTGTCCTTGGCTCCCTAAATTCCTGGATGCTTGCTAATTTCTCACCCATGAATTCATCTTGATGAGCATATTCATGGAATCATAGATTGAGAGGTAAAAAAGACCTTAGAGGTCACCAACACAACCCCAAATTTTACCATTGAGGAAATGGAGGTACTGGGATTTTAAATAATTTGCCTGAGATTATATAGCTAGCAGATGCCTCAGGTAGTATCTGAACCCAGTCCTCCCTGACATTAAGTCCACTGCCTTTTCTACTGTTGTTTTTTCTCTGAATATTCCATTTGTCTAACCCACTCCTGAACCTCATCCTTACCTCTCATTTACCATCTTGACTGAGGCTTCCCAGGCTTATCTTCCTTCCTGCCTTCTTGATGTACCATTGCTTTCTATGTCAGTTCTAAAGATAAATACATTTTCCAGCTGCTTCTGTTCAGATTCCATAGAACCAAATATTCTTAGAATTGGAAGGAACTTTAGAGGTCACCTGGTTCAACCCCTTCATTTTACAGAGATGATTTTACTGCAAAAATTATCCCTAAGCTTATACATAGGTTTATTTTCTTTCTCTTTCCCATCTATGCATAAGGGAGGTAATCATGTGTTCTATTGATGACAAGCTGAAAATAGTGATTAAACTTTAATCATCAAAAGAATATAAATCTTGAAACCTGAAAGGTACATTATGTTTTGAAAACATAACGTTCCAATGTAAAATAAATTGCTGGGCTACCTATGTTAGAGTTATTTAGTAAAGCCCTGGGTTAAATTTACAATCTCAAAATTTTGCCTCCTGTATTTAGCAAGTAACTAAATTTTAATGGGGAAATACAGGAGGAATACTGGGGAAGTAGTCAGTGATACATAAATGTGAACAGAAGAACAGGAAGCAGAAACAAAGAAAATATAACCAGAGAAAAACTAATGGAAAAAAAAGAAATGTGAGACTATTAATGAAATGAATATGAATAAAATAGGATATTTATTTAGAACTTTCTGGCCTCTAAAATCACTTTGTAATCATTACATTGAGTCTAGTAAATAATAATGGAATTTTTAAAATTCCCTTTTAATTGTTCGCAATATTGAAGCTAAGAAAATTTTCATGCTCAATTCTCATTATTGCTATATCTCTTCCCCTTGCTTATCAGGAAGGGAACAAATTATTAGAACTCATTCTTCCTCTTTCAAGTTGATAGTTCATATGCCATCTGATCTTTAAGTTTGTAAATAATAAGCAGAAAAAAAAAAAAAACATTCTCCATTCCATCGTTTTGACCAGCTGGGTCATAATAGGTGTAATAGCTGAAGATGTTTTCATTTTATTCAATAAACATTTGCTGAATGCTTGGTGTGAGTAAAGTTCTATATTATGTTTGGAGTCAAGGAAAACTGAGTTCAGATCCTACTTAAGATATTTACAATCTGCGTGACCCTGAGCTAATAACTTAAACTCTCTGTGCATCATTTTTCTCATCTGTAACTATTTGGTGGCCATATTGTAATGGAAAAAAGTATATGATACAAACTCTTAAATATCTTCATATCTAGTTGGAGAGATCAAAATCAAGGCATGAGGACATAGAGCCAAGATGATGGAGCATGGGCAGCAACCCACTTGAAACTCCCCAGAAATCCCATTTAAATAACTCTAAAAAAAATGACTCAAAACAATCTCTGGAACAAAGACAACAAAACATCAAGGTGAAATATTTTTCATCCTAAGACCAGTTGGATCATTCAGAGAAGTCTACAACATTGGGGTAAGGCCTGGAGCACATGTGACAGCTGAGCAAATGTTGAACCATGGAGGTAGCTGAGAAATAGGCAGCTGAAACTTCAGGAGTTCTTAGCCTAGAGATGGTAAGGGAGTCTGACAATATGCCAAGCTGAAACTTCAGGAGCTCTTAGCCTAGAGATGGTAAGGGAGTCAGACAACATGCCAAAAATATATTACAGGGGACCCCTTCCTGGCACTGGATGCTATTTGGCAACTCTAATACCCATACACAGTTCTAGGTTGCAATTCTAGGGTGGAGAGAAATTTCTTACCATTTCAGAAGGGAGCAAGTATCCTGGTCAAAGTTCATGAAAACAGCTACAACCAAAGCCTCAAAGAAAAATGCTAACTGGACGTAAACCCAATAAAGAATACTTGAAATACTAATAAAAGAGATGAGTGGTAGAGGGAACATTGGTGGTGGGGGGAGGAAATGACAGTAATGCAAGAAGTTTATGAAAAGAGAATTAACATCTTGGTTAAAAAGGGGGGAACAAAAATATTAAGAAAATTATACCTTAAAACAACATTTGGTCTAATGATAAAAAGAAAAGCACAAACATTCACTAAGAAAAAGAATTCCTAAAAAGCTGAAAAGATCAAATGAAAAGGGGGTGCAAAATTTCACAGAAGAAAAGGAATTCTTAAAAAGCAAAATTGTCAAAATGTAAAAAGGAAATACAAAAACTCACTTAAGAAAATTTCTTAAAAATTAGAATTGGGCAACTGTAAGCTAATGACTCCATGCAATATCAAGAAACAATAAAACAAAGTGAAAAGACTTGAAAAAAATGAAAAAAAATGTGAGAAATTTTTTCAGATAAACAAGTGACCAGGAAAATAGATCAAGGAGAGATGATATTTAAATTGTTGGGCTAACTGAGAACAATGATCAAAATAAGAGCCTAGATATTATATTTCAAGAAACTATTATGAGAAATTTTTACAATTTCTTAGGTCTACAGTGTAAAATAGAAACTGAAAGAATCCACTGAACACTTCCAGAAAGACATCTCAAAATGAACACTCTCATGGATTTTTGTATCTAAATTCCAGAGCTCTCAGGTCAAGAAGAAAATATTGCCAAGTAGGTATAAAGGAAAAAAAATTCAAATATTATGGAGCCAAAGTCAGAATTACACAATTTCCATTAGCTTCCACTTAAAGGAGAAGAAGGCTTAAAATATGTTAGTACAGAAGGCAAACAATGACCAAGAATAACTCACTCAGCAAAACAGTGTATTTTCTGTTTTTTTTTTGGGGGGGGGGGAGAAGGGGCAAAACATAATAGAGAAAATTAAGAAAAAGAAGAAGAGAAGAAAAAATAACTTCTTGCTTGTAAAAATTGTTAGCTATCATTTTTTGGAGAAATATTATTTTTAAAAATTTATAATGTCAGTTTTGAGAAAGATTTCTCATGATGGTTTCTGAAAAGATGAATACACTTTTCCTCATGGCTGAACTGAAGTTAGAAAAGACAAAGTGAAAGAAGATAAGAAAAAAGCGCATGCATAAATTAATTGGACTATAACTCCAAAATGAGATATGAAAAAGTGGAGTTTCATACAGTATAAATTGCAGTACAGTATAATAGAAACATAAAAAAAAGTGTCATAGTAGTGAGAGGATGGGAATTTTGAGCAGTCTTGAAGGAAGTTTTACACACAAGTTGAGGGGGAAGAAAGGATAGGCCCATCTATGCGAGACTGAAGTGTGATGTTTATTAAGAGAAGTTATTGCCATCTCCC
The DNA here is from genome assembly GCF_028372415.1 of Notamacropus eugenii. NCBI lineage: Eukaryota > Metazoa > Chordata > Mammalia > Diprotodontia > Macropodidae > Notamacropus > Notamacropus eugenii. Next base: position 362,959,412 of record NC_092873.1, on the reverse strand, counting down.
AAGTAATGCCTTCTTTTTCCCATCTTTTTTGAATTATAGAAAAAGAACTAAGAAAAAAATTGAACAAATAGTTCATAAAAATTTAAATGATATATGCTCCGAACTAGAGTGATGACTGAGCAGAAAGAGATGGTTATAAAAGAAGTTGTGGAAGAAAAACTGATGTCTTCACAACTGGTTGAGGTTAAGGGGTATGCAGGAGAAGAAAGAATCAAGGATATATCAGATCATCAACGTCTGTGATTGTGAGGATGTTGGTCTTTAGTGGGGAAAACAAAGACATGCTGAATTAAAATATCTACACAGTACATCCATGAGGAAATATCCAGGAGAAGATGCCTAGACAGTTGATAATGTGAGACTAGAGTTAAGGAGAAAGAACCCCCACTAACATCTGGAAAAACTGTTAGCTAAAAACTGTTTTACTGTTGCTTTTGCAAGTAATTCATCAATTGACAAACATCTACTATGTGTCAGTCTCTGCATTAAGTGATGGAGATACAAAGACAAAAACAAAAACCACTTGTCTTAAAGAAGCTTATACACTATAGGAAGTGAAGATGGGACAACATTTACATATAAAAATGTATACATGAAAATAAATTGAAGTTAATAGAGGTTGGGGGAAATTAAGGCAGAATATATAGATATGGGAGTTGTCTGTGTAGTAAATATACATTAAGCCAATGGCAGGTGATGAATTTTTCAAGGAAGAGTGTAGAAATAAAAAAGATGACCCAGGATAGAACTTCAGAAAAGACTTACACTATGGAGTTGCAAAGAGCCAAAGTCTCTCACTGTATGCAAAGCCATCTCCAGTCTTCCTGATCTGAATCTTGTCTCAGAATCTAGAAAACTCTTGAGGAGAGAGTGGGGCTGGTGACTTTGAAAAGTCCTCTGTCTCACTTAAATCTTGCAAGTCAAGATATCATCTTCCTGAGATTATTGGTCCTCTTCAAGAATGAAGGATAAACAACAATCTGTGAAGTGGCTGGGGGCCTAAGCCCAGTTCCAGTTAGGTAGTGCTGCTTCCTTCTTTCTCTCCTCTCCCTTCTCTCCCTCTATCCACATAGGGAATCATACTCTTACCTGTGGGTGCTATGCCCAAAGAAATATGAATTTTGACCAGTTAAACTTCCCAATATATTTTGGGCTTTATAGACTAGATTTTTTTTTACTTTCCCCTACTTATCTATTCTATCCTTTAAAAAAACTGAACAAATTCTAGAGCAGCAGAAGCCACAAAACGACAAGGGGAAACAGATTTTCACTCCAAGGTAGCCTGGAAGGCTAACAGGAAAGGTCTATCACACAGGGCATGGAGCAGAGTTCAGCCCACAGAGCTAAAAAGAAACAATTCGAGTATTGTTGAAATAGAATCAGGATAACATAAGGTCTAATAGCTTCTATATTAAGGGATAGAAGGACTTGGAATATGATATTCCAGAAGTCAAAGGGATAAGGATTAAAACCAAGAATCACTTATCCAGCAAAACTGCGTATAATACTTTGGGGGAAAAATGGTCATACAATGAAATGGAGGATGTTTAAGGATTCTTGATGGAAAGATCAGAGCTGAATAGAAAATTTGAAAATTAAGGGGTGAGAGAGGAATATATTGGGAGGTAAAAGGGAGAGATGGAATGGGGCAAATTATCTCTCATAAAAGAGCCAAGAAAAAGATTTTCAATGGAGGGGAAAAGGGAGGAGGTGAGAGGGAAAACGTTAAGCTTACTTACTCTCACTACAGTTGGCTTAAGGAGGGAATAATATGCATACCCAATTTGGTATGAAATTCTGTTTTACATTACACGAAAGGAGGGGAGAAAGAGGTAAGTGGGATGGGAGGATGATAGAAGAGTGGGAAAATGGGATGAGGGAGCAATTAGAAGTAAACTCTTTAGGGTATGGACAAGGTCAAAGAATAAATGGGGGGGTAGGATAGGATGGAGGGAAAAATAGTCTTATACAACATGACTATTATGGAAGTCTTTTGCAAAACTACACACACACACACACACACACACACACACACACACACACACACACACACACACACACACACACACATTGAATTGCTTGCCATCTCAGTGAGGATGGGTGGGGAGGGAGAAAGGGAGAGAAGTTGGAACTCAAAGTTTTAGGAACAAATGTTGACAATTGTTTTTGCATACAACTGGAAAATAAGAAATACAGGTAATGGGGTATAGAAATTTATCTTGCCCTACAAGACAAGAGAGACGATGGAGATAAGGGAGGGCAAATTGAGGGAAGGGGTAATCAGAATGCATGGCATTTTGGGGTGGTCGGAAGGGAGAGATAGGGAGAAAATTTGGAACTCAATATTTTTGGAAATGAATTCTGAAAACTAAAAATAAATAAATAAACACTTAAAAATGAAACTGGGACAATTAACTCTGCCCCATATACTTTCATTTATGATTTCTTGAAATATAGCACTAGAAAACCAGACTTTGATAAAGCCATTGGGATTTGAATAGAGTTACTTGACCAAGCCTTAAACTCAAACCACTGTGGCTCTCACTGATTAGTCAACAATAGGTTCCAGCCTGACTCATTTGGTCATTGTTTTGTGTTTTGATGTCTCAGTGTAAGGGCAAATAGAAATTGTTTCTGTTCTGGCCATAACCCTGAGGGTCTTCCCCTCCCAGACTGATTATTTTTGAGTGTATAGAAGACAACTTTTTTTTTTTTTTTGTCTCATTTCTTCCCCAGCCTTAATTACTGAATGGGCATTGCCTCAGTGAAAATTACAACTCAGAAAGACCTTAGCTTAAAATACTTTGGTGTCTCCACTCATCCTCTGATCTATATCTTGGTCCTGCACCCAGATTGTTTTCCAGGAGACAGTGAGGCTGATAACTTTGCACAGCCATGCCTCACTTAAAACCAATTCACTAGCAAATTCATATCACCATCCTGATGTCAAACAACAATAAGTGGTGGGAGATGGTTGATAATGCAACAAAAGGAGACAAAGAAGGAGTAGGCAGATAGGAAGAAAGAGAATGAAAAAAGAACTGGCCCATTGAGGTTAATGAGTATATAGTCAACAGTTTTACCAAGATGATCATTTAAACATTTTGAGACTGAATTGCCAAACAACTAGAAATATGGAACTTAGACTTAGGAGAGGATAGATATGGGTATGTTCTTGTTCAATGGACAATGTGTAAAAATAATTTAACTTCCATCTACCTCTGTTTCTTCATCCATAAAATAGAAGTAATAATATCACTCACTTCCCAGAACTGTTGTAAAAATAAAATGAGATAATATTTATATAGTGGTTTGCAAACCTTAAAATACTATATAATTGCCATTATTAGTATTTTTACTAATACTACTACCATTGCCACTACTATGATGACTACAACTACTCCTACTCCTACTCTTCCTCCTCCTCCTCCTGGACCTCCTACTACTACTATTATCTAGATTGTTTCATGGCCATCTTTAATTCATTTTCCCTCTGTACCTTCTTGCTTTTTATGAGTTAATATGACTCCTACTCTTCTATCATTTTCCTCTGTTAAGTTTTGTAGAGTTTATCTTCCAAACTAGTGTTTTCCATGATTTTCAGGTATTTTATATTTGGAACTATTTCTGTTACTGGATTATTTTTGTCAGTTGATATCCTTGTTGCAGGAATTATTTTATGTTGATTAAGCCTCCAAAGGACATGGTGATATAATGCATCAGTGCCTTTTTCTTTATCCATATCCAATTATTCAGCAACACTAGCTAGTTTGAATGTAAGGTTAGAGATATTATAATTTCATGGTTCTTGTCTTTACCATTTCTTCTAATATGGTGTCAATTTTGAACTCTTTTCTAATAAAGTGATAGTCTAACAATACAATGACAACTGATTTGGAAATGACCCCTACACTAGTAATCAGTGATTGCTTGTTTGTTAACATAGCCAATTTCATTTTTAGTGATGTAGTTCAGTGTCTACCAGGTAAAGTTAATTCTTTTCAACTCTTTTCTTGAATAAGTATTCATGGCACGGGTTTGTGAATAAGATGAAAATCTTTTTTTTTAGCATCATCTCTCAGAAGCACCCTTATTTTGATGTCACTAATTATTAAGGTATATGTTATTCAAACTTGGAAAGCTTTATGAATTCTTTACATAAAGAATTACTTTACTTCTTGGCACATAGGCTGCAATTATCTTTATGTGTTGGCCGTTTTTTGCTTATGGTGGTTGTGAGCAAGGTGACCAACGTTCCATGAAATGGTGCTTTTCATTACCTTTGCACATGTGATTAAACCAACTATGTCAATGCCTTATTTCCTCTCCAAGGTGAATGTGTCTCCATCTTTCCATTTTGGTGTAACTTCCTTGTATTTTCTGGTATTCTTTTTAGTAAGAACATCAATGTCAACATGATATAGTAATTCCAGTTGTATATTACTCATTCAACAAAAATGTCACGTATAGAGTACCAAAATTATATTAATATTTGTAGATATATCTGAAATGAGATCATTAGCACTCTCTGCCCTTCTTTAACATACTCTGCCATTCTCCTTACGAAAACCCTGGACCCAGATTGCTCTGTAGGAGCCATTCTCACTACGAAAATCAAAGGGGGTTTACATAGGGATAAGGACCATTTGGTATTTCTATTTGTTTTGTAGGTTGCTATGGCCAAAGAATTTATAATCTAATGGACATCCTACTGGTGATAAGTTTCTCCATACTCATCTCTTGATAACTAGTCCTTGGACAGCAGACAAAGAATATTGGTGTTGCCATATTAGAAGACTTTCATGTATGTTACACTTTTCAAAAAAAGTTTCCCTAATAATAAAATGGTTCTGAACTCAGATTTATCCCAATGCCAAAAATAAGCATAAGTGTGGGACTTCTGTAGAGACATATGTTACTGGAAATTCAATAGTGGTCTACTGGAGCCTAGGAGAGCAATGACTCTGTGAATGAGAGTTTAGGCCTTCCTCTTTCTAAAGTAGAAAGAAAGACGAGATGTTGGTACAATATGATGAATTCAGAAAAAGTATAATCATGCTAATTAGCATCATAAGAAACTCCTGGAATCTTTGGCCAAAGTGCCAGGGAAAGATCACTTGCCACTTCATAAAGGATTTCTAGCACAGAGTGTGAATGAAAGATTCTGTGTACATGATGAAAATGACCATGAGTTTTTATTTATAATGATATTGTGTTCACTGTATCTATCCACAGGATAATACAGAGACTCCAAAAAGAAATCAATAGCTTTTGTGGGGGGAGAGAGGTATCTGAGATACAAAAGTAAAAACCAAATAGACAAAGAAGGGCTATTGTCCTGACAACTATATGTGTAATTAAATGAAGAGCTTATTGACCAGACTCATCAGTGCATATAACTTGGACAGACTCTGGAGATGGACAGTTGCTTGTGCCCAGAATTTAATAAGAGGAAAAATGAGAACTGGATTTCATTTCAGAAGTTTTTAATGTTTATACTAATCCAAAGTCAATTCCTGGCAGAAAAACTCATATTTTCTTTTCTTTTTAAAAACATTCTATTTTTTAATAGCAATATTCTTCCAAAGTTTTTACTTACTTAGTTTGCAAATAGCCAGCTTTTTAACATCAACCAGGCAGCTTTTGTTAGATTTATGTACGTATACGAATTAAACAGATTTTATCTTTTGTTCCTTCATAGACATTTTCATTTTAAACCCATGAAAATTACAGAATACCAGAATTGCTTAACAATCAAGATTGTGGTTGACCCAAAGAGCAAAAGAGAGATGTACGGGAGACATAAATAGGCTATACCCTATTACTAATGTGGACTTTCACATGCGGACTGTCATAAAATATAACACCTGGAAGAGGTAAAGATTAGTAAAGGAATTTTGCTTATTGTCAGGTAGTAAGAACAAGTGTTAACAAAGAGATAGCATGAGTGGGGCATTGGCATTTTTGAAAAATTAAAAGACCCCAGAGGAAAACATCTAGTAAAGTGGACAGATCCTACATGGAAGATTTGTAAAAGGACATGAACAGAGAGCTAAAGAAGGAAAAACATGGTGTGGGTCAGTTGTAATTCTGTACAACTGGAGGAAGAACCCACAAAGGGTCACAGACCCTTTGAAGTATAGAAACAATCTGGAACAGACTTGTAAGTAAAGGGGGAAGAGCTAGGAATTATGGAAAACTAAAAAGGAGAGAGAAAAAGACAAAGAGGGAAATAGAGACTGAGATGCACACAGAGAGAGATAGTAGAAGAGAGACAGGGAGGGTCAGAGAAAGAGAAACCAAAAGGAAAAGAGATAGATAAAGATAAGACAGTAGAGAGACACAGAGACAGACTGACAAAGTTAGTATGATGGAAAAAGAGGAGAAGCAAGAAGTTAGAGAGAATGAGAACAGTAATTGCTGGAACAAAATCACAGATTGGGCAGGGAATAACATCAAGAGAAAAGTGGAGCAACCTTTGGAGAAAGGATTCATTTCTCTGACAAAGAAGGAAAAGACAGAACACCTGGGGACAGGGAAAGTTTTTGAAGTGGTAAGGAGGGTTTGGTGAGAAAATACTTGGTGGTGCAGAGGAGGAAGTGTGTGAGAGCTCATGAGGGAGCTCACAAGATTTCCTGAGCTCACACAATAGGGATTGGAACTGTGAATTTATTCATGTAAGGAACTTCCAGGTGAGGAAGCAGCTTCCAACAATTCATATGGGCACTTTCTTTTAAATATATAGACTTAGAGAGTCATCCAGGGCACAGTTGAAGTTAAACGACTTGCCCAAGGTCACACAGCCTGCATGTGTCAGACCTGAACACAGGCCTTCTTGGATTCAAGGCAAACTCTATCCATATTCCATACTTCCTCTGATATATGCTGGAATGTAAGTCTTTGAAGGGAAGGATGTTCTCATTTTTGTCTTTATATCACTAGTATATAGAAGACCGACTAGTGTTAAATAAATTTGCATTTATTAATTAAATAATTAGTTTAGCAACTCATTTAATGATTTATTCAAAAATTTATTTAATTAATTTAAATTTAATTAAGTAGAACTAAAACAATGATTCAACATTATAATTTCAATAGAAAATTAATCAATAGAAGACATTAACACCTTGAGGTTTTTTTTTTTTAATTTTTCATATAAGTCTTAGAGCACCCTACAACCAGAGATTCCTAGTTTGAATACCACTAACCTGTACCTACTGACACACTGTCATTTGGGTTAGTATTTGTAGATGCTGCCACTGAGCTGCAAAGAGATTAGATTTACATTGCCCCCACCTACCCACTCCTGGTTCCTCCCCTAAAACAGGTCCCAGCAGTGGAGATTTAGTGGGAAACAGATTCTACTGCCCTGTTACAGCTTCTCCTTTGAATTTCTATTTCAGTGGCAATCAGTTGTGAGTTCTTGCCACTTAAAAACCCATTGGAAGCTTATAAGAACAAGAAATTAGGGCCAAAATAGAAGTTTGCACATCTTCCCCACTGCTCTGGCAGAAACAGGAGTGGGCAACACTAATATTCATTCTGGACCAAAGTCAGGAGTTTTTGTTTGTTTAGCTTCCAGCTGTAAATCTTCCTGTACATGGAAGTGAATCATGCAGATGCTTTGATGGGCAATATGCCCAGCGCTTCATTGAGTTATCAACATTCCAGTTGATCTATTGACAGTGGGGCCATTAGAATAAATGATATTATCCACAAAGAAAAGCTTGCTTAATTCAGGGCAAACAGGAAAGCTCTGTAGATAGTTGATGCCCGCAGGGGAAGCTGCCTGGTACATAAGTTGGCTTTTGAAGATAACTTGATTAGATACCACTAATTACCTAAGTAAACTTGGACAAGTCATTAAATTTTGCTCAGCCTCAATTTTCTCATCAATATAACAAGAGAGTTTGACTATGTAGCTAGTGCCCATACTAAAGTTGCTACATTGGAGTGCTCCTGTCAGGGCCTTTGGTTTACTCTCTAATTACTCAGGACCTGGGTGTTAGTAGTTTGGAGGGATAGGAAGGGGACTAACAAAGAAGAGAGTCACTGAAGATTTCCCATTCCTTTCTTCTATTGTGTGTTTGGTCTCTAATTGTCACCATTTTTCTGCCTCTTAAAGAGTTCTGGGGTAGTACTGTACTCTATCTGGGAGAAGACAAAAAAATTGATAAATTCCAAATACATGAGAATACCAAATTAGATAATCATCCCTTCTTCATGTTTGCTCTTGAGACTTCCTTCCTCACTATGCAGGATAAGGGTATACTTATCTGTATCTGGGTGATATCTTACTGCCATGTGAGTGACTAGCAAGTGATGTCAGGAATAGAGAATTTCAGGATCTGCTGAAGAATTGTGGTATTGGGGATAGAACACTTGACTTGGAGTCAGGAGAAGTTAGGTTCAAATACTGCCTAATACATTTACTAACTGTATGATCCTTGGCAAATTACTTAAATTCTCTGAGCCTCAGGTTCATTATATGCATAAGTTACCAAAATGAGTGAAACCACCCCTGGGCAACACTGGAAGGATAGAGGGGAGTGATAGTAGTCTCAGTGCAATTGAGGGGTGTTGAATAAAAATAAGGGGGCAGTGGAAAATAAGAAAAGAAGAGAAATAAAAATTTTTAAAGACCTGTTTGAGGGAGCCAAGATGGCAGAGTGATCAGTAATTGATATCTTCCTCCCCTTGTTGACTTGACAAGCCCAGAGAATATCTCCCTGAGAAAAACTGTGGAACAACAGGAACAGCAGAAGGGGTAAACAGACTCTAAGCCTGCGAGGCTAGAAAGATCCCTAAGGAGGGTTCTTCTTGCTGTAGCTAAAGGGGACCAGTGCAGGATCAGAGCAGACCCAGAGAGCCCCACCTCAACAAAGTGGGAGAAGGTCCTGAACCCAAGGGGGGGTAAAGCCAGCAACTGCCAACACCAGGACCCCAGGCATGCCTTAGCACTCAGTGGAATTGGGAAGACACTAGCACAGAAAACTGAGTTTGCTATGTGCTAGATCAGCAGAGGAGCTTCCAGCATCCAGATCACCCCTGCCTCACACTTAATGAACTAGCTCCAGGGTAACTGTGGGGAAAACCCAAAAATACTTCACCTGATCTTTGCTTTCAAACACCAGCCAACTCAGCACCAAGTAAGCTGTAGCATTTTAGTTTCTAGCTGAAAGAACCAGAGGCCACAACACACAATACCTCAAGTTTTAGGCACAAGAACTGTTGGACAGAGCTTCCTGTGCCACAGATGCAGAGATCCACTTTAAAAGCCAGGAAAAGGGCTATTATCATGAGTAAGAAGCAAAGCAGGAAAGAAAAGATCATAGAATCTTTCTATCAGGACAAGAACAAAAACACAAATACCAAAGAGGTCAGCATTGAGACTGTTCCCCAATCTGAAACTTCAGAAGGGAATATGGATTTATCTGAAGCCCAAAGAGTCTTATTGGAAGAGCTCTGGAAGGATTTTAAAATGCAAACTAGAGAAATAGAAGAAAAACTGGCCAATGATTTTAAAAATATAACATAAGAATTCACCGAAGAGAACAACTCCTTTAAAAGGAAAATTGGACAAATGGAAAAGGGAATACAAAACCTAACTGATCAAAATAACTCCTTAAGAGTAACATTTGGACAAATGGAAAAAGAGATGCAAAAGTTAACTGAAGAAAACAATTTGATAAAAAATAGAATTGGGCACGTAGAATCTAATGAATTTTTGAGACACTGAGGATCAGTCAAACAGAATCTAAAGAATGAAAAGATAGAATAAAATGTAAAATATCTAACTGGAAATATAACTGACCTAGAAAATAGATCCAGGAGAGAAAAATCTAAGGATTATTGGTCTACAAGAAACTCATGATGAATAAAGAGCCTGGAAAATTTCATTCAAGAAATCATCAAGGAAAATTTCCCAGAAGTCCTAGACCCAGAGGGCAGAATAATCATTGAAAAAACCCACCGTTCACCTCCTGAAAGGGACCTCAAACTAAAAACACCATGGAATATCATTGCAAAATTCAAGAACTATCGAGTAAAGGAGAAATACTGCAGGCAGCCAGAAATAAATAATTCAAATATCAAGAAACTACAGTTAGGTTCACACAGGACGTTAGAGCTTGTACATTAAAAGATAGAAGGAATCGGAATACAACATTCCATAAGGCTAAGGAGCTGGGACTACAGCCAAGGATTAATTACCTAGCAAAGTTGAGCGTAGTATTTCAGGCAAGGAGATAGACATTCAATGAAATAAGGGATTTCCAGACCTTCTTGATGAACAGGCCAGAACTCAACAGAAAATTTGATATTCAAATGCAGGTCACCAGAGAGGCATAAAATGGTAAATGGGGGAAAAAAAAAACTTGTTACACAATATGAGCACACTGTTTACATCCTTATGAGGGAAGATAATACTTATTAATCTTGAGAATAGTATATTTATTATCAAATGTAAAAGGGGTATACATAGATAGGAGAAGTGGATTTAAATTAGATGATATGATGATAACAAATGTGGTTTAAGAGTGTGAAGGAATTGTAATGGGGGATGTGAAAAGGAGGAGGCAGGAAAAAATAAATTCCATCATAAGAAGAGGCACAAGAATATATTACAGTACAGGAAAAGAGGGGAGGGAGATGAGCATTGTTTGAGATGTACTCTCATCTGATTGGATTCAAGGAGGGTACAACAAACTCAGCAAGGTATAGAAATACAATTAGCTCTGTACACAGTAGGAGGGGAAGGGAGAAAGAAAAGGGAGGGGAAGCTAAGAGGGAGGGAAGAAGTATTAAAGGAAAAGGGTAGGTGTGGGGTGCTAAAAGAAGAGAGGGAAGACTGAGGGAGGCAGTGGTCAAAAATTAAAACAATTGTGGAGAGGAAGGGAGAAGGGAGAAATAAAAGCATAAACAAAGGGAAAGGGGATGGAGGGAAAGACACAGATAGTAATCATAACCGTGAATGTGAATGTGGTGAACTCTCCCATAAAACAGAGACAGATAGCAGAATGGATTAAAAAACATAATCCAACAATATGTTGCTTGTAAGAAACACATTTGAAGTGGGGGCATACACACAAGGTAAAGGTAAAAGGTTGGAGCAGAGTATGTTGTGCTTCAACTGATGTAAAAAAGGCAGGGGTAGCAATTCTAATCTCAGACAAAGCAAAAGCAGAAATAGATCTAATGAAAAGAGATAAGGAAGGAAATTATATCCTGCTAAAAGGCACCATGGACCAAAAAGCAATTTCATTACTAAACATATATGCTCCAAGTGGTATAGCATCCAGATTCTTAGAGGAAAAGTTAAGGGAGTTATAGGAACAAACAGACAGCAAAACTATACTAGTGGGGAACCTCAACCTTCTCCTCTTTGAACTTGATAAATCTAACCTAAAAATAAAGAAAGAAATTAAGGAGGTGAATAAAACTCTAGATAAGGTGGATATGAGAGATCTCTGGAGAAAACTGAATGGGGATAGAAAGGAATATGCAAAAACTGACCATGTACTGGACCATAAAAACCTCACAATCCGGTGGAGAAAGGCAGATATAGTCAATGCATTCTTCTCAGATCATAATGCAATAAAACTTACATGTATTCAAATACCATGGAAATATAAAGCAAAAACTAATTGAAAACTAAACAATCTAATCCTAAAGAATGAGTAGGTTAAATAACAAATTATAGAAAACAATCAACAACTTCGTTGAAGAGAATGACAATAAAGAGACAACCTACCAAATTTTATGGGATACTGCAAAAGCAGTTCTTAGGGGAAGTTTTATATCTTGGAGTGCCTACATGAATAAAACAGAGAAAGAGGAGATCAACAAATTGGGCATGCAGCTGAAAAAGCTCAGAAAAGAACAAATTGAAAATCCCCACTAAATACCAAATTAGAAATACTCAAAGTCAAAGGAGAGATTAATAAAATTGAAATTAAGAAAACTATTGGACTAATAAATAAAACTAGGAGTTGGTTTCATGATAAAACCAATAAAATTGGTAAAATTTTGATGAATTTGATTTAAAAACAGAAAGAAGAAAACCAAATTACCAATATGAAAAATGAAAAGGGTGAACTCACCTCCAATGAGAAGGAAATTAAAACAACAATAAGAAATTATTGTGCCTAACTGTATGTCCATAAATTTGACAATCTGAATGAGATGGATGATTATTTTAAAAGATATAAATTGCCCAGACTAACAGAAGAGGAAGTTGAATACTTAAATAACCCCATCTCAGGAAAAGAAGTTGAACAAGCCATCAATGAACTCCCTAGGAAGACATCTCCAGGGTCCGATGGATTCACAAGTGAATTCTATCAAACATTTAAAGAACAGTTAATTCCAATATTATGTAAACTATTTGGGAAAATTGGGGAAGAAGGAATCCTCCCTAATTCTTTTTATGATACAAATATTGTTCTGGTACCTAAACCAGACAGAGCCCAAACAGAGAAAGTAAAGTATAGACCAATTTCTCAAATTCATATAGATGCAAAATTTTTAAATAAGATATTAGCAAAAAGAATACAGCAACTTACCTTGAGAATAATACATTATGATCAGGTAGGATTTATATCAGGAATGCAGAGCTGGTTCAATATTAGGAAAACTTTCAGCATTATTGATCATATCAACAACAAAACTAACAGAAACCATAAGATCATCTCAATAGATGCAGAAAAAGTTTTTGACAAAATACAACACCCATTCCTATTGAAAACACTGCAGAACATAGGAATAAATGAAATTTTCCATAAAATAATAAGCAATATCTACCTAAAGCCTTCAGCAAGCATAATATGCAATGGGGATAAGCTAGATGCATTTCTGATAAGATCAGGGATGAACCAAGGATGTCCATTATCACCACTATTATTCAATATGGTACTAGAAATATTAGTTGTAGCCATAAGAGAAGAAGAAGAAATTGAATAAATTAGAATAGGCAAAGAAGAAACTAAGTTATCACTCTTTGCAGATGAAATGATGATAGAGAATCCCAGAGAGTCAAGCAAAAAACTACTTGATAGAATAAATAACTTTGACAAAGTTAGAGGTTACAAAATAAATCCACGCAAATCTTCTGCATTTCTATATATTACTAACAAGGTCCAAAAGCAATAGATAGAAAGAGAAATCTCATTTAAAGTTATGGTAGACACTATAAAGTATTTGGGAGTCTACCTGACAAAACAAACCCAGGGAATGAACACAATTACAAAACATTTTTTGCACAAATAAAGTCAGATCTAAGTAAGGGGAAAAACATCAGTTTCTTGAGGATGGGTCAAGTCAATATAATAAAAATGACAATTTTACCTAAATTAATTTACTTACTCAGTGCCATACCAATCAAAGATTGTTTGTTCTGAACTCCGTCTCTCTTCACCCTCAAAACCCTTTTATATATATGTCCCTCTTTCCCCTTAATTCCTCCAGTCTCTGATAATTTTTACCCTCTCCCTTGTTAGGGTCCACCCTCTAAATGTCTCTTTGATTTCATCTTCTCCAGCTGAATGTCCCTCTGACTATTTCATTCCATTACTCATTAAACTATGGTGGTTCCCTCTTCCCTCTTGGACAAAATATTGCCTCTTATTAGGCACTAAAAGACTTTCACAACCAGTCCAACCCATTTTTCCAGTCCCATTACACATAATTTCCTTCTATGCACTCTAAGATTCAGACAAACTAGTTATCTTGCTATTACTCAGCACATTTCATCTCCCATATAAACTGTTCCCCAGTGCCTTCTTCCAAACTCTGTTCAAACATCACTTTCCATATGAAACTTTTTTGGATCCATTCTCCCTCTTTCACCATTTGTATTTAATTAGTGCTCATCTAGAAAAAAAATCCTGCATTTATTATGCATTCATATATGATAAATGCAAGATGTAGGTATATAAAATTGTATTTATATGTATACATATACAAGTGGTCTCTCTGGAGGAAGAAACTGTTTTATTTTGTCTTTGTGTCTCCAGCACCAAGCACAGTGCCTGATATAGAGTACTTTTAACAAACATTTACCTGTTAATTGATTGACCATGGGACCACATTGCTGTGGTTCAGACACAGGGCTCAAGAAGCACTTGATTGGTAGGGAGCTGTCCCCTTAATTGCTACAGTTTTCAACGAGCCTGTACCTGAATGATAACAAGAAAGTTTCTCTCAGCTGATAGCAGCAGGTATAGTCCCATAAGTCTAAGATTTGCTTCACAGAGATGTCTCTCCTGAAAGGTATTTTGAAACCAACCCCACTCTACAGAGGTATGAGAAATGACATCAAATATGAATGGAGGCAGAGAATGTCTTGAATGTGTGACATTTCTTTTTACTTACAGTGCTTTACATTTCAATTATGGCATTATGATATTATATTGTAAAGGAGTTTGAGCCATGATTTGTATAACTGATTATCCAAAACGATCACATTAACCTAGGGAAAATAGCAAATGAGTTCAAGGATCAGAGTTCCCAGAAATGTTACTGTTAGTTTTACCAAGAAAGGCAGCAAGACTACCATACCAAGTACTAAATACGTAGTTCAGACAAAGTTATTGTAGGAATTTAGAAAAAGAAATTACTTCTAGCCATAATGGACAGGTAGACTTCATGAGATTTAAGTACCATGCACCTAGAAAACACTTAATACTTACTGAACTGGGTTGAATTTTAGTAAGGTCTTAAAGGATGGGTAGGAATTTAATAAGTAGGGGAAAGGTGGCCTAATGCTTAAATCAGAGGCATAAAATTAAGAAGCTTACATGTACCATTTCTTGTCCATAATTTGCTAATTGTACTCTGTGAGGCTTCAATAGATGATCCACAGAAGGATTAATGTCATAGCATGAAAAGAACTTATTTTGTTATCTATGTTTTTTAAAAATCTGTCTACATATCACCTTTATTATCCCATCTATCCTTCCCTTCAAACTTCCTTTTCCATAGGGAGCCACCCTTTAGAAGGTTTTTATTTTCTTAAAAAAGAGGGGAAAAATTCAGCAAAGTTAACCAAAATATTGAAAAAGTCTGACATTATACACATGATGCATCCCATACCAATACACACACACAGACACACACACACATGCACACACACACACGCGCGCACACACACACACACACACACACACACACACACACACACACACACCCCTTCCCCAACTTAAATTTGTTTCACTTGTGATACCTTAAAAGTAGACTTCTTTCTGATGTCTCACATCATTGGTGGTCTTATCATCCTCTCCTCCCTATTAATTCTAGTAAGGCAGGTTTTCCATAGAAATGGGGTTCAGCAGTCGAAAGCAGGTGGAAGAATTACAGTATAGGAAGAGGGTTAAGCAGCCATCTGATGGAACCCTACTAGAATAAAAAATCTCTTTAACATAATCCAACAAACGCTCAGACAGCTTTTGCTTAAAGGCTTCCAGTGTCAGGGAGTAAATTACCTCTTGAGGCAGCTCATTGAATTTTTGGAATTCCACAGTTCAGTCAGGAAGTGTTTTGTTTTTGTTTTTGTTTTTGTTCTTCCTTACTCAGCACAAGGTGGTGCCCTCGAGATGGTTTAGCAAGTACAGGGTGATTGTAAAGTCCTGACACACAATAGAACTTGAAAACCTTAGATGGGCTGTATGAGAAAAAGAACCTGTAAACAGCATTTAAGAAAACATTGCTTAACTGCCCACAGATTATTCATCATAGGCACAAAGTTTTAAGGCTAGAAACAACCTTATCATCCATTGAGCTAGACTCTTTCATTTTACAGATAAGAACTTTTAGGTACAGAGAGGTTAAGCAACTTGCCCAGTGTTATACAGCAAGTAACTATACGTTTTAGGATTTGAAACAAGGTCTTCCTAATTCTATGCCAACAAGATACATTTCTAAAATTGATCATTTTAGACCCGTATGTAGTAGATGCTATTGGTGAAATTGTAGATAAGTCTGCAGATAAACAAGCATTTATTAGGCACTGAGTATGTGCCAAGTTCCATGCTGAGGTCTGGAAATACAAATACAAGCAAGAAAGGTAATATATCCAAGTAATCCCTTCCTCAGGACACACGGTGGCACAGTGGATAGAATGCTGAATCTAGAATCAGGACAACATTTTCTTGAGTCCAAATCTGGCCTCATACTCTTGCTAGTTGTGCATCCCTGGGCAAGTCACTTAACCCTGTCTGCCTCAGTTGCTTCATCTTTAAAATGAACTGGAGAAAGAAATGGCAAGCCACTCCACTATCTTTGCCAAGAAAACCCCAAACGGGATCATGAAGAGCTGGACACAACTGAATAACAATCTCTTCCTCTCCTTCAGAAATCTTTGTTTTCATCTTGCATATTATTTTATTCTCTTTTACCTTTGTCCATCTGATAGTACCTCTTTCCTGAATTTTAGGTTCCTCTCATGCTTTACAGATGATCTTTTCAAACACTTCTTTAATTATAAAAGTAAGGAATATTCAAACTAATTGGAGTTAATAAAAGAAAAAAAAAGCTACTGTATAAGCTTTCAGTGTAATACATGCAAATCAAGTATGGGAAGTCTGTTTTTTTTTTTTATTTCATCCCACAAAAAATGCAGAATATATAAAGAACTAATAAGAACCCATTGCCAAGATTGAAAAATTATAAAAGTACTATAACTCATTCTGTTCCCCTGGAAGGGATGGAAAAATTGAGGTTGCTATCAGGGCGACTATTTGATACCATAGTGAATCTCTTTCCCACCATGTCTCACAAAGACCTAAAGTTACATAGCACTATAACCTCTATCCCAAAGCCCATTGATATAGTACTATTTCCTTATCTCCATTCATAAAGACAGAGCCCTATACCAATAGGCTTTGAAGCAGGGATTATAGCACTAACCTGTGGTTTAGTATCCTAACGGAAGCTGAATATATGTAGGGCTCGATGAACAAGCAATCAGTCTCACTTCCTTTCTCTAATGCCTCAATTTAGCATGGTTGGGGCACTCAAAAACAAGAGGTTCTCTGCTGTAGCCTCAAATTCTGGTAGATTTGAATAAGTATCTTTTGAGTTTATTCCCATGATAGATTGCATTTGTCTAAGATCCAGCCAATAGGATGGATAGGCATGGATTCATGTGCAAAGAGGTTCACCACCAGGACAAGAGGAGGATGATTAACAGTCACTGAAACACTTGGGAATCATCTACTAAATCTTACTAAGGGCTTGTAAATTGTGTCAGTAGAGAATAAACCCACACTGTGAAATTGTACTGAATGTTTTGAAAAAATATAGATATGCAAATTGGGCAAAATCTAAGTGAAGGAAATCAGTCTCACTTTTAATTCCCTATAGTAGGACATAACATATATAGTTGTTGCATCCTTTTTGCCCAAAAGTCATAGGAATACTTAAAGTCATAACCAGGGTAGGGCTATCAAGGATTTTCCCTGGGATGCTGGATATCTTATTTACTTATTTATTTAGGGGGTAGGCAGTCAGGGCTAAAGGATTTGTCCAGGGTCACAGAGCTAGTGTCAAATGTCTGATATCAGACTTGAACTCAGGCCTCCCAACTCCAGAGATGGTGCTCAATCCACTGTACCACTAGCTGCCCCTCCAGCACTGAAATTTATAGGGGAAGGGATAACACTTTCAATCATTTAACAACATTGAAATCATTGAGTTTAGTCCCTAGTTAGGAAGAATGATTAGTTAAAATCTGAAACTGCCATAAAACAACATTCTTGCTTCTACTGCCATATTTCAGGCGAGCTCCTCTTGCTCTCTACTTTCCTATATTTACCTCCCAAACAGGGTATTCATACTATCCTCAGCTTTCAGATATTCTTTCACTTTTCCACTACTAACATTAAATTAAAGACATATTTTTTGCCATTAGCCATGGATAATTGTTAGATACTGCTTTGAGAATGGCTTATAGCATTTTATATCTGTGGGCATTATTCTATTGAGAGATTCAAATACAAGTTCAAATCCCCAAAATGAATTCCAATCAGTAAACGACAAAGAAAAAAAAGATTGAAATTATGAATTCTCTTCAATAGGTAAGCCTCTTGCATTAACTGCAGACCTGTCAGTTCTAGGTTAGCTATACTTCTGTAATCTCACAGGAACAAGCATCAAAATAAAGATGAATGGAATAAGGTCCTCATTAAGGGAGAAAGTCTGTCCTCTTGCTACTCAGAATTGCATTTTGGTTTCACTGTTGAAAAGGCATTCAAGTTAGGAGTTAGCATCCATAACTAAATCTCCTCTACTCATTTGGCAATCACTAATATCTAAGCTTTTGACACTGTCACACTGTGGAATGTTAAATATTTCTTCCACTAACCAGCATTACTTTCGTATAATTATTAGTTAACTTAAATATTGTTATCTGGATTTGAGCAGGTTTGCAGACAACAGCCATCTCAGCTCCATCAGACTCTCAATATAGCTCATATTAACAGGGCTGGCATCAAGATGTGGCAGTCTCAAAGGTCTCAAAGAGATCTCATAGAGATTATCACTATGGTTCGATTTTTAGGCTTAGAATTTAAACTCTTTGAGAACAAACATATTTTCACTTTTTTCTCTGTACCCCTAACACTTGGTACAATGTTTCCCCTGTAAGTGTCTTCTAAAAATTGATATATTTTGTTTTAACCTGTCCAAAACTTTTCCCAACATCCCTTCTGTAAGATCAATATGATACCCATAGCAGCTGCTATGAATATATATGTGTATTTCCATGGCTGGTTTATAAAATGTAGTAAACTATCCTCCAAGACAAAACCAAAATATTTATTTGGAACACTACTATTAGGATACTAGAAGGCAAGACTTAGTAAGGTACTCATCACCAATCCAGGGAGCTCTGACATCTCAAGGATTCTTTCCCTGAAGCCTCCTCAGAGGCAAGTTCCCTAGGCAAGTTCCTCCCTCAGCATTCCTCTCTCTTCTTGCTTCTCTGTCTACCAACACCTTTCCCTCCAATCAATACAATACATACTCTTTCCAATAAAAGACTGGGCAAGTGATTGGCTTAGAGAAGCTTGGAAATCAGCACTTAATTGGGAAAGTGTGGGAATCCCTGTGACCCAGAGCCTAATTGACTCTGCATCAGGGCTCCATGTGAAGCCAATTAATGGGCAGGGAAGATCTTATATCCCATTAACATTACACCTCTCCATCCATTTTGTTATTGTTCTACTTTTGTTACTCTTTCGATTTTTTTATACTTTTGTTATACTTTCATTTTCATTTTATCATCATCAGGTATATTGTATTCTTGGTTCAGCTTACCTCAGTCTGCATTAGTTTGTCTTCTCATCATTCTTTACATTCGTAATTATCTATCGATGGGCATCTACTTTGTTTACAATTTTTAAGAGTGGCTATAAGCATTTTAGCATGTCTGAGGACTTTCTTCTTATAAATGACCTTCTTTAGATACATGCTAGTGGTAACATCTCTAAAATGTATGATCATTTTTGTCACTTTATTTCCGTAATTCCAAATTCCTTCCCAAAATGGTTTCACTGATTCACAACTCTATCGCCTATATTTTTACAACCCCTCTAACATCAAATATACCCATGTTTTCTCATCTTAGTCAGTTTTCAGGGTGTGAGGTAAAACCTTAGTATTGTTCTGATGTACATTTTTCTTAATAGTAATGATTTGTATTATTTTGTCACATTAATAACCCTTAATAAATGCTTGTTGGATTGAGTCAGACTGTCTGTAGACCAATTACCTATCAAAGTAATCAAATTTCTTTGAAGGTTTGCATCAATTTAACATTGATTACAAAAGATCTGGCATTGATAGTTTCCAAGTGCTAATTGAACTGTCTGGTTATCTCCCTATCCTTTCACCTGCCTTCCTCTTTCTACCATCATGCCCCAAAATACATAATTGACATATTACAAAGTAGGTGCCCATCAACTGGAGAACATTACACACAGTAGTTATATGACAATGTGACATAGGAGTTTTAATGACCCCTGCAATTGCACCTGCAGTGTCAAAGTCAAATGAGAATATGATGTACTGATTATTATGAATGAGCAAAAGTTTAGTCAGGAAATGCTTTTATCTACTCAGAGTGGAGAGAGGATAGATATCATTCATTAGAAGTAAGCTATTTTATCGTTCTATCACCAATCCCAAATCCATTCTACATACAAATTTTCCTCTCATATATTATTCTTTCTTATAAGATCACAAGATTCTAGATTTAGATTAGAAGGGACCCCAGAAACCATCTAGTCCAACATACTCATTTTACAGATGAAGAAACTGAGACCTAGGTAGGTTGTGACACAGCTTAACCAAATAATAAGTACTAGATATCACTGTACTATTTATCTATAAAAGAAAGTTCTAATTTTGTATACTGGGATTCAAGACTCTACATAAAGTGGCTCTAATTTACTAGATTTTCCCACTACTTGACCTGGAGTCTTCCACTTCAGGCAAACTGATTTAATCACTGAATCTCAAGAGGCCTTATATATTATATTATATTATATTATATTATATTATATTATATTATATTATATTATATTATATTATATTATATTATATTATATTATATTATATTATATTATATCATATCATGTTATGTTATGTTATATTATATATATATAGTATTATATTATATTATATATTCCTACTTCTCTGCTTATGATGCTACCTCTACTCCTAATCCTGTATATTTTTTTCCATTTCATACTCTAAGGCCATCCTTACTTCCTTGAAGAAACCTTCTTCAGCCATGCCAGAACACAATGATCTATTCAGCCTCTGAACCACTGTAATATTACAATCTGTAATTGCTCTGATCTATCAAGCCTCTGAATACTTATAATATTACAATCCATTTCACTCTTTTGGCAGTTAGCATGTACTGCCTTCCAGGACCTAGCACAGAATCTTAGGAATAGAAAGTACACATGAAATTGTGGTTGATGAGGTCAATCCAGAGCACATTTAAAGAGGCATAGCTTCCAGGAATAAGGGGGCAATATCCTTACTGTGTTGTGCCTTTGTTAGACCTCATTGAAAGCATAATGGTCAGATGTGGGCACCATAATTAAAGGAGAATCTTAAACCAGAAAGATACTAGAAGAGGTCAATTATTATAGTAAAGAAGCTTAAGTCTGTGTCAGATGAGTATGTATTGATGGAATTGAGGATGCCTAGCCTGGAGAAGGGAAGACTATGTGAGAACATGAGAGATTTTCTTAAATGGAGGTTTTTATCATGCAGAAGAAAGATTATAGGTGTTTGGTCGGACCTCATGGGCAGAATCAAAAATGAGTGGAAATTGAAAAATGATGGATTCAAATTGATATCAGGAGGAAAACAACAATAAAGGCAACTTACTAACAATCAGAACTGTCCAAAAGTAGAGTGGAATGTCTCAAGAGGTGATGAATTGACCCTCCCTTAGAGATCTGCAAGCAGCGGTTGATAATTACTTGTCATGTATGTTATATTATAATGTGAATGTGGATTTTCATTTTATCAATGACCTCCTTTGGGCATATGCCTAGTAGTGGAATCTGAGTCAAAAATGGTCATTTTTGGCACTTTATTTACATAAATTACAAGTTGCTTTCCAAAATGGTTTCACTGATTTACAGCTCTGATATCCTTCAGGACATAAACTGAACTAGAAGGCCATTGAGGTCCCCATCAATTCTCAACTTCTGCGATTCTGTAAGTACATCTGGGAAAGGCAATAAAATTAGAAAATAAGTTGGATTTAGAGATGAACAGGAAAAGGAAAGTGAGACAGCTCCATGAAATTGTAAAACTCCTTTAATAATACCAAACTTCTCATGGAAGTAGAGGCATGTACTTTTAATATAAATACTCTATTGATGTTGCTATATGGTACAAAAACATGGAAGAAAATAGACTCCAAAGAACTGAATATGAATATCATTTAGAGGGCAATGGAGAGGTACATGATAAGTGTAAGCAGGCTGAAATATATCACAAATAAGGAAATGCAAAGACATACAGGAGTAAAAGATGATACCAGGTAAATGCATGATGAGAAGAAATGAGGGACTGATCATTAGGCAAGAGTAAGAGATCAAAGTTGAAGATCTAGACTGCTCAAATTCTCTCCTCATGATGCTAGGAGAAATCCAGTCTAACCACTGGCAGAATGGGTAGATGCCATATGGTAAATTTAGGGTACCATACATAAAAAGCTGACACAGGATGAGCAAGCATAAATGGGTGGTGATTTGTATCATTGCAAGGAATATCAAAACTGACATGCTTACACATCTATTTGAATACTAAAGTATGTACAAAACTGTAAATGCAAGATATTATTTTAATAGATTTTTTAAAACATTTGTATGTGTATAAATAGATATAGATAAAATATTTGCACCATCATCATTTTTTCCTTTTCCCTGATGGTGAACTATGTATTTTTTTGTTTTAAAACCAAGGAAATCAATAAAACCAAAGACAGTCTCTGTTAAATTTAATGATATATGTATTATTCTATGTGTGTGTATATATATATATATATATATATATATATATATATATATATATATATATATATATATATATATATATATATATATATATATATATATATATGTATGTATGTATGTATGTATTATTCTACCTCCACTTGTGGAAAGCAAGGAGAGAGATAAAAAGGTCAGCTATTATTAAAGATTTTTTTTCAAGTGTGCAAGATACAAGACTAAATCCTATGGAAAGGGAGAATTATGAAAGAGAAAAGAAATTAGCGAACATGTGTATTTAAAAAAATTAAGGGAGAATACACCGAAGACAGTAGAATGCAGACAATAACCCAAATGATCTATCCTGACATTCCCCTCCAAGCAATTTTAAAATAAATTAAATTTTACAGTGACAGAGCAAACAAAAGTCAAAGTGAGACATTTTTCCAGCCTAAGATAACCTAGGAAGTCTGAAGGAGAGGTATATAATGTGGCAGAAGAACCAGCAATAGCCCTTGGAGACAGCCCAACAGGTATGAGCACAGTAGAAGTACCAGCAGCGGGCTATGGAGGCAGCCACAACAGAAGTGGCAGCAGTGGATTCAGGAGTTCTGAACCCAGACATGTTCTGGGATGTAATCTTATGATGGGGAGGGTCACATGTGGTCACTGACAAGGGAGACAAGTCTTCAATCATAATTCTAAGATAAAGAATATTGCTAACACTTGTGGAAAGCAGAGGAAAGCAGGAAAGCAGGGGATCTGGCCACCACTCCAGGGTCAAGAGAAATGACTAGTATTTGTGGCTACAAGGAAGCAGTACCCTTCCTGAGGTAAAACCAGAGCACAGACCACAAGAGCACTGACCATACCTCTCCCCAGATCACCACCTTCGAAGGACCAGAAGTTGTAGACTCCCAGAATTATTCAGAAAACTAAAGCATCAAAAAATGCTGAAATTGGGAACAATTGACCTGAAAGGTAAATCAAGGAGAGATTATTTAAGAAATATTACAATAAAAATAATTATTATACTACCTGAAAACCATGATAAAAAAGAACCTAAACATCATATTTCAAAAAATTATTAAAGATAACTGCCCTGATATCTTGGATCCAGAGAGTAAACTAGAAATTTAAAGAATTCACTAATTACTTCCTGAAAGAGAGCTAAAAATGAAACTTCCCAGTAATAAATAGGTAAATTCCAAAGCTCCCAGATCAGAAAGAAGCAATTCAAATATTATGGAGCCACAATCAGGGCCACACAATATTTAGCACCTTTAACATTAAAGGAGTGGAGGATTTGGAATATGATATTTCTGTTGGCAAAGAAGCTAGGATTGCAATCATGATGTCAGTCTATTATATTGAGATATATATATATATTGATATGAACTCCCAAAAATGAAAACAAAGAAGTAAAAAAAAGGGATGTACTGGGAGAAGAAGAAAGGGTGAATTAGAATGGAGAAAATTTTCTCACTTGAAAGAGGTCTATAAGGAAGAGTTTTTATAGTGGAAAAGAAAATGGGGGAGGGGGTGATGGCCAATGCCTGAACCTCAATTTATAGGAATTAGTATTAGTTCAAAAAAAGAAGAATGTATTCACCCACTAAGTTGGACACAGAAGGCTATATTACTCAAAAGTTAAATAAGAGGGGGAAAGGATAGGTGATGTAGGGGAAAGATGATAAAAGGAAAGGCAAATTAAGGAAGACAGTGGTCAGAAGAAACACAGACTTTTGAAGAACAGGACAAAATAAAGGGAAGGATAAACAGAAGAAAATAGAAAGGATGAATATACATATTTAGGAATCATACCTGTGAATGTGATGATATGACCCATAAAATAGATATGGATAGCAGAATGGAGTAGATAACAGAACTCAATAGCATATTGTTTGCAAGAGACACACATGAAATAGAAAGAAGTCAAATAAATGTCTGGATCAGAATCAATTATGCTTCAGCTGAGGTAAAAAAGACAATCATGGTGGAGGAGAACCAAGATAGCAAAGGAAAAGCATGAAATTGCTTGATTTGTCTCCCTCCAAATATCTGTAATAAATGTAAACCCCGGGGAGCAGAGCCAAGATATCAGGGTATTAGCAGGAATTTGTTAGATCTCCACCTCCAAGCCCCTCAAAAACTTGTAAACAAAAACCTTACAAAAATTCTACAGCAACAGAAGCCACAAAATGACATTATGAACCAAATTTCCAGCCCAAGACAATTTGGAAGGTCAATATGAAAGGTTTATTGTACCAGGCTGGGAGGAGAGTGCAGTTCAGTGTGGACCATGTCAGTGCAGATGGAGCTGGAGCAGGCCTTAGGGGACTGAATCACAGATGGCTGCTGCAGTTTCCAGAATTCTCAACCCACAAGTGACAAAGAGAGCTTCCAAGATCAGTGGGAAGCATCTCTCACCTGGCTGAGAGGGGAACGTGGTCTGGCCCCAGCCTCAACCTCAGCCCCAGCCCCAGTCCCAGTCCCAGCCCTGATCCTGGTCCCAGTCCAAGGTCAACAGCAGCTACTACTGAAGCACAGGCTGCTTCTGGAGCATGCCACTTAACAAAGAGCTCAAAAATCAAATAATTTGCTGGGAAAGTGAGCAAACAGGGAGAAAAGAAACAGACAGAATATAGATTCTTATTTTGTCAGTAATTAGAATTATTTTCTTATGTCATTGATGATGAGGAAAATCAAAACATACAACCAGAAGACAATAAAGTCATCCAAAGCCTCTAAGAAAGTTATGAATTAGTCTCAGGCCATGGAAAAACTCAAAAAGGATTTTGAAAAATGAGTAGGAAAAGTAAAAGAAAAATAGGGAAGAGAAATGAAAGCAATGCAAGAAAATCATGAAAAATGAGTCAATAGCTTGCTAAATGAAACCCAAAATATGTTGACACAAATAAAAGCTTTAAAGGTAGACTAACACAAATAGCAAAGAGGTCAATGATGAGAAGAATACCTTAAAAAGCAGAATGGGTTAAGTGAAAAAAGAGGTCCAAAAGCTCATTGAAGGAAATAATTCCTTCAGAATTAGAAGGGAGCAAATGGAAGCTAATGACACTCTGAGAAACGAAGAAATTATAAAACAAAACCAAAAGAATGAAAAAAATAGAACACAATATGAAGTATCTCATTGGAAAAAGCAACTGACCTGGAAAAATGGATCCAGAAAAGATAATTTAAAAATTATTGGACTACCTGAAAGCCATGATAAAAAACGTGTCTATACATCATCTTTCAGGAAACTATCAAGGAAAACTGTCCTGATATTCTAGAACTAGAGGGTAAAATAGAAATGAAATCAATTCATCAGTCACCTCCTTAAAGAGATCCCAAAAGAAAACTAGGAATATTGTAGCCCAATTTGAGAGTCCCCAAGTCAAGGAAAAATATTACAAGCAGCCAGAAAGAAACAATTCAAGTATTCAGCTGAGGCTGGCACAATCAGGATAACACAGGATTTAGCAGCTTCTACCCTAAAGGATCAGAGGGCTTGGAATATCATATTCCTGAGATCAAGGAATCTTCCTGAGGAGATAGGATTAAAACCAAGAATCACCTATCCAGAAAAACTCAATATAATCCTTCAGGGTAAAAGATGAAACTTCAATGAAATAGAGAGCTTGTTGAAAAAAATCAAAGCTGAATACAAAATTTGACTTTCAAATATAAGACTCAATATGATACTCAAGAGAAGCATGAAAAGGTAAACAGGAAACCTTAAGAGATGTATTAAAGTTGAACTGTTTACTTTTATACATGGAAACAAGATATTTGTAACTCATGAGACCTTTCTCAGTATTAAGATAATTGGAAGGAAGATACACATACACACATACACACACACATACACTCGTATGGGTATATGTAGATATCTATACATATCTCTATCATATATACATACATGTATACATATACACTGAGTAGGGGAACAGGGTGAAGTGAATATAAAGGGATGATATCAAAAAAAATTAAGTGTTGAGAGGAATGTACTAGGAGAAAGAAAAAGGGAGAGGTAGAATGTAGTAAATTATCTCACATAAAGGAGGCAAGAAAGAGCTTTTACAGTAGAGGGGAAGAAAGGGAAGATGACATGGAATAAGTGAGCCTTCCTTTCATACAATTTGGCTTCAGGAGAGAATAACATACACACTCAATTGAGAATGGAAGTTTATCTTACCTTACAGAAAAACAGGGGAAAAGGGGATGAGAGGGAGGATAATAGAAGGGACAGCAGATTGGAGGAAGGGGTAATCAGAAGTGAACAGTTTGGCAGAGGGACAGGTTAAAGGAGAGAACAGAATAAATTGATGACAGGACAGGATAGTGGGAAATATAATTAGACTTTCATAACATGACTATTATGGAAGTGTTTTCTATGACTACACATGTGCAAACTTTATCGAATGGAGTGCCTTGTCAACGATCATGGAAGGGGAGAGGGGAAGGGAAAAATGGAGGGTGGGACAGGATAGAGAGAAATATTGTTAGTCTTTCACAAGCAAATAAATGCAACCCCCTCCAAACACATGTAAAAAATGACTCTGAACAAATTCTAAAGCAGCAGAACCCACAAAATAACAGAGTGAGTCCAGCCCAAGATAACTTGGAAGGTCAGCAAGAAAGGTTTATTTCACCAGGTAGGAGAGGAGCACAGAACAACTCTGGCCATGCTGGCACAGACTGGGCCCTCAGCAAATCTGAAGCAGACCTCAAGGGACTGAGTCACTGGCAGCTGTGGAGGTTTCCAGACTTCTCAACCCACAAATGCCCAAGACAACTTAGGTCAGTAGGAAATGTCTGTCAGACCAAGGTGAGAGAGGAGTGACATCCACTCCAGCTCTGAGGCAATTGAGGCAGTGATAGAAGCAGCTATTTCCAGTGCTTTTTGCCTACAGCCAGTGGGAGTATCAAGTGGTTGATCAAAGGGGGATTTCAGAGATCTTTTTGCTGGCACTGAGGCAGAATTCTCTTGCTTTGCTTGTGTTTCAATCTGAGTGGTGGTCCTGGGGCAAATAGGAGCTCTGGTGTGGTGAAACTTGTGCCATCAGTGGAGAAGGTATCCTCCTCATTGTTCTGAGGCAGAAAAGAATGCTTGTGGTTACTCATGGATCAGAGCACAGGTCAGGAAAGAACTAAACACCTTTTCTTTGAGC
This sequence comes from Notamacropus eugenii, assembly GCF_028372415.1. Classification (NCBI taxonomy): domain Eukaryota; kingdom Metazoa; phylum Chordata; class Mammalia; order Diprotodontia; family Macropodidae; genus Notamacropus; species Notamacropus eugenii. Next base: position 362,931,724 of record NC_092873.1, on the reverse strand, counting down.
ATATCACCTTGGAAAAATTGAAAATTTACAGGTCCATAAGAATATCTCTGAAAACAGTTGCACAAAACACCTGAAGCTTCCACACTTGATACAGAGTCCGACCTTAACAAAGAGTTCAAAATTCAAGTAATTAGCTGGGGAAAATGAGTAAACAGCAGAAAAAATACTCAGACTATAGAATCTTTCTTTGATGGCAAAGAAGATTAAAATATAAATCAGAAGAAGAAAATAAAGTCAAATTTCCTATATTCAAAGTCCACAAGAAAAAAAAATATGAATTGGTTGCCAGCTATGGAAGAGCTCACAAAGTATTTTGAAATCAAGTAAGAGAAGTAGAAGAAAAATTGGGAAGAGATATTAAAATAATTCAAGAAAATGATGAAAAATGAGTCAAAGCTTGCTAAAAGTGATCCAAGATAAAAAAATACTGAAGAAAATAGCACCTTAAAAAATAGACTAACCCAAATGGCAAAAGATGTCCAAGATGGCAAATGAAGTCTTAAAATAAGAAATTGGCCAAATGAAAAAGGAGGTCCAAAAGCTCACTGAAGAAAATAATTCCTTCAAAATTAGAATAAATGGAAGTTAATGACTCTATATTAAATTAAGAAATTATAAAATAAAACCAAAAGGATGAAAAAAATAGAAGACAGTATGAAATATCTCATTGGAAAAACCACTGATCTGGAAAATAGATCCAGGTAATAGTATCAAAGTAACCAAAAGTTACTGGACTACTTGAAAGTCATGATAAAAAAGCAAGAGTCTATATATCATCTTCCATGAAATTATCAAAGAAATCTGCCCTTATATTCTAAAGCTGGAGATTAAAAAAGAAATTGAAAGAATCCACTTGTCACCTCCTGAAAGAGATCCCAGAAGGAAAACTTCTAGGAATATTACAGTCAAATTCCAGAGTTACCAGGTCAAGGAAAAAATACTGAAATTAACCATAAAGAAACAACTCAAGTATCATGGAAACATAACAATTGTATATGGCACACGATTTAGCAGCTTCTATGTTAAGGGATCAGAGGGCTTTGAATATGATATTCTAGGGGTCAAAGGATATAGGATTAAAATCAAGAATCATCCACCCAACAAACCTGAGGAAAATCCTTCAGGGTAAAAAAACAATGGACATTCATGAAATAGAGGACTTTCAAGTATTCTTGACCAAAAGACCAGAGCTGAATATAAAATTTGTCTTTCATATAGAATACTCAAAAGAAGCATGCAAAGGTAAATGGTAAAGAGAAATCATACGGGATTTATTAAAGTTGAACTGTTTATATTCTTACATGGAAACAGTATATTGGTAACTGATGAGACCTTTCTCAATATTAAGAAAGTTAGATGGAATATATATACTCATAGGGCAGAGGGTGAAATGAATATGAAGGGATGATATTTTAAAAATAAAATTAATTGGTGAGAGGATTGTACTGGGAGAAGGAGAAAAGGAGAGGTAGGATGGGGTAAATTATCTCACATAAAAAAGGCAAGAAAAAGCTTTTATTTTGGAGAAGAAGAGGGCAGAGATGAGAGGATCGGAGCAAACCTTACTCTTATCAGATTTGACTTAAGGAGGGAATAACATATACACTCAATTGGTTATGCAAATCTATCTTACCCTATAGAAAAGGAGGCAAGGGGATAGAGGAGGAAGATGATAGAAGGGAGGGCAGATTGGGGGAGAGGGTAATCAGAAGCAAACACTTTTGAGGAGGGACAGGGTCAAAAGAGAAAATAGAGTAAATGGCATAGAATAAGTGGGATGGGATGGAGGGAAATATAGTTAGTCACTGCTTGCCTTCTCAATAAGAGTGTGTAAGGAGGGAAGAAGGGAGAGAATTTGGAACTCAAAGTTATAAAAACTAATGTCAAAAATTGTTTTACATGCAACTGGGAAGTAAGATATACAGACAATGGGATATAGAAGTCTATCTTGCCCTACAGGAAAATAGAAGGGAAGGTGATAAAAGCAGTGGGGCAATGGAAGGGAGAGCAAATTAGGGGAAAGAGTAATAAGGATGCACACCATCTTGGGGTGGGGTGAGGTGAGAGATGGGAAGAAAATTTGGAACTCGAGATTTTGTGGAAATGAATGTTGAAAACTGAAAATAAATTAATTTAAAAAGGCAATCAGGATCTAAGAAAAAGCAAGATTTTTTTTAAAAGACCTAATTAAAAGAGATAATCAAGGAAGCTATGTGTTGCTAAAAGTTACCATAGACAATGGACAGTGTTCAGAAGAAGAAATCAAAGCTATCTATCATTATATGTAGATGCATAATCTATAATCACAGAAAAATGCTAAGTGATTAATTAGAAAAATATAAATTAATGAAACACTGAGGTAGCGCACCTCACACTTCTCACAAATGACAAATGCTAGATGGATGAGAAAAAAAGAGGTAAACTAATGAACTCTTGGTAGAGTTGTAAACTGATCTAACCATTCTGAAGAACTATTTGGAACTATGTCCAAAAGCTTTAAAATTGTATAAAATCTTTTACCCAGTAATAACACTACTAGGTCTCTACCCCAAAGAATCAAAAAGAATAGAAATAGACTGACAAATGCAAAAAATATATATTTATAGCAGTTTATTTTTGTGTGGTTGCAAAAAAGTGGATATTGAAAGGATGTCCATCAATTGAGGAATTACTGAACAAATTGTTACATATGATTGTGATGGAGTACTATTATTCTATAAGAAATGACAAGATGGGTGGTTTGGGGTTGGGAGAGGGAGGGAAAACAATCCAAGATCTATATGAACTGATGCAAAGTAAAGTGAGAAGAAACAAGAGATCATCGTGCACAGTAATAGCAATGCCGTATTGATGATGAACTATGAAAGACTTGGCTACCCTGATCACTACAAAGGTCTAAGACAATTTCAAATGACTCATCATGAAAAAAATGCTATTCACTTCCAGAGGGAGAACTGATGAACTCTGAGAGAGAACTGAAGTATCATTCTCCTGATTTCTATATTTTCACCCCTGTTTGTGATATAGTTAATAAAGAAATATATTTTATATGATTTCACATTTATAATAACTGATATAATTTTACTTGCTTTCTCAGTGGATGGGGAGGAGTAGAAGGTGGCGAGAGAATTTGGAATTCAAATTTTAAAAAGAAAAAATATTAAAAATAAATAAATTTTCAAAAGAAAAAATACTCATCAAGCAGTAGAAGTGTCCCCAATGTTAGCTCAAAGTTGGTACTAAATGCTGTAATTAATTAGATGATATGTAATGGGTCCATATAGAATTGCAAATTATAGTAGGACATTTCTGTCAATTGACCAACAACACCTTCAAAGAAAGAAAAAATACCTCTTCAGTTGTGTGAAGAAAACATGACAAAATCCTGTGGACAAAGGGTTCAACAAGCAATCACATTTATCCACAAATTATTTCAGACAAAAGTTCAGATTACATTCCCTCGGAATCACATATCTCTATTTTTTCCATAAAAATGAATATTAAAGCAATATGAACGGGTTTTCCAAGAAAGAGACCACTTTCACTATAAACAAAGGTAAATGCTCACCAACAATAATTTTACAATGATGAAACTAAGTTTTAAATTGATTCTATGAAGGATAGTTATGAAGTTCTATTGATTAGACTGACATCTGAAAACCCTGAAGGCTATACATTTTTAGAAGGAAAAATAAAATTGGGTCCATGAGATGTGTCTGTGACTCTCATTGGTGATTACATTGTGAAAATGAGTCTTGAATATAGGAAGATGAAAAAATCTTCCTTATGACTAAGACCTTATTACTGAACAAGTTCATAATTACTCTTTGATGCTAATAGCTTATTTTCTTCAGTCAGCTACTAAAAGAGGGATAATCCATTTGTCAAAATGTTGTATCCCATTCTGAAAACTATTTGGCTATGAACTTAGTTGCTGAGATGAGAGACTCATACTTCAGACCAAGACTGTTGTTTCAAAATAATTATATATAATTCCCTTTTGTGAATTTTATGGTCCAGGCAAATTAGACTTCTTGCTGTTCTTCATGCACAACACTATATATCTCATTACCATGCCTTTGGATATGTTTTTCCTTGTGTATAATTCATTCCCTCTTCACCTCAATATCTGAGATTCCTTTGTTTCCTATAAAGCCCTATTTAATTGGTGTCCTCTCCATCCCACCCCCACCACAAAAAAAAAAAAACCATTAAAATTACTTTGTTTTTGAGGCAGCTGTGTGACACAGTGGATAGAGCTCTGTGACTTAACATAGTGCCTGGTAGATGGTAGGCACTTGATATATGTCTATTGACTACTTATTGAAGTCAAAAAGACCTGATATCATATCTGGTCTTAGATACTCACTAACTATAAGACAAGTTATATAACTTTTATTTGTTTCCATTTCCTCAGCTGTAATAATAACAATGTCTACCTTGAAGAATTGTGAAAAGAATCAAATGAGATAATATTTACAAAGCAATTAGCACAGTGTCTAGCACAATTATCACATAATAGGCATTTATATAAATACTTGTTCCATTCATTTCCTTTCCCTCTCTCTCAAGTGAAAAAATGTTGGCCCTTAAAGGCCCAGGACCTAATCACAGGAAAAAGAGCTGATGATGAGGCATTGAACTATCAATACATTTCCATGCCATGTGAGGTCTTTATGAAATGTGAACATTGAGTAACACCATAGATAAAATGATGATAGGCCATATTCACTACTTGACTTTGAAAAGACAGTTCAAGTGGAAGTCTTTCTCTAAGATGGACCCAAGTCCTGATGAATTGGATAGCATGTACATTGAAGCTAAAGAAAGGAAAGCTGCAAAAAACCCTGTGGAGCTGGGAGAAGTGAAGCCTTGGGACAGTCATCAAAAGAAGCAGGGTGAGAACACTAAGAACAAGGTTGTTGCAATGGTCATTTGAATTGCAAAATCATTCCTGTTCATTCATAGGCCCATTAAGTCACATAGAGCCTGTGGTGGGAGGAGTTTGTTGAATGAGTGGGGCAGGAAGAGGCAGAGCTAGAGCAGAGCTGAAAGGAAGTTAGTGTTGAGAGCAGTCAGAGCTAAGAAGTGTGCAGGCTCCTTGGTAGCATGTGTGATTTTGTAATTGTGATTTTGTTTAAGAGAGTCTGCTAGTGATGAATATAATGGATCTGGTTTGTAAGAAGCTTAGCAGGGGGAAGGCTTGGTGATGGTGTTGTCTTTTGCATTGTTATTGTATATAGATTTTTGTTACTGTGATGGATTTGGGTCTGAATAAATATATTGGTTTTGCCTTCCACATGGAGAGTCTGTGAATTCTGAATTGCTCTGTGATATTCATGGCTGCTGCAGGCACTGTGAATATTAAATTGGCACTACAGTTGTTTAAGATGATCAGATATGAAGAGGGTTGGTATGGATGCCAGGTTGCCAAAACATCCTTCTCTCTCACCCCTACTCTTCATCCCAAGATGTTAATCTTGTACTTCATTTCTTCCCTTTGGCACAAGTCTCTCTAGATAAAGGTGGAAAGTCACTAAATATCTGTTTGTTTTAAATGTTTTTTTTATACTACTAAAAATTATTAACCACCAGCATTTGCTACTCTTGCTTTACTTATTTGGCATGTAAGGAAGCAATTCAGGGTGGGAGGATGGGACAAATCAAGAGAAGAGAGAAGGAAAGATCCAACACTGCCATATTTTGTTTGGTGGGAGCTTGGAAAATTCTTTGATATAACTTCCCTGAGTAGAAAAGAAATATTACAACAAGAAACTCATGTAGGCAGTGAGTCATTTATAGGATAAGTGATAGTCTAATAGGTGTGGTTGAGCAACCCTGATTACCTATACACCACATCACCACTACATGTATATATTTTGCATATAATTATGTGTGTATATATTGTTTCCTACCCCCAAGGAATTTAAGCTCCTTGAGGCCAAAGACTTTCATTTTTGTCTTTGTATTTCTAGTTGATAGCATAGTGTCTGGCTTATAAAAGACATTTCATAAATATTTGTTGATTGATTGATTATACATATTAATTTTGTGACCAGGAGCAAATTAGTTACATTTTTAGGGCTCCAAGACAATTTTCTCAGTCTTTAATTGACAGACTAATTGCAGATTTGTCTGAATTTCTAAAGAGACTTTTCCACACACGAAGTTCCCTGACTTTGGTAATATCAATAATCTGAATTAAAATAAAACCAAAAAAAGAAATGGCTAGGCTTTGGGCACATAGAGGTAGAAATGTGTTCTCTATTCTCGAGCAGTTTGTGAGACTATGATACGAAAGCAAATAATCAAATGCAAAGTAATTATAAGAGATAGAGAGAGCTAAGGACTGTAAATTATGTTAAATATATTGGACTATGGTTGCTACCTAAGTAGCAGTGTTCTCAAGAAATCTACACATTTCCCCTGGTCTTAGGACAGTTTCTGAGTAGCATTTAAAATGGGCCAGGTGGTAAGTATCATCAGAAGAGAACTGTTGCTTTGATGCTCCAAAATTCTACTGTGACTTAACTAAGTATTAGGAAAAGCAGAAATCCTGCTTGGATGAGGGAGGCTGTCTGGCAATAGAAATGAATTCTGTAGTTAAAATTGAATGAATCTAAAAACAGCCAGGAGCTTCCAGAGGGCACCTCTCCTGTAGCAAGAAGAAAGATACTTCTTTTTCTTGAACATAAAGGATCAGAACATCATATGCTGAGCTTCTACATGTGTTTGATCTGTATGGAAAAATGGATCCAAAGCAGGAGGATTAGTGCAGAGACCTTGAAGCAGACACAGGTTTCAAAGTAAAAAAAAAATTAGGGACTCTAGAAGGAATATATCTGGGTCTTTGGGAGTCCCCCAAGCCAATTGGCAGTATCTATGTTTCTATTCACTCTAAATGAAAATGTAGTTGAGTGAAATGCTCTGGAATAGACACTCAGGGCAAAAAATGTTTTGCTTTGTGTTGAATGTACCAAGAAGTCACCCACCAAGAAGAGTTTGGAAAATATTAATGTTTTCTTGGTTTTTTTTTTCTTTTATAGGAAAGGTATGCCTGAGAGAGGTTAAATTTTTGGATGCTTCTCTGACTTTGATGATAGTGTACTGTCCAAGAAATATAATGTAAATTGACCTGAGTATTTCCTTGTACTTCAGAGGAACTTAGACCTTTGGGTGATAACTTCTGTTGGCAGCATTTGAGTTCTTAGGTAGTGACTTTGGACTTTTAAAACTAGAAACTATCTGCCTTGCTCTTGGAACCATGAATCAATCATCTTTTTGAATCTATCTCAATAAGTCATATGTGGGGGTGGGGGTGGGGTGTGAGGGAAAACTATTTGTTTTTCATTCATTTTTCATTCTGGAGTCTAGAATAATGGGGCAAACTGACATGGATCAGACAGTTTAGCCAATACTGACTGCCATAGTCATTTAATTCCTGGAGCCCTGAAAGTGGTCCCACACAAATCCTGGGTTGCAGCACAACACCACTTGAGAACCACTGATGAAGACTGTGTCAGATGCATTTGAACCTTGCTAATGTACTCAGTCCTACAAACATATGCCTTGAATCAGACAATTCTGTACAATATCTCCTGGAAACTAAGATTTGACTTGTAGAGCAAACTAATTTGGATGAAGTGGAGTACAGAAGGAGAAAAGGAAAAAAGAGAAAAGGGAGAGAGGAAAGGATGGGAGAAGGAAAAGAGAGAATAGTTAGACAAGAAGAAAGAAGGAAGAAGGACTGAGGTATAATTGCCTTGGAGTAGAGAAAGCTGTAAGAAAGGAGATACAAATTCTGCCCAAATGGTACAGAAGAAATAAACCTAAGGAGGCAACTTCTAGGAGTCTCATTGTATTACGCGGTATGTTGGCTGGAGCCAAATCAAATCAGTTGTCATAAGCCTATCATTAAATTTTCAGTGTTGGGTATTCATACCTCAGAAATCAGCAAATGCTACAAATTAGGACAGAATTTATTGCTTTGTTGATTATCTAGATTTAAGAATATGACAAGAAAACATGATACAGACAAAAATTTTTAATGTGCCATCTGTGTGTGTGTGTGTGTGTGTGCGTGTGTGTGCGTGTGTAGGAGAACCAACTGTTAAACATTTACTAGCATGCTCCTAACAATGCCTATTGTACTGTTAAATGAGTACAATCTCAGACATTCCCCAGGGCCCATCAGAAGGCAGGCAAGCAACCAGGGTGTTTATGAAAGCAGGTGGGATCAAGAAGAGCATTGGAGGAAAAAAAAATCATTGATAAGGAATGACTATGAAATTTAATGAGCAGCTTCTTAATATATAAGAACTTCAATATCCAAATAAGTGATGTCTTCATCCAGTTATTCTGCTGGGGAGATCATATATTTATTCTCTGATTTCATCATCGCTTAAAACATTTGTGGAGCTTTTCCCTTAGAGTTATCATCAGAATCTGGGGCACATTAGTTTGAATCTTCTTAGTGATGAAATATTTTCATTCAACAATGGTGGATTTGATCTTTGGAAACCTCCAAAAACCACTAAACATAAAATGTCTGATGAATAAGGTTACTAATCAATTCACATATATCAATTTGGTTAAAGCAAATATTGTGGTTGTAAAGTAGGGGTTCTTAACTTGGGTTATGTCAACTTATTTGAAAAATCGTCTTTATGACTTTTTCAACATAATTGACATTTTCTGAATTCTCATGTGTCTTATTTTATGCATTTAAAAGTTTATTGTTGTTGAATCATTTCAGTTGTGTCTGACTCTGCATGACCTCATTTGGTTTTATCTTGGCAAAGATACTGGAGTGGTTTGCCATTTCCTTCTCTTGCTCATTTTACTGATGAGGAAACAGGGACAAACAGGGTTAAGTGACTTGCCCAGGGTCACTCAGCTAGTAAGTATCTAAGGCTAGATTTGAACTAAGTTTCTCCTTATTCTAGGGCTAGTGTTTTATCCACTGTGCCACATAGCTATTTTCTGCAAAGGTGACTACAGGCTTGACTATACTGCCAAAGAAGCCCATGTCACCAAATAGGTTATAAAGTCACACAGTAAAGAAAGGGACTGAAAATGGAACTGAATTTTTTATGTTTTCTACTTTCTTTAAAGGAAATTCTCAAGAGGAGTTTCTGACTTTCTGACCAATGGCAGAAATTTTAAAATAGAACATGAGAGTCAGCTAAGAGGTCTGTTATCAACTGAATATATTAACTCTAAAAGGTTTGTTTGAAAACTTGGATCATTGCTTTGTAGTTATACTCCTTCCATAGCTAAACCCAATATAAACATACCTCTCTCAAAGATCCTCAATTCTTAGGGGCTTTGTAGACTAAAAGAACATGGCTGTCTTACTGTCTTCACTTGAAACTATAAACCAAGTACTATCATCTAGTTCTTTACCCCAGGTTAAATGAGTCACCCCCAGAATTTGTATTTCTTCCAATAAAATCCTGACTTCTATAAAATTTGTCAACTGATATGATTTGTGAGGCTCTCGAAGTAGATGTCATTGAAGAAAAATCTCTGAGCAGTTGTACTATGCTAGAAAGCCTTCATGTATCAGACTAGTGATAGGCTAATATGGATGATACCTTCAACAGAAATAAGAAAGATTGAAAGCGGGATAGGTTTGGGAAAGAGAATGAGTTCTGTTTCCACCATGGTAAGATTAAGATCCAGTTTGACATGTCCAGTAGGCAGTTTGGTGATATGAACCAAAAGCTAGGCAGAGAATCTGAGAGTTATATGTATGTGTAGAGATGATAGCTAAACTCACAAGAGTTGATAAGGTGATAACATGAAAATTTAGAGAAAACACTTGATCCTGGAACCCCCAAATCATATAGAAGATTTCTCTTATACTAGAGCTCCCTAGTCAAAATGCTTTATTTTTACAAACATCTAGTCCTCTATCAGTCCTTTGGGATAGCAACTCTACATATGACTCCTATTTCCTAAGCTTATGATACCTCAGGCCCATACATGATGAAGACCAAAGCCCCTAGGAATATAGAACCAAAATTAAGACACAAATGCAAAGTGGAGTTTTAAAGAGTCTCTTTGCAGAATATCTTACTTTTCTTTATTTCATCTGCTGTGTTGCATTTTTTTTTGTTTCACCCTGTTGCTATATACCTGTCGGATGGATCCATAGGCTTAATTAAACAGAGTAAACGTAACATAAAGAGCAAACCAAGACTGAAGTGGAGCTATAAGAAACAAAGCACACCTAGCTTTGATGAACTTCCCAAGTATTTCCATCACCAGGTTTGTGTTTCTCTCTGACACTTGGCATTATCCAAGTTGTCACTGGAATGAAAGAGTTTTAGACAATGACTCAAGAACTTTTCTAGATGATTTCAAAATTAATATTATTGTAATAGAAATGGGCTCTAGGAATACTTTCTCAACCCCACCCCAACCCCCATATACTGGCAAATTAATCCCCAAGAGCTCAGCTATTTTTACCCTGACCCCAAATTTGAGGAAGGTCTATGGGAGGTGGTGGGATGGCTCTCTAATGCTATTGATTACAAGTCACCACCCAGCATATTTCTTCCAAATATCAATCAACAGTGACCATATGTCCAAACTCAGTTAGTCCAATGATATTATAACAATGACTAACCAACTTCTACAAAGGGGTATTTGCTTAGAAGATACAGAAAGAAGAAAGTATAAAACCTCTGAAGCTGAAAGTACACGCTCATCTACCAATTAAGTCCCTGAAGAGAGTAGATTCACACTAAAAATGCCCACAACCACTCTTGTCCCCACTCTTAGAAGTAAGTATAGCCAATCACAAGTAACTTCCTCACTTCTAAGACATGATGTCATGATTTCTGGGTCAATCTGCTGCTGGGCTGAGTCATACAGGTCAATCCTCAGGGCTGGCTGCTCAGTGGCCTCAGGTGCTACACTACTAGCAGACCCTCCCACAGACTCAAGTTATTGGATCTTTGGGGGCTCCTCCAAACTTTTGAAGCTCACAAAGTTGAGTGATTTGCTTAGTGTTAGCAGGTGTCAGAACCAGTACTTGTTTTTCCTTTGCTATAACTTCCTAACTCTGTCTAGATCTTTCTAATTTCAAGGTTGGTCTTGTATTCACTACCCTCAAACTATATCTTATTTTTGTATTATGGTTGTTATTGTGGTTAATTTCCTTCCTCAGGCCTGTACAGAGATACGAAAACAAGATTTGGTCTAGTCAGTAGCATCACAGATTTATATAGAACATGGGAATAGATAGGACCTTGTAAACCATCTATCTCCATCCCCTTATTTTACAGATGAGGAAAGCAGGAGATGTTAAGTGCCTCAAACAGTTGAGAGAACTAGTAAGTAGGTAGGATTCAAATTGAAGTCTGCTGACTTTAAATACAACACACTTTACATTATCCATTCAACAAGGATTTATTAATCAGCCAACAAGTATTTATAAAGCATCTAGGTGCCAAGCACTGTGCCAGATAATGGGGATAGAAATACAGTCCCCATTTCAATGGCTTTTTTTGTATTATATACAAGACCACCTGGTGAAGCCTATGGATCTCTTTTCAAAGTGTTTTAAGTGTGATTTCAAAGGAAACACATTATATTGAAATATAATTGTCAAGATCTTTGAAAAACATAGTGTTGCTTACATAAACTGATGCTGAGTGAAGTGGGCAGAACCAAGAGAGCACTGTACACAGTAACAGCAACATAATACAATGATTAACTATCATAGACTTAGCTCTTCTCAGTGATACAATCATCCAAGACAGTTCCAAAAGACTCATGATGGAAAATACTATCCATATCCAGAGAAAGACCTGTGGAGTCTGAATGCAGACCAAAGCATACTGTTTTCATTTTTTTTTAAGTTTTGTGGTTTTCCCCTTTTCTTCTGATTCTTCTTTTACAATATAACTGAGGTGGAAACATGTTTAACATTATAGTACATGTATAACCAATATCAAATTGATAGCATTCTTAGGGAGGGGGAGAAAGCGAGGGAGAGAGGAAAAAAATAGAACTCAAAATTTTACAGAAATGAATGTTTAAAACTATCTTTATATGTAACTGGGAAAAAATAAAAGATTAGTAAGGGGATAAAACATAATCTTGGACCCCAGGATAAGAATCATTCTCCTACTAGAAAAGAGCTCACATTCTCCCAAGGGAAGTGACAAGTACATAAATGAGTATATACAGACTAAATACTAAAAACAAAAAGTATAAATTTTAAAAAGTAGTTGAATCCAAGGAAATCTGATAGGAAAAGCCTTCAACTTTGAAAGGATCAGGGAAGGCTTCATGTAGAAGCTGGTACTAGAGTCATGTGTTAAAGGAAGAGAAATACTTTATGTAGTGAGATGAGGGGGGAATGTATTCCACTCATTGGGGTAGAAGGCAATGGACCTGCAATGCAAAGACCTAAACATGAAAGATGGAATGTCCTATGTAAGGAACAAAGAGGAGAACAGTTTGTCTGAATCATATTGTATGAGAGGAGAAATAATATCCAAGAAGGCTGGAACCAAGATGTATAGGGCTTTAAAAGCTTAAAAAAAGAGGAATTTATAGCTTATTTCAGAGGCAATAGAAAGCTGCTAAAGTTTACTGAGTAGGGAAATGATATGTTTAGACACCATGTATACCAAAACAGCACAGAATTTAAGTATTCTTTCAATAGGTTATTTTCCTCTCCTCTCTTTTTTTTTTTTTTGTAAGAAGTTTGATTTTTGGTTATGAGACTATTGTCACTGAGACAATGTCATTTGCATATACACTGAAAACCCTGAAGAGCCCTGGGTACACGGATCTTATAAATCGCACAAAACAGCCATTCATTCGATCCTTTCCAGGAAATGTTTATTAATGAGACAAATGAAATAGACTTTCAGTCAAATATTTTCTATCTTGTTTAGAGCTGATGCTAAAGAAATTATGAGATGCCTCTAAGTGCGAGGTGAACGCACAATCAGGAAATATTTTAAAAAGAGAAATCTTGGGCCAGGAGTGATCTCAGTCTTCTCTTGCCTTCCTGTTGATGACAATCCACCCACCCACCCCCAAGACAGCCACAGCTCAGAGGCAGCTTTCTATTTAGAAAGGCATGTGAGTTTCAGAAAATAAAAAATTCAATTACAAAAAAAACCAAGGGAAACAGCTACAGTGACAGCACCAGTAAAACTTGTTAGTCCTCAATTTATGAGAGCAATAGAATACGTGAATAACATAAACCTCCTGATACCTCCAGATGGAGGGTCAACATCACTGAAATGAGGTATTTCCAGCGGTAAAGGATGCTGCTATCAGAAATCTGTTGGCAAGGAAAGATGATGCTTGGGAGGCAGGAAGAAAAAACAGCTGTGCTCCAGCTCCACGAATGTAAGTGATAACCCAGGCACCCAGCTAGTCCCTGAGATGCAAACGTCATCCATTGCACTCTCCCCAGTTCACAACTTTAAAAAGAGGATGAAATGGAAATATTTGACTAACATCTTTTGCAATTCCTTTAAAAACCTGAAAGGAGAATGTGCAGTAATTGTTTTGTCTGATTTCAGATTAAGAGATTTAAGTGAAGTCCCATGGGTAGTGTGTGAGGTAGCAGAGGTGGCACTAGAACTCAAATCCTCTAGTTCTTGAGATAGTTCCATTTTCATTTTATTTTTAAGTTTTATTGTTATATTTTGTATTATATATCAAGTATTAACAGATTACTTTTACTTTGTGAGAGGCCCCTAGTATGAAAGTAAAATATTTAAATAAAACTAATAATATAGGGACCTTATCTGTAATTCCCATATAAGTGAATACCTTCTTACCTTTCCATTTTTTAAGGCATAGACATATGCATATAGACAGGGGAGGGGAGGGGAGGGGAGAGAGGAAAGGAGGGGAGAAGAGAGGAGAGGAGGGGAGGGGAGAGGAGAGGAGAGGATAGGAGAGGAGAGGAGGGGAGGGGAGAGGAGAGGAGAGGAGGGGAGGAGAGAGGAGAGGAGAGGAAAGGAGAGGAGAGGAGGGGAGGGGAGGGGATGGGAGGGGAAGGGAGAGGAGGGAAGGGGAGGGGAGGGGAAAGGAGGGGAGGGGAGAAAAGAAAAGGGAAGGAAATTTTCTATAACATATATGCACAGTGAAGAGAAGAAGAACAAGAATCCCTCTACGGCTGTATACAAAAATACATTTGGCTCACTCTAAAACCTAAATGAATTAGTTTTCAGTAGTGCATATCAAATTTCGTCAGTGGGCTATTCTTAAGAAGATATCTGTAAGATTGTAGGATCATAATAGATGTACAGGTGGTAGAAACCTCAGAAGACCTCTAGATTCAACCCCATTTCACAAATGTGGAGATTAAGTTTTTTCTAGGTAGTCATCTTCAAAGTGGAACCACACCTCTGAGAGGTTGTGCCGGATCCTGTGAGCTAAGTGAGCACTCAGTCAGATGGTGAGAAGAGGAATGGAATCTCACCTTTCTAGAGATAGTCAATTGTGGGCTCATACTCAAATCTGTCATTCACTCATGAGATCTCAGTACTTCCATATTCTAACCCCTCACATCAATGTCAAAATTCACAAACCTTCTCCTTTTTGGGTGGAGCATATTTACCCCAGCAAAGCTGCACAGATACCCTTGGGAAAATCTTTCCTCCAATTTCCTCACCCAGAATATGGTGGGATGGGATGGAATTTACTGATGCCAAGTGCAAACCAAGAAAAAGTGCAAAACCAAGACCAAACTCTGCATTAGTCTAAAACACTGAGACATTCAATGATAATTGATATTTTGTGGACAAATGACCTCTAAGTGTAAGTGTCCAAGTTTCAACTTGAATACAGGTCTTTCTGATTCCAAGTAAACATTTCCTCTGTTACCCCAAGGCACTGTTCATATATAATGCATATAGGATATATATTCTATATATAAGATCATATCATAGAAGGTCCTCAAGGACAGTAAAGTAAGCATTTGCTTCTGAAAGTCATCTCTTCAATAGTTACCTGAGATATGAGATCAAATGACAGTACATATGCCTCTTTTCATACAGTATGACACAGAAGAATTTTAGAGCAGCCTAATGTTGAGAATAGAGCAGCAGGGAAGACCAATGAACTAATCTATTATTAATTAGCATTTGTTTATAATCTTTTCAGTTCTAAAGATTTGTTTGACAAAGTCTTCTGATTTCACTATACATATTAGTGTGACTATAATAAAAATAACAATAACATTTTAAATGATTGGATTATGTTAGAAGTTTAAATATGTTGAATTTTCCTAGCAGAAACTGTCAATTAGTATATTCATTTGCTTATAAAGAAAGCAAAGGACTCAAGACAACACCCATAACCTGTTGTTACTGTACCTCTCTCTGCTTTTCCACCTCATTCAGCCCTCAATCCTACTCTGGTCTCACTCTGTTCCCTTCAAATCTTTTTAACCAGTTTCATTTTACACTGTTCTTTATTCCTAAGTCTTTTGCCCTCTTTTCTTCTCACCGTTCATCCCATGGATTATCACCATTTCCTTTCTCCACTCCGATACATACTATCTGAACACAGATGAAGGAAGTCACACAACGGAGATGACCGAATCCATTACAGATTCTCACTAGGAAATTACATCATTTGAGCCATAACTGCTACATGACAATCTTTTTTGTCTTCCCTGATTGACCCTCTACCCCAATTCCTGAAGCCTCTCTTTCAAACCTTCAGCCTTCTGTTCTGATCATTTCATTCTCCCCCTCCTTTCTCTATCTCAGCAGAACACTTTGCCAAATACTTCAGTGGAAAGAAAATTAAGGCAATCTCTCCAGAGCACCCAATCATTTCTAGTTGCTCACTCTGAATCTCATCAACGTCATTCTCTGTTCTCCCATCCTTAGAGGTGCCCCTTCTCTTTGCAAGCACTAACTTTTCTAGTGCTTCCCTTGAAACAAATCACTACAACCAAAGCTTGCCCCTCATGGAAGAAACAACTCCTAACATATGACTATCCAGAACAATATTTCTACTCCATATAGGTGAGGCTAGTTTTCCCCTCAAAGACAATGAAATTGTCCTCATGCCCTAAGATCCAATACACTAAGGTTTGAAACACTGGCATAACTTCCTGGTCACCCAAATGTAAAAGCCTGGTGTGAGAGATGCTGAATGATCTTCATTCAGGGTTGTTATACTGGCTTGAGCAGGCATTCCATCCTGGCAAATGAACAGGCAAGAGAACCATACTCAACTAAATCATTACTTCATTACCTTGCTTCACACTCCAGCCATGCTGTTGTTAATCCTAGATTTTAAATGTTAGGTTGAGTGCTTCATTTTACTTCAATCTGAGCTTGAATTGGCCTGAGTCAGTCCTCAACCAAAACAGAGTGGTCAGAGTGTGACCTTGAATAAATTACTAAACCTCCTGGTACTCCAGTTTCTTCTACCATAAAATAAAGTCATTGGATTAGATTCTCCCCAGGGTGCCCTCCTCCTCTAGATCTGTGATCTTTTAATCCTATAATCAATCTTATCACACTAAGACTAGGATTGATACTTCTAAAGTGGCTTACCCCTTCAAAATCCCAAACAGGTGGGGGATGGATGGCATGGCAGCTAACCTCTATACAGTAGGACTGGGAAGCAGTTTGGAAGGGATATATATAATCAAAGATGTTGACAGAAAGACTGGAGGGTAAGGTCTTCATATCATGGCAGGAGGAGGGAAAGATGATTTTTGTTTTATGGTTTTTGATTTTTGTGATTTCAGTATTATTGATTTTCTTAGTAATACACAGATATTTTATGTATTGAAAAACTTTTTTCTAACAAAGGATTCATAGGCTTTGTATGCCATCAAAGAAGTTAAAAAGGCAGAGTGTAGATAGAGGAAGTCCATCATAATCCTAAATCTATAATTTCAGGATAAGTTTACAATTTGGAGGTCATGGGAGCTCCCTCAGGTTGCACATTATGACACCTTGCACAGCTTTGAGGGAAGGTTTCAAAGATCTGGGTCAGAGTTTCTGAGGAATTTTGTTAAGAGGAAAGGGGAATAACCCCGGCAGGTCTATTATGTTTTCAACCCCTAGGGTTAGTGGCAGGGAGGATAGGAAATAAGAAGTTCCCAGCTTGAAAACTCCCAGATATAGAAGAACAAAATAAATGGGGTTTCAGAATAAGAACAGTGTAGGAGTAAGGAGATATCAATAATGGGGGGAGGAAGATCACTAAGGGATATTCAGTGTAATGGATAAAGGTAGACTAGACCTGAAAGATCAGATTTCCCTGAGGACAACAAATTCATATTCTTCCATGTTCCTAAATAAAGTATAGACTATTCTGAACTTTTAGAGGGAAATTAGAAAATGAGGGCTCAAAAAGAAACATGGTTTGTGAGGGTTTGTATTTCAGGATATCCATTTCCAAAAGATCAGGTTAAATGAGAAGTGGCTTGCTTTTGTGGTTCAAGGTCACTGCTAGTACTGACATTTATCAAGGGACCTTATAAGGCTGTATGATAGCTAAGTATTTTAGATTAGGTGAAATATTTAAAAGAAAGTTTTTTAGCTTTTAACCTTAGCTTGAAGCAAAGGAAGAACTGTTTCTCTTTTGTCATTTTGTTAGAAGCAATGATTGGATTGGTACAGCTTTAAGTTTGCAAGATAGCATCCAAACTTTCAGATGGCAGCTAGGTGGTACAGTGGATAAAGCACCAGTGCAGGAGTCAGGAGGAGCTGAGTTCAAATCTCACCTCAGACACTTGCTGTGTGACCTTGGGCAAGTCACTTAACCCCTACTGCCTTATCTTGGGTCATCTCCACTCATCCTGATGAATATCTAGTCACTGGATTCAGATAGCTCTGGAGTAGAAGTGAGGCTGGTGACCTGCACAGCCCTCCCTCACTCAAAAAAAACAAAACAAAGTCAAGTGTAAGTCATTTCATTATTTCTCTGATGGCATGGTCTTCTTCGGCAATGAGGGACAAACACACAGCATTCGGACACTGGGATTTACTCTAAAGTCAAATAAGACAGTAATAAATGGCATGGTTTGTACCTTCCCTTCCTTTCAATAAATAATGGGGGTGGGGGAGAGAAAGAAACACTTTGGTGTAGACTGCAAATGAGTAGGAGCTATGGATAATTCTTAAGACGCTCGTGGCTATGACCAAAAAAAAAAAATCTAATAGCAATCAAAAGTGGAACACTCCTGTCCTTTCTACAGTGTGTCTCTGCAATGGTAACAATACATCCTAAGCTAGAGAGCTGATGAATTACTCAAGTCACTGAGCTCAATAACTTCCCAAAAATATTTCTGACACCAGAATAACAGAGACATGTGGTAAGCAAGCCTAAAAATGGCAAAGGCTCTAAAATAGAATAATATGAGACTGAATAGATGAGATGGCAATGGAAATCATGCAAATGGTGATCTCTGCCCTTTCCTTCCAGTTATCTTGTTTTCTTTTTAAAAACTAGTTTTATTTTTACAAGCATTTGCTACTTGCCCTTTCCATTCCCTGTCTATTTTTTTAAAGAATAGAAAAAGAAAACACTTATAGCAAATGTTCATAATCTAGGAAAACAAATTCCCACATTGGCCATATACAAAAATTCTTTTTTCTGAAATTCATAGCATCCATGGTAAGAGGTGAAATTTCCGCTTTGGTCCACTGGACACATGGTTTATCATTGCATTCATTAGAGTACTGAAGCATTTCATGATTATTTTTATTTATAATGTCATAGATACTATATAATTTTTATCCTACTTCTCCTCACTTCACTCTGCATTAGTCTATGGAGGCTTTCCTAATTTTCTCCTTCCAGTTTCAGTAGGCTCAACAATGTAGGCTCATGTATCTCATTGCTCACAAGATGCCCACAACAAAGACTGTATAGGGCAAAAAACCCAGCAATTTCCCACAACCAAAATTGTATAGGGTAGAAAATCCAATAATTCCTCTCCTACAAGTTCCCCAAGGGGAAGTTAACCTCTTCCACTCTAATGTATATATTCACTTATCTTCCTTACCTTTTACAATTAGATCATGTCTAAAATGGGCCTGTTCAATACTAAGGACAAATTTAGCACTGGATCAGAGAAAGTGAGCCTGTTCATGTTCTCTCCTTAATCCAAATGTGGAAAGTGATTTATTAAATCACTTAATAAAAATTATTTATAAAATATCTAATAAAATTAGTTTGGAATATCTCTGAAAAGCTGTTTTGTTTAATAATGTTAGGGGGAAAGACAGGAATAACTTTCAAGAAAATTTTATTTATAATTCTTTGAAGTTTGACTGAAATATTGAGTTATGGGAATGAGGTTGGAAAAAAAAACTCTTGATTTGAAGGGTTTTGTGACTGCTTTGTATACGAGCTTAAAGCACAGTAGTCCTTGTATATACTCCACAGTGTTGTTGTTCAGTTGTTTGCAGTCATGCCCAACTCTTCATGACCTCTTTCGAGGAGTTTTCTTGGCATTGGTACTGGAGTGATTTGCCATTTCCTTCTACAACTCATTTTACAGAACAGGAAACAAAGTCAAAAAAGGTGAGATGACTTGCCCAGAGTCACACAGTTAGTAAGTGTCTGAAGCTGGAATTGAATTCTGGTCCTTCCTGACTGCAGGACCAGCACTCCATTCAATGTGCCACCCAGTGCATAATAGATTTTTGAATTATTGTGTGTTCAAAATGGATGGGAAAGTAGTGACCAATTAGTCTAATCTACTCATTTATAGCAGAAAAAAATAGTTCACAAAGTGATTTTGTAACATACACAAGGTCACGCATTTATTTCACTTTATAACAGGGGACCTTAAACTAAGACCTGTAAACTTTAGTTTTTTTTAGAATTATGTTTCGATGTGGTTTCCTTTGTAATCTTATATATTTTGTTGTATGCATTTTAAAATATTACCATTTGAAGAGGTCCATAGGCTTCAGCAAACCACTGAAGAAGTTTTTAAAGATGTTCTTGAAGCTAGTATATTTAAGAGGTGGAAGAGATTCCCCATACCATTCTATTTAATCACATATAACTTCAGAAAACAGTTCCAATAGAGAAAACTGCACCCACAAAATATGACCTTGAAAAATTAGACAGTAAGTAAGTGTTTATTAAGTCCTTATCATGTGGCAGGGACTGAGGAGATAAAGAATGAAGAAGCAGCCCCTGCTCTCAAAAAGCTTACACTCAAATTGGAGAGAAAACAAGTATACAAGTAGATTAATATAAGATCTATACAGAGTAAGTAGAAGATAGCCTGAGGAAGGAAGTTTCTAAGCAGTTCAGAGAATCAGGGAAGGTATCCTGACAAAAGTAACACTTGGACTGAATCATGAATGAATCCTGGGATCCTAAGAAATGAAAGTGGGAAGGGGGAATATTACAAGATTGTGGAATAACCAGCATAAAGGTGAAGACATGAGAGATGGAGGGTTGCTTAAACTCTCTTGGTCTCATTTGTAAAATGAGGATAATTTCCAAAGTCACCGAATTAAAGGAAAATGTCATTTTAGATTCAATATTGGTATATTTATAATACATGCCTCCAGAGGCATATACTCCAGTATTGTAAAGTTGTAGAGTTCTGTGGTAGAAAAGTTAGCATCCCTCGGACCCATCAGAGGGAAGAAGACATTTTACCTCCTTGCATGCAGTTTCTGATTAAATTTTGTGTTATAATCCACAGTACCTGATACTTAGTAGGTGTTTAATAAACACTTGTTAAATAAATGAATGGTAGAGACCTTAGGTATCTAAATAAGTAGGAAAAGGAGAGGTCATAGAATTAGCATATTTCAGGGAAATCCTTTCTACTTGCCCAAAAAGAAGTTGATTAGCAAGTTCACACAAGGAACAGCCAAAGTCAGAGACCAATTGTTTAGCTGTTAGTGGAGTGCCAAGGGATGAGGATATTGGAAATGGAAGAAGGCAAGATGCTGAGGATGCCAATAATGACAAGGGCTGAGAAGTTAGATTGTAAGGATGAAAGCCAAGGATAAGCATCAGCTCATATACAGTTACAGAGAGGAAAGAAAATAGTCCAGACAGACAAATAGGGATTTCTAGGAGACAGCTGGCTCTGACAGTGAGCTTATGGGCTCCGCTTTTCACTTATTCAGCCATTTCTCTCAGTCTCTTAAGGTAGTTCTGATCCAGTCAGGCTGGGCATCTACGGGACTTCTAATAAATCCATCTATTTAACCAATGAGCATTAATTAAGTGTTTTCTATATACAAGGGACCATCCTAGGTACTAAATACAAAAATACAGAAACAAAACAGTCTCTATTTTCTTCTGGTGTGAATACATATGTAATCAGCAAACAAAAACACAATAATTTGATTCAGGAGAAAACAGTGACAATTAGAAATAGCAAGTGATATGTGAGCTGAGCCATGAAGAAAGATTCTCCTTGAAAAAAGGTAGAGAAGAGGAAGAAGTATATTCCAGGGATGATATGGGCATGAGTAAATGATTAAATAAAAGTAAGTTTCATTAGCAGTCTGTTTCAGTCCAGGGTCTCATTGGGTGAAGCTCTAGTGTCTCAGATATCGAACTTTAATAGTCTGCTTATTTGTAAATAATTAAATCTTAAGAAAACTGATTTTTATGACCTGAGTTAATACAAAACTGATTTGTATTTTAAATCCAGTTCATTACAGTAATCAACTGAACTGCAAATCAATCAGATATTCAAGAAAGGTGCTTATTCTCTTCCCATTGGATAAAACCACCTGATGCAGAAAACATTTGCATCTCAGGTACTTATTAAGAAATTAAATCATGAAAAGAATGGTATTAATAATAAAGAAAAATTCAATGAGGACATGTAAGAGGATCGCCTATTCCACCCAACACTTGGCAGGCTCCTCCTAACTCTGCTCCCTTTTGTCCTTACTTTGTGGCTTTGAATCCTATGCTAGTTGCCTCTCATCCTAAACCATTCATATACATTATTTGAGAGTTTAAAAGTACCTGAAAGACCACTCTGGCTGGTCTAACATACTGAACAAATAATTATCCAGACTTGTGGGAAGACTTAAGCTGGTAGGTGGATTGATATTGCGGCAGAAGAGGTAGAGAGAAAGACAATTGCTTTCCTGAATGATTTATTTATCTTTTCCTAACATTAAACCAAAATGTTCTTCTCTACAACTTCTACCTATTACTCCTTACATATGCCCTTTGTGGCCAAGGAAAATAAAAAGAATCACTTTTTCACATGATGTCCATGTAAATACTTGAAAATTGTTGTCATTCCTCCTCCCTATATCCTAAACCTTCTCATCTTCAATTGCTTCATATGAGCCTCATATAGCATAATCTTAGAAATCTTCATCAAAATGCTTGTCCTCATTTGGATCATCTCCAAACTATCAGTGACCTCTTAGGTGGGGCTACCATTAACATCTTTCTATTCGTCTTGTTAAGGCATAGTCAAAGATCAGTATAGACTGGACACCTTTGCTTATTTCTTACCTAGTGACCAATCATTTCCCCATTCAAAGTCAGGAGTCAACAGTCCTATCTCAAGCCTCCCTTTTGGGTATGGAACTTCCAAAGCATATTACTATTGTGATTATAAATAAGGGCTCATAGTCTTATCAAAATATCCACATATCATTAAGTGTCAGATCTGGCCAGGATCACTTTATTGCTGGGTGATTTTGAAGAGTATTTCTGCATCTTTTCTAAAATGAGTATTAATGCCTCTGGTAGTTTTCTAACAAATGTCCTTCATACAATGACCCTCAAGGTTTATTTCTATTGATTCCACTCTAATTGCTATATATGATCTTGATCAGGTCACTTGGTCTCCTTGAGCCTCAGCTCCCTCCTCTGTAAAATGGGAATGATGCAATTCCATAAACATTTATTAAGTAACTACTTTATACAGAGCCCATTCTAGGAACTGGGAGATATATAAAGTTTTTATGATAAAGTACCTTCCCTCAAACAGCTTATAATGTAATAGTGGAATAAGATATTTAAACCACTAAGTATTAAGCACAATAAT
Organism: Notamacropus eugenii; assembly: GCF_028372415.1. Lineage (NCBI taxonomy): Eukaryota > Metazoa > Chordata > Mammalia > Diprotodontia > Macropodidae > Notamacropus > Notamacropus eugenii. The sequence continues at coordinate 362,908,707 of NC_092873.1, read as the reverse complement.
ATATTAAGAGTACATCAGAGGAGTGTATATGGGGAGAGAAGTTAATTACCACTGAAGAAGAATTCATGGTGTTAGGTGGAATTTGGATTGGATTTAGAAGTAACTACGTAACAATAGAATTGGGGCTTAATTTTTCATGATGTGTTGCAAAGACATTTTGGGATGATTATTACTCTTAACAAAATCTTCATTCATTAAACAGACTTTTTTTTTGAAAATACATTTTGTGTAAGATACTGTGTTGTGAGCTTTGGAAGATATAAAGAAGATAGCAAGGTCCCTTTCCCCAAGGAAAATATAGAAACACTGTAATCTAGTATCAACAATCTCCATGATAGATATCGCATGTCAGTCCTGATTATTATGGAGGGCAGTCCAGAGAGGTTGATATCCTCAGGACATAAAAGTAGCCAATCCTAATCACAGGAATAGGAGTTTCTTGAAAGCCACACAACAGAGGACTCAGTTTTGAGGGTTGTTATTAAAGTAACCACCATTATTCTGCAGAGGCAGAATTCAATTTCAAGTGACTTTAAGAATGAACAATAAGTAGAAGAATCCCCTAACTAACTGTGCTTTCCCAAGTCTCTCTTCTAATATCAATATTCTTTTCTCTACATCTTCACACTTGGTTATTTCATTAGTTCTCTGAGATTAATTATCTTCTCTATATGGATGAATCCCAACAACATATTTTATCATCTTTGTTATTATTAATAATATTGGGCACATAATATAATATTGTTAATAATAATAATAATAATATAGTAACTATAGCTAGAATTTATAAAGCATTTTAAGGTTTGCAAAGCACTTTACAAATATTATCTCATTTTATCATCACAACAACCCTGGCAGAAAAATGGAATTGTTATTCTCATTTTACAAATTAGAAAACTGAAGCATACAAGAGTTTTGACCCAGGGTCATATAGCTATTAAGTGTCTGAGGTAGGATTTGAACTCAATTATTCCTGCCAAGTCCAGGACTTTATTCATTGTGCTACACATGGCATTACCACTGTGACAGCTCTGTGTCTTCATTTTTAGCCTACATTTCTCTCCTGAGTTCCAATTTCGAATACTCAATTTCCTGCTACATATCTTAATTTGTAAGTCCCAAATGTATCTAAAATTTAACATGACCAATATGAACCTCATTATTTCTCCTCTCACTTCTTTAAATTATCCCTCTTTAAGGGCTCCCTTTTGGTATCAGGAGCACCTCCACCCTTCTAGTCACTCAAATTTGCAATGTTAGAGTTATCATTGAACTTCCCAAGGCTTCCAACTTTACTGCTACAACTCTCATATCCTGCTTACATTCCTACCACCCTATTCTGTTCTTTACTATTTCTCCTACAGAGTATCACAAGAGATTGACCTCTCTGCAATCCTCCTCTGTACAGCTATAAAACAAATAAACAAACTTCCTAAAGTATATTACCTTGCTGCTCCCCTGCTTAGAATCTTCTTTGACTCCCTAATGCCTGTAGTATAAAATACAAACCCCTTAGATTGTCATTTAATATCCTACACAATCTTGCTCCAGTCTTCCTTTCTAGACTTATAAACCACTCACTCTGCTCATATCCAACTATCAGGGTTATTGATTAATCCAGTGTTAGGGTCATATGGCAATTTTTTTTTTAAATTTCTTAATTTGAGGAAGCTGCTACATGGTACTCTGTGCCAAAGCCAACAATTTAGACAATTGCCCATGTTCATAAAGAATGTACCAGCCCTTAGCCCTTAGCTCAGTCACAATGAGATTTGGGAATACTCTTTGTCATCCCTGGCCTTCTCATCCTTCAAGCAGAAGCTGGTTGATTATCTGTATTTCATATTATAGTATGAGTTTCTTTCATGTATAGGTTGGAAGAGAAGAATGCTGAAGTCCCTTTACCTCTCCAATTCTGTGATTCTGTGCAGCAACTTTCCCAAGGTCTCGTAGGTAGTAAGTTGCAGAGTCATTATTCAAATATTCAAAGTAATACTTCTTGACTCTAAATATCAGCCTCTTGCCATTATACTATGTTGTTTATAAGGGTCCCAATAAATACTTCACTCAAATATTAAGGTAACCAAATGGTTGGAGATATCTTTCCTTGCCAAGCCTAGAGGCCTGTATTGGGCTACCCGAGTCTTCCTTACCTCACCTCCCGAGGTCTTCGGCTGGCCACGCCGGATGCACTTATGAGAGAAAGGACGTTCCAGAGTCAAACAGGGGTTGAGCTTTATTACAGGGTTTCGGTTACAAGTGCAGGGGGTCTTCTTTCTTAGGACGAAGAGGGGGAGATTTCCTAAGGAGGCTAAGCTTAAGGGATTGGAAGTAGAAGTACAAGCGGGGAGAGAGGGGGAGGGGAGAGAGAAAAGAAAAGAAGCGGAGCCCTACTTTTCTCTTTGGCTCCACACGTGCTAAGAGAGAGCTTTCTGGCTTCCTCAATCCTACTTAATCTTCAGCCACACAGTTTGCATCTCAATACCATGCTGTTAGGTAACTAGGTGTGCTCCAATCCGGGATGACCTCGAGGGCAGGGAGACTCCACCCATCAGGTATCTCCGGGGGAGAGGCGGAAATACCCGAGCTAGCCGAGCTAGCTCGGTCTGACCTTCTCGAATCCCCGCTGTTCATGGAGGGCCTCGTAAGACTCTAAGATTTAGAAGTCCCACTTTTACCTGCCCGAGACTGTCCACACGGAATTGAGCTTCCAGTCCCAACATTTCCTAACAATAACTTAGGGTAAAGGTTAGTGTTATTGATTAACTAGAATTAAAAATCTTTTGCAGCAACAAAATCAATTCAGCTAAAATAAGGGGAAACACTGAATAGGAAAAATCTCTGTCAAATAACTCTAATAAGGGTCTGATAGTCAAGATCTATTGGGAATTCATAGAAACATATAAGAGCTATATCCCTAGCAGATATGTTTAAAGTATATGAACAGTTTTTTTTTGAGACAGTTGCTAACTATTAACAACCACAAGAAAGATTGTTTAATTCACTAATATGAGTGGACAGTAATATTGTCCATGAAGGCTTCTTGACAAATACACTTGAGTAGTTTACCATTTCCTTCTCCAGTGCGTTAAAGCAAATAGTAGTTAAGTAACTTGCTCAGGGCCATACAACTAGTAGATTTCTAAACCTGGATTTGAACTCGAGTTTTCCTTACTCTGGGTCCAAAACTTTATCTGCTGAGCCACCTAGCTGCCTCCTATATGCAATGGTTTCATCAATACAAATGAAAAGAACAATAAAGTGAGACTGACCACTATATTAGTATAGTCAGCAAACTTGCCCCTAGAGAAGAGGGGGAACTAATCTGTCTCTTCTTTACACAAGTTCGGCACTATGGTTGCCAAATGTTTCATATGCCAACAAATTGATTTTGCTAAACTGTTTTTGTCTCTCTTTTTTCACTTTTTGTTAACAAACTTGCTTGGAATGAGACTATCCTGACAAAAAATTGACAAATAAATGTGGTATAAGAATAAAAGAGTTAAATACACAAACCAAAAATAAGTACTCTGGACTCAGATTATTATTATAAGGATTATTGTTTTTAACAAAATCTAAATAGTCAACTCTACCTCACCACATATATACATGCATACATACAATCTTCTACATCATCTTTTACAGATATACACAAAAATCTTTTTTTATTATTAGTTTCAAGATCATAAGGAAAGAATCTGCCTCACCACCAATGGTTTTCAAAATGTCCCTCCTTCCCCAGAGATTGATTTCCTTCTCAAATTTCTGTCTGACAACCTGGTAAAGTCATAATTCAATACATCCATAGGCTAGCCCTGGGTTACCTGGTTGTCCCTGGGGTCAGATGTGTTCTTACCATTATCTCTCTATGTTACTGCTGATCAGTCTGAGTGACCATCTGACAAGTATAATACAGGTATAAACCTGAGGAAAGGAGATAGTAAGAATTCCTCAAATGAGAGACTCTGAGAGACAAATAAAGCTATCCTTTGTCTTTTTAAAGTCCTGCCATAGCTCAAAATTATCAGAACTTGGACAGCTCCCCTTTACCATAGTAAAGACTGTGACTATATAGTTCCATAACATTACAGTTTCTTCTTTGATGCTTAACAATTTAAAAGAAGTAGGCAGAAAAAAAATATAACCAAGATCTACTGCTCAGTGGGAGCTGATATTGGCAGTGCTACACTCATTTTACTCCTTTCCATGTACTTTTTATTATAACAAAACTAATTTAATTGGTATTCCAAACTTAATGTTCCATCCTCTCCCTCTATGCTTTTTACACAGACAATCTCTATTACCTGGAATGCACTCCCTTCTTATTTGCAAATTTTAGAATCCCCAGTTTCCTTCATAGCTCAGCTCATGTTCCTGATCTCCTTCCTTGTTACTGTGTGCCTAGCACTGTGCCTACCCACATTATATATTTAATAACTTTTGTTGTTGTTGTTTAATTGAATCTCTCATGGCATGTGAAAGCCTCCATACTATCTTTGGAAGTTTAAGCTTGTCCTTCACCCTCAAAGTATACATTGTATTGTCTTGAGAGGCTTGCCTACACTTCCAAATGTACTTTCTCCCCAAAGACCATTATTAGAAGAATGTTGCTGGTGTGATGTATTCTGACTGTGGAAGAAACTGTTCAAATTATTCAGCACCAGTGTTCACCAAGAAAACTCTTTGAATGTCAGGTTGTCACATACTTAACAGTTACTGATTTTCAGAACACATCTAACTTTAATTTTTCCCATGACCACATCATTAGCTGGAATAAAGGTTCTGAGCCCTAGACATTCAGGGCAGGGATTCTTTTTCCTCTTTTCCTATATTCTTGTGTTTTGCTAGAGCTATTTTCATAAGAATCATTTATAAGAACACCTGAATAGTCATGAACAACAAATACTTTACAGACAATAGGTATTTGCATAAGAAATATTACTTCAAGTAAAAACAAAAAAGAATAATAATCAACTTCTAATTGTGGAATTTTAGCATCATCATATCATTGGTGAACTTGTAAGGGAAGAAAGGTTATTATTAATGACTTTTAAATCATACTAAGTAGAAAGTAACTTACTCTTTTTTCCCTTTTATTATTTAATATTTTATTTTTCCCAATTACATGTAAAAACAATTTTAAATTCTTTTTTTTGAAATTTTAAGTCCCCAATTCTCTCTCATCCACGTCTCCCCTCATTGAGAAAGCAAGAGATTTGACATAGGTTATACATGCATATTCATGCAAAACACATTCCCATTTAAGTCATTCTGTGAAAGAAAACATAGACAAAGAAAAAGCAAGAAAAAAATAAAGAAAAAGCACCTTTGGCCTGCATTGAGACTCTACCAGTTGTTTCCCTGGAGATGGACAGCACCTTTCATCATAAGTCCTACAGAATTGTCCTGGATCACTATGTTTCTGAGAATAGCTAAGTTACTCATAGTATATTATCATATAATGTTGCTGTTATTTTGTACAACGTTCTCCTGGCTCTGGTCATTTCACTTTGCATCAGTTCATCTAAGACTTTCCACATTTTTTTTTTCTGAGACCATCTAACTCATCATTTCTTAAAGGACAATGGGATTCCATCACAATCACACATACAACAACTTATTTAGCCTTTCCCCAATTGATGGACATCCCATCAATTTCCAATCATTTGCCACCAATGAGAGTACTATAAATATTTTTGTATATATAGGCCCTTTTCCTTACTGTGTTTCAATCTCTTTGGGCTAGACTTAGTAGTGACATTGCTTGATCAAAGGTATGCATGGATTTATAGCCCTTTGGACATAGCTTCAAATTGTTCTCCAGAATGATTAAAAAATTTCAAAAATAGAACATAAGTGTTTTAATTTTCCCACATTCCCTCCAACATTTGTCATTTTCCTTTTCTATCATCTCAATCAATCTAATAGGTGTGACGCACTACTTCAGAGTTGTTTTAATTTTCATTTCTCTTATCAATAGCGATTTAAAGCATTTTTTCATGTGACTATAGATAACTTTGATTACTTTGTCTGAAAACTGCTTGTTCACAATCTTTGACCATTTATTAAATGAAGAACATTTCTTATTTCTATAATTTTGACTCAGTTTTTTTGTTTGAGAATTGATGTCTTTATCAGAGAAACTCACTATAAATTTTTTTACAGTAATGATTCCCTACCATGTATTTTCCTACATCCTACTTTCACCATTTATCGTACTCTATCACTCCCTTTACTCTATTCATTCTCAAAAGTCTTTTGCTTCTGACTTTTACCTCCCCCGTACTTCTCTCCCTTTTATCAGCTCTCCCCTCTTTCACTTATCCCTTTCCTTTCCTTCCTGCTTTCCTGTATGGTAAGATAGATTTATATAGCCAAATGAGTGTATATGTTATTCCCTCTTTGAGCCAATTCCAATGAGAGCAAGGTTCATGTTCTCTACTCCCCATTTCCCCAATTTTACCTCCACCGTAAAATCTCTTTCAGGCCACTTTTATGTAAAATAATTTATCCCATTCTACCTCTCTCTTGTCTTTTTCCTACTGAAATCTTCTTTCTCATCTTTCAATACATATATATGTGTGTGTGTGTGTATGTGTGTGTGTGTATAATCATGCATAAAATTCAACTCATACCTCTGTTTTCTGTCTCTGTATACTCCTTCTAACTGCCCTAATAATGAGAAAGTTTTAGGAGTCATAAATATCATTTTCCCATATAGGAATATAAGCAGTTTGATCTTATCAAATCCCTTTTAATTAATTCCTCTTTTCTGTTTACCCTTTAATTATTTTTTTGCATATTTTATTTGAAAGTCATTTTTTTCTATTCAATTCTTACCTTTCCATCAGGAATACTTGAAAGTCCTCTCTTTCATTGCATGTTCATTTTTCCTCCTGAAGAATTACACTCAGTTTTTCTGGGTAGGTGATTGTTGATTGTAATGCTACCTTCTTTCTCCTGCAAAATATCATATTCCAAACCCTGAATCCTTTAATTCAGAAGTTGCTGCATCTTGTATTATCCTGACTGTGGCTTCACAACATTTGGCATGTTTCTTTTTGACTGCTTGCAGTATTTTCTCCTTGATATGAGAAGTCTAGAATTTAGCTATAATATTCCTGGGAGTTTTCATTTTAGGATCTCTTGTAGTAGGTTGTAAGTGGATACTTTCAATTTCTATTTTACCTCCTAGATCTAAGGCAGTTTATCCTGATAATTTCTTGAAAGATGATGTCTACATTCTTTTGTTGATTATGATGTTCAGGTAGTACAATAACTCTTGAATTATCTCCCCGGGATCTATTTTCTATGTCAAATTTTTCCCATAAATATTTTACATAGTTTTCTCTTTTTTTCATTCTTTTGATTTTGTTTGATTGCTTCTTGGTATTTCATAAAATCATTCATTTCCACTTATCCAATTCTCACTTTTAAGGAGTTATTTTATTCAGTGAGTTTTTATACTTCCTTTTTTCCATTTGAGCAATTCTACCTTTCAAAAAGTTCTTTTCTTCAATGAATTTTTGTATATCTTTTCTTTTCCATTTAGTCAATTCTGCTTTTCAAGGCATTCTTCTCTTCATTGGATTTTTGTGCCTCTTTTATCATTTGGCCCATTCTATTTTTTAAGATTTTATTTTTTTCAGTATTTTTGTGCCCCTTTTACCAAACTGTTGACTTTTTTCATAATTTTCTTGCATCACTCTCATTTCTCTTCCCAATTTTCCCTCTATGTGTCATATTTAATATTTAAAATCTTTTTTAAGCTGTTTCATGTCTGAGAGCAGTTCATCTTTTCCTTCAAGGCTTTGGGTGCAGGAATTTTGACTTTGAAATCTTCTTCTGAATGTGTGTTTTTATCTAACTTGCCACCATAGTAATTTTCTGTGGTCAGAACATTTTCTGGTGCTTGCTCATTTTCCAGCTTATCTCTTGACTTTAAATTCTATGATAAAGTGGGGATCTGTTTCCCAAATGAAGGGAGCACTGTCCCAAGTTCAAGATTTTGTGCAGCCATTTTCAGAGATAATTCTGGAAATCTGTAAGTTTTTGACTCTTCCAGGTTTTGATGATCTAGGTGTGCTCTCCTGTACTATACACAGGTTTGTGAGCAGTCACAAGTGCTCTTTTCATTCCTGAAATTATGACCATGGTCCCTGCTCCCCTGATGTTGCAAGAATTGGTGCAGCTAGTGCTCCTCCTCATATTAGGACTAAAACCCAGGACTTTGACCCAGATTCAAGCATAGACAATGCAATAGATTGCTGTCCCTGATACCAACAAAGTGACCCTTATCCTGATGATCTGTTGTCAGATTCCCTCACCATGTCTGGGCTGAGAGGTCTAGAAACCACCACTGCTACCACTGATTCATTGGCCCCTGAGGCCTGCTTCTGGTTTTCTGAGGCCCAGTCTGTGTTGTCATTCCTCTGCCACCATGGTGCAAAAGACCTTTCCTTTTAGCCTTCTAGATTGTTGTGGGCTGGAAAATTGCTTCATTCTGTTTTTTGTGGGTTCCACCACAGTGGAACTTGTTTAGAGTCATTATTTATAATTATTTGGATAGGTTTGGGGGAGAGCTCAGAAGAATCACTCCCTTTATTCCACCACCTTGACTCTGTCCCTCAAGCCATCTACTATTTTAAAAAAAATAAAGATCATATTTTGTTTTTACGTTAGCCACATTTCTCCTTGGACCTTCCAGGGAGTCATGCCATCCTCTATAACAAAGAATAAAAAAGTGGAAGAAAAGAAGATTAAAAAACTATCTAACACATTGGAAATACCTGACATTATATGAAATATATTATATCCACAGTCATCCTGCTTCTGCAAGAAAGAGGTGAAGGGGCCTGCTCTTATCCTTTCTTTGACGTTAAGTGTGGTCAGATACAATTTCACATCATTTCATTTTGATTGTTTTGTGGTTGATTTTCTTTCACTTTATATTATTGTATACATTGTGCATATTATTTTTGTGACTCTACTTCACCTTGCATTGATTCATAAAGCTCATCCTTTGTCCTTCGGTATTCATTAAATTCATTTGCTTCCCAAAGTGTTTAGGGTATTTGGTATTTTATAAATGCTTTTGACTGACTGACTATTGACTTATAGAGTAGGAACTTTCCTTTAAATTACAGTATTTTACATTTAGTAACCCTAACCTTTTATATTCAGTGCATTCAGTCCCTTACTTTGTTTCTGTTCTTTGTTGTTGTATGTGTGTGTGTGTGTGTGTGTGTATTAAAAAGAAAGCTTCCATATACACACTGTGTGTATGTGTATGTGTGTATGTGTGTGTGACATATGGGTTGGACTAGAAGAATGCTGAAGTCCTTTTCACCTCTCCAATTCCATGATTCTACGGACAGCAACTTTCCCTTGCTCACATAGGGAGTAAATTATAAACCCAATATTCAGACTGAAGCTTCTTGACTCCAAATCTCATACAATTGCTGCTGTACTGCATTGTCTCTCCAGTTCCAAATGAAAAGTTTGCTTAATTTTTTTTTTTAATTTTTTCAAATTTATTTACTTATTTGTTTTCAATTTTCAACAATCACTTTCATAAGTTTTAAATTTTTTTCCCTCTCCCTCCTACTTCCCTCCCCAAGATGGCACATAATCTCATGTGGGCTCTACACATACACTCTTATTAAACACATTTTCACATTAGTCATGTTAGTTTGTTTAAATATTAAAAGTTCCTGCAAAAAAAGAACAAAATGTTTGGAGAAATCTTTCATAACTATGGCTGAGGATAAAGGTTAGAGTCATTGACTACATGAAATTGAAAAGCTTTTTTGCAAGAAAACACACACACATGTTATGTATATGGGAGCTTTCTTTTTATGATTGACATCTGTAGGATATGTGTCTAGCAATAGGATCTCTTGCTCAAAGGTTATAAGCATTTTAATTACTTACTTCACATAATTTCAGATTGTTTTGAGAATGGTTGAACCATTGAGTTCCATTAGCAGTACATTAATAAAACTGTCTTTCCATACCCCCTCTAACTTTGACTATTCCTGTCTTTTCTCATCTTTCCCAATTTGCTGAATGTGAAGTAAAATCTCAGAGCTGTTTTGATTTGCATTTTTCTCATTATTAGCTATGTGGAGCTTTCTTTGGTTGTTAATAATTTGCAAATTCTTCTTTTAAGAACTTCTAGTTTATGTCCTTAGTTCACTCATTTCTTTGGAAATGGTTTTGAGTTTTATATATTTGTGTTACTTATCAATACACCTTGAGTATTATACTCTCATCAGATATTTTTACTATATTTTTCTTCTCTCAATCAATTGGAAATGCATGCATATGCATGGTGCAATATATACAAGCATACATGTGTACTAAATATATGCATAGAATACTCAAACAATAGTCTTAATTCCTATAACTTTAATTCCACTGCCCTAAAGAGAAAACATTCTGGATGCTCCTTTGTAAAAGTCTATTCAATCACATCAAAATGGATGAAGTTTATTTCTCTCTTATGAATTAACTGTTACATTTACAGATATCTGCCATATGTACCCTTTATTGACATATTTTGCCCTTATGACCTTAAAAGGCACTTTTCCCTCCTAATCCCTTTCTCCAACTCTGTAAATTTTGTAATTGTCCCCAGAGTCTTCATCTTATGTCTGTTAGCTGTATACTTACTCCAGTAGGGAATTTATCTACTCAGAGATTTGAAGTCATTCTTCTACATTCCTGTACAATTTCCTGAGACAGGATGATGATGATGGTGCTGGTGGTTGTGATAACTTATGTTTGCAGAGTCCTTTAATGTTTTTCAGGTCCCTTCACAGACATTCTTAATGAGCCTTCACAGTAACAAACTAGTAAAAAGGGAGGGCAGGTCTTACTGTACCTTCTTACAGGTGAGAAAATTGAGGATCAAAAAAGTTAAGTGACTTATCTAAGATCACACAGCTACTTAGATGCAGAATTAGTGTGAACATACATTTCTTCCTACTATATCTCAGTAGTTCAGTTCAGAGTTCCTCTAATGCCAAAGATCTAAAAATGAACTGGGTTTAATCTCTTCTTTTATATGGCTTGCACTAGGTATTTCAGTGGTGGGTAAATACCTATTGTTTCCTCCTGACAATTTACTTAGAAAATAGAAATCAAAGTAAATTATTTCATTATTACTTTGAATTTTTTCCTCACTTTTCAAATGTTGAGAAAGAAGCTTCAGTACTGATAAACTGATGTTATTATCAAAATTCAGAGTGTGTGTGAATTCATTCTATACCCCAAAGTCTGAGAATTTTGCCCATAGGATGGAATAATTTAATGTTCTAAAATTATTTTAAAATCTCTGAGTTAACTCTTTGAAGTCTAAAATCTCCCTTAACATTTAGCAGTTGTTGAGTTGTTAAACAGTATGTTGGTTCTTTTATAAAGCATGGAAGCTTCACTGTATGACTTAAGCTGACACTTGGAACCAAGAACCATTTTAATATCCTAAACTATCCGTCTCTCATCTCTCTGTCTACACACACACACACACACACACACACACACACACACACACACACACACATACACACATACACACTGTGGACATGGAATGTATGCATTTACATATTAACTCCAAAACAAATCCAGCTTCTTATATTTTATTTAAGTTCTAGAAGAACTCATGAAGGGGATATTTAAAAGAGATGTGGAGGCAGAAAACTAAAATTAAGCATCCATGGATAAATCAGTTACATATATTTATTTCCTACCTACACATCTCCAGATCCCTCATAGCTGTCCCTTAAACTTTACTAAGATGTTCATCAGTCTATCTAAGCCCCTTATAACATTGGCTATTGTAATAATGTCCTAATTAACCTCCATATTTATTGTCTCCTTGACCAAGCCATTCTACCCACAACTGCCAAAATGATCTCCCTAGAAGACAGGTTTCATTATGTTACCATTATGGTCCAAAACCTCCAGTGGATTCCTATCACCTCTAGGGCAAAATACAAACTCTTTAGGTTGACATTGAAATCTCTGCATCATCTGTTTACAAATGAGCTTTCTGGACATTTTACTTGTTCCCTTTCATGGATTCTGAATTTAGGCAACTGATCTACTAATCATTCCCTAAACTCAGCATTATATCTCTAGCCTCCTTTGCAGAGGCTATTCCCTGGATCTGTTCCCTCCTTTCTTCTTTACCTTTTAGAATTTTTAACTTCCTTTAATATACAAATCAAGAACCATCTCCTATAGAAAGCTTTTCCTGATCCCATTTGTTATCATGATCAGCATGGGTGGCATCATCATTACTACTATTTTAACATAATGATTATATGTTAATGTTCCTCCATTAGCATTAGATATGTTAACCTACTATTATATATTACAATATACTAGTATATTAACATTAATTATATGTTGATTTTATTAATAATAATAGCTATTATTTTTGTGGGACTTTAAGGTTTGTAAATCATTTTACATATTATCTTAATCTTACCCTCACAATAACTCTGTGAGATAGATGCTATTAATATCTCCCATTTTATAGATTAGGAAATGGAGTCTAAGAGAGGTGTTGTTACTTACCCAGAGTCACAAAACTAGTAAGTATCCAAGGCAAAATTTGAACTCAGGTCTTTCAAATCTAAAACTATATTCTACAACTGCATCATTAGTGCACTAGTTCTCCTAAAGTTATCTGATATTTACTTTTGTGTTTATGTATTTTAGTCTCCTATTAAAGTGTAAATTCCTGAATCCAGGGACAGGTTTTGTTTATATATCCCCAGTGGGCTAACACAGTCCTGTACACATAGCAGAAACTTAATAAATGCTTATTCATTTCTTATTAAGTTGAATCAGTATGAATGGGGTAATATTATCCTTTACTAATAAAAAGCGTTTATGGGATTGAAGGTGGAAAATAATAAGGCAATGTATGCATGAGCTAAGGCATGAAAAGGATACCAAAAGAGGAATGATAGGGCTCAAAAAAAAAGGTTTGAAATAGTAATACAAATGTTATTTTTTCCCAGTTTTACCTAGATCTTGTCCCATAGGGAGAGAAGGAGCTATTAGCCCATTAACACTTGGTCAGCTGAATATGTTCTTGATAGAAGATACTATAACATATTTTGTTTGTATATCAAGTAGATCATTACTACAGAGCAAAAGCAAGGATGTCCACTAAATATTTTAAAGATTGTTAGTGTGGAATAAAAATGAAGTTTGCAGATTACAGTATAGAAAGTGCTACTATAGATGAATAAAGAGGGAATCCTCACCCCAAAGAATACTTAACATTAAGTATCATAGTACTATCAAACACTAATAGGAGTTACATGAGTATAAAGAAAAGAGAACAGATTTCTGAATTGCAATAGGAACAGAAAGTAAATTTTCAGTATGTGTAAGAAAATTAAAGTTTAATTATGAGAAGATTTCTTGAAGTTGATTTCTCTCAGCTGTCTCAACACAGAAGTTCTACATCAGAGTGAGAATTTATAAGTAGGTTGGTTTAATTAGCAGTCTGGAGGTAAATGTTCTGTGAAAAGTTGAGTGGGGCCTCCCGTCACAAGACTGCACAGGGAAATCACAATGAATTATGAGCCCTGTGCTTACTTACTAATATAAATTTCATCTTAAATTGTTTTTTCTGCTTAAAATGCCTGATAGGCAAATTCCTGCAGGTAGAGGCTGCATGCAGTTCCTAGTAAACAGGCCTATCAGAGGGCTAATACTATCTTAAGGGTAGGTATGCCTGCTCCCCCTTTTAATACTATGAAATGCAACTTGTAGCTTCTTTACTGCATTTTCTCTTGTATTTTCTTTCTTTCTTTTTTTGGAAATAGGGGTCAAGTGACTTGTCCATGGTCACTCAGCTGCTAAGTGTCTAAGGTCAGATTTAAACTCAAGTCCTCCTGACTTCAGAGCCAGTGTTCTATCTGCTGCACCACTTTGTTATTACTGAAGTTTCTGCTGCTCTCAAACTCAAGCTTTCTGGAATACCAAATAAATATTTTGGGAAAACCACTTCTGTCCCTTTGATAAATACAACACAAGTGTATTGTCAAAAGGCTAGAGGGTCTCTTAATTAACTATTGGACTGCCAGAACTGAAGGATGTTATTGAAGCATCTGCCCAAATTCTAGTAAAGAATGTAAACTATATCCGTACATATGTATATACATATACATATATACATATGTTAATTAGTAAACATGTATGTATGTAGTGTAGGGAAAAGATTATTGGATTACTGATAGATCTGCTTAGAATCCCAACTTCATCACCCGTGTTCCCACTTACAAGCAGATATGGTATTCTTGGCAAGTTTCTTCACCATACTAAGCCTCAGGTTGAGGAAAACTAAATTTAAATTATATTCATACTGCCTGGCTCCCAATTGTTGTTGTGGGCAAAATACTTCATAAACTGGGAAATGCCTCGTAAATGTGAGCTCATATTTTTCATCATCATCCTTATTCAAAAGCAAATGAATTTGAGATTTCATCAATTTGGAACTCCCCATCAATGCTATAGATACCTTTCTATTGTGCAGAATTCTTGTCCATTTTCTCCCGTGAACTCACTGCAGATGACTCTACCAAAAGTTTTGAAAGCCTTCTTTGCCTTCTGACTTGGAATGATGCAAGTAGAAATTTGAGATTCTCTATGTACCATGTCTTGCCCTTGCCATGCAACTGACTAATCTTGTCTTCTTATCGTGCTACTCCTTGGTGTTTTTTTCTTCTCCAATATTGCTACCAATCATCATCATCATCATCATCATCATCATCATCATCATCATCATCATCATTGGTGATAGTATCAATAGAAATAATAACGACAAGTTGTGATATTCTCCACAAGATGAGACACACTGAGTAAAATCATATTGAGGAGTAGTCTATGACTAAATACATTAAGATGTTTACATCCCAAAATCAAAGCTGAATGGGAAGAACACATATAAAGAACCAGTATCCATGCAATATCAGTTTTGGTATACACTTTTGGAACTGTAGAGTAGACCATAACAATTTGGAAAAAACATTCATAATCTCCAAGCCACACGGAATGAAAACCTTTCAAAATACAGAAACCTAACAGAGGATATTAAAACTATGTGGGACTACGAGAAGGTCTATATCATGTCTCTTTTCCTGTCAGTAACTTGAGCTGTACAAAAGATGCTTTCAGTGAGCCTATAGAGGATTAACTCATCTCTAAATACCATATTCATTAATAACAAGCAATCATTTTACCCACCTGTACAACAGTCTATAGAACAATAAGTATAAATGAATATTACCATGTTAGTAATTTGTCCCAGGACCATTTCTATCTTAACACCACTGAAAAAAAAAAAAAGAGAATGAGATAATAATAATGACAGTAATAATAATACACAATTAAGTGGGTGGATTACATACCAAAAGTTTGCTGTGGTCCATATATTTTTTGTTCTTGAGTCATTCCAGTTATGTCTGACTGTCTGTGGCCCCATATGAGGTTTTCTTGGCAAAGATACTTGAGCTGATTGTATAGAGAAGGAAATAAGGCAAACACAGTGAAGTGACTTGCAAAGAGTTGCACAGCTAGTAAGTATCTGAAGTCATGTTTGAACTCAGGTCCTCCTGATTCCAGACTCTATACATTGCATCACCTAGCTGTCCTGGCCTATTTACTAACAGATGAAAAATATCTGAACTATATGTGTGTATGTGTGTATATATACACACATGTATACGTACATGCACATCCATGTGTATGTACACATACATAGAATACATGTATGTATATGTGTGTATAAGTGTGTTAGTGTGTGTAGTAAATGCTCAATGAACATTTATTGATTGACTGACTATGTGTCAAGAACTTGTACCGTAGATTCAAAGGCATGAAAATCCCTGCAGTCAAGGAATTTACTCTGCTTGGGCAAAACCACATATTTACCCATAAGTAAATACAAGATACATACAAAATCATTGCACAGAGTGTGTGGGTGTGCA